>NC_079552.1:4092079-4742357 GCF_015846415.1 Triplophysa dalaica
GTTTCTAGCAAGCGAAAACAACACGTCCCAACGTGCATTAGTTAGAGCTCATTTTTTTTGCGGCCGTACACTTTTAAACCATTACAACAGCGGCCCCTGTAACCCCTGGTTCAGATCGTTGTTGGACTAAACGACTAAAACATTAAACAACAAGTAATATCCTGTTAAATCGTAATGAATGGCTTCTAATCTCACTTTCCTTGCAATTTTTCATTCGCGCAAGGGCCTGCTGACTCCAACCCGGCATTTCGGATATCCCCGTTTAAACCTGAGGGGTCCGGAAAGTAGGTGCCAGGAAAAGGAAGAAAATATGGTTTCAATAGTTCTGGTTTGTGGCAGACTGTGCTACACATCGCACAAACCTGTGCGCGCTGGTGTTTATAAATACAGAATTACGTCGGGTCCCTGGTTTGATAGGGCTTGATACACAACAGTCTAGAAACCTCTCAGGTCAAACCACTGTTATGTTCAAGAAGAATGCAAACTATGAAGGCACCTGTTTTTAATTCCTTATGGCCAGTTTAGACCGCGCGTGTGTGTATTGCGTATTTTATGTCTGTGTTTTAATAGTTGCTGTGCGTAAGTGTGCATGCGTACAGAAGAACAATAAAACCGAATTCTGCATGGTTGCGTTCACGAGCACATGCATTCATATGCGTATATGTATATACTATATATATTATATATGTCTGTGCGTGTGCGTGTACATGTGTCTGGCCATGTGGTTGGCAGTGAAGGAGACCAAGAGCTGACTGATATGTTAACATCTCAGAACACACTCTGGTGTATAAACATCCACACACGTTTGTGTACACTAATTAATCTTCCCTGTGAGGCTGCCTTGTGCACGTCCCACATAGCTGGACTTTGATTTCTCGCTAGTGTCAACAGTCCTGAGCTCAGGGCTGATTGGAGCAGCGTTTGATGAAGTCAAAGACAAGTCTGAGCGCCAGATTACATCAACCGCTTTAAAACCGACGTCCAAATTCAAACCAAAACCACTTGCGGGGCCAGAGTTCACCACGAGACTGTATAAGTTTCTAAACACGTCTGTCAAGTACTCTTAATGAAAAGCAATATTGTGACATAAAAATTACAGAAAGATTTGTTCATGTGCATCTCATAAATGATCATTTGAGCATGACTCGAACGCAGCATTACTGCTATTTCATGAATTGCGTTCCAAATATGTGACCCTGGACAACAAAACCAGTCTTATGGTTAATTTTTTTACATAATCTGAAAGCTGAATAAATACGTTAAGCTTTCTATTGATGTATGAGTTTTTAGAATAGGACAATATCTGGCTGAGATACAACGGTTTAAAAGTCAGGAATCTGAGAGTGCAAAAAACAAAATATTGAGAAAATTGCCTTTGAAGTTGATAATAAGGGGCACTGTGGCAGGCCATCCATTTACAAAATATCTTGATGAAACGTGATCTTAACTTGATATCCTTATGATTTTTGGCATAAAAGAAAAATCAATAATTTTGACCCATACAATGTATTTTTTTCTATGACTAAAAATGTTCCCGTTAAGACTGGTTTTGGGATCCAGGGTCACACATGTCATTATCTTAAAGGAGACATGAGAAGTGTGGAGACGAGTGTTCAACCTTTAATTCTCATAATGACTAATAATAATACATGATTCTGCAATATTTTTACTTTTAATTACAATCAAATGAAGAAATGTGACCCTGGACCAAAAAAAACAGTCATAATAGCAAAGGTATATTTGTAGCAATAACCAACAATACATTGTAATGCATTTTTTTTTTCCTTTACCAATATCAATGAGATATTAAGCAAATATCATGTTCTCTGAAGATATCTTGTTGATTTCATACCTTTAATAAATCAAAACTTTATTTTTGTGAGTGGATGCAGCAAAATCGTGAACAAAACTGTCCGGAAACACGGCAGCACACTTCGCTCGCTGCGGCCGGCTCTTTAGGAATTATCCACTCAAGTTTGGTATCTATGTAAAGCTTAAAATTTCAGCTTTTTGGTACATACCCTCCACAATGTCATTACAGTGGTTGTATAGTTTACAACTATAAAGGCGATTTTCTCAATATTCAGATTTTTGTACGCTCAGATATCAGATTTTCAAAATGTTGTATGTCAGCCACATATTGGCCTTTCCTAACAAACCACACATCAATGGAAACCTTATTTATATATGCCTTTTTCAAATGATGTATAAATCTTAATTTCGAAAATTGACCCCAAAATTGATTTTAACGGAACGTTACGTCCTCGCCCTGAGTGCATTTAGTCTATTCATTCCAATGTATGGGCGCTCCCTAAAATTATAGTAAAAAAGGCGAATATGCAAAGTTTAAGAGTTGAATTATACTGGAGCTGATTAGAACGACTAATAACATGAACTTTATGCTTTTTACTGTTGATAAGCAATAGAGCAACTTACAGTGCATTTAAGGTTTACATGCCAATTAGGGCTGCATATTTTGAAATATTGCAATTGTGCATATCACTCTGGTTTGCAATAACTGAATTAATTTAATACTGTATTTCAAATATGTATACAGTATGTATTAGGGATGCTCCGATCCGATATTTGTATCGGAAATCGGCGTCGATACTGAATAAAATTCTAGATCGGGTATCGGTGAAAAAATTGCACCGATACCCGATCTAGCTTACATAAAATTTCTGCTAGGCGATGTAAAAGTTCCTGGTGACACCGGCGCTTAAACTCTCTCGTGGCTGTGCTTTGCGAAGCGTGTGACATCATACGCTAGCAACGTGCTCTTTACGTAGTGCACGTGAACAAGCGAACATAGCTTACAGCTGAAATTGAGCAGCGAACAGCATGGAGCGACAAAAAATATCTGCCATTTAGATTTATTTTAGAACAGCTACGCCAACAAGTTACACCGCTGTTTGCAATACATGCGAAGTAAATGTTCCGAGGGGTGGTGATAAAGCTGTTCATTATAATACTACTAATTTAAGCACGCCGAGTTCAATAAGCTGAAGAAACTAAAACGAGACGGTACGAAGCAGCTAACTTTGGAGGAGACAGCGGAAAGAATTCAGAAATTTCCATCTGGTAGTGTGAAAGCAGCGAAAATCACTGAAAGCATTTTGAATTCATGGTAATGGATTTGCAACCGCTGTCCGTCGTTGCGAACAATGTCTTCAGACTCCTTATAAACCACCTGGAGCCGCGGTACGACATTGTGAAGCGTAACTGAGACCTGAACTGTACCAAAAAGTCTGCAAACATGTATACGAAAAAAATAAAGATGTCAATGCGGTGAGTTTTGTGGATAATTTGACTTTGAATTTCTATTTGCACCGACTAAACTATTATATCTTTTTCCGTTTATTTTTACATGTG
Source organism: Triplophysa dalaica (assembly GCF_015846415.1). Lineage (NCBI taxonomy): Eukaryota > Metazoa > Chordata > Actinopteri > Cypriniformes > Nemacheilidae > Triplophysa > Triplophysa dalaica. The sequence goes on from NC_079552.1 coordinate 4,095,452, forward strand.
CAGCACAAGTTAGGGAAGCTAGTGTTTTGTTTATCTTTCGGTGTTGGATGTTAAATTTGATTTCCACTAAACTTTAGCCTAGTTTAGTGGACTTTGCTTTAATGACTAAAGCATTAAAAAGAGCTGATTCCTGTTTGAATATCTAAAGCAGTGAAGCTATTGCTTTTTTGCTCAATTTCAGCTGCTTTATTGTTTATTGTGCATTGATTTTTTAAATTATATTTGCACATAACAGTTATTAAGAGATTTTGTTTCCATTTATTAATACTTGTCTATCAAGCTAGTGAAGCTGTTGTTTTATTCAGCTGCTTAATTTGCACTTTAATTTTGAATTTCAAGTTTAAGATAGTGAACATTTTGTTTTATTTTGCTGGTTTAATAAATAATTCATAAAATTTGTGAATCATTTGTTTGTTATTTTGTTTTACGGGGTCAGGAAATTAATGTTAAGTCGAGCTTGATGTCTTGCACAGCAATGCACACAGTTTATTAAGTAATTGTGCACTTTAAAAATGTTACCTTAGTATCGGATCGGTACTCGGTATCGGCCAATACTGAATCTCAGGTATCGGAATCGGTATCGGAAGCAAAAAAGGTGGATCGGAGCATCCCTAGTATGTATAATGAAATCACATGCCAGAGAGACTGGCATAGATTTTGTATATATGTATATATATTTCTCACAATTCAATCACATCTCTTATTGTATATTGCACTATATAGCAAGCTATACTGGATTTTTCTTCTAATGTCAACAATTTGGTCATGTGAATTTGTTAATTTCTCCAGTTTGAAAGAGGTATCCAAAACTTCCTCGACATTTTAATCAGAATAGCAAAGTATGGAACAAAACATCCTTCACTGTCTTTTACATTTTCAGCACATTATTGAGGAGTTAGGAACTCCTTCACATACCTGCTGGAATTGTCCGCCCAAATCTTTATAACCTACTAATGCCGTAATTACACCACAATCAGTTTAAAGAGTCGATGAAGATAAGAAGGGTGAGGCTACACTCGTAGCCCCTTGAGCTGTTTTACATCACCTCTTCAAAGGATTTTCAACAGGATCACTGAAACCCATCCTTCACAGAAACGCCAGTCAGAAAACAAACACTATCTCAATTGTACATCAATCGTCTTTTGGCGGTACATCATTTCCCCGTCTGGAAATGCAAATGTAAGAAGTGTATATTTGAAGGAAAAACAGCATGTTTCTAGTTTCTCATAGCGAAACCTCAGGCTGGGAAGATGAGCAGACGGATGACCTGAGATGCAAAGCGTGAAGGACACGGTTCACGAGGAGACTCCCCCGATGGCAAGAAATAATTTGAAACAGCCCTGGACATTTTGTAAACATAAAGGTCTACTACAAAGTCAAATGGAATGCAAAAAATAGGAAGCTTGTTATCTTAAAACTGCTCAGAACAAAGATGGAACCTTATAATTCCAAGGCGTTGATATATGTATAATTTATATATAATCTATATAAATGTAACTTTGGCTGATATTTACAATGCGTTACAAACGATGTGTTATGTGCATTCACAAACAACCACAGTAAAGGTCAGTAATTCATGCACTGAATCTAACCCATCACTTTGCCATTGCTAATGCCATGTTTTGCATGGACGGTGATCAAACCGAAGAGTGCCAGTCAAAACACCAAACCCACCATCCACAAAAACATAACCACGTGCACCAGTTTGCATCAGTTTTCCAGGATAATTCTTCCATGTACTTTGGACACATCCGAACGAATACTTACCGTAATGACTGTATTACTGCGATGCGTGTAAGACGAAGCCTCTGAGAGCACTGGCCCAGATTCACTGTCAGAGACGCAGACGCAAGAACAGTTTGGTCTCTCCGGTAACTGTGTCTGACAGCCCCGGATTTGCCTTCAGTACAGAGTCACATGTTTTCACCAGATGCTGTGTGAAAATAACAGAGCATTTTTCCAAACGTTCACCTCAATAAATACCTTTCAGATACAAGCCATCAACATTAGTCTTGGGTTCTCATTGTGCGCTCGGATATCGACTGGAAATCCTCAAATGGACACATCTAACTTAAGTCAGACATGTCAGGGGTCTGAAACAGACCTCTCTGTCCATCTGCAGCAATTTCACGACTTGTTCTTCTCCTAAACCTCTGTGACTCCAGTATTACGTCTTGATCCATATAGTTTTAGCTTGCACCTGTATTTTGGGATTGGCCCAGGTTCGTACGATATCAAGCTTTGAAATTGATAATCCATACACAATTAGACAAATTGCAAATTTTATGGCATCCAGTCAGATCTGAAATTTCAAGAAACTTTGCAAGGGTATCACAGCAGGTGATTCTAATAACCAGACTCAATATGTTAATATGGATTTAATTAAAAAAATGATGTAAAGCTATATGATTGATCGATTATATTAATCTATAATAAATGAATGAAAGTCAAGCTATGATTTCAATATGGAAAACGATAAGGAATTATTTTTTTACCTGTTGATATATTCTATTGACAATTATGAGCTTAATACTACACAAATGTTAAAATCATTAAGAACTCCGCGCCTAGAAAATCTCAATAAAATTGTTATTGTGAACTTATATGGTAACAATAAATTTTGTGAATTTATTTGGAAACAATAATAGTGATAATGGGATATCATGACTGGCCTTTTACCGAGATAGGGCTGGTGATATTGAGGTTACAATAAAAAAAACTGTAACTTGCTGCTAATTTTGCTAATAACATTTAGGTTTATGTGCAGAAACACATCAGACGTGGTCTTTTGGCTTTACGCTGTGCCCACTCAACAGCACCTTCCATCTGCCTTTGCTTAAAACCTTCAGGTCTTGTCAGTCAAGTTAAAGTAAAAAAGGACAGAAAGGTTTCGGTTAGTTTCTTCTGACTGGGGGCCATTTAAAAGCACTCCAGTCACCACTTAAACGAAGTTTGGATCTCTGGAACATGCAACAGAAAACTCAATTTTACCTTTCCGCTCGTGTTTCCCAGACCGGAGCAAATTTCATTACTTGTTTATGGACTCATAAAATTCCTTGAGGAACATAGTTTTATTCACACACGGCTTCATTGAAATGGAGCGAATATGAGGTGGACGGATGTCTAAGCACTGCAGAAATTTCTGCTACTTTCTAATAGGCCCCTTGAAATAGAGCATACCGCCCCAAATGGAACAGGCTGACTTTGTTCATGTTTCTGCACTGATCTTGGCAGAAAAGTGAGTCGAGAGGACTACAGTCTTTAGCTGAAAGACTTATCAGAGCAGCCAAAATATTTCAGAAAGGAACACACGAGGGGCCGTCCAATTTCTGCTGCAGGGACTGCCATTTAGACTTGCAAGTACTGCCCAACCATCACATCAATTAAAGACAACAACATTTATTTTCCTGGTGCATTGAGTTGTACTGCACATGTATTTTATATACAGATATGCATTTTAGTCTCTTATTATTAGTATTTTCTCATGAGACACCTAAGACACCATCTCATTCAATGCTTATTAATCTAATCTAATGATTCAAATGTAATTTAAAAAATCACTCATCTGCAGGGGCACCCTTACAAAATTCGAAATTCCAGTCCAACCTGTTGCCAAAGGATTTGTAAAGATATGTACGCCTCTTAAGTCTATATATAAAAGGATTAACATTTCAGATGCTGTCAAAATGTTGATATTGTACGCTCCATTTAAAAACACAACGATGTACAGTAAACATCTACAATAACTGCTTTTTATAGACAGTAATTGCATTCTTGAATGTATACATTTATTGCCTTAAGGGCAAATCCTAAGCAAAATCTGCTATACAAAACTATAATAAATTCAATAAAATACAATACAACACAACATTTTTTGCAAAAATTTGCAGTTTATGCTTCAGACAGAACATGATATAAACATATCCACACACACACGTTTATATGGTTTAGGAGGACCATAGACATAATGATTGTTATACTGTACAAACCACACACACACACATAATGCTGTTTGTATGGTTACAGTCTAAGAAGCAATAGTTTTGCATTCCACATGTCAATATTCAGGCTTCTGGCAAATTCTCTGGATTTACAAATAAACAAAAAGCTGGGCAGGAATGAGTGCAGTGAGTTTAATTCTTTTTCTTTCAACTAAAAATAGAATTCACATTTCCAAGAAACAAGAGCAAAACTTTGGAAACATTTTGGAGGAACACCTTGCTGTCATCCTCATCACAAACTGTCTGAAGATACACAATAATAGTACGAAGCATCAATGTCTTGCATTCAAGTTGTACTTTGGTATGTGTAAGGTAAGTGGTCACAATCATGGCTTGGCTCTCAGTATTAATCTTAAGGGAACAAGATCCCATTTATGAAAATGTTAAATCAGAATTCAACTCAGCTGGAAGCACTTGGATGATTTATGATCCCTGACAGGTGTTGCAGAAAAAGCGCAAGTACTGACAAAGACAATAAAAATGAATAATACCCTCATAACAGGTGGTCTATTTCTGACTACTTCTTTGCATAATTCACATATCTTTGGGCAGTTTTAATAAATTTCCACAGCAGACCCACTGAGTGTGGTGTCTCTGTTCATCCCAAACCGCCCAGGGAAGAGATTAACAGCTGTGCATTTAAAAAATAGTCCAGAAGGAAAGAGAAACTCAATATACTTTGGAGTGAGCCACAAATCTCTCCTGCCTCTCAAAACTCATCACAGAACACGAGGAGAGCCAGAAGCTTCTGATCAGCCAAAACGTGAGAACATCAGACTGACATTCACTTGCTTTAATGCACTTTGACCTGTATTTGACATAATTATAGTTGCTGTGAAAAATAACTATTTATTTAGTCATTTAGCAGAGGCTTTATCCAAAGTTTATCCAAAGATGTATATCATTCATTCATGTATATCATCAGTAACATTTTATTTCGCCCTAAATATTATTAAAATTTGATTATTAAAATAAATTCAACAAATAAAGCAACAAAAATAAACAGATATTATAATCATACATTTAAAATATTAAAACAAATTAAAGCTGATTCAAATTTGTAATAAAACTGCAGTAAAAATGAAAGGAAAATGATTATCCTTGTTTGGGTTGCAGTAAAATAATGTCGAACTGACATTTCCGGTAAAATAGTACCTGACAAGTCAACTTATTTTTGCTTATTTTTAAACAAAACAAGTAACATGTTGCAGCTTTCACATAAAAACATCGCACACGTCTCTCTTAAGGTTGTAAAAGCTTAAATTTTCTCACCAAAACAGGTATTTTAACAAGCCAAACCCTCTTGAACAATACACTTTAATGCACATGTAATTCTACTAGAGAAAGTTCAACACAAAGGGCAAATTTGTGGTAAAACCAGATGGTCCTTGGAACATTAAAACTAGTTAAATCAATGTCCAAACAGGCTAGGGGCGCTGAAGCTGCCAGGTGAAATCACCACGGTAATATATAACCAGACTTCACCTCATCTAATGCCAAGCTGCCACAACAATCACTTCCTTCAGTCCTTGTGATGTCAACTATTAACAAAATCTCCAACGGTGCTAATTCCTTAAAAAGAAGTGAATATAATCATGCTCTTGGGAAGGCTCGTGAATATCTACTGACAGCTTAACAGCCAAATTAGGGAAATGCTACACGTCTGCTAGTAATGAAGGACGTATGTTTTGACAGAGCAACCGAAGACTCCATGTTGGTGAGCTGAATGTTAAATGAAAGGCTAAGTGCAAATATGAAGAATAAGATTTCCAGAATTGTGTTCAAATTTCATTCACATTTATGCATTTGGCAGATGCTTTTATCCAAATCAACTTAGAGTGCATTCACGCTATACCAATATCTGCAGTCTCTCGAATCCACAACCTTTGGGCTATACAGTCAGGAACGATAAAAATTTAAGTGGACAGTTTGACAGGAATCCAGCATACAGTAAAAACAGCTTGTTTGATTATGATCTAGAATTTGCGCAGATTTTAAATAAATCGTAATAATTGTGTGTAAAAAACATTTCTTTATTATAAAGTATTTACAATCTTAAACATTCTTTATGTTTCCTGATAAAAACACCATTTTGAGAATCACAGTTTCTAAACTGGTGTTAGTGGCAATTAAGTAAGAACGATTTTTAAAAATGATTTAATCAAAAGTTTGTCCTGCTCACGCTACACCAGTGACGCCCAATGAGATTCTGCAATTTTTTACGGTGGTTAAGACAAAAGATTGCCGACTTGTGCAGTTCAATTCTTTTTTAAATTCGTAATGGTTTTAGTCATGTCAGCACTTGAAACATATGCAGTGAATCGCAGCTCTTTAATATTTGTTTATCGAGGGGTGTTATTAAACTACCTACAGCTGCCACGACGCAGTTCTCATGCACAATAAGTGCTATTCTGATGACTCATATGAAGATCAGTATCAAATGAATGCACGTAATGAAAAGGAAATTTCACGGACAAAAAGCTTCCTCATGGGTTAATCAATCGCAGGAAAGGGAACTCCTATGAAAGGATTATCGTGGATTATCATTTGGGATTTGTGTTTACATGGCGAGATCAGGCAAATAACTCCAATGTCTGTGATGCTGTAAAAGCACTAAGAAAATGTAGACTGATGTGCTGTCTCTTGTCATTAGTGTATACTTCAAGAAAATGCATGGTTTTCAATCCATGGTGGGTGATAAAGAGACTAACCCAACTGCTGGTTAAATTAACCTAGAAGATGTCCATATTTGACCCAACCATGGGTTGAAACAACCCAGAATTTGGGTCTAAAACAATACATACATGTATGTGAACCCAAAAACAAAATTACTAAAACTTTGATTGAAACTAAAAAGTTAAATAAAATGGTGACGAATAGTTTAGTTTTCAGAGCTGTAATATAACTTTTAGAAAATGAAGGCCAGATTATATGCAGAGACGTGTGATGTCATGTGATCTCTATAATGAAACGAAAACCTGCATTACTTCAAATAAAAGTCACTTCAAATAAAACTGTTTGCCAAATGCATGTAGTGTAACTGCTTCATGTTTTTCCTAACCTCTTTGACTTCCACTTGGAAGTTGTGAAAAATGAAAGAAGAGATCAGGTTAATGTTTGTGACTGACAGTCTCGATTCAGCTATTGTGTTCTATGGAAGGAAGAAAGGAGCGTTTAGAATAGGGGCGTGAATAACAAGGATATTTTATTTTTTTAAGTAAATAACATCTTAAATAACAATGCTTTTGGGAAACTTGCAATTCAGATTATCGACTTTGACCGTTTCTTCAATGTAGGCTACTTATTCTTATGAAGCCTGGGAAACAGGGCCCAGATCTGATACTCAATTTTCACAAAATCAATTTTCACGCTAATATCAATATGAAATTAGATTTGTGTACCCATGTCCGCTCTATCCAATTATTGTTCAAATGTGTTTTCCTTGAACATTTAGTCACAGTTATTTTCATTATTTCGCAAATCGTAAATATGTTTCTTCTTTCCATGTTTCTACTCACAGATTCGTTTGATGGCTAGTTTATTACAAAATTTGGCAAATTTGAATGCCAATGTACAATATAAATAACGGAGACGGACTCACGCGGCCTGACGGTTTCCCGTTACGTTTAGAAGATGTCTAGGGCACATTCAGTCTCCATAAACTTCTGTTGTGACACCTTTTTCTTTTTTCTGTTTACTTTTGGTTTTATGCTCATTTAAAGAGTTGGGTTTTGAGTCACGGTTAGCAGTGATGGAAACATTCAGTCTGTTACAGACATACGTCTCTGTCGTAATGGTTATTGACTAATTTCTGGGATTTATCTGTCCGATTCTAATGGTTTTCAGGCAGAATGTTATTGATCTACCTTAAATAATACCTCACAGACCATAAACTAGTGTCTCTGCAAGACACTACATTTGGCGTTTATGTCGTTCGCCATGAATGAAGGTCAGAGGCTGGTAATGTCAATAGCAATGTCAGTTCTTCTGGAGAACATCATGCGTGTGCATATGTAGTTTGCATTACAACGCATAGAAATCCAGAGCAGTTTCGATCTGTGTTATGCTCAGAGATAGGAACAAAACTAGTGCTGCTCTTTTGCAGGCAGAAACATCTGTCAGAGCCTCAGATCCATCATTAGCACAATATTCTACGTGCACTTACTGTGTTTGTGTTGAGTGCACACATGTGTGTTTTCACCGCTGCTGGGGGAGGGGGGAAAGACTCTTTGAGTCAATTTAAGGACATCCTGACAAGAAGAGAAATGACTGAAGAAAGACCATTTGATGACTAGCAAATAAAAATCTGCCATCCGGTATTCATCAAAATACTCAAGCAATTGTTTCAATGAAATAAGCCCACGACTTTGGAACAAACAGGACGAAAATCAGTTCCGGGAGCCAAAATAACATACAACGTGAGCATAACTTACATCAAAGTTAAAAGATGTCATCGCATCATGATATCCAGCCAATATCTGCAGCTACTGTAAACAAAAATAATTGATTTCCTGAACACTCCCCCTGCCTGTCATCGGGTGGGCACAGAGATGGTTCCGCCCCCAAATGCACACCATTCATTGGGTTGCTGTGTTGGGCTGTTCGAGATACTCAAACAAACCAAGCAATGTTTTTCTAGTACCACTACCGCAGAGCCGAGGTGTTTACTATACTAATGAGTTTAATTTACAGACACAATCGGATTAAACACTTTTAAAAATGAAGGTGCTCCTCGATACCATAGAAAAACCTTTTTTGTCTATATGGTTTTATAAAGAACATTTAACACCCGAAAAAACTTTTTGTTTCACAAACACTCTTAAAAAAGGTGCTTCAAAAGGTTCTTTGAGGCCGTAGAAGTACCTATTGGTTCGTTAAAGAACCTTTAGCATCTGTATAACTTTCTGTTTCACAAACAGAGAAAGATACGGTTCTTTATAGGATCTTCTTTGTGGACCCAAAAATGGTTCTTATGTGGCATCGCTGTGAAGAACCTTTTAAGCATCCTTATTTTTAAGAGTGAAGGATTCTCTGTGGCGAAAAAAAGGTTCTTCAGATTAAAAAAGGTAAGAAAGAGATGGTTCTTTAAAGAACTTTTGACTGAATGGTTCTTTGTGAAACCAAAAAGGGTTCTGCCTTGGCATCACTGTGAAGAACATTTTAAGCACCCTTATTCATAGGAGTGAATTTCTCTTTTCATATGAATCCACAGAAAGTATTTAAACATCAAAATGTCCTGTTGAAAATGTGTCCTTCACCTAACAGCGTTTTCCTTTCAATCACCATTTTGAGAACAGCAGACATGCAGCTAGCGCTGCTAAAAACCAAGGTCTAAAGGCTAACTGTCAGTTAATAACCAAACCACCCTAACTGGATAACTTCCTGCCATTTGTCTGAGCAGAAAAGCAAAACGGCCAGAAATAGTTTTAAACATTGCAAACGAGTTGCATTTCTTTTATTAATCATTCTCACACAATGCTTTGGGACTGATCCAAAGAGACTGATCCAAGAGGTGCAGCGTGACTACACGCTACATATCAGTTGACACTTCATTCAATTGAGAAAGTTCCAGGAAGAAAACTGCGCATAAGTCATTTGGAAACCTGTACTGCGCATATTCATCATATTGAATGTCACCTCTTACTGAATGATATATGCATCTGTATCAGGGTTATGAAAAAACTAACCGTTGAAATACAATTCTGTTACACATCCAATAAAAATTTGTGCAACGCTAATAAACCAGTCCATTAGTCTGCGGCACAAATACATTTCTTGTAATAATATCTAAGCATCCTTAAAACAAGACACATTTATTTGAGTAATAGATAATATGAAGCTTTTAGAGAATACATCATTACGTTTCTTTCTAATCACTTTTTCCAAACAGTTTTTACTGTATAGGCATAACTCAAAATTTTCAATCAATTGGGGAAGAAAATTTAGTGTCTCAAAACAAGCGTCTATAAGGGAAAATTTATCCAAAAATTCTGCGCATTTGCAAAAATTATTTTATCATTTATTCATGCTCTTGTAATTCTTTGTAGTACTTGTATGATTTCCTTTCGTCTGCAGAAGACGAAAGAAGATATTTTGAAGAACTTTGTTAACCAAACAACACTGGACCCCATTGACCTCAATTGTATGGACACGAAACCACTGAGACATTTCTCAAAATATCTTTTTAGCTTTCCACAGAATTTAAGTCATACATTTCCATAAAAGCAAAAGTTTTAAATGATTGTGAATAAATTATAACAGAATTTGTATTTTTTATTTTGGTTAAACTACCATTTAATTTCATCACAGGGAACAAAAATACTATATATAATTGAACCCAAATGCACTTTAGGACACTTTGGGTAAAAGTATCAGCCGAATACATAAATGTGCATTTAAAATTTTAAAGATGCTTTAATATTTACATAAACAAAACAAAGCAAGTAAATTCTGACAATGCAGTGCAAGGTAAACTTAAGCAACACACAGAAAAGTGTAGTCTAAAAAAAAAGTCTAAAGTGTAGTCAAACTGTAGTATTTTGAGAGCTTCAAGTGCACCGACCTCGACTTGTCTCAGATGGTTTGCTTTATCTAAACTGGACTAAACTGTAGAGAGTGTAGAGGTGAAAGCTAGCATGACCTTGGGCTTGTCATTCCACGGTTTGTTTTAACAGGCAAAGGCCTTTCGCGCCCATTACAGATAGCTCTAATGAGAAAGGGTCAGAAAAGCCGACCTGCGCCGAGTGGAAATGGATGAGGCTGGGCTGCCTTCCCACAATTCCCCTGCCACCTGCCAGGGTCTGCGCAGGGGTTCGTCCTGATTGGTTACAGGCCTGTCTGCTCTTCTGCACCCAGGTGCCTTTATTCTCACCAATCCGTTATGCACACGACAGGCGTTTTCTACAGCACACATGCTGAGATCCAGAGAGGAAGAGATTCCTTTCCAAAGTCAGTTTCACCTTCTGTGCTTTTAACCCGAATTCCTATTTTAGCCGTCCTGTCCAATGCAGATTTTGAAAATGAAAGTTACAAAAGTGCTGGGTTTGGCAACATAAACAATCTAGTATATCTGACAGCTAGACTCAACAAACAGCAGTTTAGACATTCTGATCTGATAGCAGTAAAGTTTATATATCAATAATACAACGACCCGCATAAGAACTCACACGGCGTCTGACACAAAATTGAGTACGATCTTTCCACAGTAAATCTGCTTTGAACAAATAAATGATCTCTGGCTGGCTGTACCTGATGGTCTGATTTTAGTCCACGTTGAGATTACTGCATAGACTGTTATAATAAAAAGTAGTGTTTATGCAAAAAAAAGGAAACCTGTCAGAAAAAAAAACTAGGAATGTTTCTTAGATCCCCTCACGGTTTTCTGCAGGGTGTTGAACGTGAGCCGTTCCAGAGGTGCTCAAGAAAAAAAGAATAACCAACAACTGCGCCTCAGCAACAGATATGTTCCATGCAAACAAACAAAATGTATATAATACATATTTACAGATTTATGCTCGTACATATGCCAACAAAACACACAGCCGACCCGATTCCAAGTTTCGCTAACAATTGCACAAAGCTCTCCGCTGTACTCTGCATTCAGCAAACTTTGTTCCTTGAAGAACTAACACGAGAGATTTTACAAAGTGTCATTTTCTGAAATCATTGTCAGCTGTTGTTTCTATTGGCCCTATAGTGCAAGTCATCATTCAGCATCATTTTATCCTTGATCTGACACTTTTTGGTACTACAAAGGTCTCTGACAAGCCCTTAGAGAGTTCTGCCTTTCAAACAATTATTTCCCCAAAAATGATCTGAACATTTGGGACAACCTATGTGTATGGAAGTCGAAAATCTGAAATTGGACACTGGATTTACAAACAGGCAAAGCGCAGCTGTTGAAAATGATCAATAAAACCATATGTTTGGCTGGTTGTGCGCTGGACTGTCCTATCTCTCATCGTTTTAAACTCATGCCTTTTCTGGAGCGCGCAGCACGATCACCAGGTTTGTTGGCGTACCTGTGGTACCCGTGGCAACGAAATAAAGAAACAAATCAGACCTAAAGAAATGGATCTGATAAATTCAGATCATCATGCCAAGCGGGCCCTGTTCATCATTGTAAAAAAACAGCTTAGACATTGAACTGATCCATAAACACAATCCCTTCAAAAAACAGCGCAATTGTGCTTTACATGATGAAATATCACATCATAAAACAGAAAATGAAAATTACTGGTGACACTTTCACTGACTATTATAGTTTGAACTGTATAATATAATCCTTTTCCAAACTCTGTGCTCTCTTAATCATATTGACCACCAGTCACCACAAACCAAATCTATTTTAATATTTACTACATTATTTACCATGGTGAAATTGACAACTATTTACATTCTTCTCATGCTTTACAGTGTGAGCTCAATGTCTGCATGTTGTTATAATCTCCTACCTGTTAACGTAACATCGCTGTAGATGTCAGACAGCTGTTCTTTCAACAAGATCTGCTGCACCTGAGCCGCTTTCTCGCGTTGCAGTTCCAGCATCATGTCCGGGTGGCTTGCCAGTCTGCAGCCCTTCTGTTTGTCCAGGGCGAAGTCACTGCGCACAATGTCTGTGTGGAAACCAGGGGGATGTTTCTGGAGTTTGTGCTGTCTACTTGTGTCATAAATGTGAGGTCAAACCGCACCACTCCAAGAGCAAATGCAACTATGCATGTGGGTTGATGTTTACCACATATTTAAACTTTACAGTTTCTCACATGCATATATAAAAAAAAAATTGTGCAGACGTTTAATTGAGATGCACTAAATAAATGATTTTCTGATTATTTTCCATTATAATGCAGGTTTTTCCTAAACCACTCAAAGAGAAGCTACAGAAAGTGCCAACGTAAAATCAAAAAGGCTTGTAAATTGCGCACATATTCTGACATTCTAAACAGTTTCTCACATGCATATATAAAAAAAATATTTGTGCAGACGTTTAATTGAGATGCACTAAATAAATGATTTTCTGATTATTTCAAACATTTTCCCTGTACCCAATGAATGTGAGTGTTTATCAAATTTTCTAGCAACAAAAGATTGTTGCCTCATTGAAAATGACCAAAACAAACCTCACCATCTTCATAGTTTTTGAGGTAATAGTCCGGTCCAGGCCCTCTAAACTTTGCGAGATTCTTCAGGTTATGAAACTGAAGAAAATCGGTCCGCTTGCCCCCAAACCTCAGATAAGCTGGAGAGAGTCCCCGAGCTAGAGTGACCAACCTCTTGGAGCTGTGAATACAAAAAGATGTAAATCACTGCAGATGACAGATACTATCCTCAGAGAAAACCATAGGGCAGAAGTGCAGTAAAAAGCGCAGGTGTTACCTTAAGGAGCCATTTGTACAGACCTAACCCCTAAAATCCCTTTGAATAACACAGTCTCCTTTTGTGCTCATTTTACTATCCAGTTCCAGATGAAAACTATTTGGACCTATATTCTTTAAAGTGTTATATTAAAACTATGTAACGTTTCCCACAACATGTTGTTGGATGATAGATTTATGGGTTTAGTTACAAACCCTTTGTTTGAGAAAAGGTACAAACACTAAATTGTGTATATTTATGCCTGTCTTATTTTTATTTTTACAGGGCTATATCTTGACAGCAGATGTTGATGGTAGTCATGCAGACCAGAACAATGTCACAATAGCTTATATCAAGGGTCATGATAAAGTGTATTTGCAAAATTATTATTGCTTTTGTTGAATATATTTAGACTTGCTTCAATGTTTTTAATTTGTCCCCAGTGATCTGGTTTAAATATTTTTTCGGAAACTCTAAAGCAAGACTATAAAGTCCAATAGACTGAATAAAACATAAGTCTGTTTCAGAAGGCAGTTTTTCCTCACACTCACTTAAATTAACACCATTTTATTTCACAAACATTGTTCATAGCTTTTCCATTATAATGCAGGTTTTCCTAAACCACTCAAAGTGAAGCTAAAGAAAGTGCCAACGTAAAATCAAAATGGCTTGTAAATTGCGCACGTATTCTGACTTCAAATCCTGGCATCGAATAAGAAAGTAGGCCTAGTTAAAATGCTTTACTATAAAGTATACACTTTGATCATTTATTATTATAAAAAGTATTCATTGTTTTGAAATGTTTTGTGAAAATCGCAGAACTATTTTTTTGTTGTGATGTGTATAGGCCGAAATGACAAACGCGTTTCTCTCATTTACTGTCAAATCGGATGTTATTCATACCCAAAGAGACAAAGGATGATGTGTAAAGATATGTAGCCTAACATAACATTATTTGGGTAAAGTCTGAAATGCATATTTAATGACAACAAGGGCAGGCCATAAACATTTTTGCACATAACTGAAAAAACATAGCCTACAACAGAATAATAACGATGAGAATAGCACTAAAACATATTCGTTATTGTAATTAATTATATATCATTTTATAAGTTATTGCAATTGTTAACGTTATTTTTATTATGTCTATCATTGTTCCTATTCTAAACAGTGAGTGGATATTAAAAGCTGGCCTAACCAAAATAAATATAACCATGTTGCAAAAGTTGTTTCCAAACCAAGGTGAAAAAAGTATTCGTATTTCTGTGAGAAGTGCAAAGCATCTAAAACATATTCTTCTGTCCTGCTCTCCCTTCATACTGTGTACACAATGAAACGAAGGGATGCTGTGAAATGTGTAGCACACTTGAACAATCTGCCATAACACACCGCGCACAGTAAACTACACAAATGCAACCGACGTCAAATAGCCACGACAGCAGATTTCGACTTCAAACTTTGATGGGACATTTAGAAAATGATATTCATTCTGTTCTCACCCTCACTATTAAAATACTTATTCGATGACGCAACCATCAGATCGAAACATATACAGCGTCTCTTTGGGGACCGCAAAAGGCACTTACATTTCCATTCTCCGTATGTTTTTGTGTCTTTTCTCCTCTGGGGGCTGGAACACTCAAATTCACTTCCAGGTCAAGCCCTGGTGTGCAAATTAACACAACCATTCAAATCTGGGCGTATGTTAAGGGTCCATGCTAGCGGTACACAATATTTCTAAAGTCTAAGTTGGCATGTCGATTATATGATCATGTGCGAGTCTCACCCCACAACACATTTGCACTGGAGTGAATCGTATTGCTTAATTTGGAGCATTGCGAAGTCAACTTACATTATAGGCGCTTTTAACTTACGCGTAAATTAAATGTTAAAATTGCCTGAATATAGGGTTATAATAATAACTGCATTAATATGCAAGATATGCAAGTTAAATATATCTACTGGTTATTTTATAGAAGGTTGATTTTATGTTCACCCAAAGAGCGCAGTCAGCCATATTATCCCGTGGAAATAAGTTTAAAGAGCAAAAGTGATTGGTCGTGCTTTGAAAAAATACGATTATGTAGGCTATGTTAGACAACTGTATGAGCTATATTAGATATCAATATTAGGTGTTGGCAATTGCAAATGATCGGACATACTCTTTAATAACGTCTGTCAACATAACTGCGCAATGTAAAGGAACACAGACGCAGCAGCATCACCAAATGTATTTTAACCTCAGGATGCAGAGGACAGAATCATTAAGCCCGTCATACCTCAAAAAGTCAAGCCAGCCATCCTTAATGATAGATGGATCCAACTGCAACGAGAGGAAATTGTCATTCAAAACTTTCACCGGGCTTCGCGTATTCACGTCCAGTAAAATTAAAGTTCTCTCCAGAAAGCTCTGTCTTTTCCCTCCGGACACGGGTCTCTTGTATGCAGCGGAGGAGGAGATGGGAGACTGGAGTATCAGTGCCAACCACAGGGACGAGCCGAACACTAGGCAGAGAAACTGCCTGGGCATCTTCTGTCCTCGAGCGCCGAGAGGAGATCCAGCAGAGATCTCCTTATGAAAACCGATTGAAGAGCACCTGAAATGTATTTATGCCCGTCCGTGAGACAGGATACGTGTCTGTGGCCAAATTCGCTGCTGTCTCTTTTAGCCCCCTGTCCTGCGCTGTTTTGGAGTTAGCTGGGGTAGACTCACGCCCCAGGCAGGGCCAGCCTCCATCACACAGCTGCCACCGCACCGCCCTCTGTAGTAACGCAACAGCTCTTAAAGGTAAGACGACTCTTATTTAACTTAAGGGTCTTTTGTATGGACGTACTTATGATGAATTGTGTCCGCGCATTCTGGGAGAAAATATGCATTTACTATATTTCACGAAAAAAGCTCTATCAACATATTGGAATAACAATTATTGAAATGAGCTTGTTTTGTGCAATTTCAAATATGCTATATCATCATTTTAAGAGGCCTTGAATAGCCCTTCAATTTGTTAAAGCGTTCAATAGGTCAGTCATTTGGACAATATAATAAGTAAAGCAACATTTTTAACTAATTTAAAAAAATGTTTTTTCTTATCCAATATCATTGTTTATTTTTTCTTTATTTAGTTGTGAGCGGTAGGCACTGCAAGTAACAGGATACATGTTTTACCACTTTATTTTACTTTTACAACCCTGATGTTATATTCGTTTTTGATAGCCTATGTTTATAATGAGAATGACTATCGCATGGATTGTCAGATAACCAATGCGCAGACCTAAGAAACATTTTAAACTATATAAAATGAATAGCGTATTATAAATAATTCCAGATGCACATTCATCTACATTTCATACGCAAATAAGTGTATTTGTTTTAGACTATATATGGTGATACGCATATAGGAAAAATAATAAAACAAGACATCCTAATAAACCTTTACATTTGCTTGAGTAAAATGTCTTAAAAAGTGCACCAAATCAAACGAGTAAACAACAAAAAGCACGCTTATGACTCATATATGGTGCTACAGTTAACCTCGTGAAATTATAAACTGCTTGCTTTTTTTTAATCACTGTGAAGTTTTTCCGTTTCCGTACAGCAACCAATGACAAATATAATTTGACTATGTTCATAGGAACACGATGTTGTCATTTCTCCCTTCTTATGCCGACCTGTGCTTTAATCAATTTGTTACAAAATCTTAATTTATAAAATAATGCATTTATTCCATCCTTTAAAATGTTCAGTTTAATTAAGTTGGTGCTGCGCATCTTTCGCATTACAGCACGGAAGATTCTGCTTTTTGTGCAATCCTCCCAACCTGAAACTGACACATGACATGCTAAAGTAAATAGTCTGAAACCCATAAGTTGATTATTAAATAGAAATAGAATAATTCTCGATCACCTGAATCATAACTTTCCTGTAATAACAGCCATGTGGTTTTTCCTCTGAGACTCAGGCCTCACATTCCGGGCTCCCTGCGACAGTCCAAATCCGCTCCCTGAAAGATAGAGAATAAAATATAGAACAGCGTGCTGCTCTCTGCAACATATTTTTGGCAGCGAATCAGACAGGACGCCTCTCTTTAACCTCTGTGTTATGAGAAGATTTATCAGGTTTTACATGGGTACGCTTTTGAAGTGCTTTTTTTAGTTTCCAAAACTATTCAATATTCACTGGAAAACTGAGCGTAAATATATCAAATAGGCAATCAGAAATGTTCATTCTTCAGTGCTAAGGGCTAAAGCTTAAATATACACAAAGAAGGCCAACAAAACTTAAGACTTTTTACAATTGGTTAGGATTAATTGTTGCTTTTTCTAAAACAAAAATAATAATAGCCCTACAGCAAGGGCATGTAATATGTCCACAATAATATCGCACTTTCATAGTAAAAAAAAACAAATAAAATAAATTTCTTTTGTATATATTCATTTATTTAAACAAATCGTTTCTATACCAAACTAAAACCAAAATATGAAATGGTATCAAATTATTTTTAATAGATATATATAAACATATTTATTTATTTAAATATATTTAAAAATAATAATTCGTTCGGTTACACTTTAAAAACACACATATTCTCAGCTCCCTTGTGATATTATGATGTGAGAATTATATCGTTTTTTCTTTTGTTTATGAATGAAGTCATATTTTAATTTCCACACATAACTTATTATTATCATTTTAAAAAGATTAGAATAGTGGTTTAATAACATACGAATAATTATTTTACTAATTTTTAGATTAATAGTTAATGCAGCCTTTAAATGTTGCATTACATGTTTTTTATACACATAACAGGCTAGTTGCGAAAATAGATATTTGAAAAAAAGTGTAAAATGTCCACAAACTTGAGTCAAGGGCAGTCAATAATATTTCAATAAATACAAAAAATAAAACTTCTCATTTCCCAGGAATATAAATATAAAGAGCTTGACTTACAAAAGTATCTAAACTTATTTTACTAGCCGTCTTTAAAATGAAATAATAAGATGAGGATGATGCAAGTATTTTTCATACTTGTGGTTATAACCAAGGTTATCTCCTATACGCCTGCAAACTGGCACAGGACTCCGTGAAAATCAAAAGACAATGTCATGACTTTACAAAGTGTGCTTTCTGAATATTGACGAGCCTTGGGTAATGAGAGAAAAAAAGACTACCCATAACTGCACATATTTGTCTCTGATTTACGAGGTTGCAGCGAGTGATGCATAGAAGACAAATGTAGAACATACAGCCAAACATCTCTTAAATCTTCTTAGTTTTATCTCACTTTGATAAAAAAATGCTGTCTCTTTGCCTTATGGGTCACTGGCATTCTTTTTAGGCCTGGCTTCACAAGTGTTTATGAGACCACAACTAAATGTTTCGCCCAACATGTGGCAATGAAAGTTTTTGGATGTTTAGAACGGTTTAACAAGACAAATGTCTTATTTTGAAAACGAAAATATGGAGCACTGTGGCATGGTCCAATAAAAAGTAGCGTTAATAACAATTATGTTAAATGTTTAACTGTTATAGGTTTAAAAAATCGACTCACACGTGTGTTTTAAATATATTTCAATATACTTAGAGCCACTGGAAGCATTTTCCTTATTATGAGCTTGTCTGTAAACATTTAAGCCTATTTATATGTTCTAATCTCTAAATGGGGAAGATGACAACGTTTTGCTGAACAATTACAATTACGTTTCTTAACCATTTAAATAAATAAAAACATTACATGGCTTAAAGTCTTCATTATAAAGTGACATTCAGTTATGGAAGTCATGACAAATTGTGATCTAGGGTGCCACCTTGTGGTGAAGAATCGTTATGTTCTCAGTCCCCGATTTTAAAATGAACGCAATTCATCTGCAGCTTTGACAAACATTTCAGAACAGACACTAGAAATTAAATGGAAACGTAAAATTGCTAGAGAGGCAAATTTCTGAATCTAAAAATGAATTCTTGGCCGTACAGATTACCTTTCAATGCAGGGAGATTGAGATTTTAGAAGAACAAATTATTTGCCGTTTTATAATCTGTAGATTTTTTTGTCCACAATGAATAACCATTTTGAAACAGACTTTTTGTGAATGTTTAAAGATCTTAATGAAAACATGCAGCTCGACAAATTTAGCACTAATTTTGGAATACGCCATAATGCACTAACACTATACATAACATACATTTTTTTTTGGGGGGGCGCACTATAAAACCGCAACATACAAAATAAACAGCAGTCTTCCTGCACAGTATATATTGGATTTAGTTATCAAGGACTTACATTTAAAACATAACTTTTAGAAGATTAAGTACATTTCTAATTGGTTTAGAATGGGAAAAACACACTGTGAATCGTAGCACATCGTATTGCTGGTGTTTTGGTCAGCACTGTGCATTTCCTGCTTGCTCCGTACAGTATCGCAGTTTCATCGTTTTCCAACTGCAAGGCGCCATGACGTCATTGCGGTGTCATTTCTATTTACACCAGACTCCAGCTGTCAGATTGATCCGTCAAACAGAGCGGACGCGCGTGTCCGTGGGTGTGTATGTGTGTAATCGCCACGTGATTCGGCTCGCCAATGTCCTTCTACAACCCACTCAGCATCATGGCTGCGGATGCTGCGGATGCGCTCCTGCCGCACCGCATCCCTGGACCGCGTCTCGCGCCCCTGGTCCTCCTGATCGTATCCGCCTTTCACACACCGACCCACGGGCTGCTGGGTTTCCGACCGGAGGACACGGGCGGAGATCTGTCCGTGCGGGACGGGGTGTTAAAGGCGACCGAGGGTACGCGCTTCATGTTACGCGTGTACTATGCAGCATCTCCGCAGAGGCTCAACCGGACCGTCAGCGGCGCCGCACCGTGGATCGCTTTTATCGAGGAAGCGGAACCTGGCAGAGAGGGACAGAGGCATCCCAAAAGAAACTTATGCGTGGAAGAGAGCGCCAGGAGTTCGGATATAGAGCTGCTCGGGTCTTTCAAGTCTGCGTCCAGCCAAAACTCCATCCTGGTGGAGCTGCTCGCCAAAGACCTCCGCAGAGGAGAGAAAATCAAATATTATTCGATGTGTGCCTTTGACGGAGTGAAGTGGGAACACTACAGGACGAGAGACTTCTGGGTGGCGGTGGTGGAGCGGCCGCCCCACGCGCACGGATGGATGCAGGCTGGTCTGTCGGTGATGCTGCTCGCGTTATCCGCGCTCTTCAGCGGGCTGGTGATCAGTATGCTCGCGCTTGACCCGGTGGAGCTCAGAGTGCTGCAGAACAGCGGCACAGACAAGGAGCAAAAGTACGCGCACAAGATCGAGTCCGTGCGCAAACACGGCAACTACGTACTTTGCACATTGGTTCTGTGCAACGTGCTCACCAACACTTTGCTGGTGGTGTGGATGTGCCAAATCCTCGGACTCACGCCTCTTTCCACTGCAGCCTGCACTTTTCTCATCTTCTTCATTGGAGAGATCCTCCCGCATTCTGTCGCATCCAGACACGGGCTGGCTATTGCATCCAAGACCATATGGCTAACCAAGATGCTGATGCTGGTTACTTTACCCATCACCTATCCAATTAGTAAACTACTTGACAATATGCTGCACCAAGAAATCAGTAACTTCTACACACGCGAGAAGTTACTGGCCATGCTGAGAGTTACCGATCCATATCATGATCTGGTCAAAGAGGAGCTCAACATCATACAGGGAGCACTGGAGCTCAGGACCAAAACTGTCGAAGATGTTCTGACCCCCCTTAACGACTGCTTCATGCTTGCTTCGGATGCCATTCTGGACTTTTACACCATGTCCGATGTGATGCAGAGTGGATACACCCGCATCCCTGTTTTTGAAAACGAAAGATCCAATATTGTCAATATTCTGTTTGTCAAAGATCTGGCATTTGTTGATCCGGATGACTGTACCCCATTGAAAACAATTACTCAGTTTTACAAGCACCCTCTGCACTGTGTCTTTAATGACACCAAACTGGATGCAATGCTGGAACAGTTCAAGAAAGGTAAGCTGTCTGTAGTACTTAAAAATCATTTTTATTCAGAAAGAGAAAAACTAATTTCTCACATATATAGTAAACAAACTTTAAAAGCCCTGGTTCTATGAGACCATATTGTTAAAGGGATAGTTCACAAAAATCTGTCATAATTTATTCACCCTCATGTCGTTCAAAACCTGTTTATGACCCTTTCTTCGGTGGAACACGAAAGAATATATTTAGAGAAATGGCCCACATGGTTTTGTATCTATACAGTGCAAGTCAATGGGTTCCAATTGACTTACCAACATTCTTCAAAATATTTTCTTTTGTGTTCAGCAGAAGAAAGAAAGTCATACAGGTTTGGAAGATGAGAAATGCAAAAAAAACATTTATTGTTCCTTTAAATATAAACCATTGGCATCATATTTTAAAATCTCATTAAAATTAAATGCATTAAAATTATGCATTAACTTGAAGTCAATATTTATTATTTATGTAATTATTTTATATTTCATCATTTAATGTTTGACATTTGTAATCAAAATACTGAATTGAGTCTTTTATGGCACGCTGCAGTCCTTTTACTTAGAGGACTTAGTGTCAGCGTCACCCTTACAACTTCATCTAACATCTGCAGAGGGGCTGAAATCTGGACTGCAATAATCTGAATGTGTTTCTATGGCAACAGTATTCATTCCATCATCATTACTCAGTGCTCACTGCAAGAGCAGGTATAAGCCACTGTGTGCCCGAAGATGAACATATCTTGACACACTTTCAACAGAATCCATAAATGACTATAGTCTTGCAATGACGTGTGTGGAACACAGAAATGAATGCCGTTTTCGGCAGATCCTGCCCTGAACATTGTTGCAATATGTTCCACTTTGGCCTTTATGACTCCATCACAGCGCCCATTATGTAATAATGTCTTATTAAGACTTAAAGCGCTTTTAAAGAAGGAAACGAGTCAAAGCTGTTGAGAGCAGCAGCAGCAGAGCACAGTGTCATAATTCAGAGTCCTAATACAGTAACTTGTCAGATTTACCTCGCCCACAGCGCACAAGATTTAACCTATTTGCCTCCTCGCAGGGTACAAATACTCAGTAGACAAGGCAAACAGGGGTAGTTAAAGTTATTAGTTTGTGAAATCCTGGACACAGCTTAAAGGGATAGTACAGCCAAACTTGAAAATTCTCATCCTCAAGTTGTTTCAAACCCGTATAAAAAATTATTTAAAAGAATTTAAAATTATGTCAGACTATCAGCATCTATGTTTACCCTAAGAGTTCTGTAAGACATTTGAGCCACAAGGAACAGCTCCCCCCCATAAAATGAACAATAATAATAAATACTCACCCTTGCGTCATTCCCAATCTGTTTTCTGTTATTCCCTGTGGAACAGAACGGAAGAACCTTTGAAAAAATGTAAACCTTGCATGTCCAAATTTATCAGGAAATGGAACTTTTGACATGATTACATACAGTGTTGTCAAAGTTGACAAGCACATTTTAATATGTTTATTGGTTAGATATCTGCGAAACCCATTGATAAGCACAAAGGGTGACACATAATAACGATTTATGGGAAAATATTAAAATCACGGAATATGGAGAAAAAAGTTTTGGAAGGACAGCACCGATCTAACACTTCTAATTGGCAACGTGTCATTTCGTAGTACATAAAATCACCAATACCAATCATATTTTACCTTCCACAACTTTTAAAGCAAAATATAAGGTTTTGCAAAATAATGCAAAGGCGGTATCACCTGAATGATGACAACCATGTTTTTGGTCCATTGTTTAACTTTACTGCCATGGACATTATAAACTGTTGTAGTATGGAATTCTCCTTTAGGGGTTCCACTTAAAAATATAACTCGGGGTTCTGTGAGTGCTTGTCTGTAAAGAAGCATCATGGCAGATTAGCTGCAGCGGTGACCTTTTGGTCCAAGCACAGTCCCAGCTTGGGCCCATCAGAACAAAAAGAGCAGCTTCCTCATACTGCGAGCACCCAGGTCTTTCAATCTTTTAAGCTAATGCCCCCTGTGAACACATTGCAGACCAGTTAATGAAATATGCAGGCTCAACCTTTCTCTATCCAGTCATAGGACAGATGCTGAACTGCAGGTAAAGGTGAGGCTGAAGATAATAATCGTCTTTCAAAATGACATGTCTTGAGTCTTTTCAGCTGCTGTTCAGTAGAATATAAAACATTACCTTAAATACAAATATCAGTTGTTTGGAATATCCAACAAATTCTCGTTTTAACAGAAAGTGCCTGAATCTTAGTTGATCAAAACGGTTTTAAGGTCCGTTATATGAAATGTAGCGGCATCTAGAGGTTAGGTTGCGAAATGCAACCAATGGCTCACTCCAACCCTCGCCTTCGAAGCAGTAAGGCAGCTGACAGAGAACTAAGATGTCTTCACGTTTTCGCATCTATTCCAAAAAATATAACATATTTACGAAACGCATATGTAGAGCAGTTTGTCCGTACAGGGCTACTGTAGAAACAACATGGTGAATTCCATGCAAGGGGACCCACGCTGTATATAGATGTAAGGTATTAAAAGCATAACGCTTTATTATTCACCTCATTATACATAACATAACCATATTATATTGCATTTCTGTCAATAGATCCTCCAAAAAAATGATAAACTGGACCTTTAAACATAGATCTAAACTATGTGACACATTTGCTGATGCATTACATGCAAAACACTTGGTTTATATAAAAGTGCCTTAGCCCAAGATCAAATGCAACATCATAACAACACATGCTCTATCACATTACCCACACATAATAAAAAAGCAATAGAATGGTTGAAACAAGCAATTACAGTATATTTGTTCTTTAAAAGTCCCTGCAGATCAAGCTTCTTGGCACTACTAGACTCTTTTGTAAAAGTGTGAAATGTTTTCTTGTGCAGTTTTCCGCATCACGCTGTGCTTTATTTAGCGTTTTCTCCCATACTGCTCTACGAAGCATCACAAATAAAGATGTGCCAGATTTAAAGAGATAATTTGCGGGCACAGCAGTGAGGGAATCGCAGGGACGTCCGTGTGGGCTCAGAAGCCCCCCGGCTCTGCGTGTGCGTGTGTTATATAATAGTGTAGTGATGTAATGCAGTTTCCTTAACATCAGCTCTGAGGTGTATCGTGCTGAGTGCTGCATTGCCCTTGTTCTCCTGCCGACTCCTGCAGAATTCTTTACTATTACTAGAGCGTACCGTTGCCATGGAGACCACTGTGAGAACGAGGCTTCCATCCGTCAGCTTCTCTCCATCCCGGAGGTTGGGGGGGAAAGATTATTTCATTTAATCCACTCTGCATGAAATGATATTCCAAATCTGGCCCTCAGATGATTAATAGGGATATTGTGTGCCGTAGCCGGTACGATCTGGGAATTCAAAAACAAAACTGTCAACAACAGTGATCATAACTTGAGATGACCATGAGCTTTAATGAGTTTATTTGAAAGGGTTCATATTATGCATTATGAATCTTAATATGATTATATTGTTTTTGCAGCTCAGCTTTAATCATTTTGAAAGGATGCTTGCTTCCATCATACTATAAATTCATTTATCTCAAAAGATGATATGACCCCTTTAATAAAACAGTCAGTCTAGCATTTTAAACATTTTGTGAATGGATGAAACATCAAATTCATGAATGTTTCAGTTCTAGCACATTCTAACAGATTCAGGTTTTAAGCATGGTCAGCTTTATCATCAGAGCTGCAGGGCTTCACAAACCCCATTGCATAATTCCTTAGCACTGTTTACATAAGGTCAAGTCCGAATCTTTGAACTGTCATACTTAATCTCTTCATGAGCTTTCATTTAAAACGTTCTGTATAGCGTGTGACAGTCATGCACAGCTCAACCCCAGCAGTAATACAAAAGACTCTCTCTGCACCACAAGAGACTAAACATGCAAGTTTCCAAACTGTTAAATAAATGGATGGGGCTCCATTGGGTTTTTATTTACTTAAATTATTTGACTATTGATTTTAGACACTTTGCATAATAACTTTATTGATTCATGGATTGATTTAAGAACATGTCAGATTTGTTAAATCAGTTTAGGATAGACTTTTTTTAAATGCAATAATGATAAAATGAAAAACATCAGATTAAAGCCCCTCAAAGAATGTAAAATAAAAATAATCAACAGTTATAAAAAGTGAAAAATAGAAAATATACGACTGAGTTTAAGTTCTGAAAGCAATGCTTTGAATATGTGATGAATAACAGTGTTAGGGTGACCACCACCCAACAAACGAAATGTGGGACAGGTAGTATGTTTGTTTGGGACATACTGGGACACTCTTGTAAACAATTTTTATTATAATAACAGTAGGAAATTTTAAAATATTTTTTCTAATTTATAGCTCTTCAAAATAAATTGTCATTTAGTCCATTCCAGCTACAACATCATTGAGATACAAATAAATTGTTACATAACAAAATAATTTTAAGGGCGGTTTTAAGGTTTCCAGGCACAGACCAGACATTGACTTATCATCATACCAAGGATGTAGACACAAGTATGTAGGAAGATCTTGTCAAAAGGAGAAAATTAAATGAATAAAGAAATGGACACATAATGAAAAGGTTTCGCTTTCAAAGTGTTTTGTCAAATAATGCATGTCAATATTTGCAAATCATTTTTATTTTAATATGCTTCACAACCTATAAACACAGTTTCAAAGTCACACAGTTTATAATGTTTAGGTGACTTATCCGCCACATTGGAGGGATCGCCACTCGATCAACAGTTTGATTGATGGACGTCATAGCCTCATCCATAAGATAAAAGCCAGGCTTTAAAAATATTGTATAAGCTTGTTGGACAATGGTGTTCACCGGGTTGCTACTTTGGACACAGTGCAGTACAATGTGCAGCGGGGCGGGTGGTCACCCCAGTGTTAACCCCCCCATAAAGACAACTTTCAGCCATCTGAATCTAAATAAACTTACAACTACTTAAAAACTATTATCTATGTGAGTGATTGCCAACTGGTGCATGATAATAACCTGTTTGATAAAGTATAAACCTGTCATTGTGTACAAAGTTTCAAATTATTATTATATGAATAGTCTATATATAATATATAGAGAATATGCTATATACTCTATGCAAGTTTGTATAGTCAGAGAGGGTTCACTGACAAACCTTAGGGATATTCCATAACAAAAACGTATGTTGAGAACCACTGATTTATGTGAACCTGTGACCACTCACATTCAGGTAAAAAACTGAAAACTGTATCAAGCAAAAGCTGAGGCATGAGGATCATGATTTTTATTACAAGAGAGAAAGCTGACCATAATGGAAGTCTCTTTTTTCAAATCATCAATTCAGGATAGCAAAAGTCATATGCGCTCATGTTTTGTTATGATAAAGAATGAACTTTCTTTCTTTGGCACTTTAAAGGTAAATCTCATCTGGCTATCGTACAGAGGGTCAACAACGAGGGTGAAGGAGATCCTTTCTATGAAGTCATGGGCATTGTCACGCTGGAGGACGTGATCGAGGAAATAATAAAATCTGAGATTGTGGATGAAACTGACCTCTACAGTAAGTGTAATCTTTAATAATCCAATCAGCGGCAAGGACCTAAACCTATGTGTGTCATTATGACTACATTGAAATTGCTTTTTAGCAATCATTGCATTGACAAGATTACCACAATGACAACCTACCATTAAAGATCTGATTATAGGCTTTCAAGCAACATTTAAACAATACAAAATATGAAGCATAACACTAAACCGTAAGAGAAGAGTCAACACAAGCAAGCATATGCAATATTTAATTCTCTTTAATTAAATTATATTGAGTTACAAATGGCCTGGAGATCAATACAACTGTTGAACCCCTTTTAGGAGGTATTTTACTTTTTCAGCACATTATTTATGATATCCGTCACAGCACATTGCTTCAGCTTGCAGTAAAGCTTAATAATATGTCAAATCCACAACCTGCTTTCAAAAGTGAAACGTCTTTACTGTCATTCTTCTACTGTGTTCTGGCAGCTGATAATCGTTCGAAGAGAAGAGTGTCTCACCACGAGAGGAAGCTGCAAGATTTCTCCATATTTAAACTGTCAGATAGTGAAATGAAAATCAAAGTTTCACCACAGCTCCTTCTGGCAACACATCGCTTTCTGGCAACAGGTATTCTTGAAGAGAGTGATAACATATGCCAGGTGCCCATATCTCGAGAATGGTCATTTCAGACTGTACAGACAGACAGAGCCCACTGATATCAAAACGAGACTTTTCTGGCTTTTGGTACGATATGTCTGTCCAAATGCACTCCTAAAATTTGACAACCACAACTTTTGTTGAATATAATTTATTTCTCGGAATTTGTACGAGACACATGATTTATGATCCGTGCACACGATTTACACATTATGCATATTTTTTTGTTTCCTTCCTGTCTGTAGAAGTAGAGCCTTTTAAATCAACGCATCTCTCAGAGAAGATTCTCCTGCGATTAATAAAACATCCGAGCGTGGTGCAGGAAATCAAGTTCGATGAGAAAAACAAACGGTCACCAAAGCACTACCTCTATCAGCGCAACAGGCCTGTGGATTATTTCGTCCTCATATTGCAGGTATTGTAAAGTGGACTGGTGCCGAGAAACGTTTCTTAAGACAACGATCTTTTTAGATTTGTAAGCAATAAAGTGAGAAAGTTTATTTGTCCAAGTTTGAGGACACATTCACATTAAAACTTGGAAATCATTTTTGCGATTTTGGAAAACAGTTCTCCCATAAACTACAAATCTTGACTTATGAAAATATTTATTTTAGTATAAGTGGAACTAATATTTACTAGTTGTCATTTAAAAAGACACCCTCAGGGGGAAAAAAAGGTTTTATATAGTCATCTTCTAAACTTCTCTTCAGTGTTGCATTGGGTTTATATTCCCTCAGTTTTCATTAATGGGAAATTGATTTCAGTCTCAGGAAGGAGGACAGTAATGCATCATTCATTTCCATCTATATTCCTGTAGCTCATACGGTGGAGTGTAGCACTAATAGCACCAAGACTGTGGGTTCAATTTCCCAGGAAGGCCTGATATAACGTATACCTACTGTAAAATGCACTTTAAGTTCTGCCAAATGCAAAATGTGAACCTCTTTCCGTCTGCAGGGTCGAGTGGAGGTAGAGATCGGAAAAGAGGGATTGAAGTTCGAAAATGGGCCTTTCACTTACTACAGCTTACCCGCTATCATGACCAGCCTACCCACAGGTTAGTGCACCGAAGTGGAACACAGTCTCATTAAATAAATAAACTTTTGTAAAATATTAAAAACTGAAAGGCTTACATGACCCCCCGCTAGCACTGCTCTCTTGAGATCATTCCGACAGAAAATCGAAATAAAGCATCTGTGGAATTCTTGGGAGAGTAGATTTGGGTAATTAAAGCAGAACACACTCGCACTCTCATGTACCCACTCAGGCGAAATGACATTATTATATAAGTAGGAAGATCTCATCATGAAAACGCAAAAATATCCTCAAGGATGGAGCCGTGAGTCCTTGTGGAAGAGACTGATTTAAAGAGATTCTGTGTTCAATCTAAGCTACTGTAAATTGTGTGGGTCTCTGTGATGAGGGTTTTCTCCGTATTTCTCCAGCGATAACGCAAGACACACAAAGCCGCACAGCAGATACATGCGCACACACACCGACACAGCTTCAGCCTTCACTAATGAGATGTGACATCTACATGGGCATCTAAAATAAAGGCACAAAGAGAGCCTGTGTGTAGTTTTCTGCTCAGACAATCACGCTTTCAGTATAACGAAACGCAACAACAAGTCTTTTAATAAAACGTGTCTGCCTGGCTAATTGTTTGAAAATGTTTGAAGCGTATTTGACTCAATTTATGTTAAAGAGAGAAAAATTTATGCATTACGTTTATGCATTCAGCAGATGGCGTCGAATCAAGCTTTTATCAGTATGTGTTCCATGGGATTGAAAACAATACTCTACGAAATGAGCTAAAGTGATATATGTAGCAAAAAATATAACTAAGATTTATAGCAAAAAAATAACTTTTACTGGGGATGTATAGTCCACAGATCACCGTCTCCTAGCAGCGCCCTCAATCATTCTGATACAACAATACACGGTGGCAGTCTGGGTCAACTGAGTATCAGCGGAGGATCGTATTTACCAGATTATTCAGTTCGCCAGCTCACAGACCTACAGATTATTAAGGTAAATATAAAACATTCCGAAGACACATTTATAATAGAATCCAGATCACATATCCCCAAAACATAGAATGTATGAAATTACAAAGAAAATGAAGCCTGTTTCACGACCATTTTCCTTTGCATTGTGACATTACTTCCATAACTAAATAATTGGATATATGGTATTGTAAAGCACCTTTATTTTCAAGAGTGTATATGCAAATATTATGACACTGTACCAGAACGCTGCAATTTTATAATATGCAACATGCTGTAAATATTGCTCATACACTCAATCTTTCCTCTGTCCAGATCAGTCGTAACCATTACCAGAACGCCCTCACAGCTTCACGCATGGACATCTCTCCACAAACACCTGACGCTGACAGCCATGCGGCCGTGGAAAGGATGACCATCCCAGAGACACCTTCCAACAGCATCGCCCTACCCCTGACAGAACCACGGCCCTTTTTCAATAGATATCATCAGCACAGTCACCTCTACAGACAGCAGGACAGCACCACTAAACGAAATGAGAGGAACCGCATCGTTCGTGAGTGCAAGACTTTTTCAGTTATACAGTAGCTTTAAATGTGACATTAAAGTTCATCTGGAGCTAGACTTTTTTCTTAACGTTATTACAAAATGTCAGCATATATACAAAGCAATATGGACAAATATGTAGATATAAAATAAAGATCTAAAGTAAATGGTCATCTTTACAGTACGCAAGTGGTAACGTTTTTTTTGCGGATTGGGTTATTAACTATGTCTTATTACAGGGATTTTAGCAGTGATTGACTGATCACGGGCTGAAGAAAATGTCAGATATATTAAATATAGCAGATTCAGCTATATTTAGCATATCTGACGTTCCAAGTCTCCAAGTTTAAGAGCAGACAGATGGCCAAACACTAATCTGTTTACCAGTTAAACTAAACAGATTAACGTAAATGTTGAGTTTTGTACATTTGTATATTTAAGAATGGCAGTTCTTAACTAAATCTGGGTCATATTTGACAAAGTGACTGCAAAATCTCAGTTTACTCTAAGCAAAAATCAAAAGAGTCCAGTTCATGTTGCTTGATAGGCCTATGCCCTGAGCTTTTAGCAGATATAAACATTTTAAACATCTTTGTCTACTAAGAAATTTTACCAAAATCTTAAATATTTAGAGGTATGATACAAATTGCTGTTCACTGAAATGCTCTCTTGAATGGAAATCTTCACGTGCCACTGACCTAAAGCCTTAAAAGTAAACAGACGGAAAAGCAAATTTAAAGTTCACATTTATGTCTTTCAAATGACGTCCACAGGCTTTTCTATCAGAATTATCATCAGAAGAAGAATCTTACCTTGAATAGACATGGGTCATGTCAAAATAATGAAACAGATTCAGGCTGGGTCTGCACTGCAGGTGTGGGTGTCAATAGAGGATAATGCTCAGTTATCTGTTTCTTCATCACCACAGTTCAAAGTGCAAGTTTGAAATGTTCAATTTGTTCAAAATTCAAGATTTTCAACTTTTCTTCCTAGTTGTGATGTAAAACCTAATTAAACAAATTAAAAGCTTGTTGTTCTTCTCTTGCGTGTCATCAACTAACTATAGCTCTCTGGCTCCCCCTGTAGGAAGTAAGTCAGATGGACAGAAGAGTCCCAGTGACTCCGTGTTCCTGAGGATGGATGATATCCCATACATTAGAGAAAATCTGTTGGAGAGAAAAAAAGGAAGAGGTGGGTTGAAGTAATGGTTTTATTTTAGAAGACATATTGTAATGGTCATATTAAGGGACATTTGTACCAATAGGTCTAATTCAAGTTGATTAAAGAAAAGAATTACCCAAACAAGAAAAAATAATTAAATTACATATATAGACTGTCAAATAATCCAACAATGGTCTTATTAATCGCATCCAGAATAAAAGGTTGTGTTTACACATGTAATTATACATATAAACATACAGATACATGTTTATGTATAGGAAATATATAGATGTGTTTGGTTATATTTACCAATAATTGAAATTATATGTTTACGTGTATTAATGTTCATATTTCTCTTAAATAAATGTATGTTTATGTTTTTGTATTTATAAATGCAAAATTAATATGCACAGTACACAAACATATATGTAAACACAAATTTTTATTCTGGATGTGATTAATCAGAGTTCCGAAGACTTTCTTGATACCTTGACACTTATGGTATTTTGTATTTGAAGCTTGAATGTATCGATTTCCATTCACTCTACTTGCATTTAGATGCAAAAATAGTAAAACATTCATCAGAAGAACCAAAGTCATACAGGTTCAGATTTTCATAGGTGTCAATAAATAGTGGCAAATTTTTATCTTGGCTGACTGTTTCTTTGAGGGCATTGGTGGTTGATACATTTACATTTATGCATTTGGCAGACGCGACTTACATTGCTTTATTCTATACATTTTACATAGGTATTTGCAATACCCTGGAATCGAACCCACAACCTTGCGTTGTTAACGTAATGCTCTTACCACTGAGCTACAGAAAAGCTAGTGGGTGGTGAATGACGCTTTGCTCTCTCAGTAAATGCACCTCAGCTTTCAAACATTGGAGTGGCTGTTTGACAGCGAGCGGGACGTTTGACAAACTGCAGAGATAGGAAATGCATAGGTTCTCGTCTCTGTTTATATGACCTATATAGGAATGTTGACACCAGACTAGACCCGTCCATTTCAGCTCCGCTTGTTATGACTGGAGGTTAACAGGAATTACTAAATCAAAAAATCACCAGATCAGTTTGAAAGTTAATGGGTAGGGAAGAGAAGACACGTAAAGAGATGATAAAATGAAATGACAAGAGCAACCGTTCATTTTCAAGTTCAGTTTAGGTGATGTTGGCTCGTTGTCATAGTGTGTCCAATCTATTTCAGATACTATGGCCATCCCCATGGAGACAGGCCTGTCTACATCTCAGCTCATCAGCTCTCACTCTCTGGCTGGCTCGGATGAGAACCTGGGGAAAAAACTGCTACGGAAACTGAGTGTGTATCAGTTGCCAAGCACCTGTACCTGTAATCCATTTACACACACATATAATTTACCTAACCCACACAAACACGTTTTACATATCTACCTAAATATCTCCATAGGCTTCTATTGTTTTTAGCTAGCTTTGTATATTATAACCTATTCTTAACCCACAGTCACAAAATTCTCTCACCGACTCTCACTAACCCCCCCAATAACCCAAAAAGCACACAAGCACTGCTTCATACTGCTTCATAGCTGTTTCTTAGCAACTAGCCAGGGATGGTGCAGCCATTATAAACTGTATGTTAACTATAAAAGAATTATTCACTCGCTCATTCAGAATAATGTTATTCATTTACAAATGATATTGATGGGTTGATAGCAATAGGCTAAATTAGTCTGAAAGTTTATCTTGGATTATGTGGGATGTTGATCCAGGTGTGCAAATGAAGGACAAATTACACAAATTATTAGCATTTAAATGTGACAAAGATAATAAGGTCGATTCAAAACTAAAATGTTTATGTCGCTTTCCGCTCTCCAGGCAACAAAAAAAGAAAGAAGTCCCACGATGGAGATAAACCTCTGGACGACAATCCTGAACTTTCCCAGGTGAAGACCTAGCATTAAATTCATGGGTTTGCTTCTCTCCCTGTTTCTTCTGCATCTCCCTCCGATGTGAAGTCTTCTCCAGCCTTTCTTTGGGTCTTGGGGGAGAGAAAGCACAACCCAGTTTACACAGTCCACCACGAAAAATGTAGCATCATGAAACTTTCACCTCACACACCTGGACGTTTTTTTCTTGAGGAACATGCTGTTACAACAAGCCTGAATTTCCTGTCCTTGGGCCTCCAACATGCAGCAAGAAACATATACTGTATGATCTGACAAGATGCACAGCCGTAGATGGTTTATGATGATGTCATCTCCAGTCACTGTGGTAATGACTCTCTGACCTTTGACCCAGGCGAAGCCAGCAAGCACAAGCTGATGACCTGAAGCCAACCATCTGACCGATGAGGGCCGAGCCTCTTGAGTCATAACACGTGGTCATCTTTCTGTAGAATTGTCTTGAATTATTGACAAAGTGTTAATTGCGTTTCGTTAATGGCGATTGTTGTTTTACATCGTATTAGATGAGAGGTATTCGTCAGGTTGTGCCTGGAAACAAGTTAGAAGAATTTACTGATATCAAAGCACTTTGAGAAAGATCCAGATCAGACCCTTTTATTTGATATTCTGTTGAATAGACTTTAGCTGAGCTGTTGACAGAGGCCTATATTAGGTAAATGCTGTCAGTGATTTTGTTTCTCAAAGGAGGGCATATTTGTGAATATAATATATACATATATATATAAGGCTCTGAATATAATATTTTATTTCATATTTTCATTCTGCTCGACATCACCGTCTTATTTCTAAGAATAATTTTTTATTTTGCACGTTTTGAGACATAGATAGATAATTAGGACATAAGCAAGCCATAACTTGAATAAACTTGAAAGCATTGATACACTGTAAAAAATGATTTGCTTTTTGTTGTTTCAACTGAAAAAAATCTGTTATCTGTCTGCCTTAAAATTTTTAGTTAATTCAACTTAAAAAAAAATATGTCAATGAATTTGATGCAAACTCATTAAATAATACTTTTAAGTTGACTCAACTTAACATTTTAAGGCAGCCAGGTAACTTATTTTTACTAGTTGAAACAACTTTTTTTACAGTGTAAAATATAACTCAGACATTGATAAAGCAATATGATGCAAGAAGTCAAGAATTCTGTTTTTCAGACCTTTTTCTAAGATATGATTTAATAGTTTACCCCCCTAGAAACGAGCTAAAAATGTCAACCCCATTTCGTCTCACAGGAATGTTGCTTGGATGTTTTTCTTATAGGATGTGAGTTTCATTTGTTCAGATGAGTAAAATATCTGAGCTGCCATTACCGGTTCACTGCCATCACTTTCCCAGCATGCAGGTCATGAAAAACGAACCAATCACCTCGTCCCTGCCAACGGGACACGTGATTACATTATGTCAGGAACGGGGGATTATAAATAGGGGCTTGGATGTTTTATGCATGGAAGGCTTTTTTAATGAGTATGTTAATACCTCTCTCTTGCATGCATGCTGCAGATACCGGTGATATATATAGGCCGCTGGGCTTTGGGTTTCAATATGTGACAAGGGAGACTCAGCCTCTGAGCTGTTTGAATCAGCGAACTGTGACCTACGACAACACCAGGGAGTCTAAGCACAAAGCACAAGGACTGGAAAACCTCTGGATATCTGTTTTTCCCTATAGGCTATTTATTACTTCTTAAGAGTTAATGGCAAGAACAGAGCTGCGGATTATTTATCCCCTTTTATATAAAAGTTGCTTTGCATCTTGAGTATCCGAAGTGAACTGTATGTGCCTGCTTGCTTTCAGGCCACTTGGACAGTTGTTGTTGTGCAATACTGTGAGCTCAACTCACTATACGGAGAGCACATGCTGAGACGGGGGGGCGGCAACCTGACGTCACAATACTGCATTGCAGGAAGGAACAATTACGCATGCTGATGTCTGGATCGACCCACAAACATTTCTGTACCACTCAGCTGGTGTAAACACAGACAAAATCCACTAAAGCCCTTCTCACACACACACAAACTCTGATGACGTATATACATAAGCCTTAAACCGTGGGTTTATGTTAAAAACAAGAAAATCTGTCCAGCACACGCTCTCTGTATAGTGGGTAAGCCAGAGGATAGATGATATATATGTTTCTACAGAGTTTATAGAGACTTCTATTTAAGAGCATCTAATGAATTGTGTATGACTTTACAAATAAAACTGACGGTCTCATGTAAAGACAAAAATGAATATCAGATTATTATAATAAATCTTGATGTGGTGCTTGAGAATGAAAAGTACCACTACGCCCCCAATAAACTAAAGTTCGAATGAAATATGATCGTGTTGCGATAACCTTGACTTTTTTTATCTTGAACAGGTTGGTTCTTGTTCGAAACACTAAACAAACACTGAAGCAATAATGATGTTGACATAAATGGGACACGGCATCTAGATATTGGGTCTTGTTAAAAAATGCGCTTTATTTATATCGACGAAATTCTGCAAGTCATAATTTCATTGCAGTTCCATGAGAGAAATGAAATGTCACTTAGGTCTTACAACTGCTTGGCTATTTCAGGACGATAACCTTTGCTGGCTGTTATTTTGAGGCAGAACACATGCCCTGAACATGCTCATAGTGAAGTGTGTTCAAAAGGGTCAACCATGGGCTCAAGAGCGTGTTCTTAATATATAACGTAAAAAAGCAAGGACAGATTACATGTTCATAATTTATTTCAATGCACTTTGTTAAGCATTTTGTTTGTTTCTGCACATAGAGCTTCGTAATCTTATAGGTTTGATTTGGCGAGACTAGGCAGGAGAGTGAATGTATAGTCGTACCATTCAATACACAGCAGTGCATCAATGAAATCAAGTACACAGCGGATAAAAAGATGGACAAGAAACAGCAATCTGACACAAAAATAAAGTGCAAAGCAATGCCTGAGGTCTTCATTACAGATTTTCTTATCAAAGATGAACATTTTTAATCCAAATAACTGTGTAATTCACTCCCTTGTATCAACAGCTGTCATAAGTCAGATCACATGATGCACGAAAAAAAATCTAATTTTCTTTCAAAACCCTTTTTAAAAATATCCATCTCAACTGAAGTGAAATAAAATAGATGTGACAATGTTTGATGGGATATTGACGCATTGGCTCACCGAGCAGCTACTTGAGGTGAGAAACGACCATAGGTTACAAACAAAATATGATTTCAGGGTAAAATGTTGCTTTCAATAATATAGAGTGAAAACACCAGAGAACATAAATGATGCCAGATTTAACAATAATACAGTTTAATGCCCCTGGTTACTCAAGTTCAAAAGCGTATCCGTGCACATGAAGTTTTAAACACTGCATATAACACAAAACACGCACATTCTCCTTCAGTTGTGCTCTTAACACAATAACATCTTCAAAAACATGATAAGAGAAATGGATAAGGCCAATTCGGCTTTATCTTTCCGACAGCTCGGACTCGTCAATGTGATAACATTTAGTCACACCTAACTGCTTGAAAATCTTGAAAACCCGATGGACCTTAAGGTTTATTCATTTGATTAAAAACACCTCCATGAAGTGCTTTATCATACAAACAAGATGTCAAATGAACACTAAAGTGAATATTTAAACATACTCTTTTCTGAACAACATAAAGTGGGAATAAGGCAAAGGAAAACCGATTGAGACTTTTCTGGGACCTTTAAGAATAAAAGTGTTAAAACAGGATATCGAACTTCTAAAGAGAAATTAGACCAGCAAAAGCTAGTGTGTGAAGGTGTGTGTGTGTCTATGTGCGTCTGTGGACACACACACACAGGAAGTGTAGTAGAGGTGCTTATTGGACTCTGGTGACGGTCTCATGAATAGACTCAGCCACATAGTCGATGTTTTTGGAGGTGAGGCCGCACATGTTGATGCGCCCGCTTGCCATTAGGAAAATGTGCTTTTCTTTGATCATATACTCCACTTGCTTAGCTGTAAAACAACAACATGTAAAATTATGTAGTACATTTGTATGTCAACTTAATGGTGCCATGTGTAATTTTTTGGAGGATCTATTGACAGAAATGCAAAATAATATACATAACTATGTCTTCAGTGGTGAATAAAGTCCTAACATAATGAAGCGTTATGTTTTTATTACCTTAGAATGAGCTATTTCTATCTACATACACCGCATGTCCCCTTAAAAGGAATTTCGTCAGGTTTCTACAGTAGCCCTAAACGGACAAACTGTTCTACATTTTATAAATGCTTTATCTCCTTTGGTAAAGAAGCAAAAACGTGACAACATCTTTGTCCTGTGTCACACACCGTAGTGCTTCGAAAGGGAAGGGTGGAGTGAGCTGTTGGTTGCAATTTGCAACCTCACCACTAGATGCCGCTAAAATCTCCACATTGCTCCTTTAAAGTGTTCTAACCCTTTTTTCAAAACTAATTTCTTAAACCAAATGGTCTCAAGCCGGATATAAATGAACAGAGATGCG
Organism: Triplophysa dalaica; assembly: GCF_015846415.1. Taxonomy (NCBI): domain Eukaryota; kingdom Metazoa; phylum Chordata; class Actinopteri; order Cypriniformes; family Nemacheilidae; genus Triplophysa; species Triplophysa dalaica. The sequence goes on from NC_079552.1 coordinate 4,133,155, forward strand.
GGGAGTGGGATGTCGGTTCTTACGGTTGAGTCCCGTGAAGCTGAACATGCCGATCTGTTCGGTGATGTGCTCCCATGTTCCTGGAGTTCCAAGAGACTTCAGCTTGTCCTTCAGCTGCGCACGCATCAAAAGCACCCTGTCTGCCATGGTCTTCACATTGTCCTTCCTGTAAAAAAATGTGGGTGAATCTCACAATACATTTCCAGGCTCAGCTTAAACAACATCAATGGGTTTACATTTACCATTCAGCAAAGAGCTCAGGGCTGTTTAGTGTAATGGCGACCAAGCGTGCACCCTGGGACGGAGGGTTGGACCAGGTGATTCGCACAATCTTCTCCATTTGAGACAGGACATGGTTTAGGTTGTCCTGGTCCTTGGCTACTACAGTCAGATTTCCCACTCTCTCATCTAAAGAGGTCATTATTAAAAGTCAAACGCATACATCAAAATCCATCAGATGTAATATATATCGCATCTGTTTGTTGAAGCCACTTACTGTACAGGCCAAAGTTCTTCGAAAACGACTGAGCACAGAACAATTCAAACCCATGGGACACGAAGTAGCGAACAGCCCATGCGTCCTGATCTAAATTTCCTGAGGCAAAACCCTGATAGGCTGAATCAAAGAAAGCAAAAAGATTCTTCCGCTGGAAAGACAGAAAACAGTAAATGAAGTTAGATAATGAGTCCATTACATTGTTCCAAACATATTAATCTATAAAAAAAAATCATGAAAACTCCATTTACATTTTTGTTTTAAGCCATTCAGACTGACTCAAAGAAATAAAAGGGATAGTTTGCCAGAAAATGAAGATTCTGTCATCATACCTGTATAAATCACTTTGTTCTGATGAACACAGTTTTGTCCTTTTTGTAAAATTTTCAGTTCTGGAACATCGTTGACTACCATAGTAGTCAAAATTAATTTGTAGTCAAAGGTGCCCCAGAACGGTTTGTTTTCCTAAAGTCTTCAAATTATCTCATTTTGTGTTCAACAGAACAAGAAATATTTATGTATGCACGTTTACTCCTCATTTTTACCATGCACTTTTAGAAAAGAGTAGTTTGAAATTGGAGGTTGTGCTTAAATCCTGTCTTCCTGTTACATGACATCAAATTTACGGTCCATTTTTGTAGCTTCTGTCCGATATTTCATCTTTACGAGCTTTTTATTTTTGGTTTCTCACCTTCATGATGTCAGCGATCTGCTTCCATTGGTCCTGGGTGGGATCTGTTCCGGTGGGGTTGTGAGCGCAGGCATGCAGCACAAAGATGGAGTGATCCGGTGCGCTCTATAAGAAAATATCAGTATAGGTTACATTTATTTTCTGTTACTCATTCCTATGCTACAACTCCCTGAACAAATGACATGTGATTCTGTGTCAGTGAAGAGATTTTTGCAAGAACTGCTTCCGGTGCATGTTACTTTGTCGGATGACAATGGTAACTAATATAAGGCACTTTAACACATCAACGGGTTTAGATAACTTATCAATAACTTATCACAGAGAGCTTTTTCTACTATAGGCAATGATTGCCACTAACCTCCAGGTCACCCAGCAAACCAGGCAGATCGAGTCCACGCTTCTGTCCATCCCAATATTTGTATGGACGGATGTCCTCAAATCCAGCATTAGAGAAAACTGCATTGTGATTCTCTATATCAAAGCAAAATGACTGAATTAGCATAGTCAGGCATGTAAACATTTGTTCTTTTAAGAGTTAAAATCTATGCTTGATAAACGGTAAGCAGTTGCATATTATGACATTGACATTAATGAAATTTCTTGAATTAAGTGTTTTCACAGTGGTTTTGGTCCTGTTCTTACCCCACGTGGGTGCAGACACATAAACTGGAGTTTTTGTGTTATCGGTTCCGTTGTACCAACGGCGAAGAAACTCTGCACCGATCTTCAGAGCGCCTGTACCACCCAAACACTGAACAGCACCTACCTACAAAAAAACAGAAAGGTTTTCTCCATCAGAATCATCCTTAAACAGAATAACAAGGGTCCATAAAAACACCTGTTTATTTACTTTCCAACTTATTTACAAGTCACGATTGTCAATTGTCAGTTATGGACCCTGTGTGTAACATACAGTATACTTACTAAGTCAACTTTGAAAATAATAATAATGTAATTTCTAACCCGGTTCTCGCTGATGGCTGGACTGTCAGCTCCGAGGGCGATTTTAGAAGCGCTGGAACGGAACTCTGGCAGGCCCAGGATGGGGAGGTACTCGTGGTTCAAACTTTGATCTTCAACAATAATCTTCTCCACTTTTTTTACAACAGGGAGAACCCAGGGTTGACACTCATCTGTTCTGTAGGCTAAAGAAAAGGAAGATTTTTTAACCAGATTCCTTTCTAATCAATATTGTTGCTTCTTAATGGCTCCTTTTTATCGGAGCCGTGTTTAATCACAATCTGTAAACTTTTACCAAAGAGCATCAGAAAACTTAAGTAGATACAATTGTGCAAAGGTTGACAAATCCTGGGCAAATTCTATATGAATCCTGCATGAATTGTAAAATATTCATTACCACTTAAATAGGTTTACCACGACAAAATATTCCAGCTGTTATATGTTTACCGGACACAAAACATTTAAAGTTTTTCAGGAATTAAAGTTCTACTTATAATCAAATCATTCAAAAATGTAAACAAATTATAATTTGTACTATTTTGCATGCATGTCAGATTATGACCAAACAAAATGTTTATGTATGATACAGTTTAAAATAAATTCCTGGTAAATTTATAACTTGGAATATTTCCTAAATTCCCCAGATGAAGTTCCCATGGAAGGTTTCTGGAAATTTAACCGGGAATCTTCCACCCTTTTGCAACCCTAGTTATAACTACGATGCACATCAGTGACTGAAAGTATTAATAATTATATCGAAAATTGGTTAACTATGCAATGTTTCAATGTTTAGCATAATCAGTAATCTTTAAAGGACAAGGTTACTCAAGAGGAATGACGACTCCTGCAATGACACTGAAAAGGCAACACAGGAAGGAGGGGTTTAAAACCTCTACACAATCATGACTCAGGGATATTTTACAGATTTTTTTCACAGTGTGGTTCAAAATCAGAAGAGCCCGAGCTGCGGTGTCTGCAGGGTGCAGGAAGAGCAGAAGATAAAGATAATCCCTGCCGAATCCCCACAGGTCAAGCTCTCTAAACAGATCAGGAATGACTACACATAACAACTACTGCTACACAATTATACTGTTGACATTACAAAACTTATCCATCTCCGGATAATGGTATTTCACGTCACTAATCTCCACTAGGAACGACCCCAACCGGAAGAGCAACTTTAACCCCTGACATGGATGCATAACCTTAAATGAATAGAGAAGACTTTCAAGAAACACTAAGCATCCAAAGGCTTGCCCGATCAGGATCATAAGATCAAAGGGTTTCGTAAACAGATTTCTGTAGATCACACATAAAAAGCACATTATGAAATGATTAGCATAACATGACGTTTCTTCTTATGTGGAATGTCAAGTTCTTTGCTTTAATGGCAGCATTCACTTTTTAAATGTCAGTTTAATGTGACATGGCTTTAGTTTAAACTGACATGCATGTAAGTTAGTAAATTGAACATAAAACTTGACAGGTAAAACCTTCACATAAATTTGCATTTAATGGTTTTATAATAGCTACTAGTGGGATGTTATATTTCAGATAAGAATCAAACGTACATCATTACTAAAATGAGGCTAAAAACTACTAAAATGATATTGGCAATATGTTAAATGCTAAACAGTAGATGGTTCATTATGACATGTGTAATAGAAACAGTTAGAATTTGTATTGTTTTTATCTGGATGGCATCACATCAGACCAGTGTGCATGAAGAATGTCGTGTTATTGGATGTCAGGAAACTGATGCTCAGTGGTCACCTTCTTTATCATTTCAGAAGTCCTAAAAACACCTTAATATATCCAATACAGAGAATAAGGGAATGTGAACTCAAAATATGGGGTTTAGATCAATGCAAAAAGAAATGTCTGAGTTTTAAAATCTGCATTATGCAGACACGTCTGCTTATAAACAATGTTACATATGTGTCTGTGTTTAAATATGTATATAAAAAGCACATATCTCACCTCCGACTCCAAGGTTCACCTTGTTGGGACTCTGATCCTCTCGGAAATCGGCTGTCAGTTTGAACACTGCGACAGGGGCAGCCAGAGGGACTTCACCAAATATCGACATGGTACTCTATTAATATTTGTGTAAATTTAAGAAACGGGGAGAGAGTAGACGGGTACACAGCGTGATGGAGACTGGCTGACTTTAACCTTCAGATGGGAATTTTTAGCAATGGAGGACAGGCGTGTCGAAACTAGCCAATGGAGATATGAGTTCGTGATCGACACTATAATTAACCAATCATCTGCTAGTATTGGAAGGTCGGGCCTCTATGTCATCAAGCTACGCGCACGAAGAAACTGGGGGAACCAATGGAAAATTGCAAGCGTTTGAGTGGCGTCCATTCTGACCAATAACACATAGGAGAGGGCGGGCTGAGTTTGCTTCAATAGGGATCTTTGCTCCCATTCACACCCACGATTATCTGTAGTACATATGAAGCTCGTTTATGATTGTGCGATTTTATGGCTGTTATCTGTTTTTAAGTAATTATTCATAATGTCCTGTTTAATTAAATACGATGACAGCAGTAGTCTGTAAAACCAGATTGTTTTGACACGTTTAGATCATAATGAAGCAGCATCCTCTCTTTTGGAGGCAAATAAATAAAACCATGTATTAACGAACGTTAATTCTATTTGTGTTCATCTCTAATCAACAAAAAAATGCTTACTTTACGTTAGTGTCTAGGACGTCATCATCAACAAGTTTGTATAAATTACTTCCGTGCAGCTAGCTGCCAGGCGGGGGTGAATTAAGTATGTTGTATGTCGTATGCTAGTATAACCACAAGGTGGCAGTCTAGGCCTTTGCTGCTGTCTAATAAGAAAACACTTACGAGCGGTTTTACAGTCTCATGGTGATATAAATCAAGGCCACGGAGGGAGGAGGAAAACATAAGCTCGTCTGCTGCGGTGTTTATACTATAAAAGACTCTGAAAGCTATTAGTTCAGGCAAAATATAAACTCTCATTATTTCTATTAGTAGACAATAATTACTTGATTTGCTCATATTTTAAATCTTGACTAAATATTTTCATGCAAGATTAATGGAGACGATTTTAATTTAAAAATGGTATTTACATATGGGTAAAAAGGGTCAAAGATAAGTAAAATAAAATCTGGTATATATATATATATACACATATATATATATTGAGACATGTTAATAGGCTTAACGAATTTAAGGAATCGTATCTAATAATATAGTTTTAAAACATTAAGTAATAAAGGAAAAAGCACTAAAAGTAAAAAGTACTTTCCTCACATTTTATGGTGTAACTAAACACGGTAATTATTTAAAGAACGTGCACAGCTTTCCTCAGGCTCAGTGGTAAGAGCAAGGTTGTGGGTTCGATCCCAGGGTATTGCAAATACCTATGTAAAATGTATAGGATAAAGCAATGTAGGTCGCTTTGGATAAAAGAGTCTGCCAAATGCATAAATGTTAATGTAAATGTTTACAAGTATTGTTATTTCCAATTTTCTTTAAAATGTCAAATTATCTATATTCATATAAATATTAAACAAACAAGAACCTTTACAGACAGTCAAGGTATTAATAAATACTTTGTCTTAAAAATTTAAAAAATATATATGACTACCTGCTTGCTGGTTATGCCAGACACTTTGATTTAGCTAAATAATAAATAACATATTATAACATTTACAAATGCATTCACTCCATTGCCTTTTTTTGAAGAAATTAAGATATTACAGACTTAATGCAATATTATTTTTGACAACTTCACCCTTTTAATGAAACTTATTTTTTTTAATCTCTAGACCACCTTAGAGTCCCCGTGAACCGGAAACGTTTGTATCGTCCGTATTTTGACGCATTTCCAAGTGAAATGGAATTTCTAATGAGAAAAATAGTGGGCGTGGCTTTTGTCTTTCTCTGCAATTTGATTCAATGTAAAGAATCAACGCTTGCTTTTTTAAATAGAGACTGACAAATGATGGGGAGGAGTTAACGGATGCTCCGCCCAAGCGGTCTAACATACGTCAATTAAGATTGATAGTCATTACAGGAAGTTAGTGCATTTTCAGATTTTAATTTAAGATTATGAGGGTACACGATTTTTTAAAAGAGAATGATCCACATTGACAAACTATTTACAATAAAGTAATTCAATATTTCATGGAAAAAAATAGGCATTGTAATTTTTATTTCACTGGTACTTTAAATCTTTTTGATTTAATTTTTTTTTCGTTCCATACTTTTGAAGAATTGCATTTTTAAATGGCACTTTTACATTTTTTTATTTATTAAACTGAAATAAAAAATCTTCAGGTCTGGCTAAAGAGTTTTCTTCGCAGCTTAATAGATAATACATTACGTTTTCCTGACCTACTATTAGTGAAAGAAATGAACCTGAAATAGATATGAAACTGCTGACATACTGAGTGGTGAGTGACAACACCATCAGGTACCTTATCAACCTCAAATCCCATTCACAGGAGCCAAACCTGTATTTCAAGTATTGTGAAAGTGTAGTGTATTCAGAAATGAGCAAAATAATTTTCTAATCTGTATAGTAAGAAAGCTTATTGCAATTTCTCTGATATTCAACATGCCAGTAAAACATGACATCACATATGCTGCTCCTGCCAAATAGATATGACGATACTGATCATTAAACAAACATGCAGTTCCTGTATCTCAGCTTTCTTTCAGGTAAATCGGCCTGTCAATCTATATGCCCCCGCAACCCCCGGGAGATGTGAAGGGGTAACAACTGCACCTGCATCGTGACCTCCACCTACCCCATCTCTCAGCTCCATGTAGAGATGTTTGCATTCCTTGCCAGTCAGTAAGGGTAGCTTACCTGTGTGTTAACTGTCAGCTTTGTAATTATGGGATTTGAAGCTTCCAGCACAAAGTTTGTTGGCCTGGGGATAGAGAGAGACAGGAAGAAATAGACAGAGAGAGAGAGAGTGAGAGAGAAGAGAGAAATGAAGACCTCCAAAACATATGACACAAGTGCCTCCCGGGAAATCATTTGCCACTACACCATCCATCAGAAAGTCGGCTAAAACCATATCACAGAACGTCAACACTTATTAACAATCTGCCTAACAAACACAACAACTTTGTGACATTGCATTTAAGAAATAACATCCGCAAGAACGATTGCAGTCTGTGTCATTCAAATGCCAACCATAATGACCGGCTCCGTTTCTGATGAAAGAAACAACAAATTTACACATGTCTAATAGGTAGAACCTGAGACGCCTTCCAAACTCCTAAACCAAGCACGGACCGTGACGGAAATTCAGCAACTCGTACCAAACATGTACACAGAGAGACATTCCAGTGCGGGACCTTTCTCGTGTTGCTCACGTGTACCTGCGCCACTCTTCCACGGGTCAGCGGCCTTCGCTGACTGAGGGTCTGTTTGAAACTCCTCGTGGGTTATTTTTGTTTTCTGTTGCCAGTTTTGTCCATTCTGTTTGATGGACTAGAGTGAAAGACCACCATGTTTTCGTCTGCTGCGTTATGTGGAATGCGTCTGTGGAAGAGACATTACCGAGAGACCTGCAGAAAGCAACTAGGTGGAGCTCAGTGAGCGAGCCAGGTTAAATATCATGAGTCACTCTATAAAAAATGAAGGTAGGAAAAAGATAGCAGAATGAAAAGTAGAGAGAGACTGTGTATGCAATGAAGGACACATTGGTACAGTAAAGGACACAATGCAACTGGTAAAGCATAGAGCTATCAACACCAAGATCATGGGTTTGATTCCGAGGGTACACAAAAATTGAATGCAATGGAAGGGGCTTTGTAAACCAGCTAGCAATTGCATGATTGTAAACTTATATATCCAACACATATCAATGGACTGCGCTGAAATCTATAGCATACATGTAACCACATATTTGGGGGATGGTGGGGATGTTGCATCTCAGTATGAATGGAAGATGCTTTAGGTGCGATTAGTATGTAATTTCTCATTGAAAGGCAGTAATCCATTATAGTTTAGTACGGAGAGAACAAGTCACGCCCTATTTAATGAAGGGTGAAACATGTAATTCTATTACTTTCAATTGGCAAATACAAACATAGATGTTCTTGTCCACATGCTGAGCAGATGGGTTTTCTTACAGTTGCGACCCAGTCTACTTCTCGATCTGACCGCTTTAAACAATAGGAGGAAGTAACCTCATGTCTACGAGTGCTGCTACCAACTGGTTTACATCTTACTGAAAAGAACAAATAAACACAAGCAAAAAGAACCAGGCAAACATTGTCCTAATTCATACTTTACCACAAACACTGTCAGGAGAAACGGAGCTGATCCACGCAGCTGTCTACGATTGACGTTTATTTACAACTATAGTTACCAGTTTTAGAGCCTTTGTGAGAACTTCAGGATATTGTTGCTTGTAAACATGTACTGAATATGAAAACAGCTCTTGTTGTGAAATCACTTGTATATACAGTAACCGCTCCACAATTATGCGTGTTTGCTTTAGTAGAACTGACAAATGTTGCACTAATGTGTGATCACACGTGTTTGAGAAGCAGATTTTCCAGAAACCACAATCAATTATGGTCTCAGAGATTATAAAGATAGAACCCTTAATACTTCTCATTATTCTGTAATAAATAGCCGAGGCAGTGAAAGAAATCCAGTGCTATCACAGCGCCTGACAGCTTTGCACCGTGGAATATTGCAAGTTCTTACACGCCTGCTATGAATACTTCACAGATCCTCTCTTTTCATTCTCCACGCCGATAATGTGGCTCTGCTGTTTTTCTTCTTGTTGAAAAGCATAACAAGTCAGGCAAATATATACATTCGGGGTAATAAATCACAGCTGCGTCTTTTCAGTTTTGATGCGCGAGACAATTATCGTCATTAATTGTTGATCGACTCATTTTCTTATGTTATGGATTCCCAGGACTGCACTTTTAGAAGCCGTGCGTTACCCCGACAGAAATGAGCCCTTGAATCACCTCTGAAAAGCAGAAATTGACTTGCTTTTTATTTACAGCTGCGACATTGAATGAATGGGAACTCATGGTTCAGTAGAAACAAATTGTCAGTTTGATGGGAGACGCCACACTGGCTGCGCTGCGTAACACGGCCTCCTCGTTCGCAACATGTTTATCCATGGGAGGTCATGTGGTGTGCATCCACAACCGGACAACATATAAATCTGTATAAAATTAATTGTATTATTGTTTGAATGACAATCTTTGTAAACTGTGCGCATACCAGCGGTCAGATGAACTCGGAGCAACCTTTCCTTTTTATTTTTGCCTCTCTGGCACGGCCCAGGGAATGTTTAGACAAAAAAAGAGGAAATCTAGCCTTTCACATCCCACTTTTAAATGGTAGCTCGGTGTAGCAATGCCGTATCTTAATCACCCCTGTCTGTTGTAACCGAGACCAGGAGAATATTTAGGTTACAGCCTTCCTCTCGGCCCGTATTACCCACGGCATAGGTCACACACATTACGGGCTAAATGCTCACATGTATACAAACACGCACCTGCAGGGTTTAAGGCCACAGAGGAAAATGCAGCTGTCTAATTTATTAGTCCCTGGAGGGGCGAGCAAGCACTGTGGATTTCTTCTGGCCTGACTTCCGTCATCGGGCTTCCAGACCAGACCTCCCTAACTCAAAGCGCTGGTGTGACAGGGAATGTCTGGTGTTGCAGCGCGGGCCCCCTCGTCTCCTCCTTTCCTCCCCGTCTGAAGCAGAAACAGAGAAGGCTATCAGTCATACGGCTGGGTCAGATGCACAATAGTGCCGGCGAGGTCTCAAGGCCTGGCACGGCGCACCGTTTTAAACCAGGAGCTGATAAGACTCACCTTCCGGGACCTAACAGGATCTGCAGCTCCTCAGATATGCGTTCTGTATATGTTGAAGGTTTTCTGGGCGCGCTGAGAACCACACGAGGAAACTTCATCCTAGGGGCTGTCACTGCTGGCCTACCTGCGGAGAGATTCTGTGAAGTTGTGGCTGCAGTTGTACTGTATTTACCCGACGAAACATATTCTTTTGAGTCTTCATTCATAAACATTGTGTGTGAAAGAAAAACCAGGGTCATAATTCACAAACAACGCATGTGAAAGAAAAACCAGGGAAACCCCTTTTCAGAAAGTTCACAGAACAGATGAAGAGTTAGTTACATGTTCTGTCACTCAGTCTTTTCTCATAGACATGGAATATGATCCTAAACAGTGTCCAGGCGTCCATATGTCAGTGTGCTTGAGTTTGCACAGAATGCTGTAATGTGAATGAGTATTGGATGATCAGAAAAGACATAGGTCTTGACCCATTTCTTGTCTTCTGCAGTTATAACCCCAGTCAGTGTCCAGATGAAGATGATCTATTGGCCTCTCCCTCCCTCTGCTGACCGCCTGACTGTCATGGTGCTAAGGCCTGGGTTTTGTTAGGTCCAGGAAACAGGCTCTTCCTTCACATAAACATAGACTAAAATCTTTTTTCTTTTTTTTGGACTGGCATCGGCACGCAATCATTTACTTTCTCAGTATTTGGGGGTACTGCAAAGAAACCGGTGCTATTAATAGCGATAATGGACGAATAAAATAATTGTAATTATGTTAAAAGACTTCTGTCTTAAACAATCTGAATCTAAAACAGGTTACATTTTGCGTAAATGTATAAGATAACTTGTTGTTTTTAAGATTTTGTGTGATAGTTACAATAAATACAATGCCGTGTTTTCAGACGTTTTCGGATTTGAAAAAAAATCGTAAAACTGAGGCACTAAGTGGGGCAATTTTGAGAATAAAAGGGGTTACATTATTTTTACAAAATAATACTAAAATAATTTTGTTGATTATAAACAAGTCAATAGAAAAAAGAAATCATAACACACACAAAAAAAACTATTAACAACATCTCACGAAAATAGGGATACATTTAGGGATCAAAGTGAAACTTTAACCTTTAAAGACATTCAAAGAAATGGAATTTGGAAGTAGAAAATTCTAACAGGGATAGTGACCGAAAAAAAACACGCTAAATCGGTAAATCTGCAGTTGTAGCCTATGTAAAGGTCACAAACAGCATTTATCATAGAGACAAATGTCTCAAGAATCGTTTAATTTAATAGGATTATATAATATAGAGACAGATAAAATTAGCTAGGCCTAAATCAAATTTGAGGCAGTTAATCACAATGGTTTGGAGAATAGCCTAAATGAGTTATCAAAATTATTTTAAGTTTTGAGACGTAAAAAAAGTACATTCACTGTTAAAGGCTTCAAAACGCATTCAGTCGCGATCAAACAGAAGAGACGAAAACGTTCCTGTTTTCATTTTTTTCTGTACTTTGTTTGCCCTGGATTTATTTTGATATTTATTTTGATTCAATTCTTATTTTCTTTTTTTAAGATTTTTTCATCTTCTTTTCTGCTACCAACATGTGTTCCCAACCAAGACAGAATTGCGAAAATAAAATTTGCGTGCGTAATTCTTTCGTAAAATCACCTATCCTTTTGGACAATTTTATATTTACCTGTCTCATGTCCTTACAAACTAACAACACGCTGCATCTCTACATGCAGCAGCGAAGTAAAGCAAGCGGAAGTTTTTCGGGAACAAGTTTATTGTTATTTTCTGGCACTGATATCATCAAAATGTCAATACCTCAGGATACTGGAGATCTCACAGGAGAGTCCTGTGCAGAAATGCGCCCTTCACGGTCAGCTTAGCTTCATGCTTGAATGAGACTCTCCTCATCCTAATGGTGCTATTAACCAGACAAAACACTCACACACTTTAGTCGTGTGTGGGGCAAAGATCACCACTGATCAGATAAAAACACGCGACCTCGTCCAAATTCTGTGGTCAGACCTTGGCTATCCACAGCTCCTTTGGTCATAGGTCTGAACAATGCATTGAAAGTCATCTCCGGCTGATAGGTAAAATATTAAAGGCCTGTGCTTCAATATTTTGATTCGATTCTTTCTCTGCTTATGTGCGTAATAGGTAAATTATGTTTATTTAACACAGCATTCAAAATCATGAGTCGTGCCATTTAGTTCAGTGAAAGCTGTGGAGTTGATCCACTTTGTCATTTTGTCAGCACACATGGAATTATCGTGATATATGGAAACCGTGACTCAAACCGATAAGTGGTGCAGATAAAAAGGTGGTAGTCTAAGCTTTTCATGAACCTGCAATAAATCACACCAAAACAACATTCGTACCCGGTCAGGACCACTGCTGTGTGAATCTACCAATAATTAACTACAATAACAGCATGTACAATATGGCCTACTCCCCAAATGTCCAAGAATAGAGATATGCTATCAGTGTAAAATCCTCATTTAAATAAATCAAAGCCACGATTACTGGTCAAAGAACAACAAATACCATGAAAATGGTGTACCTTGCCACTCTCCTCTTACCAGAAAATCCAGAACCCCTCCGACTTTCCTACTGAGCCATTAGTCTTGGGACTGGAGGACACAAAGCTGATCTAAACAGCACTGTTGATGGCTAACGGATGAGATAATCTCGTCTCTCTTTCCTTTTCTTTTACCTTCTTCTTAGTCTCTGACAGGCTTTTGTCTCTGGCGCCGGAGCAGGAGCCCAGAGAGACACCGTTGCGCATCATTGCGCTCTCAAGCAGGTTTCCTGCGAACACATACACCTTACAAATGATCGATATCTAAGACGAAATACAGGAAAATTTAATTAATATTTAACATAGGTTACAATAAATTATACTTTAACAGAACTGTTGTTTCTGGTGCACAATCGAATTTATTTGGATAATTTGGATAACTGCAAAGTAGTGAAATCTCTCTCTTTTGTAAAACAAATATAATAATCAAAACAATACGGTGGCTACACAAATATAAGAAACAATATAAAAGCGACCACGTTATTCATTAAACTGTTTAAGTAAGCCATCGATGCGACGGCAAATTAAAAAAATAATTTTACCTGGACTATTAAAAGTTTGATGTTAATCCTACCCACATGTAAACCGACTTAAAGTGATTGAGACGCAAAGATTTAAATGATATTAATTGTTAATTGAATATGATTTGAAGTTTAAATGAAGAAAATAATATCTTTGCAATAAAATCGGAAGTTCAAACTAGTTTCAGACATAAAATCTAATAACACTTGTTATTAAACGCCTGTGATTTTACATATTGTGTCAAATCATCAAAACGTAGTGGGTCAGAATCAAATAAAAAATGTACGTTTTATTTGCAAAAATAATTTAAGGCCTATCTCACACGCAGTCGCACATATTGCACATCTACACCATTTGTCTCTTTTACGCACACAAACGAATGCAAAAAGATATGTTGAAATTCGCGTGCTATAATTTACAAATGACTGCAGCTGTTTTATATCCTGTTTGACTGTCTAATAGCAGATACAAGTACGTGTGTGGTGCAGGTCAGCTCTAAATGGGATAATAGCACGAGCAGGGTTAAGCGTCCCCTCTTGTGAAATCTCACAGCCAAAATTTAGCCGCACCAATCGCAAATATGTTTTAAGAAATTATGTGGGAATGTGATCGTATAGGCCCCATCAATATACATGTTCTTAAATAGTTTAATTGTTTATTGGATTACATTACACCCTCCTAAACCTAACATGAGTCGTTTAAAACGATACACACTTTAATAACGTCCCTGTGGTAATATTTATTATTGCGTAAGCGTGCATAAAATATCAAGCCCGTCACTTTTTAAAAATAAAGGTTCTTAACTTAAGAACTTAAGGTTCTCTGTCGGGTTTTATAGTTCCATAAAAATCTGCAAGATTAACAGAACATTTATTTTGCACAAAATTTTCCTTGTAGTGGGAAATTGTTTTCAAACTATAAAGAAATTAAGAAATAGTTCTTAGAGAACTAAAAAAAGTTATTTTACGGCTCCTAAGAACCTTTGTATGCAAGAGTATATTGTTTCCATAATTCCATAGAGTATATCTAATTTCAATGGTTTGGAATAACGCTAATAAGAAAGTAGAGTATAATATTCTGTGTTCTGTTGGCATGAGGTTGCATGCGTTTCCTCTGCGGATTGTGGGAAGGCTCGTACATCCCGCCCCGGTAACGTGACATCACCGTGCAGAAGAACTGCCTTGTGCTGCCGGAGTCCAAGGAAAACACACAACAGTTTCAGACCGACGAGTGGCAGTGCACATCTCTCAATGCGAATCAACCGGCCATGACAAAATGGGAGATTAATCGACACATTTAGGTATGTTTACATGAAATTGTTGATTATCTAAACAATTGTTCTACAGGGCTTAGTATCAGAGGCTGCCGGTTGAATCAGGAATAACATTATAGATGTAATTCAACAGCGCCTGATGATGCTTCCGAGCCCGGTTACATCAACGCCGTTTTCTGTGAAGGATATACTGAAATTGGAACAGCAGTCTCACCTTCAGTCTCTGCACCCAGCGCAATACCACGCACAGCTTCATCCGGAACCGCAGGAAAGATTTCAGACACCATCATCCAGTTTTCTCGGAGGTAGAGACAGCCCCGGCTTCTCAGACGGCGAGGACAAGATGTCTTTTCTGAACTCCTTCTCCATGCAGGATAGCTTAGTGGAGAGCAGCCTTTCACCTCCCATGTTCGTCCATCCGGCACTGGGACACGTCGACACCAAACTTGAAGATGAACTTGAGGACCATGAAACAAGTGGGTGATTTATAGCCTATTACATTTTAAAACTTGCCATTTGAAACTGACAGGAAGAATTAATTACAGTATTCAGGGAAATAAACAAAGTAAAACAAATATTACACAATTGTATATATTAATGTTTATATCATAATATATTATGACATTAAATATACAAGCATGAATCGTAGTTAGCATAACTATAGAACAAACTGCGTAATGTCGGCCTGATGTCAAAATGTAATTTCAATAGTGTTGACAAACAAAAACGCAGGACTTTTAAGAACGCGCATTATGCCTGTCAAAGAAATAATAGCTCATTTAAATATAATTCTGAAAAGATTTTGTAGAATCCTGCTTTGTTTGTGGTTTTATAACCTAACGGCTTTAAAACATTAACGTTATTAGTGCATTTGGATAAAGGCCTGTTCATATTCAGCACATTTAACGCAAAGTGATTTGTTTATCGGGCATGCAAATGTTTCTATTAATAAGTTAGAGGTGATCGAGTAAGTCTTCTGTGTATTTTGTTTGGGTTCATAGAAAGCTGCTGTGCCATCATAAGGTCCCCGGAGTGTGAGGCTGACGCGCAATCGGACACAGAGCGAGCGCAGCGGCAGAGGACGCGACGCAAGCCTCGGGTTCTCTTTAGCCAGGCACAGGTCTTCGAGCTGGAGAGGCGCTTTAAGCAGCAGCGCTATTTGTCGGCTCCCGAGAGAGAACATTTGGCTAGTACCCTGAAATTGACATCGACGCAGGTCAAAATTTGGTTTCAAAACCGTAGATATAAATGCAAGCGACAGCGTCAAGACAAAACACTGGAAATGGCAGGACACCACCATCCGCCGCCACCAAGGAGAGTGGCCGTGCCCGTGCTGGTCCGGGATGGCAAGCCGTGTTTAACGGGATCACAGAGTTACAACGCCACGTACGCCGTGAACCCTGGTCCATACAGTTATAATGGTTATTCGTCTTACAATAACGCCGCGTATACAAACCCTTACAGCTGTACGTATCCCAGCCTTCCGCCACTTCCAACCAACACATCTACCAATGCATTGATGAGTATGAGTCTGAACAACCTCGGAACATATTCCCAACCCCAGACATCACAAGGGACGGCTGTGTCGGCCTGTCAAGGGACTTTGCAGGGTATTCGTGCATGGTAGAGACATTACAATCCTTCTCACTGTACATAAAGGACAGCTTGATAATATTAAAAGACAGTTACCCATGTTTATAGGCCTATAACTTGTATCACTAAGAAGATGCGCAGGGATACGCTGTGTAATTTACCGTTTCAGTATATAAACTTCAGTATATGATTTTCCTCCAGCAACCCTTTCAAGATGGCTGAACGAACACAAATAAATTCTGCAAATGAACAAATTGAGGCCAGTTTACGGCACAATTATCCCAGGGTAATACTAAACATCAGTTTTACTTACCACATATGAAACGTGTGCTAGATCACATTTTTTGGACATCCATTCCATGACCACTTGATCTATCTTTAGACTGGCACCATGGTATTAATACATTTGCTTTCTTCGTTACTGCACATGGTGATGAACATTTATACCTGAGACTGTTATGGAAATTGACAACGGTGTGTTTTCATGCAAACCTACTTTGCAGAAATAAAAACATTAAACTTTGTTTTAAATTTTGCAACTTTGAAATATCAATGTAGACCCCTAAAATTGCTCTTTAAAATAAACAGTAAATATTAATCGATGATTTATGACGAAATCGGTTGGTGTGAATCATCGCACACTATAACATTTGAATCAGGCCTGCTTAATTAATATCGTGAGGTCTTCGATACCACGATGTTCTTTTAAAGCATAGGATGACTCCGAAATAAACTGTATCGAAGCTTTTGCAGCACTTGGTATTTTTACCTGTTAAAGATGTACAAAGAGTGTGTTTTTCATCACACTTTTACGAAAAGGATTCGTATTTCTAATTTTTATACAGTATTCGTAATGCTGTTTTAGTTCCTGATAATAGACCATATAGAAACAGACACACATCTTGGGTCGTGTTTCGCAAAAAAAGTAATTAGGTTAATTTTTACGTTATCAAAATGTAATACAATTGATTTGTTATTAGTAAAATATTTGTATACAATTTTTTATAAGCATGAATTCATAAGGACTTAAACTTTGGTTACTCATAAAACAAAATATAGGATATTAAAAATAGATATATAAAGAATTAATCTTAGATTAATAATAATTATTATTGTTATTATAAAATTCATTCTTTACTTCGATAAGCATACCTAATACAATATTTAAATAACGACATTCAATTCACAAGAAAGCTGCCGCAGTTTAACTTCCTCCAACAGAAGGATGGAATATGCTCAAATAGTCTGCATTCATTTTCATATTGAATATTGCTACAGGCTTATACTGCAGTGTCACATTGATCAACATCTCATCCTATTACAAGAACACAATCTGGGACGCCTTCGTCAATCTATCCGAAAAATCTAAAATGCTGTTTAACTGATCCAAATTTTCTAGTTTTACTGCAGGACTATTCAATAATATTAGTAATATTCAGCGCCTCGACAAGATGATTACGTCGTCGTACGTAAACATTTTATTTTAGTGTTTCGTGGAAAGAGATTGGATGCGATGCAAAAAAAAATTCATTCAGCACCTTTGGACCTGGTCACCGGACAGCTCCAGATGCATTTGTTTTTTTACTTACAGCCATACTTGTTTGTTTGGGAAAACCATAAACAACTTTGTGAAAACGCGTCACGTGACCGTTCGGAAAATTTAATAGGGGCCTAAATAAGCAGTAGCCTAATTTGCGTAATTTACAATTTGCGTACAAAATGGAATTCAAATGATTTACATCTAAGTAAACCAATACTTTTAAATTGCTTTTAACAACAACAAGAACAACAACAACAAAAAGATAATTCTCAAAATAAAAAAATGTGGGGGGTAGGCCTAGCTCATTTACGTTATTTGATTTCGTTTGCTACTAAGCGAATTTTCCTTTGTTTTAAGAGTAGTTTCATGGTGATAACGTTATAATAAACGTAATGCTTTATTGGGAATACAAACTCGTGTGAAATCGTTTTATTCTGTGGATCTGTTAAGCCATTACGCACCGGCAGCCTCTAGTTCATTCTTCAGCCCAGTCTCGTTTCCCAGCGTTCACATTCTTATAATGAAGATTAATAGAAAAGTAAACACACAGTCATCGGGGTTTGTCTTTACTAATAGCAAGGGATGAACAGCTCCCCTCGCCACCGTAAGGCCAGTTGGACATACCTGCTGTCAGGGTAAGTGCCCCAGACACCTCAATGTAAATACTGATGGCGACAGGACGGCGATGCCTCAGGACCCGCTGCTGGACTACAGAGATATGAATCTATAGAGAGTGCTGGACTGCAAAGATATGAATCTATAGAGAGGATTTCTTTTCGGCTATTAGAAGAGAGGGTGTGGCTGGTTTTCTAAAACAGTGTCATGCGCCATATAGTGCTCAGATTTCCTTAGTTCTAGTGTAAGGCCTATAAAATATTATATTTATTTATGTATTGCAAATAACCAAAAAATATCGTGATAATATTAAAATATTACTAAAGGTAGGCTATTATGAAATTATTAGACATTTTTGGAATGTCAACATTTACTGGTAAAACAAACCGAATTGTATTTGGTAGTTGGCACTCACACACAGAAATAATTATCGTCAGGATTATTTAAAAAATACATGGACTGTGGTTATCTGTAGAGAGATAGAAAGGAAGGAAAAGTTGGAGTGTGAGCAGAAGAATTGTATCAACTGAGCACGGGTCAAAGCTATAAGGCCAATGCTGCACAGCTCCTGGATTGCCAAGGCAGCAATAAATGTAGACGACAAAGAAATAGCTATAGCTATGATAGTGATTGTTTTAAATTTTTGTCCCAAAGGACTGTGTTTCGGTTTCAGTTGTGAAATTGGTCATGCAAAGATTTAGCAAAAGATGAACAGATCTCGGCTGCTTTGGTCAACATATTGGCTTAGGCCTACAATAGAGATCAATTTAAATAATATGGTGGATAACCACCAATAATATGGTGGAAAACACCTCAGTCCTTGATGAACACAGGTGCACCATGCTTACCTACAAAGCCTAAATCAAAGCATTTGTATGATGTTTGCTTATGCACACATAAACTTTTGTCATGTCACTCCTCTCAAGCAACGCAAAAGTGCAACCTGAACTTCAAATGCAGACAGGTGTAGCAAGACTTTGCATGTAAGGCGTTACTGGACTCACTAATCATGCTGATACAATCTATGCTCTGTGATTAATATCATGTTTTACAAATAATACTAATAGCCCACGGTGGTTTAGAACCAAAGCTTTAAGCGATATCCCAAGTGTAATTCATATTGTCAGTACCTTTCTACTGGGAGTCAGATGGCGCGCGCCCCCTGGTGTTCACAACTCGCTTAATCTCAAAACACCAAATAATGTGCTAAACAGCTGTTTATTTCTCCCCGGTCTGCGAGAGTAGCGTTTTATGGTTTCTGACACAATCTTTTCTAAACTGAAAGGTTTAAATATTTATAGAAAATATAAAAAATCTAAATAAAAGTTTGGCGCACTGCATTTTGCGTTTAATGTCTTGTGCAAATGACCTGGTGAACTTTTTTTGTTTGTTCAAAGTAAAACAACATAACACTTTATATTTCCCAATATGGTGATATGGCTAAATCATCATAAACAACAGCAGGGTAATGTTATTTGGTTGATCATAATGGAAGGCCAAACTGAGGAAGAACACCTAACAAAATGTTGGCCAGTTTAAGTTTTACACACGTGAAACACAAATTAATTTTAAAGTGTTTTAAAGATTTGTATTGACATGTTTGTGCTTCTTTTAATAATTTAAAACATGTAAGCACTAATTCTCAAAAAATGTGATTGTAAAAATTCATTATTGTAAACATCAAATGATTTATACATGTAAATGTCAATAATTCTGACATCTGGCAACATTCTTAAAAAAAACAGCATTAAACATTAAATAATCATTAACTTTAAAGATATTATTGTAATCTCCTTATAAGAACAACTGATATCATTTACCTGAATTGTTACAACGGGAAACATAAAAAATGCATTGTTAGGGGTAGGCTACGGTTGCTCCAGCACCAAGATCAAGAAGCATTGATGTACACGATGTACACTATAACAGAAATGTATTTTATCACAATGTTGTATGAACATTGGCACAACGTTTTTTATTAAAGAAATACCTAATTTTGAGGTCACAAATGATAAATAGGATGACAACCAAATGATAACCAATTATAATAACGCCAGTATAATAATTGTAGTGGCAGCCCATTCATTATACATCCATAGCTGCGGTAAACTTGTTTTTAATTCACTCATTTAAATATTCCGAGATGCAAGGTTTACTTAGAACCAGCACATGCAGTTGGAATGCCACGTGGAGGCGCTACAATCGTATTTCTTAAAATTACACCGACCCGGCGTTGGAGGCGCAAAATGGCTTTGACGTACATGCAAGAAACTTGGGTTTTATTTGTGTTATAGGGCGACGAAGCTCCACATATTTAAAGAAACGTCTTTACCTTCATGACACCAAACTCTCGCAGAAAGATAGAGAGAGAGAGAGAGAGAGAGAGAGAGAGAGAGATAGAGAGATAGAGAGAGAGAGAGAGAGAGAGAGAGAGGGAGAGGGAGAGAGAGAGAGAAAGAGGGAGAGTTCTCACAAAACATGCTGTGACATTGTGCGTTTTGCTCAGACAGCCATTAAGATGTCTCAAGTGCACTCCTGTACGCATCATGAATATAAGACTTTATATATATTGACTTTAAAGTAAATTAAATTAAACTGCATTTCGTTTGCAATAATGCTTATCAAAAGAGGACTTTGGTATAGAATAGGCCAAGATGGATCCAGCTGGGACACAGATTTTGTGGCATTATATGCATATAGAAATTTGTCATAAATGTTATGCAATCGAACTACCAAACAAAAGTATTGATTTTCCAGTTTTGTTCAACATAATTTGTTTTTGGTTTAATTAAAATTCTAAGTTTAAGATTATATCTTTTTATTTGGGGGGCCGCAAAGCGATGCATTCTACACAAAGAGGGCTTACAGCAAAAAAATTGAGAAACACCGAATAGGCTATATCTAAGAATACAAAAGGAAATGTAGCTAATATAAATGCAACATTTAAAAAATAAATATACTTTTAATAAGATATACAAATAAAATGTAATAAAATAAATACGTGAATGTATAATGCAAATTCCACTGTAAATAATAACGGTTACTTTATTTAATAAAATTAAAATAAAAAGCCCTTTTTTAAATTCTTGAATAATCTTTAATAAATAAGTCTGCTTAATAAATATAGATAGTGTATTATCAATGCATTGCATATATAAAGAAAAGCCAAACGTCTACATTTCTGGCAAAATGGTTTATACATTACAATATTATTTCAAAATCAGAATGTGTTTCAGGATGAACTAAGAACTATTGAGGCAAACTATTCTATAGACTTAACATTTTTACAGCATCTGGAAATCAAACAATTTTGTGACGTTTTAAAAAATTACAACCATAACTGTAAAGCAACTGGAACAAAGAAAATCAAAAATACATTTCCTTGTCTTTGGCCACGTTTAACACGTGTTGGATTTATTATAATACACATTAAATACTTTGAATTATTACATAATTATGGAATAAAACTCGCCGGGACATGCAGAAACACCTTACACAAAAACGCAAAAATTTGGTTAAATAATAATAGAAAGTATTTGCGTTATTCTACCATAGCTGTGTTCAAGGAAAAAAGTTAAACAGACTTGAAAGGTTACTAACAAAAACTTTTTTACTTCGCTTGTTTTGCATCTGTGAGGTAATTGATCTGTAAGGTTTACAATGCATTTGAAACATGAATAGCAAGCACAAAATAAAAAAAACATTTGCGCACCTGAATAAGAACAAATATAACAATATCACAATTTTAACCCACGAACAATGATTATGAACTGGTTAAAAGACCGGCTTCCAAAATAATAGTATCTTGGGGATTCGTGTTTTTGTTCAATCTTTATCCCCTCTGCCAGCGCTGTCTTTTAAATATGACCGTGTAAATATATAATTATTATATATTATTTAAAATATATATACGTGTCCAAATACGCTTAAAAATTACAACTAATACTATACTACACGTTAAAGTAAACACATTTCGAAGGGTCTTCAATCGTCATCTAGAGGCTCAAGGAATCTGAGGGCGGAGCAAAGCTCTCCAGACAGCCCATTGGCACCGCGTTTGGAAAGGAAAGAGAGGAAACTGATGCGCACATGACAGTTTCTGACATTTTGCTCGTTGATTAGGTCAGCAGACGCGTTCCCCCAATTAAAGACGACGACCAATACACAGTGGACTAATTCATCGACATGAAAAAACAGAAGATTGCCAGATAGAACGCCATCGAAGACAAACAGTTCAGGCCACCCAAGACTGACCAGCAGGTTACGTAAATGTTTTAAATGGCGAATAAATGCACCTCCTTTTCAATTCATAACATATTAAACCGAGGAAGTGAGTCCGAGGGAAATACCTGTCTTGATGAGGACGCAGATGAACGGGCGAGCGGGGACAGAGAGGCTCGGGACTGCTCCGGTTCATCTCTGTCGGTGCGAGCCGAGAGCGCAGAGAGGCGCATCTCTTCCTGCGTGCTTGTGCTAGACTCTTCATCATCCTCGGACCAGAATTCATGCGAGGAAGAATCTACAGGGGAAGACACATCTCAACCAGAAAGACGACACGGTGAGACATTAAGACAACCACACAGAGAATTGTTTATGTGCGCAAGATGATAAAACATAAAATGCTTGGGATGTCTGCCTATACACAATTAAATGAGAATTTCGAAATGATGAATTGTAAAATATGATGCATGTAATTTTATGTGAGAAGTTTGAATTTATCAAATAAATAAGGAAAATGCTACATTTCTCATTTAAGTTTTAAACCTGTCCATATAAGTGCAATTGCGAATTTTTGAAATGCTTTATGTTGCATACAATTGTTATAATTTGTGAAATATACTGTGTATATTTTATTGATATTGTAGCCTTATAATTGTGAGTTTATTGTGAACTGCTACAAATAAAATGCTGTGCGTAATTCCCTCGAAT
The DNA here is from genome assembly GCF_015846415.1 of Triplophysa dalaica. Classification (NCBI taxonomy): domain Eukaryota; kingdom Metazoa; phylum Chordata; class Actinopteri; order Cypriniformes; family Nemacheilidae; genus Triplophysa; species Triplophysa dalaica. Next base: position 4,156,195 of record NC_079552.1, read on the forward strand.
GGCTTTACCAACGCTTTGTCCATTTATACAGATCACGATATTGATCGAGAGAAGTCCCAGAGCTGTAACTTCGGAGACAATAATTCCAAATCGAGTAAGAAAAGGTCCCGTGCCGCCTTCTCCCACGCGCAGGTGTACGAGCTGGAGAGGCGCTTTCACCTGCAGCGCTACCTGTCCGGACCAGAGCGCGCGGACCTGGCAGGAGCTCTCAAATTGACCGAGACGCAGGTGAAAATATGGTTCCAGAACAGGAGATACAAAACCAAACGGCGACAAATGGCGGCCGAGCTTGCGACAACTCCCACGACAACCCTGGCGAAGAGAGTGGCGGTGAAGGTGCTTGTGAACAACGACCAGAGGCAATACAGCGCCGAGGACCTCCTCAGTGCCCCTGTTCATCCCTTACACCCATCATTCCCTTACTATCCGTATATGTTTTGCTTTCAGCCGTGGACCTCAGGAAACACTTTAAGTGGTGGCTTGTACTGAATTACTGGAGTTACGTACAATACAGCCAAAGTGCGTTTATGAAAAACAACGCAAACAAAACCATATTTTTCCAACAGGATTATAAATACTGAACGTGTCCAAAGAAGCAAACGGAGAAGGACACAATGTGATGCACTGAATTAAGACGATCAAGCCAAAGATTAAAAATTCGCTCAGTAGAAATTTTGGCAACATTTCTTGTAATTTTTAATGGTGTACAATGGCCATAAAAGTATGAAAAAGCTTGAGCCAAATGCACTTAAAATTGTAATAATTACATTGCATTAGATGAGAAAATACCAAACCAAAGACTGTCATTGGCAAAACAATTGATGCAGGACTACCTTCTTATTTCTTAGACATTTTGGGGTTTACTTTAACCCAGTTGTTCCTAAGGTAAGATTTAGTGGATGTATGAAGTCCACACAGGTGTTTTTGTTAAAATATCATCTAATGCAATTTATACATTTTAAATCTAAAAGTGCCTCATTAGTTTTTTAGGGCCTGTGTATATAATGTGATATGATATGAGTGTGTTTGGAGAGGTTTTTTAGGCTTTGTTCTTGCTTCAAGTTTTTCTTTATGTCAATCACCAGGGAAAGTTTAACACAAATCTTTTGTGTACTGTAATACAGCCTGTGCACTTGAAATGTCTTAAAATGTGTCAGCAACCCACTGTTCCAATTCATTGTCTAAGTTTTATTCAGTCTCAAAGCGCAGGTGGTATAGAAGAACACAGGTTCAATAAAGATTGTAGAGCAAACAGGGAAAAATGTGGTACGTGTGAGAAAAGCTAACCACAATAGTACAAATCTTAATGGGTGTTTGTCAACATGTTTTACTATGACTGTAGGGCAAACATTAAAGAGGAAACGGAGATCGAAAAGACTGTTGACAGGAGTTCATGTACATACAAATAAAAAGCAAATGAAATACCTCCAGGGGCTAAATCGTTTTATTTTTAGATAACAAGACACTTTAAAATCATTAAACACATGTAGAAATCTTATTTTAAGGTCGTATCGATGGACTGCTTTCGTATTTATCAAATTAAAAGTTTATTTACCATGGACCCATTCTTGGATAATAAGTTTAACAGTCGGTACCAAGTGAGCAAATGATCTTAAATCTGCCCTCTCTATGCCCTCTCATCCAAGACTAAAGTCTAAGTTGTTCATTTCCATGAGGAACAACAATGTCGAGTTGTCTGCTTTGAATAGTCTGTCCTCTTGTGAAGGAAGGAGGCCGGAGCAGTTGACAAATGAAATACCATTTACATAAGGAACAGCATAAAAAAACATGTTTTTAAGTGATAATTTACCAACTAAAAAATAAACAACCAAGATGGACAATACACAACTTTCTTTTATTTCAAGGCTTGCATTTAATACACCTCTAAAATATGAAAATATTGAATATTTTGTGAATATGAATGAAGTCCTTAAATCCTAAATAAATATATTGAAAGTAAATAATCTATATATAGTAGTAAATATGTTAACATTTGGATATTCAGAACCATATATTTTTATTGACTAAACTAATAATATTAAGCTTAATTATGTATGTTTGTAACCAAAATGTTTCTGGCAAGGTTGTTTATCTAAACGATGAGATGAGCGTTGTTCCACGTGACCGTGCCTCCTCCACAGATCTCCACAAGCCAGACAGCAGTTTATCATGATAAAATGTTCAAGCAGAAAACTATAATTCCATTTCAACAATCATAAAGCAACATAAAGCAGTTCTCAAGAGCTGAAGCAGCCCTCTCGTGATATCTGCATGATTCAGATAATGTCAATAGACCATGTCTATGTTGCACAACAGAACCTGGCTAAAACCCAGAATACATTAATCATGTGTGCTTTAGGAGACAACACCCTCATGAAGGCAAGAAAAAGACGATTCAGTATCGCTAAAACACAGCATCCATCTGCAATCGGACCCTCCTGAACCTGCACCAACAGCAGCATGTTTAATGCAGATTCATTGGATGAAATCTTGGTAACATACAGTGTATTATTGTTCGTTGTGTGAGAGATTTCGACCAGTTTAAGGGCGAAACACTGATGCCCTGCATGGCAGGTTATTAACTATTTTAATTATGCTACTCACTAAAAAGCCAACAAAAAAATTAAGTTAATTTAGCTGTTAAAAAGCCATAAAAATCTGCACTTAAGTGTTATCCTGTGTCACATCATTTCCTATAGATAAATACCAACTCTATTAAGGCTTCTAAAAAAAGAATAAGATACATTTTTGGCTTTACACTATTTAGATTCAGTCTGATATATTCATTTAACTACAGAATATGAGGATCATTGCTGTGCCCTGTGATAAGAGGATCATTTTGTGATGGAAGGATTGTTTTGAAGATGGATTTTGTGTGAATCTTGAATAAAAGAGAAGTCAGATTTGGCTCGCTGTCTGGCATGGCTTGCCATTCTTGTGTTATGATTGACAGTCTTGGATGAATGAGCTCCTCCCGAAGCCTTGTTTAAAACTCCATTTAATCTCACGTTTTATCTGAGCGTTTTTGTCCGTTCTTGTCTTCTGCTTGTGTTGTCTTCGGTTATAATCTTGATGAATTAAATCTTTTTCGTGATGATCAATTTGTTATATTTCAAACAAAACATGAATAGATCTGCTACTGAAGATGGATTGGGGCACAGTTGAGCGTCAAATGGATGTCTGTGTTTATACAAAAAAATGTATCCTGAAAAAGTATGTAAACACTGTATGTTTTTGGAGAAGAGCAGACGATACGTGCAGACTAGAGTGAGCAAGCTCATAAACTCACAAAGAAAACAAAAACGTTGAGTGGGATATAGTTCACCCCAGTGCATGTACAATTTTACCTATTACAACTAACTCCCAGCTATTATACCACACGTGGAGAGGCAAATCATAATCTCTTATTATGAACATATTGTTGTGTCTCACTCCAGCCAAAATTTACGTACGCTGGCATACAACGAGTTCATACAAAACACACCAACCATGAGTCTGACCAAAGTCCCCTTTGAGACAATGCACTCCACACGGCGGCCATATTCGCGAGGCTTTCGAGCAGCTTTTCTTACCCAGCACAGTACAGTACTGAGTTAAAAATGAAATGAATCAATATATATAAAAAAGTAAATCTCCAAAACAAGGGTCCAATTTAGATTCAAATAGCATATTTCAAAGATCAAATTTGAACCCTGACGCGAGAATTTTTATCGTATTTTGCATGCAAATACACTTGTGTATTTTAGGCAAGCCCAGCTAATGCGCATGCACGTTCTAGAATAAACAAACAAGCATTTAGTTCTTTTAACTGTAAGCCGGAACTACACCAGACATATCAGGCATAAGGTCTAGGCTTTCTCCCATTCATATGCATAAGAGGCCTGTCTCTGTACCATCCATCACAGCTTCTGTGTCTTCTTAAAACCATACTTTTCAATGAGTGAAATGTCGGCATTATCAGTCAAATCTTTTTCAAAAATGTAGTCTTGTTAAAAAAAGTACTTTAACTCAACTGGAAATGGCACGAGGAAGGAAAGAATTACCAATGCAAAGGTCATGGCTTTGATTCACAGCAAACACAAATACAAATAAAAATGAATACTAAATGCACTGTGAGTCACTTTGAATAAAAAACATCTGCTTAATGCATAAATGTAAATCTTAAAGTAAAAAAATCAACATCTCTTTTTTATTTTCATGTTAAATTAGGGAATAAGTATAGACAGTTTCAGTGGCAACAACAAAAAAAAACGTTGTGTGGCCCGGACTTAACCTCCACAAGGATATACAACAAAATATTCATATAAATAATATTATTATAAATTAAACATAAAATTAATTTCTATAATGCAAGTTAATTTCAGACCAGGCACCTGCATCTGATGAAACAGTCTATTTAAACAGAAAAAAACATCACATTTACCATAAAGAGTTGTGAGGAAATACAAAGCTTTTGACATGCATCGCCAAATCCATAAGCAAGCCGGTCTAAACCTCCCACCCAATAGACAATCAAGCTCACAGGTGAGAGGACGTAACATGAGGCTAAAGTTTGTGGACAAGGGCGCTAATGCATTCGCCCAGGCTATAGAAAGGGCACGAGGAAGGAAAGAATTGGCCCACAGTTAATACCTTTGTTTGGAGAGAGCACAGCTTCACGTTGACCTTGTCTCCTCAGGCAAATCCCCCCACCCCCGTTCCCAACACCACCACCAATAATCCGACCCACAAGACTCCTTAGTCAGTTCCAAAAACGATTAGCTGATAACATCACGGCATGCTGGAATGTAAACATTTACAGTAAAACCATAAGAGATGAACTCTCCTCCAGCGCGATGCATTTATCTTTTCTGCGAAAACCCACAGCGAGGTTTCTAACCACAATCACGGCTTAGCGACTCATACGTTTATATGGATTTGTCCGCGTGGAGTTATGAGTTACGTTTTTTTAGAAGGGATAGTTTAAGACAGATGTAGTGATAAAAATGACCTCATTGTGCTATTTTACCATTAGGTAAATATGAATCTTTCAGATACCTCACACGCCACAGCTTCACGCTAAACATCTAACTTAAATTCTCTCAGAAAAGTTGAGCCCGATCAACTTGTATTACTTATTGTTCTATTTTATAGTGTACAAACTCACACTACGTAGCACACTAGGTTCAAAACCTGCATATGGAATTGCGGTTTACCATAAAAGATGCACACAAGCAGTTTCCCCTCGCCTGCCAATGGATTCGTGAGTGTGGGAACGTGGTGTTTTTGGCACCTGTCTGTGAATAGTTTTGCACTCCTTTGGCCATAGATGGGCCGCCTAGTTCTCCAACCTGTTACATTTCCACAGGATGCTTCCCAACAGGTCTGTTTCTCACTCCCCGAGCGCTGTGAAAGGAATTTCAATGTTTTAATTATGGCAGATAAGGGCAAACAAGGAGTGCATTGAAGAACACTGACACAAGGCAACTTCACTTATCAGAACAGAGATAGGACCTCCACTTAGAACCTCTTAGGGCCGCTCACCAGTTCTGATTTGGCAAATGTCCTCTTCTTCACCGTCTGGTGTGGTATCCGGCTGTCCTTGCTCTCCCTGCGAGCTTTGTTGTCGGGCAGGTGACATGCAAACATTCAAGGCCTTCGCTGTAGTCAGCCTAGAACCAAAATTCACGAGAAATGGAGGTCTCGCTTTATGGTGGCTTAAAGGGATATTTCACCCAAAAATGAAAATTCTGTCTTTTTAGCCCACACTCCTGTCATTTCTAACATGTATGGCTTTCTTTCTTCCGCAGAACACAAAAGAAGATATTTTGAAGAATGTCGTTAACCGGCACCCATTCACTAGCAATGGTTTTGTGTCCATACAATAGACGTGAATGGGTGCCAGCGCTGTTTGGTTACCAAGCTTCTTCAAAATATCTTCTTTTGTGTTCTATAAAAGTCATGCAGGTTTAAAATGAAAATAGGGTGAGTTAACAATGACAGAATTTTCGTTTTTGGGTGAACTGTCCCTTTAATTACATTTAAATGAATATCCGAAAAAATCTGACTTCAAACTCTGATAGGACTACCTGTGTTAACACTTACTGTCTGCATATTGTATGCAACAGAAAGATATAACTCATTGAAAGTTTCTTTTCAAATGAACATTTGACATGCCAATAAAACCTCATCGGGTTCTGCATGGCTGAGCAGAACGGCAGTTTAGGATTTTAGAGATCAGCGTGGGGTGTGCGATTCCCAGTTTGAATAAAAAAAACATCAATTGGAACTCCAGAAATTGAGACAAATACTATACAGTACGTCCCTCAAGCCACAAACAAATATCAGTCAGCATGGGGAAAGCGAGAAATGCACGCAGCCACAACCAGTAAAACCAGCATCCATTTACTTACCAAACCTAAACCCTTTGACTTTTGGTTCTACAGCTTAAAACGTTTCGTCAATTTAAGTCTGAAACACACCCTCTCTTTTGCACGCACATTATCACACAAACGACAGCCGTATGCGTGGATTAAAGGTAACACTCACACACATATACCATTGAGATTGGTCTCAAATTGCTAATTGACTTGTTGGAGCCGATCACATCATCCTGTTTACAACATATACAGTCAAAGAAACGATAATTATACATAAATCCGCTCCCATACTTCAACTGAGTCAAATAGTAGCCTATTGAATTGATTCTTGTCACTATAGCAATGCCCTCATAGCTTTTTGCTTTATACCACATAGCTGGTATAAAATAGGGGCAAAAGCATTAGAACAAATAACATTAAAATAATATAATAATAATAAAAATATATATATATATATATTTTTAAACAGTAATACATTTCATTCTCCTAAATGTAAAATACTTAAATAAGTTAAAAACTCAGCTGATTTAAACAGAATTTAACTTATGTACAGTGATACCTTTCAATTTAAGTTTTAAATATATTCAATTAAATTTAGGATAACGTTTTAGTTTTACGCTATAAAAAGTTTGTAAGCTAAAGAGATAGTCCGGACTTAAGACATGATCAAAAGTTTGATCAAAAACTTTAAGCACATAAGCTACACTTGAGTATATATTCTTACTTCATTTGAATTATTAGTGATTCAACCTGATGCAGTAAAGTTTTAAAACAGAAATACATGTACTGTATCTGATAAAACCGGTCATGAATGACCAGTCAAGGCAAGTACATTTGTTTCACAATGACAGAGAGTCTTTCTTCAATCTTCACTTTTCGCTATTCAAGGTCACTACGCTACCCAAAGGGCTTTTGTTCTGTCCAACCAGCTGAGACCTCTCATGCCTGTTCACACCTGGGGAAATCACCTAAAGCCTCACTGTGCTGAAAGAAAGAGAGACAACATTGTATCTGTTGTGCCAGTCCGAAGAGAAAGTTAATTTGTACACAATATAACCAAAGCGCTTGTGTCTAACGGAATTGTCTTACGAAAATGGATTAAAAAAAAAACCATTCATTTATTTGCCTGTTCATTCATAGATTTTTCTTAAATTTGAAGTGAGGTTTTAAAACTAACTTTGGCCCATTTACAGTAAAATTATACCTACAAACCGGGCATGACTTTTTAATTTTGTTTTTCATCGAAGGGATTCAATAGATACGTGATCTCAAATAAGACCAGCTCATCCTCTTGAATCCCGTCTTTCATTTTCTCTACCGTCCTCATGCATAAATGCCAACACCCTGTGTGGTATTAATACATCACTTTTGTGAGTGCAAGACCGTGCACTGTGCTCTCTAGACTAGAGCCCATTAAGAGTGTCTTACAACTATAAACACCTGGATTTATTAGGGGAAGCTCTGTGTTCACGGCAAGCGTTGCATGCGTTTCTTTTATTTCGTGGAAAGTGTGAAATATCCTGTTTCACACGCCCAAACCTGTGACACACAAAAACACAGACCTTTAAGTACAGACAAACAAAACATAAGATACACATGAAAAAACTTTAGATTCATGTATAAAACAAACCCTAACACTTTACTATAAGGTTGTACTTCTACTAATGTAGTTCACTTAAAGGGATAGTTCACGCAAGCATAAATATCTTGTTATCATTTATTCGGCCTCAAGGCTCTTCAGTGGAACAAAAAATAAATATTTTGAGAAATGTCTCAGTCGTATTATGTAGAGGAAGTCAATAGGGACCAATTGTGTTTGGTTATCAACATTCTTCAAAATGTCTTCTTTTGTGTTTTGCAAAATAAAAAAGTCAGACTTAAGTCAACGAGTCTAAGAATCCAACTATCCTTTAAATGTTTGTTAATACAAATAGTTAAAATCAAATAAATTATCAATTACTTTTTTATACATTTTACAAACATATTTGTAAATGCTGAAGAGTAATAATTCTTGCCAACTAAAGTATAAATACTACATTTTTGTAAAATGTTTCGGATATATGACCTTACATACTGAAGCACCAATGAACTGATATCCGAGGATCTGCCACGGCCCTCGGCTTGGCCCTAGAAAAGGAAGTAAGGCAGGCAGGTTTTTTTAAGAAACTTTCACGGTTTCTCGGTCTCTCCTAGGCAAAATGAAGGCATGTGTCCACCACAGCTGTGCATTAACCGTTTTCACTCCGTTTTTCATGTTGAAATCGAAATTGAGGCAGATGTGGGAAGAAAACCAGAAGGACAGATAGACTGCAATGGTTTGGACTACAATCAGATTTCTGTGACATGAATAAGCAACATTAGATTGGCTGTGTGTGCGCAAATAAAATCTTTTTATGGCATTTTTAAACAGTCAAGCAAAATGTGACATGCTTCCTATGCTTATTTTGTCACATATAAGATCATAAATGGATTTAATAACAACAGGTTGGTTGTCCAAACCATTGCAGTGTATCTGTCTCTCTGGTTTTCTTCCCATCTCTTCCTCGATTTCGATTTCAACATGGCTGCAGCGTGAAATCAGTCTATTAGGTACAGTTTTGCATGTTTGTTCAGGTTTGGAGGGCCAAATGATTGAAAGTAGTGAAACATGTCTGATATAGATATTTTAAGGGGTTCTCATTCGCCAGACAAATTCACCACATCACGTTTTATTTTAAATCTGATGATGTCAACGGGTGAAGCTTGGTATGAAAACAATGTAAAGTCTAAGACTTTCAACACACACGTGTATACTGAAGTAAAAATGTAAAGCCAGGTTTACATGTTCACAAATGTTAAGAGAAGATCCGATTTTGGTTAAACTATTAAAGCCTCACGCCTAGCCTTCAAGGCTAATGACTAAGAACGGTGGTCTTTCAGTAGAGAAGGCATTGGACTCACACGGCGAGAGTATGTGTGCCGGGGGAGCATTTACTGATTGTTTTCTCTTTTCTTGTGGGCAGCACATTTTCAAGGTGTTTTACTCTACCTGGGCTGTCAATGCCGTCTTCCACAGGTGCAAACACTGAGGGGCTCTGACCTAGAGATTGTGTTTCCAAAACATCGGCTTATGCACACAACAAAAGGGAGAGTTGAATGTGTGTGAGGGCCTGTGCACATGTGCCTTTTATACTGTAACAAACAAATTGTTGAATAATTAGTTTGTAATTGTGTTAATACTGTAGTTCCAAAACGTATGATGACTCCTAAATTCATCTTAAATATGAAAACATTAAATGAAATATTACACCAAGTCTCGAAAAAATAAGGAACTTTTTATCGGAATTAACTTCAATCTAATATTAATAATAATAAAGAGGGACTAACTAAATACTAAACTAAACTATTTTTATACTATTATAAACTTTTGTTAATTATCAATTATTTTTTATTTTAAAAGATTTTGGGGTATATCCAAATAAAAAGCTTGGTTTGACATTTTTAAGTGTGGCTCACATGTACAAATACTGTACTTCTGTGGCAATTGTGAGTCGATTAAGGACCTAAATAAGTCTAAAAAATATAAATACGTTTATTTAAACTATACCTATTGCTTGTTTTAATTAATTCAATATTACATTAAAAAGAAACTTGATTTAATATTGTTTTGTAGTAACATTTTTAAGGGTGGCACAAATACATTACTTCAGGAGCCGTTGCATGACAACGATATGGTCTTTGAAAAAGTCGAAATACTATACAAGGTTTCAGACGATATCTATTTCTTTATTTTTAAACAAACCTTTTTTCAAAGTATTAAGATATAACAATAAAAAGTCACTTGGTTTGATACCGTTATCTAATGCACTGACATTGACAAGAGTGTCTCAAGTGTGCAAATACTTTAGGGGCTATTGTATGTTGACTGACCGTGTGTAAACTACACACTGATTCCTTCATGGCCCATATATTGCTGATATCACCGATCGTGTGATTTCTCGCATTTCATCAGTTTTACTGGTTCATGGGGGTGCTGACCAAGGTAGTTTCAGTTTTGGATGGGGTGGGAGTTTTTCAGTGAACATGATATTACAGATTAGGTTGTGTGACAGAGAGACAGCACTGGTTTGTGTTGAGAGTAAGTCTGCCAGAGATAAGTGAGTAAGAGGGCTATTGCAGGAGGGAGTCCACTCTGTCATGACTTATTTAGACAAGGCAAGTCCTGGGAACAGCTCTCCACTCACGAGAAGACAGACAATGGGATTCCTCATCAGAGTGTCCAGATCCACCAAACTCGATGTCCTACATAGGTCTCCCCTCACAGCCAAGAGCTTTATGTCTGTCCGTAATGTACACAGAGGCAAGCGGGCGCCATACTGTCTATGCAAAACTCGCTTTCTGAAAGAGAAGGAAGATATGATCAAAAACCTTGTCAAAAGAAACACTGCCTCTCACCCATCATGTTTTACACCAAAGTTAAACACTATTTAGCAACTACACTTCTGTAACACTGTAGGTGTGAAGGATTTTATTCACTACAGCTGAACTTTCATGAATAAAAATTTAGGCTGAAATATGTGGATTTAGACTAGAAAGGCGACAATTAATTTATTGTTTTATAGTCACAGCAGGTATGAAATACATATATTTAAATTTAACTTTTTGATTGTTACTTGTATTATTGTTATTTATTATTATTGTTGTAATTTATGTAATAATAATACGATGAAGTAGTATGAAATATTTACATATTTATCATTTTTATTTAATAATTAAATAAAATTAATTCATTAATTTAATCAACACATTCGTATCACACGGATGTGCCTTGGACATCGATTACAATGCCCATTCCTCTGTTGTTAAAATAGTGAACCTGAACATATTGTAAAACTAATAATACTGACAAAGAATAAAGTGATAAAATACACAAAGTACGCAATGTTGTAAAATACTTTTCCAATATTATATCAGATAATAATCCAAACTTTATTTTAAAATCGAGAAGAATGGTTGAACAACAAGTTAAAATGTAGCTGTGTTGTCCTATAGAATTCATACAAATTTAATACGGGTGAACCGAGACCTAAACATCTTTTTATATTTGATGCTCAGTATTTTGTATCCTTTTTATTATAAAACTAATTTGGACATAAATGGCACCATTTCCTAAAAGTGAAGCTCCCACAGCACCATTGTGTTTATCTGGCTATCTTTGGTGCACTGGGCGGAACAGAAGCAGATTTTAATACACTCCAGACCAAACGTGATGAATCACCGAACAGACACAAGCCAGCCACCACGAGCCATGTGTTTTTTTAAGCTTTAAACCAGAGTCTGAAGATCAAGATCAAGACCTGAGCACATTCGGGATTCTATTGCCCGTGAAAAAAAGACCAAGAAAAGGGTCCGTAGGTGTTGGTCAAAAAGCGAGATGGATCGGAGCGGGGAGGTGTCGGCTGTTGGGAATGAAAACAAATGGAGTTGTGTGTGGGTCTAAAATCAGATCTGTGATGGAAACCTAAGTAAACATGAGAGCTTCCTTAAGGCCTGCAGGCCTGGCGGTTACCACTGTCAAAACTATAAGCGCGTCTCTCTGATTAATCATACGCTTTTCATCACCGCTGCTAAGTGGTGCCATAACTAAAAACAAGATCAGACGATTTGTGGTCGTTTAGTGCCAAGAAAAGTAAAAGTGCTTTTATTCCATACCTACCTGACCCGTTCTACCAGAGACGCCGCCCTATACAAAAAAAGATAAATTTTAATAGTACTTACTATGCATCACAAAAAATACATACAATATTGGAAACATATAGTGTTCCCTTAAACAAGACGATTTCAGCCTCCAAAAACATTTTTTTGCTGCGTTACAGCACTGAAGCCGACTGCCAGACTAAATAGTTTAGATTAAGGAAGGCCAGAGATACAGAGGAGAAGACCTCAGGAAGGCAAGACGGCGTCCACGTCAAAGTTCACATAAGTGGCCTTCCAGGTCATCCAACGCACAAACAAATCTGTAATGCCACAAGGCCTATTAATAAAACTCACTGTCGGAAAGCTCGTCTTTGTGAAGTTTTGCTAAAAGTTGTTGATAAGAGTGGCTGCCGTAGATCATTTAAATCCCAAAGCTCTGGTTTTGTTTAGGAGGCCACAGCGAGCTGTTTGCTAAGATACGACAGTTGTCAACCCCGTTCAGAAAAACAGCCCTTTTCGGGGCATTACCCCACACCCGCAGGGTGGCCCCATCTCAGATAAAGGGGCCCCCCATTTTGTAAATGCTAAAACTGAAACGCAATGCAACAAAACCAAACAAACAACAACAAACTTCTACGGCAAGCGTGTGCGGTAAGAACCATACTCCAAACAAACAGGCTTCTCGAGAGACGCGTCCTCTGTTTCTAGACTGCGACGGCTCTTTATTAGACTTCGAAGAAAAAGCAAACACTCCGCTGTCTGTCAGCAGCCCAACGGCTAAAGCAACACACACTTTCTCACATTGTACCACTTAGGCCTTAGGAAACCTCTCCACGTCCTTCTATGACTCAGCTGATCAAACATAAGCCCGGGCATATGTCCTGAGACAACAAAAACAATCGGCTAATTCTCTACAAATACCTCATTTACCATCTCTGACTCCTTAAAGGACGGCGCGGGGCCGATGACTCAGGCACCATAAACACCTCCTCATAATCCCTGCAGACTTTACCCAGGAAGATCAGCGGCATTGTGGGCAAGCTCGTGCGGGCCACCCGCGACACGGATGGGAGAAGAGAGATAAACGAAAGCTAGGGTGGGGTGAAACACACCGTCGCACACTCAGACATTCAAAGGTGTTCATTAACCTTCCCTGTTTGAACAGATGTCTACTTGTGCACGTCTGTGTGTGCCGCAAGAGCCTACCACGACTACAAAAATCACTTTGCACCTGCGGACGAAACTCATACGTAACCTGGAAAGAAACTAACAGAACTACTGTTTACTGCTGTTTATAATGAAGCACAATGCCAATCATTCGATTCAACATATGCAAGAAGCGATAAATCCTGTATTACTTTAAAAAAGGACTTTAATGGTCGTATTGTGCCACGGATAAATGTCCTTTCCAAAGCAAACATTTTAATGTTTTGCCCTGGTCCCTTTTGGAGTTGTTTGACGTTGCTTTTACTAACAGGAAAATAGATGTCAGTTGAAGGACACGAAGCCACGAGGTGGAACTGACGTTAGGCCAGTGTGTCCACTGGCAGCATCTAAGAAATGAAAGCTCCCACTCCAGACCTGATTTCCATGTTAGGTTTGTATTCAAATCCAATAGATGCTTAGAAATGGCACTAAAGAAAACAACACCTCGACGGTCTGACCTTAGACACACAATCCGGGAACATAAGCAGCACTTGCAAACACACGGGAGTCTCAAGAAAATCCTAATCTATCCTCTATAGCTCGAGGCTAAACCCAAGCGGCGTGATATTCTATCTGGGTTATTTCAAACGTTTTTTGCTTATCATCTGCATTTGAAGCCTCCTACACTCACAGTTACGCCCATGCGCTGCTTCACCTGGCAGAGCGACAGTCAAGTTCACGTTCAGCTGGCTGGCCCGCGGCTCTCAGGAGAAGCGCTGATGGTTCTTCGTCTGTCATCTGCTCTCCGGGTGGAATTTCTAAAACCGACCATCAGAGGCATGCTGCTACTTACCTGTTAAAACATCACATGATTGTTGTGACAACTGGATTGACACAACAAAAAGGAAAAAAGTGCAAAAATGTCCTTTGCATTAGATAAGAAAATCAAATCAAAACAAGTGAAAAGTTGAGCACTTTATAAGAAAAACATTTCATTGAGAGAAAGATTGTCACAACAGACCAGTATTGTCAATAACCGTGATATTATAAATCGTTAATACTACACATACTGTATGATATCGTCAATTGTTTAGCAAATTTTGCTATAAGAGCCATAACATAAAGTCTCTTCTCCCATACGATCATATTTTGAATGCAATTCATTAACCACAGAAATACTTTACAGAAAGCTATTTTGATAATATCATTGTTGTGAATTATTTTGGCCAGGATAACAGTGTGGCGAAATTCTGATATTGTGTCAGCCCTAGGTTGTACATCATAAGACAAGATATCTAGAGAACTTCATGAAAAATGAATTAATCTACTAAATTTGACCTTGAGACCAGCTGGTTAAACATAATTGCAAAAATCACCCGTTAAAAGGTCCCTAAAACGTTCTCTCGAATAAAAGACCATTCAAAAAACCTCTTCAAGCGGTTGAACAAAGTTATTCTCCAACGGTATTACCCTTTATACAGCCTTTATTTTGAACTGACCTAACATCATTTGTCTGCATGTGTCAATTGGAGTATTTTTTTGATAAATTGTGATCCAAGGACATCCACATTTTTAAAGTGCGTCTTAAGTGTCCAAAATACATTTTAGGGCCACCGAAGGGGTTGCCCAAGGCTTCCGTTTCATTTAAAAGAAAAACATTTAACCTCTTGTCCAGACGTCAGCAGGCAGGTAAAGTGAGAGCTCCGTCACGCACACCCCGGCCAATTGTTCGGAAACTTCGGATCAAAGGTCACATGTGCACCTGTGACTTAGACCAAACACCCAACTTGCCACCAACAGAGATCTTTCAACCCTCGCGGCTTAGACTTGCTGCTGCTTCATTCTCGAGGACACTGGCGAAGGAATTCCAGTCGACGCTGAGGGAACTAGTCAAAATCACATATCTGAACACATCTACAGATGGTATCTGTTCATTTATGAACATCCCAGGAAGACTGTTAACTTAGAACGCGAACGAGGTTATGCTCCGTCTCAAATTCACAAACATGTTATCAGAGGACAAATGACTATAGATGAACTTAAAGTTCAACATTATAAACTTTTATGTGGGTGGATTTGACTCCATGTAACCAGATTTTTCTGGTATCATTACGAATATCATGCCAACATTAGAAGATGTATGAATTCAACAACACTAATACCATGTTTACAATGTTTTAATTTTAATTTTATTCCCCACTGTAATAGTTTACCGTTAAAATTTATGTACAGTCAGACAAGCCAAATTTTCAATCTACGACCAACTCAAATTTACAGATTAAACCTGAAATGACGGTAAAAATCAGACAGTCATCAGCTTACACAAGCCAGGGAAATCCCTGCACTGCAAATTTATTTAAAGCCGAGGAACAAAAAGGAAGGGGCAAGACAGACCTCTGTCAATAATTCTTGACTGTCAGGTGCGTTTCAGATGAAATTCTCACACAGAACAACTCCAATTCAAAAGAAACAAAATGCATTCCAGTGTCCAGCAAGAAATCATTCATACCCATTCAAAATCATTACATCACATCGCTTTATGTAGACAGCGTATTGGACTGGAAATCTGGTAATGTGATCTGCATGGCTAAATCATTTTTGACTGAAATATACTGTACGGGGACGAATATGGGCATCTTTGCCAAGTGGTTATCCTGACCAACGGGTCCAATCGTCAGAAACTTTTGTGGCGTTTGACTTTGGATAAACCGCAGGGACATTTTCCACAAGTGCTACCACCAAATCCTACAAAAATACATTTAGGTAGATCTTTTTATATATCCAAGTTCTACAGATGGCTATAAATTAACTGTACAGGTCTTTATTCTGCAATTACTGTTAAAAACCCAATCTCTATTAAATGTCTTTAATTGTGCGTATATAGTTTGGCTGGGAATAGGAATTAGCTTTTCAGCTTATGAGTTAAAAGGGGAATATAAATGGAGAGGTTCAACTCACACACTTAAAAGACCTCCCACCTCATTAACATATTTTTCTCACCTCTTGTCCAAAGAGATCTCTGACACCCTCTTGTGGGATTTAAAGACTTTAGGCTGACTATTTGGACTGTGTAAGGTACATTTCCGTCCTTAACATCAAGATGAGAAAAATCGTCACAGTGAGGTCATGGTTATAAGTGGAATTACACATAGAACATTTGTTTATTAAATGCATGAATAAAAATGAGTGTTTAGACTATATGTGCGTATCATTTCCTATAGTGGAGTCCTTTTGCAGCATGAGTACTTGTCTTGTGGTCTTGCGAGCGACAGGAGAGAAAGCCCGGCTCAGTGCGAGAGCTTACTTCTCACCATCCCTCTGGGTTCGGCGCTTCTCATGCTGGTGTTTGGTGATGAAGTACTTGAAGAACTCGTAGACGGACCAGCTGATGGCGGTGGAGGGCATCTGGTATATGATCCTCGCCTGTACGCCTTTGAAGTAAGCAGGCAGACCGCCATGCCTATAGACAGTCCGGAAGGCGTGGCCGAGGCCCGAGATGCGTCTTTCTCTCTGGCTGACGGAGTTGAGAGCCAAAGACTCCTGCGTGTTGAGCAGGGTCTTGCAAACGTCCAGTGGGGTGGTGGCAGCAGCGGCGATGGCTCCCGCCAGAGCGCCGGACACCACGTGGGTAGATGGGTGGTAATGTCTTTGGGGATTGAGCAGCTCTTGCAGGTATTCGTAGGTCATGAAGTGCAAAGCCTGGAACGGCACGTTCATGGTGAGCTGCGTTGTGTAACTGCGGTAAAAGGCCAACGCCCCCTCCCGCTTCCACACGCAGCGCACACAGTCCAGAACGCCACGGTATGGCGAATTGTACATCTGCATCCTCTGCTTCACCACTGAAGGACGGAAACAGGAACAGGCGGCGAGGCGAAGGGAGGTCATCGCGGTTAGACAGGAAACAAAAGAGGAGAGGAAGCGATTCATTAGGAGAGGGGCAAAACACAAAGTGCAAGAAGTCAGGTCGTGACTGAAATACAGTAGGCCCATCAAAGCAGCAATGTTTGACGGTGTTTCGTCCGGATACGTATCCGGATACGACCGGATCAAATAAGTCTGTCTGACCAGTCAAGCTGCCTGCGGGGAATAAACAGGGCAGAGGAGAGCAGGTGTCTACACAAGGTCTCAGTCTGGCACCTGCGCTGCTTAACCTTGAGCCTAAGGAGTGCAGAAATGCAAGCTACTGTCAGACTTTAGACTCGGGTCACTGGGGATTATCTGTTAATACTACCATTTCAACATCGCACAGCTGTTCATTAGAGCAAGGACAACCTGTTGTCACAAGAAGGCCTTTTGGAAATGTGGGATTTGTGATAATCTGCCAAGCATTTGGACAGCTCTTTTCTGCCACCTTCTGGCTGGGAGTGTACACTGACCTGTCAGGCAAGAGTTTAGAAAGTTTTAAAGGCTTATTAGCCTTGCTGATTTATACCGTAACTTGCATTTAAAAGTTGCACACTATTCCGACAAAATAATCTTTTTGTATTTTAATCAATGCATTATTAAATTTACACTTTAAATCGTCTTTCAAATGTCTGTTGCCTTTTCAGATCAAGATAGTTGAAAGGTAGATCTTTTTGCACTTCAGGTCTGTGCTGGTAGTAATGCAGGTTTTAAAAAAAATCATGAATTTAACTCTTGTTGTACAAGCCCTATATACATTTCTTTGTTTGGTTGAACAACGAGAAAGATGTTTGGACTAATGTAGTTCTAGGACCCCATTGACAACCATAGTAGGAAAAAGGATGATGGTTGTCAAAAGTGCCCCACAACGGTTTGCACTCTTCAAAATACCTTCTTTTGTGTTCATCTGAACGAAAACAATTTCATACTATGGTAGTCAATGTGGTCCCGGAAATGTTTGGTTTTAAGCATTCTTCCGGTTATCTTTCTCTGTGTTCCTGAATGAAATTTATAGAGATTTGAAACAAATCGAAGGTGAGTAAATGATGACAGAATTTTTATTTTTGGGTGAACTATTCCTTATAAAGGGTGTTTTAATCCATGTCTGACTTTAGTTCTGCATGCCAGACTTAAAATGTAAACTACATGTGTGAAAATACAGTCGAAAAATACCAAAATCAGGCAGTCTCAAATTTGTAATTGTCATAATAAATATATATCAAGGCAGATATACCTTCAGAAGGATTCATGGCAGCATCGTGAAGCAACGTAGCAACGCATCCGGCTGTGCCTGTAACACAGACCCTTAGAAATTATTACCAAAAACAGCACATGCATAGTGTGTACAGTCTCTGGATTTATACTATATCATTAAGATATATAAAAAAGTCTTGGGCCAGACCAGAAACACGATCAGATCTAAAAACGTGTGACTGGAGCTAGTGAGACAGGCACCAAGATTTAACAGAGATTACAGACTAGTTGGATAAACCATGTGGAATGCTAGATCAGGGGAGAAAGAATATTTTGTTCAAAAAGCATATACTTATTTTTTCATTGTTTTACAGTAAGTGGTCATAACAGAGGACATAAGAGCAAGTTTTAAACTGTACTAAGTAGCTTTTTGGTCAAAGTTTTTATAATCAAATGATAATTCTAAGCCCTTCGGTCACTTATACATGCCAGCAGATACTTACCCTCTCTCGTCCTAACCTGTAGTAAAGAGAAAGAGAAGAAACACTACAAAAGCAACACCAGCAATCACTGTTTCAGGCACAAACACACAATAAAAGTTGTTTTGCTTTAGAAACACATCAGTTGTTTTATAATACATTTCAACTCATAAAATAACCCCATTAATAATAACCCAGCAAACTACATTTGGACCTAGAAAGTCTACAGTCCTTTTTTTTATAATTTTGTAAAGCCAAACATAACCTCAACTATCTTTTTGGTGTCATCATATTTCTTTGAGAAATTATGGACGCATGTCAGTAAAATTCTATGCAAAGAGACTTGAAGTCACATAGTGATTTTTCACTACATGAAACATAGTAGCAGTAGTAATAGTGGATTTACAGCATCTCTTTTAAAGGCAAACTTCCCACATGATCTACATGATCTTCTCTTATATTTATAGCTGCTGTCATGGTATAGGAGAGGGGCATTTTTGTTTATTTCGGGATGTGACATTCACAGAATGCCATTTCAAAGAGACCAGATGAGGCTGTATAGAAGTATGTTTAAGTATGACTGTAAAAACAATTATGAATAATAACTACTTCCAAAATGTACACATAAATTGCCAACTCTTAACACAGCCAGCATAATACCCAAAAATTGCTAACTGCTCTGTGTGCTAGTAGAAGAAAAAGTAATGTATGGTGGTGTGTGTGCTAGTGAGAAGGTTCAGCTGTGCTGGTGTACGGGAAAACTGGTACCGTTCGCCAAATGACTGTTTGCTCCAGGATGGATGGCATCACTGAGAACCTTCTTCAATCTTTCATAGCAGGCGAAGTAAAGTGCGTGGGCTGGCCCCGCCCCTACAGCTGTGGCATTAAGGCCTCTGATTGGCCTCCATATACCCTCCGTTTTCACGATGCGCCGGAGAGCATCCATCACATTACGGTAGCGGGCGTCAGGTTCTGGCTGAAGGCTCTGCATGCGGGTCTGCAACAAGGAAACAAATGTGTAAACTAACTGAACTGGCTCAACATAAAGATTAAACGTATTTGAAAAAAACCTAGCTGACATGAAAACATTTTTTTAGAGCGGCTTGAGATATCCTATTATCTCCAAATCAATTTGTAACCATTTTAGCAAAAAAAATTCACCACTTTTGCTCAGGTAATATTTATATATTTACATATATACATTTTTGATCATTTTATATAAAATGTTCCTATTGTTTTTTTAATCACTAAAGTAGATACAACATTTCTTGTAAACAATAAACATGCTTTGCAATAAAAAGCATCACATGTTAAAATGACACATTTGGGATTTGCTGGTCAGAGCTGAAGTTTTCATCAATGAGCTCAAGGTCACACGAGGTCACATAATTGGACCAACTATCCCTCTTTCCTCCAACGCTTCTGTGTCACATCCTGACGTACAAGAGCAAGGTAAGTGCAGTTTAAACATGGCAGAAGGCCGCCACACATAAACCAGAAACATTGGCCTTCAACAGGACAAAACCTACCAAACAGTTTGTGATGTGCTTAGCTGTGCGACGTGTTGTGTAGATTTACACAATTTGAAATACCTTAAAGTGTGTAAAGCCCTTTTCTTATGGCAGGAGTGTGACGAACTGTTCCTTCTAACAGGAGGTTTTAAACCTCATAGAATCTACTGGAATGCTTGAGATAGCAAAATAAACAGAGAACTACTCATTTCCGCTTCTAGTAGAAGTGGTGAAATGTTTTATTTCTATTGAGAAGGTAAGATTAAGGTGTCCAGACTCAACATGACCAGTCTACATCTTTTTTATCCATTCAGAAGTATCAGGGTTCCCATGATTTGGACCAGTGAATTATTAATGAAACCTTTTAAATTGTTCCTGGCTAGATAGTGTTTGAGTAAGGCCTTCTATCACATATTCTGTCAAACCCTGTATAATTTAGGATGGTGTAATGCCAATGAACAGGTACAACAGTCATTTCATTATTCTTCATGAATGAGCTTTCAACAGGGGCAATGTGCAGTGTGCCAAAAGCCTTAAACAAAACCTTGGACTGAACTGTAAACAGAATCCTCTAGTAATGTTTGTTTACAATAACTGATAAAACAATCATACAGATGTGACGGTCACTACAGGACACTTTTATAGTTTTTAAAGCGAGACACAGACAAAAAAATCAGACAAAAAATGATATGGCATTTTTGTATCTTAAAGCAAGGCTTAAGAAATAAATTCCGTTTTACGTTTTAGTTGAAACTGCACAAAAATGTACTGTCCAAAACAGCAGCCAGGCCAAAAAAGACTTTGTTTAAATGAATTAGATACAAACCGAGGAGCTGTCAACTACCTTGTGATTCAAGATCATCATAAACAGCCTAGCTGAATAGGAACAGGTGTAGAAGACATAAAGGGTTCTTTGTCTGTAAAGAACCCTTCGCTTCATACAGACAAGAATCTGAACCCTCAAAGCAAAACTTCCTTAAGACTCATTGACCACCAGTGCATCCATAAACTCACTTAACAGTCATTTCATGCAGGGCAACAACCAATACACCAAATCCAGCAGAAGCTGCTTGAGACGATGTGTCTGGTTTACTAATACAGAGAGAATGCGATCACAGTAACTGTTCACTTTAACTGTGCTGCTACATGGTTGTTTGATTTGATATGCTTGATCTGCTGTATTGTATGGCATTGTTTACTTGTCTTGTTCAAGCATCCACAAAAAAAAAAACATAATGGTAACAAATACAACCTTGATGTTAAGTGTTTCTAAAAAAGAAGGCCGACGCAAGAAATTAAGTAATGGGCAACTATGAAGACAGGTGTTTTAAATGGCACAATCGTACCGGTATTTGTATCCCTAGGTTAGTTATTAAGAACTCTCATATAACGTGGCGATGAATATGTATTGCAGTGAGTAGTATGGGACATATACATTTCCAAAAAGTAATATTTAAGGATAAAACCCGCCGCTGTGTTTTTGAGTGCTACTTGCGATCACTAATAGAGCGCATGCGCATTAGCCCTACGGAGCGTCAACATGGTCACGGGGGTTCGCATGGAAGCCACGTGTGACCTTCCGTTCTCATGTCCATCTTTATAATGACAATCTGAATCTCGCAGACAGACAGGTACTGCAAACTACAGGGTCAAATCCTGCAACGGCGACAATAACATAAAATAAATAAACTAGCAAGCAGCTGGGGAATGCTAATGTGTGGCAGACTGTGGAGCTGCGAGTCAATCTGTGACATTTTATGTTATCTAATTGATCCAGTCATACATTGATGATTGAGGCATTAAAGGATAGCGATTGCAACACGAGTTATGCACATTGGCGTATGATACATGTTAAAAAGAATCAATTTTAACTAAAGTCCTGAGTTCACTCACACTAGGAAACTAAACTCGACCTTGGCAGGTAACTTATCCCTACCAGTTGGCCTAACGTAAACGTAAACAGCCTTGTTAGAAAGACTTTAGCTCGCAATAAGCTAATGTGTTGGAACATATATTGTATGACTTTACCTTCACACAATCAATAGGAAACATCAGGCAATGCTCCATAATTCCTGCCACTGCCCCAGCTAACATGTGAGTGCTGGTGGAGGCACCTTGGGGCAATCCTTCATAGTCCGGTTCAGATAAATCATTGGCTTCCTGGGAGGCATACAAATGTCCAACGTGAAGCTCGGGTTCTCCTGCTATACGAGGCGCCAACGTCCCGACAAGCCCGTCCGAAACACCCCAGAAGCGCCCGCTGAGCCACTGGATTTCCGCGCCCGCGGAAGCACCAGCCACCGCGGCATCACCGCCCGACGTGTCCGCTGTCATCCGCCGCCTGCGCACAAAACCATCCGCTTCCATTTGCAGCCAAACACTCGCGCTCGGTCCTCTTAATCATACGAGCTGCGCCCGACGTTTACGCTTTCAGCACGGGCCTCTCCCTCTGCCTATCGGGGAGAGGACGAGCACCATTCACCGTCAACTGTACACGCAGTAAGAGTGGCCGACGGAACACAGGCCGCGGTGAACCGGAAACGCCTTCTCACTCTTTACCGCATTCTGGATGGAGGACGCACGCGTCAATCAAAACAAAACGCGCGCAGTTTTATGACATTAGTGACTTTACATATTACACAACAACAATGTCTTATAAAAGCAGCCGCACCCAACTTAGAAATCACAGAAGCTGCTTTATTTAATAGATTTTGTGTTTGGGTAAGACATTTAATCAGGGCTTGAATTTCAATTTCAAAAGTCCGTTATTATCTAACATTTCAGATAATCCTATGCTGCCTGCCATCACGTGATCTCGGAAATTCGCACTTAAACCCGGAAGTATCGTATGGTTAGTAATATTAAATGTATTTAGAAATTACAAGTAACTGCCATCATGACAGATGGAATCCAATTATTATTAAATATTATAAAATATTAACCTATTATATGTTTCATCTGTCTACAGCGACTTCCAAACTGCGTGGGCCATAGCGGTATTGCAGGGGGCGTGGTTTAGGCTAAATCGAAAGTGTAAAATGTTCTGTGTAAAATAGTTAAAAAATGTATTGCATTAGATTTGTAAACTATTGCTTGTTCTACACATTTTTGTATATATAATTAAAAAAAGAAGTATTTTTACTGCAGAATGAGTTGTAAAAAACATTACAAAACATGATTCACATGAAACACTTATAAAAACTATTTATCATTCTGTGCAAAGAGATATGGGGGGAATTCAGGTATATTGCGACAGTATTTTAAATTCATTCTATTAATAAAAAAAATATATTAATAAAAAAAATACAGCATGGGGCCCTTTAGTATGGTATATTTTGGGAGGCCTTAACCACTTTAAGAAGCTCTGATCTTCAGTTGGTTTTGTATACTGTGTAATTTTACATGAGAGATTAGAACATCAGAATTAAAAAGCTCGCTTTAAAAAAAGCATGCAATTTTTGTAGTGAGATTTTATATATAAGCTTATTCATGCTGCTCTCAAGACAAAATGTAATTCTGGGAACATATACAGTGCATATAGTTTTAGGTGAAAGGTTAGTAAACATCAGCATTGCTTATCTTGAGCCAAAGAGTAAATCCTCTCTTTGGTAGAAAATTAACTAGGCTGCTCAAAAATGAGCTAATTACACTTTAGGCATGAGCATTTCCATCTAATTTCATTTCTGCTGATGGCTCATGGTGTAGAATTTCTGCCGACCTTAGGAATGAAGTGTTAATTTTCGCTTACAAGAACAAAATTCCCTGGCCTTGATCGGATTAACGTTGACTGGGTGTTGTCCAGATGTGTTTCTGCGAGGAAAGCCAAGCTGGCAGGTCTTGACCACAATGTCCTGACGACATGGTCTGATAGAGGTGTCGGGAAACCGTAGATAGTCTAATAGGAGGCTAAATTATTCCTTTCCATTTGAGTACCTGAATCAATAGGAGTTGTTTTTCACAGCATAAGCAAAACAAATAGTAGTTAAAGGAGATTGTATCTACTGTGTCACAGCAATTACACATCATATAGACTAAATTGAGTTTGTAATTCATTTAAGGCTCAGGTTTGGTTATCTTCTGTTACTTGAGTGAAATATAAAGCCACAAAGGCCCTGTTTTGAAAATGCGGTTCTGAAAGCTGTCTGCAGACACATCAGCAGGACGTTGAAGCATCATCTCTTATCATATTTAAGGCAGAGAGAACCACTTATGATCTCTTAGAGGGACTCTTCAGTCAAAGTGATTTCTCTTATCAGAAGAGCACATTTCTCAAGTATTCTTCAGACGCCATTGGTTTGAAGCAAATTTATTTGACGTGTTTCATAATAGTAATAGGCGTTATTCAAAAGGGTTTAAATTAAACCTGAGGTCACTTTTTCAA
Organism: Triplophysa dalaica; assembly: GCF_015846415.1. NCBI lineage: Eukaryota > Metazoa > Chordata > Actinopteri > Cypriniformes > Nemacheilidae > Triplophysa > Triplophysa dalaica. The sequence continues at coordinate 4,180,844 of NC_079552.1, forward strand.
ATTGTCAATAGTTCATTATTATATTATAATATACATCTTAGTTTATATAAATACATTTGATATTGAAAATCACCATGTTATCAATTTATTTATTGTCATGAAATAATCAATGAAATAGATAGAAATTAAATAAAAAACATGAACATAGGCAAACATACATCATTTAAGTATTATATAAACAATACAAGATCTCAGTTGCACTTATTATTGCACTCATTTATTGTTTTAGTGGGTGTTTTTTTGTGATGCTGAAAGGTTATTTGTGTATTATAAAACATCATCATCATCAGTCTTATTAATCCAGAAAACAGGCATCCCTATGTTAGACTTTATGACCAGGAATTGACCAACAAGTCTTCACCGCCGTCTACTGGAATAAAAGAAAATAGCGTCAGGAAAACGTGATCGCTTCTCTTCTTTTGCTGTTTCGCCTCTTAGTGGACAAAGTAAAAATTGCAAAAGAAAAGTACATTTTCCAATGTTTTTAAAATAGTTTATTTTATAGGTTAGGTCTGTAGATCTTGACTCTTAAGGCAGGCTTAAATGAGATCAATCAGACATAATACTTGTATTCTACATGAAAATCTACATAAATATATAGTACGAAGTGAAGAGACAAAAATCTGTGCTTTGTGTTGGGTTGGTTCTAGGACAGCACCGACTAACAATATATGTCCCAGACTTTCTGATTATGTATACAGTTTTCACACTTTAGGACTTGTGGAAAATATTTGGACATAAAGCATACTTTTCAGTGTTTGTAATGTTACATAGTTACTTTTTGACCATCACAGCATATATAACTGATACCTTTGGACCTTGCACTAGCACTAGAACAAGTTAATCGTCCAGTGATCCTGTTTTAGTATAGCCAGATCAGCAAAACAATAGGCATTGAACAAAAATGTAATTTCCATTTCACCTTGACCTTCTTTCATTCCACACACAATGTGTTTATTTCGGGTATCTTGCTGACTCCTGACAATGAATTCTTGCTCCATGTCTTCCATAAAGGAGTTGCTATTGTTAAAGAATAATTATTACAAGAACAGTTCGATAAATATATAAAGAGAAAGAAACAAACAAAGAAGAAATATGGCCAAGAACAGTTCAATAAATAAATAAAGAGAAAGAAACAAACAAAGAAGAAATACACAACTTTTATGAGCTTTACTGCCAAAGCCTATGCCAGAAGCTTTCAGAGCACAGTAAGCACTTATCAAAAAAAACATTTTTAAATGCGGGGCGGGCAAATTATTTTCTGTTGGGAAAAAAACTTGAACATAGACCCCTGACATACCCCTCTGCACAGTGGGAGGAGTTCTGGAGTTGGTGCTGTAGTTACAAGTGCTGTCTGGGAAAACCATGGCTGCTGCGGTCCGAGGGATTCGATCATGCAAAGGATTTATTTCATCGACACGTCACTGCAGCCATAGCGTTGCACTCAAACCTCAGTATGATGCGATTATAATCGGTGGAGGTAAACTACAAAGAACCATGAACGGTCTACAGAAAGGCTTCAAAAGTGTAGAGTAGCAAGTCGCATTCAACAGAGTACCTAAGTGGGCGGTTCTGACGGCCCGGACGTTTCGTTTGATTGGTCAGCTAAATACAGCTATAATCAATACATATACATTATTTTATTTACTGTGTTTTCGACACAAACGTTATTACAGTTTCTTGTGATAACTTACCTTTCTTGTGATGACTTACGTGATAACTTACCTGTCAGCTTTTCAACGTTTTTTTTTTTTTATAAATAAACGTATTTAAAAATGTTATTTTAGTTTACCCATTTAAAAACGAGAACTAAAAAAAATACTTTATAAATAAATCTCTTCTGCGAGACAAAATGGTTTAAAACTTTCATGTAACTCAATGGGGGATTCGGCTTTGTGAGCGGCTTTGCGCCCTCTACAGGAAAATAAGTTGTGTACAGAACAGAAATGTCCCTTAGAAAACCACTAGAACCATTTGCTTGCATAACATTTGCAGTGAATGTTTTTTATTGTTGGAAAACGAATGAGTTGTGCATGCCCCATGTGTTTTTTTTCCATAAATTTCTATATTGTTTATATTATAATGTTTTGCATATGTAAGCTTGTAAGGACTAAGTTATAGGCAGCTTTACCAAACACTCTTCCTTTTTGCTTTTCTTCTGTTTAGGTCACAATGGCCTTATTGCTGTAAGTACATGCACATATAGTCTTAAATGTAGTTGGTCAATAATTGTGCAACAGTTTTTAATGTGAAGAAACTTTCTGTTGTGATTTGTACAGTCAGCATATCTGCAGAAAGGCGGGCTGAAAACTGCTGTACTGGAACGTAGACACGTGCTTGGTGGAGCAGCTGTGTCTGAAGAGATTATTCCAGGTGTGGTTTTAGGTTTATTACCAAACCAGGGATAAGTTCCGTAAAAGACAAAGATCAGGTTTCTGTGCACTTTTGTCTGAAAACGAACTTTCTAAGCATTTCGTAAACTGATACATTTTGAGCATAGGTGGCATGCCATATATCATATCTACTGAGAATAACTGTTGCTTGATTGTGAATTTAGTTTGTTTCATGTTTGTTTGATTAAGGGTTTCACTTCTCCAGAGCCTCCTATCTGCTCAGTTTATTGCGTCCACACATCTACAAGGACCTCGAGCTCAAGGTGCTGGTCATATTCATAGATTACATCACGTATTTTCTCTCTGCACTCTAGTACATTCTGCCATTGGTTAGGCAGGTGTGCATTCATTTACACTATTGATTAATTCAGATGATGTGTAGGAATGCTTGAAAACGCAATGAAATGTTTTTTCAAATGTGCTAGAATTAAGTTGTTCTGGAAATAAAATGAGGAAAGAACAAACATTTTCACAAAAAATACATTTTTCACTTGAAAGAATGAAAACTATGGAGACATTCTGCTTCACACAGATCTGACAGCCATACAAGCAGCAGTTGATCTATTACTTTTATTTATTTGTGTCTTTTTTCTTTCCAAGATAACAAATGTTTTCCATTCTGTGTTGTTCTGGGTAGAAATATGGCCTGAAGGTATACATGAGGGACCCCCATTCGTTTACCCCCATGCTGGAGGAGGGGGTCGGAGGGCGGCCACAACGCTCCCTACTGCTGGGAGCTGATCTGGCAAAGAACCAGCAAGAGATTGGCAAATTCTCAGAGAAAGATGCCAAGGTTCTCTTTGATTGTCAAGAGGACCTTGATGTTTGCAAGAGCACTTACATGTTACACTGGTGGCAACTGTGAACTATGAAACCCACACTAACTTGAAAATAAATTAGATATGAGTATCTTTGTTCTTTGTCCTATTTCTACAGGCCTATCCTGATTTTCTAACCCACTTGGAAAGACTGGCCTGTGCCATTCACCCTCTTTTGGATGCACCACCTGTTGACATTCCAGGACTGACTCAGGGATCTTTGAGAAAGAGAATATCTGCACTGAGGAGCTTAAAACCCTTGGTGAAGTCTGGTAAAGATGATTCAAGGTTTTATAAGATCAACCACACTCAACTTTTCCTGCTGCTAATACTACTTTAAGCCAAAGCATCTCATAAAACTGGGGCTTATAAAACTGAATAATTATTTCCATAAATCCATGTGTTTATGTGTTTAAAGGGGTAAAGCTGGGAAAGAATATTCCAGACCTTTATGAACTAATAATGGCTCCAGTTATGAAGGTGGGTTGTGCTTTCGAGAAAGTTAAAGAAAAATTCATGGAATTCTTTCAAAAAGATGCCAAGGCTGCATTTACAAGGTTCCAACTTGTAAAACCTAAACTTGTAAAAATCAGTCCCCTCTTTGTTGAACGTGTAATAGAAAAAGTTTAAAGTTGAGTTCGAGAAAGTTTCAAATTTACACACTTCTCAGTGAAACTTTGCATATTTTTGCATGTTAGTTCCTTTTTCTAAACACTCTAGCATTGCCTGTTTGTTTGTTTGTTTCTCACACCACATTTTTTGTTTTATTTTTGCAATTCATATTATCAATGTGCTACGAAAAAACAAAAACATTAAGACTGATTTTTTTTGGTATTTCCTGCAGGTGCTTAATCGCTGGTTTGAATCAGAGCCGTTGAGAGCCACATTAGCCACCGACTCTGTGATTGGTGCAAATACAAGCCCAAACAATCCTGGAAGCGGGTGAGAAACTTTAACATCAATGTGACCTGTTATATTTAGATTGATTTAGAATAGTGGTTTTTGTGGTAATGTTGAACTTTAATCTCTACTTTGTAGATACGTCCTTCTGCACCATGTCATGGGTGAGCTGGAAAAGGAGAAGGGAGCCTGGGGTTACGTGGAGGGAGGAATGGGCGGAGTTTCTCAATCGATCGCCCGCTCTGCACGCTCTTTAGGAGCAGATATTTTCACAGAGAGAGTTAGTGTTCAGGGTGAAGGTGTAACCTTTTGTATGAGCCGTTGTTTCTGTTTTGCATTAATTAGCAAGAACGGGATGTGTCCAGGATGTTTACCTGTTGCCTATTTTGCTTACTTTAGGAAGTTGAACAAGTTCTTATAGGTCAGGATGGTTCTGCACGGGGTGTTGTGCTGAAAGATGGAACAGAGGTCTCTAGTAAAGTGGTTTTGTCAAATGCCACTCCCTACATCACCTTCAAACAGCTTACCCCACAGGTACTGCCCCGACGTTTTAAAAGTTAAAGGCATCAAAGAACATTTTGCTTTTAAGGAAATAGATAACTCAAAATGCTATGGGTAAACTGGAAGCATTTAGAGATTGGTTTGTTTCTAGATAATTTATTCACAGTTCTTGAGCTTTTATTCCATTCTGAGTGCTAATGTGGCCTTGAGTTAGAAACATTTTATCTGTTTACCCAAGGAGCGGCCCCTATTGTTTGACTGCAAACACAATATCTGCATCTAAATCTGTTCATTTGTATTATTTATAAGCGAAAGACTTCCAATTTACTTATTTTCCAATGGAAAAATGAACTACCGCTTTAATGACAATCGTAAATAATTGATATCCGTGGTATCAGGACGCCCTGCCAGAGGCTTTCATCACAGCTGTGGATCAGATTGACTACACTTCTCCTGTTACCAAGATCAACGGTATTATCATTTAATGCTTCATTTCACGTAACCAGAGAAGTAAATACCAGTGCTTAATGCAGCAAAAGTAGCGTTAAGGGATTAGCTAAATTTAGGCTTCATGTTTTGTTGCAGAAGATGTCATGTGAGAGCCGTTGGCATGACAACATTCAGAATTTGTTTTGTTGCTTGTTACACTTAATGAGAATAGTAAGACATCGCCTTTACAGAAAAACGATGGGTACGGGTAGTTAGATGTGAGATATAAAAGAACAGTAACATTCCATTATGGAAATATATAGAAATAAATAAAAATAAGAAGACCATTCAGAATTCAGAAGGTTGAAGTTGAATGCCGAATTGTTTCTCTTCATTCTACATTTGAATTTGGGGGTGTAAAGTCCAACAAAGTTTAAATGGAATGTATAAGTTTCATATATCGAGAACAAAGGCTTAAACAGAATTTAGTTGCCTTGCGATTTTTGATTTTTCGACATGAACTTGATTTATATTTTAAGGTTGATCTATGCTTTTTCATTTCTCTGTTCTGTGCACATCAACAGTGGCTTTAGACCGGCTGCCTAATTTCCTGGCTGCTCCGAACACACGGGATGGAAAACCCGGTCCACATCACCAATGTTCAATCCACCTGAACTGTGAAAGTGTGGAGTTATTGGAGGACGCTTACAGGGAGGGCCAGCTGGGACGCCCATCCTCCAGGTTGGCATAACCTGGAGTGCGGCTTATAATGGAACAACTAATATTTGCACATTACACATGAAGGGATCAGGACATCTACATTTGCAATTCATGACCGGAGTTTCTCATGCAGAACATTTATTCCTCAGGGACAGGGTTTATTGTGATGGTTTTAGATGACCTTGTTATGCTTGCACTGAACCACACCAATTGATATTCAATTTCAATTCCTCTTCTGGGCATTTGTGACTGGAATATGTATTTTATATATAACAGGCCTATGTTGGAAATGACCATTCCCTCAGTGCTGGATCCGACCCTCGCCCCCCGGGGTTGCCATGTGGTGTCTATATTTACACAGTTTACCCCTTATTTGCTGGAGGGCCGCCGCGAGTGGACCAATACGGACAGGGAGAGATTTGCAGAGACAGGTCTGCAGTTTACCTACAGCAGTACCTTATTTGAATTTTTTGTGATGTTTGTATCTCTGTGTCCATTTAAGGTGTTTTTTAAAGGATTTATCAGATAGTGTAATTCAAATTGCATCTACTGTATCGGTACAGCACTCTTTTAGGGAAAATATGATCTGTGTTTTCTCTCTCACAGTATTTAACTGGATCGAGCATTATGCACCTGGATTTAAGAAGTCTATAGTGGGCAAAGATATTTTGGCTCCTCCTGACCTTGAGAAGGTTTTTGGTCTCACTGGAGGGGTATGAACATGTAACTTTAATCCAACAGTAATCCAATACTGCATGTCTGTGAATTTTAGATTTTAAACTTAGTTTTGGTATTTTTGCTTGCATATCTTTTCAAGCATTCTTGTTTTTGCCACAGAATATATTCCATGGCTCGATGTCTTTGGATCAGCTGTACCTGGCGAGGCCTTTGCCCTCCATAGCGGATTACCGCTCACCAGTCAAAGGACTGTATTTATGTGGCAGTGGCAGCCATCCAGGTCTGTGCATGAATATATATGTATATATATCTTTTTTTTTTACATTAACTATTGTGTATTGGAGTAAGTGGCATCATCGTGGTGTCACGTTTCGAATGTTGAACAATATGATTCTCCAGCATTTATTTGAGTCTGTCTCGTTCAGGTGGGGGTGTTATGGGGGCAGCTGGCTGGAACTCTGCTCTCACTGTCCTGGCAGATTTCAAACGCAGATGATGTCACGTATGGCCTTCAGCTAGGAATGTCACCTTTTGGTGGCCTGGTGGGATATTTTAATGAAAACAGAGATCAGATCATGTAATGACGTCATTTTGTGTGATTCTTACGAAACTTGAAAAAAAATGTGAAACACTCCCAAAATCATGCCCTCCAAAATTGTTGCATGTTTTTTTTACGCCATTTCAAACTGTTTGTGAAATATACAAATAAATGAATGATTGACTACGAGCATTCTTGTTGTGTATAACTTGTGACAGAGCACGTGAATTGAAGCCATGTTCCTCACGAAACTAGCTACTTATAGTTATTAGGAGGAGGGACATTCTCAATTCAGACAGCATTTTTGGACAAAAATGTAGAGCATGCTAGAAACTGTTTGGCCTCGTAGCAAACAGACATGGGACAAAAGCCAGAAAAACATGGTAATATAGCCAACTTTCAAACAACCAAATAGGAAACGGCTAGTGGAATCATGAAAGTGCAGATATGTTGTTATGTACTGTAAATATGAACACTTGCCTGTTTTGCGTTTACATGACATATCACTTACATAATAAAATGAGCAAATTGTATGCGCTATTTATACTAGATCTATATTAGCAGTTTGCAGTTTAAAGGTGAATTTGCAGGTGAGAAAAAATCCGATTGGATTTCTTAGTTAAAAATACTAATTAAATGATTTTCAGTTTTAAGATTTTCAGTGGTACGTTATTAAATACTACTTGAATTAGGCCTTAAATAAAGATGTTTTGGATTAGTTTGGATTAGTTTTAACGATAATACCTAACTTAAAATTATAGTTGACCCAAAAATTCAAATGATGTCATCATTTACTCACCCTCAGATTCCAAACCTTTATAAATTTCTTTTTTCTGCTAAACACGAAGGAAGAATGTTAGTAACCGAGAAGATCTGGTCCCCCAAACGAGATCTGCTCGGTTACTGACATTCTTCCAAATATCCTCCTTTGTGTTTGGCAGAACAAATACATCCGTACAGGTTTGGAACAATCCGAGGGTGAGTAACGATGACAGAATTTTTCATTTTATGTGTGAACCATCACTTGGTCCACAATGCTTTTTTGTAATAGCAGCCATTTGAATCTGTAAAGTTTATAGAATGGTCATTTCTCATTAATTGTTCTGAATTAATGTGTACTGTTTCAAATATGAATATTTATCTCAGGCAATATACATGTAAAGTGACTGAGAATTGAACTGCATTTGTGCTGTTGCCTACTTAATCTCAGGGCCCACGCGGCCCTTTTAAGACGCTCGTGCTGGGCGGTGCTTGAGCAGCTCAACACGCCTGTCCGACGCTCCGCTCGACGCCCAGGAAGAGACGCAACACAAACCTAACTGCATAAGTTTAAAAATGACAATATATTTGTCGTTTTAACGTTTTTACAGTCGTACTAATGTCGCTGTGTTGAGAGTAATAATGCTGGATGGTCGGAGTTATGAAGTTCGGTTTGGATTTCTGCCGGTTACTGGGGCTCAGCGGTGAGTTGCGCGAACGCAAACTTTCTTCTCGAGTTATAAAGTTACATTTCTTTGTGTCGGAGCCGTAAAATCGACTCCGCGATCCTCTTATCTCCGTGTTAACCGATTTAGTGCATAGTTTTAATGTGGGTGAGGTTATAAAAGTACCAAAGAAGTCATGAGCGTTTTGGGAATGCTTACAATGGTTTGTGATATAATGTCAATTGCAACAGCAGCCTGGATTGGTTATAGATGGTAAATACATACCTTTTGATTAAGTGTTGAATATATTCAGAATTAAATGGGCTATAAGACGATGATAATTATATTCTATTAGGTCAGACTTTTAAAGTATAAATTTAAATACTTTTGGTCATTTTTATAAGCTTTCCTGTAGCTCAGTGGTAAGAGAATTGCGAAAAGAACGCAAGTTTGTGGGTTCGATCCCAGGGGATTGCAGATACCCATGTCAAATGTATAGAATAATGCAATGTAAGTCGCTTTGGATAAGCGTCTGCCAAATGCATATAAAAAGGACAGTTTTCCTAAAGTGTAAACATTTATAAGGCGCTTTTAGTTTATAATGTTTAGTTAAAATATAATTCATGTGCATCGTTTGAAAGGAATCTGAACACTGGAGAAATCACATGCAGCAGGCCTGGAAGTCACAAAGGTATTGTTGGTTTATCAGCTGTTGAGCTCCAGGGTCGTTTTATGATGAACAAACATTTGAAATAAACATATTTTAAGAACTTAATGGTGAATGAAATGGATCTTAAGGTAATAATAAATAAAAATAGCAATATTAGACGTTTCCAACCCTTTTCAGTGGTAAGCCTTAAAAGGATACTTCACCCAAAAATGAAAATTCTGTCATCATTTACTCACCTTCGAGTTATTCAAAATGTGTGTATAAATGTCAGTGATAAACACAGAAAAAGATATTTGGAATAATGTTTATAACTACTAAACAGATCTCGACACACATTAACTACCATAGTAGGAAAAATACAATGGTAGTCAAAAGTGCCCCACAACGGTCTGCTGTTCTACATTCTTCAAATGTCTTTTGTGTTCAACAGAACCAAAAGTAATTTTTCCTACTATGGGAGTCAATGGGTGTTGAGATCTCTTTCGTCATAAGTAATATTCCAAATACCTTCTCTGTGTTCATCAGAACAAATATCACTTTTGCAACAACTCAAAGGTGAGTAAATGATGACAGAATTTTCTTTTTTGATTGAAGTATCACTGTAATGTGTCATTGCAGATTTTATTTACAATTTTGTTCTTCCCAGTACACATAAGGCTAATAACTCTTTCTCTCTGTAACTAGTAGTTATCATAATTCTGTATTACACGGCTCGTTGGAATGCTTTATTCTGAATAGCCAGTTGTGACATTTGCAGGTTCAAACAACAGCTCAAAACTAATAACACATGGTAACCCGGATGCAACAAATCATTTTGACAGTTTCTTTGACAAATGAAATGTAAATATGTCTTTTAATAACATATATGACATTCTATATATATATATATATATATATATATATATAATATATAACAAATAGAAATGTAAGGCAGGCAGGCGTTTTTTATCGCAGATATAGACCACAGTAAACGTATATCTGCGATAAAAAACGCCTGCCTGCCTTACATTTCTATTTGTTACGTTGTTCAGATCAGTGTTTTGGTTTGTGCATTTTAAAGCACCTGTGCACTTCCCTTTTGACACCATGTTGTGAAACACCTCTTGTAGACTCTTCCTGTATTGTAAAAGTATTTTCTGTTCAGCTTTCTCTTCTATGGAAACAATTGCTAGCTTGGGTTTGTTTGCTTTTACTCAAAATCTGTGGTGGAAATGTCAGTACGAATAACACCGTCATCCGTCATCATCAATAAATGCAGAAATATTCTTGTACATTGTTTTTACGAGTCACATTCATAGTAAAATCTTCAGAGATGTCTTTGACGTCTTTGACAGGTGCGAGGTTGACTACTGCATAGCTTTACATCTCACCTTTTGTTAAGATAATTGTCTGCGCTCTCATTGAAACTGACCGACTTACAGTGCAGTGGTCATAAATATCTGCGTTTTCGTATGCTTTGTATGAATTGAAGAGTACATAACTAGGGATTTTTAAGGTTCTTCTTTGATTTATGAAGTGTCCAAGAACAAGTTTATCTACATGGAAGGTGTTAAAACATTATTTTGTGAAAATAGGTAGTTATTCTTACCTTACTTCTTGACTGACTCAAATTATTTTATTCGCAATTCATCTTTCTAATCCCCTGTGGTTGGTCAGATGGTCTAGTCTGCTGTAATTGGTCAACCGCGAATGAGGCTCATGAGCTCCAAGCAAGACATAGGCGGGGTCTATATATAGTGACGTAAATCCGCAGCGGTTCGCGAATCGGACTCGGGACGATTCAAAATCGACTCACTTTTTCCCAAGCCAATAACTTTGTTATTCATTCACCTTCGGACTTACAACTTGGCAGACTGCTTACTTTCAAACAAGGCAACATAACACAGTAAGAAATGCCATTTTCATGATCTCATGTTATGTACTCTTTGTAATGGTCGGCTACCATAACCAAATGGACATTGTCAGACGGCAGTGAAAACAGTAGCAGTTGGGATCATTTGCATGGAACAGTTTGCATGATCCAGGGAAGAATCTGTGGGCTGCGATTGGTTACAAATCAGTTCTTAGTTCTGCTATTGTCACATGACGCTAAAGTATGAGATGACTCATTTAAAGGGAAGTGTATTGGTCATTGCATCACTTCCTTGCGACCACAGGTTAAGTAGTATGTGGCCTGCAGATTGAAGTATAGAATTTGTGTTATCAGTCTGGCTGTGATTTAAGACCGAAGGCTGTACGTCTCATCCATGTGTGTGAACTCCTGTGTGTTTTAATGGCTAGGGAGTAGTTTAGTATGGAGAGCAGTGGTTTCTAGCACAGATGCCGCTTCTCATCTTCGTAACAGGAAAGCAGTTAATATGCTCATAAAGATCTTTGTCTATCTGAAGCAGGAATGTCAGTGTTTTGCTATTTGAAGGAAAATATAGGTTGCCTGTTGAACTATTATTTTTTTGACGCTGCCTTCATAATAAAAGGAAAACGCTTTTCGACATGCAGGTTCGGATGCTGTTAGCTGTCAGGAATCACATTTAGGAAAATAAAAAGCGTTTAAAGTTACCCTGTTCCCTTCGATGAACTGACAGCAAAATCCACTATCGCGGCTGTTGGATGATCTTCAAAGTATTGTTTTACTGGAGTGCGGTGTACGCGGCTTCTTGAGAACCGCTTTGTGCGGTCTGATTTATGTGAAGCTCCGTTGCTTGGAAAAATGTCCGTTAGGTCTAATTTTATCAGTTCAAGGGAACTTTAGGGAAACTGAACATTGAGTTGTAACCCTGCAGGGCCAGTGCTCTTATTTGAGAGTGTTGTTTCGTTTAATTCATTAACGTTGGTTGGCTGTTTGTCACGAAGATGATGTGAAATTGAAATCTTTGTGCAGCTGACCTTCAAAACATACTGTTTTTAGAAGCGTACTTGACCTTATGATATTTTTCTTTGAAAAGTATTTGTACTCTGCAACAACATAAGGTTTGAATATAAGATAAGACCTCAGATATATAACAGAAATGTTGGCATGTCTTTTCACCTATCTTTAAAGCTGTTTCCTTCTTGTAAACATGGCTTTGGGTAGTGTGTTTGTTGTTGACTTGTCTTCAGGCAGCTTCATGATGTGCTTTCTCATTTGTAATTCACTTTGGATAAAAGTGTCCGTTCGACTAATATTAGATCCACCAAAAAGTGTTTTCGCTCCATTGTTTGGCCATTTTAACTCGTGTTTCACTATAATCTGAAGCTTCCTGGTCTGCGGGTAGGTTGTTACGTCAGAGGTTCCGACAAAAAAATTTAACCAACAATTATAAAAGTTTGATGTAGCTGCAGTAACAACATTCAAACATTTTGCGTGCCACTTTTTCTGGTTTTGATGCTTTAATGTTTTGAGATTTTCTACTCATGAAATCAAATCATCATAGTGTCTACTTAATCCATTAAAGTTAGCATTGTTACTATGACAAATAATGTGGCCATGCTAGCAAAAGAGAAATATAACTAGCCCTGTGTAGCTTGCAGTTTATCAGCCGCTATGATGCTCTCTGCTGTTTGTACTGTCACAAAAAGTAATTGTATTCTTCTGTGTAAAAGAGGGCCTGTTGTTAGAATGCTTTGTTCACGCCTGGGTTTCCAATGTACAGATGTACAAGTAAAACTGGTATTGTATCTGTAAGACAGCAAATGCCTAAATATATGTCAGGAATGTAAGGCTGGTTTCCAGTTCAGTATTCACATTATGTAGCATCATCGCTAAAATACTTTTGAATGGAATTCTCCCAGCATTTACAAAAACTAAAAATAGCATGTTTAACACTGACGTGATTTTGAATAAATTAAGTGCAGAAGTTTAATACCTCCATAATCATATTTTTTAAGAAATATCAATACAACACTGCTCTGCAAACTGAAATGTAGTTAGAAAAAAGTCTTGATTTTTGACGTAACGCGAAATGAAACATGAAAGAAATGAGTCTTTCTTTCTCTGTTTTTCTCAGGCTCCAGTGATGAGCGGCCTGAGGACATGGAGACAGGTGAAGGTGAACAGAACGAAGACTCGCAGGTATGAGAACATTTACCTGCATCAGTCCAAGATATCAGTCACGGCTGAAGTCTGATATGCGGTGACAAAGTTTACGGAATAATTTTTTGATTCAACTGATTAAAGGATGGCATTAAAAATGCAAATCTTGAATAAAGGCCCCTAAGGTTGTTTTACGATATAAAGGGGTAATTCACAAATAAAAAAAAATTTACTCGCCCTCAGATTGTTCCAAACCTGGAACCTTTGTGTTCAGCGGAACAATGACATTTATACAGGTTTGAAACAATCTAAGGGTGATTAAATGATGACAGAATTTTCATTTATCGGTGAACTATACCTTTAAGCCACACTTGAAGTTTTTATGATGAAGTTGCATAAATACTTTGTGACATTTGATTTAGAAAGACAAAATATTCAAGCAACCATTTCACACATAGACATGTGCCCGGTTAATCGCGGTTACCATTAAAACCTGCTGAAACCGAGCTGGCTCCGATAATCCAAGGTTTCGATTATTTTATCGATGCGTAGCTTGTCTGTGAAGCAAGGCTCTGGGATCAGTAGGAAATGCTGCTCGATCTAAAAGCAGTGTGAGCTCGATTCGCTTATAACGTGCATTTAAAAAAGCAACACCTGTCAAACATGATCATTATAAATATAATTTATTATCATGAAAATACCTGAGGCTTGAGGAACTGTGATAAAAACATGTCCTTAGGGATTTCCTAGAACTACTTGTGTTATGGTATTCTTCTGCAGTGCGTATTTGGAGTTTCTGCACGAGAGCGCCCTCTGGCTTTCGGATGCAGCATTTTAACGTACTTCACTCAATAATCACGTGATGTATATTTTCGGTTAACTGGTCTATTCCCACATTACTCTTAATTTTTAACCATATACCTATTGTTTCATCATTTTAAAACTTCAGACACAATGTATGGATGACTCTTGTTTCTCTACATACTGTAGTAATGTGAATACACAATCAGGTTACACTTTATACAGTACATCCACTAAACACGACTATGGGACTAGATAATTGTGATAAGGAAATTGTGGAAGTATAAAGAAAATCCTTTTTTGAAAAAGGAAAAGGAGTGGTGTCATAGCGCATGCAGTCTTGGGAAACCTTTTTAGGGGCTGTTGGTATCTTGGCACAGTTCACTTTTACAAAACCACAAATCTTTTTGTTGAAGCATGAACTTTTTCTTCTGGCAATGCTTCCAACGTTTCCGTTGGATCAAGGTCACATCACTGTGCCCCAAATGGAGATACTCCCAGCAGATACCTTGAAGTGCCTCTGACTCTCTTTTGTGTAAAAGAGCACAGCGTGTTATTTATACTGAACGTTCATGCAGAAAGATTAGAAATTGTGTCTTATCTGTCCATGATAGTGCACATTCTTTCTGCAGCTTTGACCTTAGTCAGTGCTTGTTGTTCCAGAGAATGGTTCTCCTGCTGGTTCTCGGAGGACTCTTTAGGATGTTAAGCTATAATTTAAATGTAAATGTAAATAATTTATACTTTAGTAAGATAACCACTCAAAAGAGAAGCACTGATTTATAAATTCATATCTGTCTGCACGTTCATGGAGGCCAGAGTCCTCTGAAATAATTTTGTAGCCACTTTCAGCTAAATAAGTAGTAAATCTGGCCAATCTGCCCAAAATCGTACTATTTGCTGCTATTTGTATTTGTATATCTCACTGATACGACAAGTTCCTTTTAAAAAGATTGCATGCATGCATGTTAATGTTCTAGAATGTGCATTTAAACATGCAAGGCATTGATTTTTAGTCGAAATGCTGCTTTTGATACTCATTGTTCTTTTATGGTTTAGTGTGAACGCTCACAATGGGTTCCATCTTTCTCTCAACATCAATGAAGTTGGACGATTGACTGATGTATTTTTGTGTGTGTATGCGTGGTGCAGGATGTCTTAACAGGTGAAGAGGGTCTCAGTGAGGAAGATAAGGCCAGAAGGAAAGTGGAAAGGCGTAAAGCCAAGAGGAAGGTAAGCGGAGTTCCTCATTGACGAATAAACTTTAACACAGTCAACACAAGAATGACAACCTTTTACCCAGAGTTCATCTGGAGGGTGAACTATTGTTTGACTATTGTTCAGTTCTTGGTGTGCTCTTTAGTAGACAAAGCCTTTATAAGACAGCTGTTCCACTTACAAAGAATTGTGTTATTGATTACCAAGGTTCAAATCTTAGGAAAGTGTCCCTTGGTTTTATTCTAAAAAACATGCCTAATACACTTTTATTATGTCAATGGATCAAGTTTGTATTCCCATAGTTTAACACAAATATCATGTTTAAATGTTACGTTGCTGTCTCTATAGTGATAAAGTAGTAAATTTGTGGTTACTTTGCCAGTATAGTCTTGAAATAATCATGTAAATACCAGGGTATGGCGTGTAAATACCAAGGTATGGCGTATAATGGCGTATATAGTAAATAAGTACACGGCACTGTTCTTTATGGTGGTTTTTATCTTCTCTTTTGTTTTCAGCGCCAGCGACAGAGAAAGAAACTAGAAGGGGTTAAGAAGGATGAATGTACGGAACAGGTACGTTTGTTTGAGTTGAACTTTATAGTTTTCTACTGACACACACTTTAAAATAAAGGTGCTTTTAAGGTTCTTCGCAGCGATGCCATAGAAAAACCATTTTTGGTTCCTTAAAGAACCATCTATTTCTTACTTTTTATAATCTGAAGAACCTTTTTTCGCCACAAAGAACCTTTTGTGAAACAGAATGGTTCTTTAGATGTTAACGATTCTTTATGGATGCAAAAGGTACTTCTATGGTATAGAAGACCCTTTTGAAGCACCTTTTTTAAGAGTGTTGGCAGGATTTTAAGGGTTGCAGAGATGTAGTCAAAGAAATTAAAATCCCTACATTATATCTAAGCTCTGCATTATATTTACGCTCTACATTAAATCTGTCTCAGCTGCAAAACAATAAAATGTTGCATTTATAGAGCATTTTAAATCAGTCTTTTTTTGGCTCCTTGTTAACTTTGAAAACAAACCCCCTGTGTTTTATTTTTGTGTCTTCATGTGTTCTGACATATTTTCACTCGAGATCATGTGGGTGTTTTCCCAAGAACAGGCTTTTAAAACATGTGATTTTTTTTTTTTTTTTTTTAAGGGGGAGGAGCTTGTCAGAGCTGATTCTGAGCTCGAAGAATCTGAAGATTCTGAGCCTGAAGAAGTTGAAGAGTTCAACCTTTCGAAAGTGGAAGCAAAGCCTGTTGATCCTCCGAGCAAAACTCCAACTGGTCCTCCACTGGCCTCTGGGAACACAAGCAATCGGCAGCTGACGACCCGCATTGAGGAGGTGCTGATTCTGTGACGGCCAATGCAAATACTAATGTTGTTTACACAAATCAAAGTTAAAAACACATAAAAAGGCAATAAAACCATTAAAGCAGGGTTTACATAATGTAAAGTGTAAAGCCATGGAGCCAAGGTTAATAACTAAAGTTAGGATAAAGTGTTAAAGATAACATTGTTTATTATTTTCAGGAGCCAGAGTGGGATGTCAACAGTGCTTTTGTTGCGAATGCAGTAAGTCACATTCGACCCAAAGCCAAAAGTAAAGGAGCTCACAAGTCGAAAGAGAACAAAGAGAATGAGAGCAGAAGTGCGGAGGTAAGTGATAAGTGAGATATTTCTTTATACTGTAATGCGTTGCCACCTATTGAGAAATATTGAGGGCGTTGTTGGGTTTCTTTTCTGTTTATAAACCTTTGGGTGTTGTCACTGTAGATGTATATAAGCTTTTGTTTTCTTAGTTTGTATTGCTAACTTTGAGGTGACAGGTTGCATGCTTTACGGTATTATTGATTTTGGTGTATTAGCTCATCACTCATCATCCTTTTTTTCTTCATCCTCATTTGCCCTTCGTTGCTTGTCCCCTAAATATGAAGAAATTATAGTTAAGACAATTTCGTCAGCTGTTGCTTATCGGTGCTTTTGGGACATATTTAGGACATTTTGCCAGTGCAAAATACAAAGATACTGTCTTTCATTTTTTCAGCAAATTAATATTGTGTTAAATATTGCTTGTCCTTTGTGTACAAATTCAGTTATTAAGTTTTGGGTGTTTTATTAATATTTATTGTAGGTTTGTGTGTTACTATTATACGTGATGCATAAATATTCTTTTTTTTTTGTGGCTTGTAAATGACGCTTTGAAAGTGAATTATATATGTGTGATGCATGAAGTTATCTTACACCGGCCATAAATATACAGATAATGCGGTCATGTGCACTGCTGCATGTTTACAGTTCAATGTACCACATAGAGAGAAAAGTTGTTAAACATCACCTTGAGGTTTACAATTAACATAATAACTCCAGGTCAGGACTAACAGTTGTATGCTGGTAGCATGACATGAAATATAGGAATGATAATTATTAAAGAGTACATAACTAGGGATTTTTAATGTTTAAGATTTTGGGGTTTATGAAGTGTCCAACAAGTTTATGTACGTAGAAGGTGTAAAAACACTATTTCGTAATAATAGGTTATTATTCTGACCTTACTTCTTGACTGACTCTTAAATGATTTGTTTAGCGATTCATCGATCTAATCCCCTCCTTTCTGCTAACCGAGTCTGATGTGATTGGTCAGATGGTCTCATCTGCTGTGATTGGTCTACCTCGAAATGAGGCTCACAAGCTACAGTGTTTGGGGGAGAAGAGAGAAGTTTTCGTGGGCTGTCCTTGCAAAACGCAGGCGGGGACTATATGTAGTGACTCTCTATGTTATTACTCTTAGTTAGTTAGTTAGTACTATTAATATTAATTACAGGAATATTGTTGGTTGTTTTTAATTTGTCGTCAATAGATCGCATTGATTTGTGGCATGATTTTTTTTAAATTAGGTTGTAAATAAACCATTAGTACAAATTTTAATACATTATTAAAATGTTTTGCAGGTTATTTGCTTATCTGATGCTGTAACTAAAAAAAGTGCCCTACTAGTAGGTGTGTATTCCTTTCTCTCACACACTCGCTTTGTTGTATCTTGTACATACTCAGGATTAGTGTTTTAAAACGTCAGGATATTGTTTAAGTTCAATTTTAACTACAGAAGTAAATCACTTGCTTTTTAATTGTCTACCAGAAGTATCATGATCCTCCAATGTTTTAGATTTAAGTGTCTTTTTTCCTCTTCTTTAAAGAAAAAGGGATCAGACTTGTTCAGGAGGGCCAGTACGAACAAGCTGTCAGTTTGTTTACAGAGGCCATCAAATGTGACCCAAAAGATTACAGGTTATACTTTGATTCATATTAATCAAACATTATTCTTGGGGTTATTCTTGTTTTTAATTCTCCTTCATTTGGGGGAAGCAGGTTCTTTGGAAATCGCTCCTACTGTTATTGTTGTTTGGAGCAATACCCACTGGCGCTAGCAGATGCCGAGAAGTCCATCCAGATGGCTCCTGATTGGCCCAAAGGCTATTACCGTAGAGGAAGTGCACTTATGGGGCTTAAGGTATGATGTGCTTTTGGCCCTACATTTATGTACAGTACTGATGTACTGATATGTATGTTTGTGTGTGATAGAGGTACAGTGAATCAGAGAAAGCCATGGAACAGGTGCTGAAGTTGGACGCAGAATGCGAAGAAGCCGTCAATGAACTCTTATACTGTAAAGTGCAACAACTTGTGGTAAATGACAGATCATTGTCTCATGAAAAGCAATTACAAGAACGTTGTGCTCAAAATATTTTTAGCATATTTCCCCAAATAGTTATTTTTTGTTAATGTTTTAAGAAATTGGATACCACCAAGAATTAAAGCAAAACAGTTTAGACCTATAGTGGATGGAAACTTTTTTCTGCATTTTCTTTTTAGGTTCTTGGTTATGATGAGGAACACAGTCTCCAATTGCTGGAAAAATACAACACTGTGCAGGCTGTTATAACAGCTAAGGGTAAGATTTTTACACAAATAAGCCACTTGAGGGTGCTATTTTTTAATTCTTCTACATTATAGACTTTGGAACATAATTTGATATTCTGTTCACTTAGGCTGACATATTTGATTAAAATTGTAATTGTATTCTAAATTAGATTTCCGATTAATGCTTAAGAAACTGACAGTTCACCCAAACAGAAAAATTCTTTCATCATTTACACATAGATGAACACAAAGAAAGGTATTTGGAAGAATGCTTGTAACCAAACGGTTCTCGCCCACCATTGACTAACATAGTAGGAAAATTACAATGTTAGTTAAAAGTGCCCCAGAACGTTTTGCTTTCATACATTCTTCCAAATATCTTCTTTTGTGTTCAACAGAACGAAGACATTTGAAAAGCATTTTTCCTACTATGGTAGTCAATGATGAACTGTTTGGTCACGTTGTCTCGTATTTTGCAGCATCGAATCAAGACTGTGCCCTTCTCCAGTCAGGGTAAGTCATCATGCTTGCTGATTTCAACTTTGCATTATGCAAAATTTCTTTCTAAAAACAGCCTCTTCTTCAAGGTGTCTTATAATCTCTCTTTTCTCTCTTTCGTGAAGTCCCTGCAACTCCCTGTGGGTGGGAAACGTGACCACAGAACTGACAGAGAAGCATTTGCGGGACCTTTTCAAAACGTGAGATGCGATGCCCAAGCCATCATTAAATGAAACGAAAACCTTTTGGGTTTTAACATTTGGTGATGTTTTCTAGTTACGGAGAAATCGACAGCATTCGAATCCTGCATGAACGCTTCTGTGCATTTGTTAACTACAAGAACGCTAACATGGCCTCCCGTGCGATGGAGAAACTCCACGTGCGTGAAACCCTTAATAAATCTTATTTATTGAAATATATGACAGAATAATCTTTTAAAAACAAAAAACACTGTTTGATCTTAGGGGTATCTTATTGAGAACACTCGACTGGTGGTCCGATATCCAGACAGGCGGATTCAGAGAACCCTTCCAACACCTGCCATTCAACAACCTGCAGGGGCTGTTGGGTATTTGTGCTTTTTTAAAATATTTAATTATTTAAAATGTTGTTCTTGAACGACTACAATAACACTTTTTCAGTCCTAGGCGCAGAGGTCCTATCAATGTCGATGAGTGTTACTTTTGGAGGACCACCGGCTGTCATTTTGAGGATAGGTGTCGCTATAAGCACATTCCTGAAAATCGAGGGAAAGACTGGCAGCCTTGAGTCAACACTCGCCTCTCTTTCCCTCCTTCACAACGTGACTGATGGGATTGAACCATCACTTTGATTATCTGTAGGTCAGGTACAGTGTGGACCAGTATTGTGGATAAGAGTCTTATGAAAGTTCTCACGGTTCAGAGTTTTTGATGTGACTTAACTGTCAGACCCTGAACCTCACTGGTGTCTAAAAGCAGAGCAGACGGGCTTCTGGGAAAGCAGCATCTCTTATGAGGTGAGGTTTGTGTGGTGCGGAGGGCCAGGGCATCATCGCCTGAGGCCTGTGTGGCCTTTTTTATCGTATGTTCTGTTCTTTCTTCCTGTGCCAACACCACCAAGCCAAAGAAGAGACATGGATCTGGTCTGACTTTTTTATTGTGATTTGAAAGACTTATTCTGCGTAAGAGGTTAAATGAGTCATACCAAAGAATAATACTTTACCACCTGTGGATTTTATTTTGGAAGAGACAAGGGTAAGAGATTTCAGTCTGGGAACATAGTAGTTTAGATTTGTGTGTGTTTTGATTTTATCGAAACTTTGATTTAACCTAAATCCCACCACACACACTCACATTCTTCTGCATGTTTCTGATCATTTCTAATTGAATTAATTATTTCTTTTATCTTTAAAGTGCCCCAGCTGTTCTGGACACATCAGTATTGCAAAAGATTTAGTTCCTTTTACAGAACCTAAATCGGTCTTGTTAAATTATTTTGCGTTTTCATAGTTTTGCACTTTAATGCTATACAAAACAAAGAAACATGTCTTGTAGTACAAGTTTAGTCTTTAAAGTCAGATTCACGTTGCTGCTGGTTGATGTTCGAAATTTTCCATGGTATTTTTGCCATAACTTTCTAAGGATGCACATTTTGTACAGTAATGGTATTTCTGGCCGTTTGGATATTACTTCATATCAACCTAGACTAGTGTTATCCATTCGTGTGATCGCAAGCGCATAAAAGTTGTCTTGCGGTTTTACGTTATGCAAGAGTGCCAGAGGAAACGTCTGCCGTCTTTGCTTAGCTCAGCTTTTCATCGTTTTCTTTAGTTTCACATGTTTTTCCTTCAGTGGATGAGATACAAGTCAGTCAAGACTCTTCATGACTATCTTGTTCAAATCTGTGTTCCGATTCTTATTGTTCTGATTGTTTTCCTGTTGTTGTTTTTTGACACACTTAACCAAAGAAACACTAATGTTTACTTGATGTACTACGGGCAAACACATCTGCTATTTTTAAACATTTTTACACACTTTCTACACTACTCGGAATGCGTTTCTTTTTGCAGTAGATATTTTCTTGGTTTTTAGATATGACTGCATTGGTTTTTATATGCATTATCACACTAGTGCATGTAGTTGCATTGCTCCTCATTTATAAAACAATTATTTAACAGTCCGGAGTCCCTTAAAAAGCATTAGTTGGAACTTTTTCTATCAGATTTTAGTAATATAGAAGCAGAGATTTCCTTTGAACAGAATGCTGCAAATTGTGGGGGGGAATTTGTGTTGGTAATGAAGCACAGGCTGTGATCATTATATTTTTTAAAGTTTAAGGAGAGACCTGTATTTTCAGACAAGTTATTTAAGGCTTACAACAGCAAGATTAGTTTACTCTTGAGCTACAGAAAGAGCACTCCGTTTCAGCGTGCTTTACCTTTATTAGAAGAAAACCTTGTCTCATTTTGCTTTTGAAATCAAATCAAAGCTCAGCTCTTCCTTTGTTAGCAGATAATGAAGCAAGTTTCATATTCTCCGCTTTCCCCGTTTTAATTTTTTCTGTGGCTTGTCCCATTTTATATCTGTCATTTTGTTCTTATTCTCTTTGAATTTTGCAATGTTAATTGGTGCAATGTTTTGTTTTGTTTTGTGTTCTCTTTTAAATTTTATTCAGTACTGCATTGGACAAAATCTCAGTATAATAATAAATGTTTAAAAGTTATTATCACCATCTGCATTTTTTCATTTCTATATTATCTTGATATTGAGTAAAAGAAACATTCAGAGCGGCATAGTGGACAATACTCCCTATTTTTTATATTTTTTATACTCCCTATTTTAAATGATTTATAAAGCATGCTACCTTGTTGACCTCATTACGTAGGATGTTTAATTTATTATGTGAATCTTGAAATGTTTCTATTGTATGGACACCAAACCAATGCAAGTGAATTGGGACCAAGTAACAACATTCTTCAAAATATCTTCTTTTGTGTTCTTCCTAAAAATACAGGTTTTGAAATGACAAGAGGGTAGGTAAATGATCATTTTTAGCTAAGTGGTTAGAGCATGGTGCTAACAACGGCAAGTTCATTGGTTCGATCCCAGGGATTGGACATAATTAGAAACAAATGTATAGTATAATGCAATGTTAGTCGATTTGGATAAGAGCGTCTACGAAATGCATAAATGTAAATGTAAGCAGCTTCAGAGTCGTACCCAAAAGAGTGTCAAGAAAATATTTCAAATGCTGAAAGTCATCCAGATGTTTCAAACATATAACAAATTCACATACCTAAATTTTAGTCTACATGCCTGTCAACGCCAGAGGGCGCTCTCGTACAGAAGTAAAAAAAAACATGCTAAATGATGGAAACACTTTTTTGGTAAAACCATGTCAGAAGAGCACAAGTTGTTCTCGCTGCCCCAGGTTGGATAGAAATGATGATCATACGTAAAAAATCTTCCTTGTTATCAATGACACATGAAAGTCATGTGCGGTTGGCTCAAGTGACTATATATAAGACTGCAGCATTTTCCCATCTCTCTCTGTATCTAAAAACAACCGTGTGCTTTAAATGCAAAAATGACACATGTCAGCAACAGCATTCATGAGCACTAGCCTGCTATGGCTTTGAGTCAGTGGTTTGTGGCCTCTGTGAATTGTTTATATGAGTATTGATAACATTGGATGCTGACTGTTCCAGTAAATTTGTGTAGGGATTCTTTCTCAAAAGGGCTTGTGGTTTATGTTCTCAATGTGACTTCTAACACTTCATGAAACAGTTCGTATAAAGCAATTTAACAATTAGCACGTGTTCCCATTCACATCAGGTCACTTCAATTAAACATTTTTATTGTGCTTTTTCATAGCTTAAGAATATTTTAGTTGTTGGATTTTAATGGCAGACTTTGTCTCATTGTGCTTCCAAGATATTGAGATGTGAAACCTAGAGTCTCCTTTTAATCTCACTGGAAAATTACAGAAACAACTACACATATTTTTTCTATGGTTAGTTATTCACTTTTTCATACTTTACAACTTTCTTTTCAGTTTTGATACCGTAACAGTATCATAACTGACCTGATGTGTTCCAGTTTTAACAGGCTGAAGCGCTCTGAAAAGCACAGCAGTGTTTGTCAGACTGTGGTGACCCTCATTAACGCCCGAAGCCGTGCCATAACAGCCTACGTTACGAAACTCACGACTTCAGCCTGAGAGGGAAAACAGGAGGTGACAGTGGGGGTAAACCGGAGGAGGTGCTATAATTTGAAAAGGCAGTTGTTTATTGTTGAAGAGCATGTATTTATTTCATGCCACCGCAAATTGTGGCTTAGGGCAGAGCCGGGACTCGTGGGTAATTACAGAGTTTGAGGCAGCGCCCCACCACAGCAGCGTCTCTTAAGAGGTTGTGCCTGCCCTACACGCTGAAGTCAATGTGGGGATCCATCAGCAGTCTTTGAAGATGCTCCTCATGTATTCTTCTTAGTAAATGATGAGTGTGTTAGCTGTTTTGTGAAGTGATTACATTTATGCCACTAGTTTAGATGTATACGATCATAGAAACCTTTTGATTTAAAGGTCCTGTGTGTAATTTTTTTGAGAAAATATTGACAGTTTTGATTTCCTTCGAATGAGCTTTTTCATATCTACATACACCGTGAGACCCCTTGCATGGAATTCACCATGTTGTTTCTACAGTAGCCCTAAACGGAGAAACTGCTCTCAGAGCGTGTTGCGAAAATACCTAATCTCCTTCGGCAAAGAAGCGTGAACTTGACGACATCTTCGTTTTATGTCAGCCACCATAGTGCTTCAGAAGGGAGAGGTGAGTGGTGGAGGGAGCCGTTGTTTGCAATTCTCAAACTCACCGCTAGATGCCATTTCATTTCATACACTGGACCTTTTTGTTTTTATTCACATGCACTTTGCACTTTTTGCACGATGCAATTTCTTAAATTAAAAAATATGTTTTCGTAGACTTTCTCAGTCTCGAGGGGATCAGTGTGCAGTTAGCCATTCTCTTGCTCATACACTGGACCTTTAAATGGGTTTTGTGGACCAATATAGACGTATGTGGCCCAAAGTTCACTTCCTGCAGACCTGTACAAAGAATCTATAACTGATAAGTTGTTTCAATTTAATTTTAATAGAATTAATATACAATAATTGCAATTAATATAAATAAATAGAAAATAAATAGTTATATTATATCCAAACACGATAAATGCACATATGTAACAATTTCTTTAAGAAAAAATTGTATTTTTGTTCGGGGAGGAGTTGTACTGGATAGTAGTGATGCTCTTTAATACTGTTTTAAACATTTCCAATAATGCACCTCATAAAATTTATTGTGAAAGTGCAGTACTGTTTGTTCAGAAGTTGTATATTCTAGGCCACATTGCAACTTAAATCTAAAATATACATTTTATAAAGAAATATCTTCCATATTTGCATTCATTTCATAGCTTTGTTAACTTTATTTTTTCACCTTATTATCATAAAGAATGCGTTTTAAGAAAAATGAGTGGGTAGTGTACTGTGAGCTGTGCCACACACAAAATGCATATAAAATATAGGTGTATGTGTAGTTACTGTGGCATTCCTTTTGGTTTGGGGTGCTAAATGTATATTTCTGGCACTTTCTCTCCCTCTCTCCTCAGTCATTTGGAAGGATTTCTCTTTGATTAGATGCTTTAACAGGACCCCCACTTCCCGTCTTGGTTTACCCAGTGGGAGGAACCTGCATTCAAGCACACAGTCACACCAACTTTGGCACAAACATGAGTTTTTAATTGACAGCAGAAACACGTGAATGGACGTTATGCAATTATGGATGCTGTTAAATATTTGCTCGAGTTGGTAGAGCATTTTCTCCCAGACGCTTTATATTTTTCACCCGTTTGTTTCCGAATTGGTGAGTGGTAGTTACGGTAATTGTTGTTGAGTTGCGACCCACCTTTATAGACAGTGAGGGGATTTGATTGCTAGAAATATGCCTGCGGATCTAAAACGGTTCTTCTGAGGTTTCATCAAACCAGCACTATCAACAAAATGTGCTATTTCTGTCACAACCTTTTCTCTCATGAGGCTCACACACACGTAAACATTAAAAAAGTAAAAAATAAAAGCAGTTTTAAAACTGATAAAAGTTTTTTATCTTTAGAATGACCAAAACCAGCGAAGAACATCATATAAGACTATATGAGGTAGAACGCAAATCCAGAGATGTTTAAGACAATCCTTACTGTGGTTAAACGAAAGGGATGTCTTGCTTTTTTGGGAGTGAGGTTTGTGGTCGCCTCTGTAAAGAAACATCTACTATGTGGTTATGCTTCTTCTTTTAGTTACTTGGAATTTGGACATATGGAGTTATTCAGGGCTCAAGATCTTCCTCTCGGTCACGTTTCAAAGCAGCTCACTCGAAGTTGTGTAACTGTGGGAAATAAAAACAAATAAAAAAGGAAATAAACCAAATTTACACTTTACCTTTGTTATGTCTATAATCTGTGTTCTATGAAAATTATTTGACACAATTTACTGTCATGACGAAAAACAAATTAATTATTTACCCAAGAAACAAACTGCCATGTTATGTCAAAATATTCAAAGGAAATATAAATCGTATTATGACAAATATTTGTTCAATGTAAATCTTATACAAAATACTTTTACTTTCAGACAACTTATACAAAATTTTAATTAGAGGAATTTATTTTGTTTTCTTTTGTTCTGCATTTATATTTATTGACAATAAGCTTAAATGTTAACAATTAGAAAGGTTTATGAACATTAATACAAAGACGGACAACTGTGGGAGGGATGTAAGTGATGGAGAGAGTGAGAGAGAGAGTGAGGGACTGAGTGTAGGTTCAACTCTCATTCATTTTCCTTCAGACTGTGACTGACTTGACTTACGTTTGGCTGCCAGGTGAGTGAAATTTGGACATTAAACTCTTTGATGCATCTGTTGGGGCTCCTCACCATAACACTTAAGATTTGCATTTTTTTATCTCAGGGTTACCACGCATGAGTTCTGATTTAGTTGGTTTAATTTTTTGTGATTGAAACCTGAACAGGCCACTTGCTGAATGAGTTTATCTGGCATACAAAGTTTGCACCTATTTGATTTCAAATAATACATCTATTGGAAAGGTTTTAACTCTGCTATTTATGTCAACCTAGAACATTGTCTCTCTTAATTAAACTCTATAAATACAACTTTTCTTACATCAAATAGCCTTCACATCTAGGTTAACCCAAAATGATTATATTGCAGATGGTCCATATTGTCACAACGTATGTACACTGTAAAACTTTGCTGTAGTTTTGCCAGTAACTTATTATAGATTTAATTTAAAGTTTTGTTTTAAACAAAGACTTGCCTGGATCTTATATTTTCTTTCACTAAACAAGTGTAAATGTCTTGGGTTACTTTTCTTGTTATATAAATGTTTCGTAATTTATTTACCTTTTACATTTAGTCGTTTAGCAAATGCTTTTTTCCAAAGTGACTTACAGATGAGGAAAACAATGGAAGCAATTGGAGCAACATAAAGGCCAACAAAAAGCATAAGTGCATTAAAAAAGTTTTAATATTTTTGATAGAAAACAAAACAAAAATGTTCAGGAAGAATGTCATTTTTGCAGGTTAATGCCAGTGCTGAGACCAGCTTCATTTTGAATCTCAAAGGTCAAAGTGTTTTACTTAAAGTTTAACTCAATATTTTCCTATAAGTACTGTTTTTAATTCAAGTTGAACTCAAATCTACAGTAAGTTACTGGCAAAAGTTATACAGTGTAGGGTTTCCTCCACCAAAATGTATTTGCTGAATAAAATATCTTTCCCCCATTTAACATGTCCTGCTCCTGTTTGTCCCAAGCTTCAAAAATCTTATGATCCCCAATGAACTGCACTTAAATAGTTTATATATTTTAGGTTAACGTAAAGCATCACTGTGTAATTTGGAAACATTCTGCGTCCTCCTGTATAATTAAAGTCAATTTTAGTAACATGGGCCGATCTTGTTTTATGTTCCAGAAGTCTCACCTGTGCGCAATCATGAATACGGCCATCTGCTCCGCGTGCGCGCTGCTTCTCGCGCTTCTCTTCGTGTGTGCGCACTCGCGTCCGGGGTCACCGGGCCGGTCAGCGCGCGCTCCCGCAGACAAGGTGCGCCTGGCAGGTATCGGCAACAGGGAAAACGAAGGACGCGTGGAGATCCTGCACAACGGGACGTGGGGGACCGTATGTGACGACGAGGTCGATATTAAACTGGCGAACGTGGTTTGTAGGCAACTGGGATTCCAAAGTGGCATAACGTGGGCGCACAGTGCCCAGTATGGAGAAGGGGAGGGTGAGTGGACTTCCCAATGAAAATACTTCTTAAAATCACTGTGGCTCTGCATTATGGACTTCTTCAAGTGATAGTTCACCTAAAATTAACATTTTGATATTATCTTCATGCACTTGCTTTTCCAACGGGGGTGAGGAAATGGTAACGAAGAGTTAGATAACTGTTTCTTACCAGTGCATGCGCAGAGAGCTACTATTCTTTACATCGTCCAGAATCAGTCCCTGTAATTTCACTTTAAGGCGGCTATAAAGGCAGCCACTAACCCGAAGCATGTAGAACACTTAGTTGGCAAGACAACACTGTCATTAAACCAAAAACAAGCCCTTCAGACAGCTCTGTTGTAACGCTTGCGATCAGATGACAGTTCTTTCCCATTTGCCTGTAAACTCGTATTGTGTTGTCTTTAGCCTTCTGCTTCATACTGGCATATATCATTGTGCTGAAAAAATGTGCTGGTGGTAACGGCTTTAAATGTTCTCCCTTGACACATACACACATAATTATCATGCATTTATAACCACACAACATCTGTTACAGGCCCGATTTGGTTGGATAATGTGAGGTGTGTTGGGACAGAGGTCACTCTGAACGACTGTAAGTCGAACGGGTGGGGTGTGCACGACTGCAAGCACTCTGAGGACCTAGGGGTGGTCTGTAGTCCAGAGAGAAGGTTGGATCAAGTGCATCCCGGAGTGTCCAGAAGAGGGCACACCATTGTTCTGCGACCAAACGCGGTCACCGCAAACCGTTGGCAGGACATTTACTCCAGTTCAATGTCACCTGCACATCTGAGTCAAGGCAATGGACATTCAGAGGATGTTCAGAGATGGGATCAGTTTTCTAGACAGCAGCTTCAAAATCCGGTAAGCCCCCGATTACATTGTAGATCTCATTAAAGTCAGACAGTTTTTTATTGGGAAGCCAAGATAAGTCTTATGCCATGTGATGTTTCATTTTATATTCAAAGTCATCGCAACAAACCCACAAGTCTATTTCCCAGTGTTAATGGCTCCTCACAAAAGTATTAAATAAATGAAAAACGCTGTCCGTTTTTTTCTTTCTCTAGTCAGCCAGAAAGGTGAGGATTGAGGAAGTGCGTCTGCGGCCAGTTCTGATGGCTGCAAAGAGGCGTGCTCTTGTCACAGAGGGCGTGGTTGAAGTGAAGCATGCTGGGAGATGGAGACAGGTGTGTGATAAAGGCTGGAGTCTAAACAGCAGCAGGGTCGTGTGTGGAATGCTGGGCTTTCCTGATGCAGAGAAGCCAAACATGAACACTTACAAGTAAGTTCTGAAATTTCGATCGATTACACTAATAAAAGGGCCTTAAACGGTTCTTCACAGCGATGCCATAGAAGAACCATTAACGGTTCCACAAAGAACACTTCAGACAAAGGTTCTTTAAAGAACCATCTCTTTCTAGCCTTTTACTATCTAACGAATATTTTTTTCACCACAAAGAACCATTTATGTAACCAAAAGGTTCTTCTGTGGCATTGAATAACCCTTTGAAGCTCCTTTTTCTTAAGAGTGTGTGTAAATGAGGTTTGGTCCTGAGGTATCTTATTGAAGTCCGACATTTTGCACCGAATTCACTGTTATTGGCTAAAACTAGTTTTATAATGTTAGGACTGGTTTCTGAGTCTATTATAGCCAGACTTCGACTTGAAGTCCAGACAGCAGGTCATTCTAGCCAAAACCACCCACAGACTGGAAGAAAACGTCTGACAGACATGTAAAGAGACCAGCCACAGTTTGTTTCCCTTTACGTGTCATTTAGAGGTGGGTAAATCTGAAATGTAATGTTACCGGTTTGAAAGGACATTCGAAATACACTTTAAAAAATTTGTTTTGTGTGGAAATGGTTCCATTAAGAACCTTTAACATCCAAAGAAACTTCACAAAAGGTTCTTCCAATTATAAAAAGGTAAGAAAGAGATGGTTCTTTAAAGAACCTTTTACTGAATGGTTTTTTGTGGAACCAATTTTTTTTAAACTTTTTAGCACCTTTATTTTAAATAGTGTACCAAGGATTAGTAGTAAATGGGTGAATTAAGAATTTATATTATGTTAGCTATTACATGCTTCAAGAATAAAATTGTTTAAGATTCAACGCCCTCAATTTAGCAAAGCAGCAAATCCTGAGGAAAAGGTTTGGGAATATTAAGGGATTTTCAAACTCCACCTAACCAGTGCTCGAATTGAAGGGGGGCTGGGGGGATCCGGGATCCCCCATAAGGCATAAGGGACTCCCCATTAGAAGTAAAAAATAGACTTTGGGGGTCCCCCAGATATTTGTATTTGAGTAAAAATTTTAATGACAAATGTGATTAAATTCATGCAATGGATATGGTATATTTTGTGAATTAATTATTTACAATCATTTATGTTAAGTTTGTTTATGGGCTAGTTGTCATGTCTCTTTCAATTTGAAATGCCCCGCCCCACATCTAAAGACCGCTAAGCTCAGAACAGTGAAAGAAGCCTGTTCTTTTCTGAAGGCCTGTTTTTAATAAATAGTATATAGTTATGCATATCATTATCAAATATATTGTGTATTTTGTATAAATTGTATATTGAGAGACTGACCCCCACAAAAAAAAGTCTTATGAGGGGGACCCCCATAAGACTTGGTTCAATTCGAACACTGCACTTAACCCCCGGTTTATCTTCATTCTAAACCCCGCTTTTAACCCTGGGTGAACAAACGTTTCACACTTGTAATTTTGAAGCAGGGTTAGCACCACTTTTGCAGGGTTATCCTTGCATTGCGGTGCCAACGTACAGTGTGAAATTAAGTGGGTTAGAATGATACGACCAGTCGCTTAACAACGGACACCAAATCAAAAACTGAACAGCGCTTGCCTCATTTCACAAGCTGTGTACAGTCCAACTCTGTGCGCTGTGTAAATAATCCTTTGAATTTTTTATTTATTTGAGTAAGTAACGTTTTAGGAGGCCTTAAACAGTCAAAAAGGATTTGCGAGACAGCTTTTTTCCCCGGATGCGGAACAACGTGGTATTCGGTTATTTAAAGGGACCACACACTATTTTTATTCAGTCGGTTGGACGCTGTAGTATTTATGCAATCATGACTGTTGACACTGCAAATATGCAAATAAGAATGTTAACCCAGGCTTTAGTGATGTACAGTGTGAAACATCAGGTTAAGAATACCCAGGGTTATCTTTTAACCCCCGATAAATTATAAACAGTGGGAAATGTGAAACAGATAACCCAGGATTCTGTTTACCTGGGGTTAAGAATAACCCGGGGATAACGATTTAAAGTGCGAAAAGCCCCTTGGTGACTATCTCTGCATTTGCGATGATGTAACGTGATGAAAATACCATTCCATAATAGTTTTTAGAATAAAGTAGAATATACAGAGAAATAACATTTCTTCAATAAAAATCACTTATTTGGGGAGGATTCGTAAATGTTTATCAAGTAAGGTTTATTGAGTGTTCATGTCTGTGCAGGCAGAATAGTATTTATTTGTGAACATATGGGGTAGTTAAAAAGATTGACCCCGTCTATTTGCTAGAATATCACTTTTGTTTCTCTTATCTTCGTTCACCAGGCACCTTTCACAAACCTAAACACTTAAGCAATGATTAAAAGATCTTTCAAACCTGCTGATACTATCTTCAGCTTTCCCAAAACGAACATCTCTTCTCAGCGTTTAGGTCTAAGCGAGAAAGTCTAATGTACCGGTTGATTGTTATTGTAAAGACGCATCAGTTTAAAGCCTTCAAAGTGTCTGTGTTTGGAGAAAGAGTTTCAGGTTTGCTTAATGATTGTCACCATTGACCTTCTATTGCTTTCTCACACAATGTTCCACATCAGGAACCTATTTATGTGGTCCAAGGACGTCAACCACTGTACTATTGAAAATGTGAAAATGGCTGTTTAAAGTTTTTGGGTTGTTTGTCACCTATGACATGAAAAACTCGTTTCAGCCGGGTCTAATCAAATATGGAACTTTTCTAGGTTAATTTAACCAAATAGTTGGTTGGTCTTAATTTTTTTGTGATATTGTGATCTCTTCCTAAACTCTAATGGAAACTTTTTCAAGATTTCTGCCTCTTTCTCAAAAGAATTCATAACGTATTTTTATAAAGCTTGTTAGAAATAACAGGAATACTACCAGCTTTTCTCTTTTTGTCATTTACTGTTCATCCTGCCTTGTTGGTGACCACTGTGGTTCACTGACCACACTCACAGCAACTATTACATTCCCGTCATATGAATGAGCTTTGGGTATGTTGAACCATAAGCTTCTTTTAAAAAGAACCACTTTAATCTTATGGCCCTGCGGTCCTCAAGCTATTTTTGTCGTAGGTTTGCTATATGTGTCTCCTTCAGATGATTCTCCGTCCGGCCACCTATGTCTGTTATACCAGATTTACTCGTCATGTTAAATGTGCTTTAGCCTTTGGTCAATGTCATCTGGCTCCAGGGGACCAGGAAGATTATATTTAGAGCTTATAAAAAGACATTTCTCACCAACTAATAAGACCAGAGACAGGCTCCTCTTATCTCCAGGTCACACAGGACATACGCATGCTTTTGGTTATGCATGATTCAATGATATGTAAGTCAGAACGAGATGCTGTTTGAAGTTAAATTAGAGCGTGTAGAGCATCCAGTGGCTTCTGTGGCTGACTTTCTAGAGATTCTCCGTTTGGCTCCTCATCTGTGCGCGGTCCCCGCACCTGACCTCACCATGTAGAATGTGCGTTTTGTAAACTCCAGACTTGGCAGATGTACCAAAGAGCTACTCCTCGCATGCCCACTCAGCGTCTCGGAGATCGCGAGCCGCCCTGCCCTCTCTGGATCCTGCATTGAAGATGCTGTAATTAAACGTTGGGCAGCTCGGAAGATTTCTACGTTTCTGGCGAGTAGGGAAAGACAGATTACAATTATAGCTGCGCCCTTTGGCCGCCGTGTCAGCACAACGCTCCTTCTCTGTCACTAAGAAAATGTAAGGACTTGAAGCCACAATTCACACTCAATTATCCTTCCACTAACATCTAAGTGGAGTGCAGTATTTTAGCTTACGGATTTGGTTCATTGTGAGTGAAGAGTAAGAGCTTCATTCAGGTCACTTCACTTAGGCAGTAAGCAGTAGAACGAAAATCTTTTTTTATGGTTTTTCAATTTTGACATTGCTGATTGTAGTGCTTTAAATTAGCAACATTTAAAAGGGTGTTTAAAATTAACGGGTTTGAAAACGTGATATTGAGATGTGTTATTACATCACATTGTACAATGTTATTTAAACAATATCTCACTAGCAAAAGTTATGTAAATTGCTACAAGTATTAACTAGTATCTTACTAATCACTAGTAAATTGTAGTTGTAGTACAAACCCGAAATGTATTGTTTTTTTGTGTACTAGTTTTGAACTCAAAGTTAAATACTGATAGAGAATTCTTGAAATAACTATTTTATATACCAAAACAAGCACCAGTTTAGTCCCAAGGAGATAAGCACACTTATAAGTATACTACTATTACCTTGATATTAGTATACTTACTACATAAAGTATATTTAAAATCCTTGAACTTACATAAACTGTTCGACCAAAATCTCTTTGTTCTGATGAACACAGAGAAAGATATTTGGAAGAATGCTTGTAACCAAACAGTTCTTGGCCACCGTTTACAACCACAGTAGGAAAAATTATTTTATACATTTATTTGTTCTGTTGGATACAAAAGAAGATATTTTGAAGAATGTAAGACAGCAAACAGTTCTGTGGTACCTATGACTACCATTGTCATTAAATGGGGGCATGTTTGCATACAAGCATTCCTTCAAATACTGTTCTCAGTGTAAATCAGAACGATGAAATGTATACACATTTGGAACAACGCGGGGGTAAGTTAATGATAACAGTACTTTAATTTTTAGGTAAAATGTCCCTTTAAGTACTTGAATTTAACTGCTTAAGTATACCTAATAAAATGAACTTAAAAGTATACTTATTATTTTCTAAGTGACATAATGAAGGGTTATAATTTGTGTTATAAAAATGAATGGTTGTTCCATACCTATATTTAAAACGTATCATGGCCTTATTGTTTGACTATAAATGCTCAACCAGCATGTTTTCTGACAGCTAGTAAGAGTCGAACTGATGTGTGTGTGTATAGACTAATGCTTAAAACAGTGGCATGATTGTTGTCTCCACACAGACCGGCTCTCTTTCTCTCTATCATTAAGTTTTCTTGGTTCAGCAGTAAAGTAAGGGTGGAACTCTCAGACTAATTACACAAGCAGGTATTTCAGTGCCAAAGTCTGTCAGAACAAATGAAAGAAACAACAGAGTTTTGTTGTCTGAAGAGATACGTTTAGCTGATGTTATCTCCTCCGGTCACATCAGTGAGTCTAAATCAAACCTGCTACTGTACAATGCTTTCAGAGTTTAACAATTGTTAAACTAATGTTTGCAATCGTGTTTTTGAAAGACAGCTGTAAATGTGGAAAGTTCAGAGGTTTTTGTATAATCTTTACATATTTACCATGAAATTGAGTCTGACTGGCTTACTGACGTAGGAGTTGGTATGGAAATTCAGAAAAGTTTAGAAACGGCATTAGTTGAGCTGAAGCTCTGCAGCTGTAGGAAGTTCCTACAAAGTTACTACGCAGTGACATGTGGTAGAAACATCCAAATATTTTATAAGGTGATTGAACTGGAAATCCCACACAGAATTTGATTTCAGTTTCTTTTCTCACTCGAATTGCGTTTGAGAAGATGGATCAGATATGTGCAGTACATTGACATATTTTTTCCTTTTAAATTGACCTATTTAAGTACTCATTTAGGGAGCACGGTGGCTTAGTGGTTAGCACGTTCGCCTCACACCTCCAGAGTTGGGGGTTCGATTCCCGCTTCCGACTTGTGTGTGTGGAGTTTGCATGTTCTCCCCGTGCCTCGGGGGGTTTCCTCCGGGTACTCCGGTTTCCTCCCCTGGTCCAAAGACATGCATGGTAGGTTGATTGGCATCTCTGGAAAAATTGTCCGTAGGGTGTGAGTGCGTGAGTGAATGAGTGAATGTGTGTGCCCTGCGATGGGTTGGCACTCCATCCAGGGTGTATCCTGCCTTGATGCCCGATGACTCCTGAGATAGGCGCAGGCTCCCCGTGACCCGAGGTAGTTTGGATACAGCGGTAGAAAATGGATGGATGGATGGAAGTACTCATTTAAAGATGCTAAATGACAGGTTTCACCACTTTGCTAAAGTTATTCTGTTGTCCTACTGACATTATTAGACTATTTAATACACTGCATAGGATAAGCGTTATATATAATAGAATGGATGGATACTTAAGTCTTGCCACAAAAGACCTCTGTTTGAGTCAGTGGTGATGTATAGGTCTGGATGTTTAAAGAAACCGAACAATGAAAGCACCACAGAGCCACAATGTTTAGACTTTTCAGGGATATCAACCTACGGATGTTTAACTTATAGTTGTCTCTGTATATCAAGCTGCGGTAGGAGAAAGTATTTTACCATCACAAACGAGACACATTTACTTAGATGATAATGATGTTGATGACAGTGATGGTGATGATATAATGTCTCGCTGTGTTTACAAGTGCATTAGCAGTAGATGTTCTCACAGACAGATGGATCTCTCTCTCGGTCTCTCTCTCTCTCTCTCGTTCTTGGTTCCCCTTGCTGTTTGTTTTTTGGAAGTCTTGCTTCTATTCCTGCATGCCATCATTCCTGCCAGTGGAAAATCTGTTTATAGAATCAACATTTTTGAAAGCTCATTTCGTGGTAGGTTAAGTTGAAACATACAAGTGTGTGTTTAGGCGTCTGCACCATCTGTTATTATTCTCGTTTAATTTCAAGACAGATGAAGCTTTAGGAGTGTAGATTCTGAACTCAATATGGCTTAAACGTAATCCACCCATGCGTTGATGTTTTTACAGTTTACACACCCAGATTTCATCTTTTACATTAACCCGAAAGACACAAATGATATAGTGCTGAAGGCCTGGAACAATGAGTTTTACTGTACCGTTGCAAAACCTCTAATTCGTTCCCCGTGCATTTACTGTATATTGTCATAAATTGTTAACACATTTTTATTTTGTTCTTTTACAGAAAAATATGGGATAAAAAAGTCAAGGATTCAACCACCAGGTAAACTCACTTTGATTTTCATTCACTTTCTTTATGGAAAGAAACAAACTGCAAAAATAAGAAAAAATTAAGATATGTTACCATATTTAGATTTTACTTAAACAGTACCTGGCATACACAACACAATACCAACCCTATATACATAATAGCCTACATGACTGTGTATAATGTACATTTAGATGTTCTTTATTTTTCTTTTATCTTGAATAGTTTTGATTAAGATTTTTCAAGATGTCACCCATAATCTTGAACACGCAATTACTTTTGTATGCCTGCTTCCTTTGTTTCCCAGACTGAGTCAAATGACTAAGAAGAAGGGATTCTGGGTTGAGAAAGTGCATTGTCTGGGCACAGAACCCAGTCTGGCAGATTGCCACGCCCAGCTGTCCATCGCCAGAAGCCCCGTCCCATGTAAGAACGGCCGACACGCTGTGGCCCGCTGTGTGGCAGGACCCCAGTTCATCCGTATGTCCTCCGGGAGACCCCAGGCCCCTCATCCTACAGCAGTAAATACAAACAAAAAATAAAATCTGTTTTTTTTGTATTTAAATAAATTAAACTTTAAAACCTGCTGTGTTTTGTCTCCTCTCATAGCTGTCAGTGCGTCTAAAAGCAGGCCCACGTCTGGGAGAAGGAAGAGTTGAGGTTCTGAAAGAAGGAAAGTGGGGAACTGTGGTTGACCATCTATGGGACCGTATCTCAGCCAGCGTGGTGTGCAGAGAGCTGGGCTTCGGCACTGCCAAAGAAGCACTTACTGGGGCATACATGGGCCAAGGTAAGAGGAAGGTTAACATTTGGAAGCTTCAAATTGTGTATGAGTAAAAGAACTGGA
Source organism: Triplophysa dalaica (assembly GCF_015846415.1). Lineage (NCBI taxonomy): Eukaryota > Metazoa > Chordata > Actinopteri > Cypriniformes > Nemacheilidae > Triplophysa > Triplophysa dalaica. Next base: position 4,217,698 of record NC_079552.1, read on the forward strand.
CGTGGGCTGTATTCCCATACTCCGCTTTGAGATAGTATAGTGTTTTTTTGGTGTTGAAGGTGAATCGTTGTGAAGGGGATTAGTTTACGCTGAGTTAGCCACAATAAAGATTTCCAGAGAAGTCAGAGAAGCGTTTGTAAGCTGTGCTTATCTGAGAGACAGGTTTCAACACAGAGGCGATGTGCGAAACGTTCCATTCTGTGATAACGGTCACATTCACTCTCCTGGTACAAAACATACGTTCCACAGCAGGGATGGTGAAGAAAACCTGAACTTTCTGGGATTCGCGGTTGAGTTCAGATCCACACTGAGCGTGAGTTTAGTTTGGCTGAGAGACGAGACACGCTGCCCATCAGATCTGTGTTTGTCCAGTCTGAAAGGACGGGGTAATTGCACAGCCAAAGAAAAGCGATGACAGTAGCAATTTCCTGGACTTTTTATAAAAACACAGACACAACGATTGTTACTCTTTACATTTGAAAACCAAACAGGAAGTCAATGTAACACATTGCATTCAAAGAAGTGAAGGAAGACGTATTGTGGAACAAAAGATCAGGGCTTCTCCCAAAACCCTTTAGCATTAACATTACTGAAGAAATGGGTTGAACTGTACCAGTAGGAAGATCCAAAATTAACTTTTTGCCAAGAAAATACAGGCCAAAAATAATTCTTTCCAGCCATAAAAATGTATAGATTTGACGTTTTCGACAGTGAGAGTATTCATTGTGGCTTCGTTGTGGCTGTGTCATTTGAGATATGCCAGTCGCTGTGTCTCAGGAAACATCTGTCTCGAACATGACGTGACTTTGTTCTTCATATATTCGCTTAATCAGCTGTTCATCAATTAATCTTCAGCTGTCAGAAAGATTAACTGCTTTTGTTCTCTGTAAATGCCATTCGGTTTATTAGGCAGTATTGTTAAAGTTCTTCTCTAGCTAACTTTTAGATTTTACACAGTTTGGCAGTGGAGGAGGCGAAGTTTAGTGCAAACTCCATAGCTTTAGGCACTTTATTGTCACGTGTAATTTTCCTGGCACAGCCGAGGCCACATAAACATATACCGAGTGAAAAAGATGCCGAAATGAGCATTTTGATGACAGAAGAGAACTGGACAGTTAAACAGGACTGTGGTTTCTGTTTTTGGGATGTTATTCTAAATAATAGTATTGCACTGCCTTATAAACATGCACTCCTGTAAAATAGAAGAAAGGTTTAACCAGACTGATAAAGCAACTAGCTCAAGCCGTGTGATAGATATCTCTTTTCTTTTCTTTTTTTTGAGGGACAACGTTGCGTAAAGCAACATATACGGTTGAAGCATCATCTATGCTTGACCTCCCAGTTAGATGAAAGTAAAACTGGTCTCTACATAACTTCATGTCTTATATCATATCACGAAGAAACACCCCAGTGAAGCCAAATAGACAATGTTCTCTCCCGTTTTACACCCACACTTTCTGAAGTACACAGATATCCATCAATGAACAATACATGGAAGTAAAATATATTTTTTTAAGGCAGAGTGTACGGTTTTCCACGGATGTCGGCAGTAATATTTCTTATATAGTCATTTAATCTGCTCCTAAAATAGGGATTATAGTCATCCCATGAAAGAAAAACACCATTAATGCCGAATATATACGTCGTTTAATTTAAGGGGGAAGAAAATGTCAATTTTCCGTAAACCACAGTCTAGTGAAACGGTTTTGCGCAGTCACTCCCTTTCCATTGGCTACTGCCGGACTGCTTAATCTTTGCTTTCCTTTTCATGTTACTCACTGGCGTTTTTCAGCATGTGATGGCCATGTTGTCTTTAATTTGATAGTTTTCAATTTACTGTGATTCTTTTTTTAATTCAAAATTACACATGCAATAGTTATGTCTTCCAACCAATGGTGTATTTTTGTGTTTTGTTGTATGTTTTATATGGACGTATTTGGACGTGTCTTCTCCGATATTCAGATTCAGTTTGATCAATACACTTTTGTAGATGACGGATTGTTAAACTTACGTATGGTAACCGCCAAACTTGAATACGTATATCCTTGATTATATGTAATTTTCTCTGTGGACAGTTTTAATGTCTGGATTTTAGACAACCTCTAGCATTTTGCTTCCCCGAAATGTGGCCAAAGCAGCTGCCATGTTTGTTTGCAGGGTCTATCATTTTTGTTTCAGAAATAAATCATTTTTGTTTGGTAGAAACTGATCCATTTGATCGGAAGGCCATTTGCTCTGTATTTTTCCCTGGCATTTATTGCAGAGATGAAGAAAAACTTTATCGTTTAATTTAAATTCTGTTTCGGTGTATTTATGCTGTTCAGTGCATTTTACATCCACATGGGATTCACAGGAGAAATCAAACCCACCTTCTGACGTGATGGCTGCCCTCTGGTTTAACAAGTAATTGAGACCGAATTGAGCCAGGTTTTACATACCAAGTAAACAAAGAGAGAAATGAAGTGTGTCAGCTGTTAGAAGATGCTCTACTTATCCAAACGCCAAGACGATGAGGAAGGAGCAAGGGGTAAAATGAGCAGTGAGATTATTCAAATCTGGCTAAAAGCGTACTGTATAATGCATTATAAAAGTAGTTTTAATGTATTTATTATGCCTTTTAATGCACCTTATGCATTATGTCTTAAGAATAATTGTAACTACAATTAATAGATTATAACACTTATCAATTCATCGTTATACGTTGCATGTTTGATTGGGTTATAATTCTTTACAGCAACATTTAATGTATTACAACACACTGAACAATTATAAGGAATCATACCCTTTAATAACCCTTTATAATGCATTATACATAAAGGCTTTAAGTTAAGTGTTACAATGAGGGTACTTCAGCGTCTGCATTTCTCAAGATTTGGAAAAGGAAAAACATACTTTGGTACACTATTGTTAGTGTCCTTTGCAGCAAAAATGTTGTAGTAGCATATTTTGGGATGGTTTAAAACAAACCCATTAAAAACAAGTGCGCTTCAAGTTTAATTTTATGTAGTGTATGGACTGTGAGTAAAGTTTAAGTATTTGTAAGAATGTATGAAGTAAGAATTCTTATATCAATGTACTAATAGTTTACTTGTAAGTGTACTATTTCAATACTACCTAGGGACAAAAATGGCCCACTTTTTAATTTATAAATATATACTTTACTGTTTAGATCTTTGTTACACTGCAATTATAATACAAGTGTACAGTAATGCAAAAACAGTTTAAAGTACACTCTCAGTAAACTAATAGTTCAAGTGTACTTGTAAGTTTACTAAGTGACCTTAATATCATACTGTACTTATATTTGATTATGTAAATATATTTTTCCCACTTTAAGTATACTATTAGTTACAATTTAGGTAATAGTAGTAAATCTACTTCAGCGACAGTTAAAGCTATTTTTTAAGTACACATTCATCAAAAGATGAAGTACAAGTCAGTATACTGTAAATCAAGAATACTTAAGTGCAATTTTAACTTGTATATTTCTGGTAAGTACATAAAAACTAGGCTACAAGTGTAGTTTAAATGGCATACTATTAGCACACTTGAATAAACTTTTTTGTACATTTTACAGGACTGTCCATAGACTAAATATTGCATCAAATAATATGTTGCTAGGATGTGATTTGTTAGAATGTTTAAGAGCGAAAGTTTAGCAAAGGATCAGTGTTAAAGTGTCCAGTGTCTTCTATGGGTGAGGGTACTCAGATCGGGCTGGGTGTTTGTTTTTTTGTTTTATTTTTGAGACTTTGAACTTGGAAAGCTCCAGTGACATGTGCTGTTTGTTTGTTTTACAGGAACCGGGCTGATCCATTTGAACTCTGTGCAGTGTAGAGGCACAGAACGTTCTATTCTAGACTGCTACTTCCAGGAAGTCCCTGCCTGGACATTTAAACACAACCGTGACGCATCCGTCAGATGCCATGTTCCTCAGACAGGACTGGAGACCAAGGTAAGCCAAAGACACCTTCTTGCAGGTCATCGCGGCTAACAAGATTTATAATGTGTCCCAAGCTATTATGAACAAACTAACAGCTTGTTTATGAATAACCTTTAAAAAACAGAGCCAAATGGGTAGAACGTTTTTGGTCTAAATGTTTCCATAAAGAACCTTTAACACCCGAAGAACCTTTCTGTTTCACAAAGGTTCTTTGTGGTGGAAAAAGTTCTTCAGATTATAAAAAGGTAAGAAAGAGAAGGTTCTTACAGCACCTTTGACTGAATGGTTCTTTGTGGAACCAAAAACGGTTCTTCTATGGCATCGCTGTGAAGAACCTTTTTTGCACCTTTATTTTTTAGGAGTGTACCCTTGTGCATTCCTTAAACATTTGTCCCCATTAAAATGCAATTAAACCGGCTCTTTTAAGTCAAAACCCTTTGTTCTTTTGCCATGTTTCAGTCATGCGAATATCTACACACTTTTCTCTTTTGTGACTTTTGTTTCAGGTGAGGCTGGCAGGAGGCCGCGACACGGGCGAGGGGCGCGTGGAGGTGCTCATGGAGGTGGGGGGCAAAAAGCAATGGGGGGCTGTTTGCAGTGAAAACTGGGGAATAAATGAAGCGATGGTGGTGTGTAGGCAGCTGGGCCTCGGGTTCGCTGCGCGTGCTCATCAGGTGAGCCGACTGAAGAATGTTTTCCAGTAAAATCATCTGAATATGTCTCTTGTTTTATTTGCTTTGGTTGCAGTAGTCTGTGTGTGTGTTTGAGAGGTTGCTGCGCGTGTTTTAGGGGTGAGATATTTTTGGGGAACATTAGTTTTATACAGGAGTTGTTTTGTGGAAAGGAAGGGTGGGAGAAGGTAACATTAAACTATGTATTTTTAGACATTTAAATTTAGTCATTTAGAAGACGCTTTTATCCAAAGTGACTTACAGATGAGGGAAACAATGGAAGCAATCGGAACAACATAAGGACAACAAAAAGCATAAGTGCAAGAAAAAAAACTGGTCTCATATATCCTACCACAGTATACATAGCTAAGTTTTTTTTTGTGCATTCAAATAAAATAACGATTTAATCTGCATTCAAGAGATAATGACAGAATGCACATACCAGTGCCGTTTTCAGCTTTACATTAGGGCAGTAATACTGTACTTTCACAAGTCTTACTGTACAGTATACAGTACATATTAAAGGTATCTCACAAGTAATAATATAAGAAATATTACCTTATGCTTTTTGCATAAAGAAAAGTAGTTTGACAGTAACACTGCAGTTTTAGTACTTTTTTATTAGAACTATGTTTGCACTTCTAAATTTCATTAATTATATTCAGTTGCATAAATAACATTCAGTACAACAACTGTGTTATTTACCTATTCATACAAATAATAATAATAAAATGATGAATAAGAACAACAATAGATATGAATTCAATAATATGATACTAATTATATGTTAGATATATTTATGTATTTATAATTAGTATTATAATAATAGTATAAATCATAATTTACATCATTTATAAAATTGATTAATTATATAAACTACATAATTTATTAATAATTAATAATATTAATTGTAATTATTAGTCGCATTACTACTATTTTTATTTTATTCTCAGGACACATATTATTGGCAAGGGGACCCTGCAGCAGAGGAAGTGGTGTTGAGCGGAACTCACTGTGTTGGAACTGAACTCTCCATCCAGCAGTGCCGTCGTAATAGTCACATCCACTGCCCTCGAGGAGGCGGGGCTAAAGCTGCTGGCGTCACCTGTTCTGAAAGTAAGCTTTCTAAATAAACATTATAATTTTGTCTAGAATGATGAATCCTAATTAAACACTGTCCGTGTTCAGCGGCACCCGACCTGGTTTTGGATGCCCAGCTTGTGCAGGAGAGCTCTTACCTGGAGGACAGACCTCTGCACCTGCTCACCTGTGCTCATGAAGAGAACTGTCTTTCCTCTTCTGCCCAACGTATGAATTGGCCGTACGGTCACCGCCGCCTTCTGCGCTTCTCCTCACGAATCATGAACTTGGGCAGAGCCGACTTCCGTCCCCGTGCGACACGCGAGTCCTGGACCTGGCACCAGTGCCACAGGTGAGCTTTTTGTTGCACAGTTTAGTCATCTTGGCCCATAACAAGGTCCCTCTGTATTTTTTTGAATTTGTTAGCAGCCTTCACTCCCTTTTTCGTGTTTTTTAAAATAATTGCAAAGCCATTCTGCGGGAACAAGGCACACTGTTGTGGGGAGTTTTGGGTTCTGCGTGTTCGCGGCGCAAACCTGTTTTATTCATCTCTTAAAACAACACCAGAGAGGTTGGCATTTGAAAGGCGTCCTTTCAGACGAATAGAGTAAACAAACCCGCAAACGCAACCTCGTCAGCATAGCAGCAACTTCCTGTGAAGGGCGTTACTGTGGCAGCCAACACCTTCGTGTAGGAGCTGTGAGGTCATTAGGCAGCGGTCCATAGTGACCTTTTGTTCTCCTGATGTTCACCAGCCGGCTTAAAATCTCAAGTGCCTCTAACCAGTGCAAATCTCTGTGATGCTGTTTGGTGTTTTAAGTGGTTGCTATGGTATTGATGTACGGTTGCTAAGGTATCACTAACATGTTTTAACATGCAGAGGTATTTTAGGAAGTTGAAAGGTGGTTGTCTTCTGGTTAATGTGTCAAAGTTTCGTCAAAACGAAAGATATTGACGTACGTCTATCAATATTTTTGTATTTGCTGTTGAATAAGAAAAAATGATAGTTTTTTGTTTTCTCCCCATTTAAAATAAACATGGTATGTATAGAACATTTAGAATTTGTAGTGCAAAAATGCAGTATAACGTAGACCTATTTACCAACATTATTTCATTAAATGAATAGAAAATGCTGTTGTGATGGAAAGGAGGTTTTGCTATCTCCCTATGATGGAAATGTCGTCTAGCACACTTTTCAAATATTTTGTCATCTGTTTTATAAAGCCCAAACAACATATAACAGATTCATATGTCTCTTTACATACATGTGTTGATGGCTGTCGCCATTTTGATAACGAAGAGTTGCATTTTGCAATACTTGTGAGATGTAAAGTCCAATCTCAATATCTATTATTCATAATTTTGCCCAGCCCTAGTTAAAGGTTTGTTGAAAAATGTGACCTAAAATATCACAAATACTGTGGTTGTCCACGGTATATGACACTTCTACATAATTGGAATTACAAGCCTTCATTTGATTTATTTATTATATGGTAATTGATGTTGTTGTTTCAGGCATTATCACAGCATTGAAGTTTTCACTCATTACGACCTTCTGACGCTTAACGGAAGCCGCGTGGCCGAAGGACACAAAGCCAGTTTCTGTTTGGAGGACACCTACTGCCCTGAGGGTAAAACTCTAGCTAATGAAAATCTTAGTCGTCTATGATTTCAATACAGTTTAAATACACAAAGCTGTTTTTATTTCTTCATCAGGACTTCAAAAACGATTTTCGTGTTACAACTACGGAGATCAAGGGATTTCGGTGGGTTGTTGGGACACCTACCGCCACGATATCGACTGTCAGTGGATAGACATCACAGATGTGAGGCCTGGAGACTACATCATGCAGGTGCGCCGCTTTCACAACTCAAATGAACAATTTAAAACGTTCACATTGAGTTTATTACAATTCCCCAAATAACATCAAATAGTGGCGGGATTTGTTTAAAGAGTAGATTTTCATTTCAGGATGTCGTTTAGCCACGTTTTCCTCTGTCATTAACTGTAGAACGTCTTAATCTTCCAAATCATTGTGGGCTCTGAGATCTCTGGGGCCTCAAGTTTCGCATGCACAACAGTGAAGGAACTGCTTAGGGTCCAATCAAGATGCCTTTTATACATCCCAGCTGTAAAGCATAGGTTGACATGAAGCTTTATTTTAATTACAGTGTACCTTCGTGTCTTGACCATTCTCAAGATTTATTTACACGAAATGTCGCTGTGACAGATTTGCATGTATTTTAGGCATGTTTGGCAGATGCAAATTACAAACCAGCATCAGGATGGAGCTATAAATGGCCCGCCGGAGAGCTCCAGTGAAACTCAAAGGTCATTACTTACTGCTCGTATGTCTCCGTAAAGATGGCAACATGCCAGCCATCTCATTTCAACCTGTTCTAATTCATAATACAGCAGAAAAAACTTTTTCTCGAGTACCTAAAAATAACCCGATTGTAAGCATTCCTCACTTGAAGAGCGAAACGTGCTATATCCCTCCATTAGACATGGTCGATTAGATTCAGAGGAGTTCACACCCGCCTGCTGTTCTAGCACTTTCTGGCTCAAGCATATGGTCAAACTGGTCTTGAACAGTGTCATTAAAAAAAAAATGCAACGAAAGATAAGTAACACTTTCACAATTTTACCGTGCTCGCAAAATAATTACCTTAAGAGCGGCTGCTAAGAAAAATGTTTTCATTGTATTATGGTAAAAATAAAACAGGTTAACAGTAGACTCAGCGTTTCAGATTTAGCTCTCAGTGCTTCGGAAGCCCAACAGGCATAATCACATCTGCTTCAATGATTTTTTACATTTACATAGAATAATGCAAGTCTCTCAAAGACACTTTTGTGCTCATACCCTGGCTAAACTTTTCACAGTTGTAAATGAATATATTGCAATTGTATAACAGTAATATGGAAGGCGTGTTGACTCATGTTGGTTTGATGAGCAAACTAGAATTGTGAAAGTTTTACAATGCTGTGATAAAATGAATGAAAACACTATTGTTCCATTTTGGCATAGTAAAAGACACCTACAGTTCAGACAGTTCATCTGATTTCTAGAATTCAACCCAAGGTTGCGTGAGTATAGAAGTTTGTAAAGTCTCTCCCATTTAGGATGATGTAAGCTCGTTTAAAATATTACCAGTTTTATACAGTTGTGTATAAAACAAGATCTGTTTTTGTGTGTTTTGTCAGGTTGAGGTCAATCCATCACTGGACATGGCAGAATCTGACTTTATGAACAACGTCATGCGCTGTCGATGCCGATACGATGGCCATAGAGTTTTCATGTACGGCTGCCACGCAGGTACGAATCCTCATAACAAACCGAAAGACACGTGGATGTGTCAGTGCTCTTTATACCCTGTCTGATTCACGTTTGCTTTCACAGGTGACGCCTACAGCGCTGAAACCGAGGATTTATTTGAGCATCAGCGTCAGATCACTAATAACTTCGTCTGAGCCGATCAAAGAGAGGAGAGAGGAGATGATGTTTCTCCAGGGCTCCTCGAATAAGACAAAAATTATGATATTTACTGGTCTTAGAACAGTTTACCATCACCACAGAGAGTGAAAGATCTTAAACAGCTAAACTGTCCGGCATTGAATTGTTTGAAAACACCTGAAAGAAAATGAATCTGATAGTTAAGATGGAAGGTTCACACTATCCCAACAAACACAAACAGGGTCAACACTCAGACGGTGTTGTTGTGGAAGTGTGTATTTGCCTTTAAGGACATTTTTTTTTTAGATTAAATTAAGTTTGTATTTTTAATTAAGTGAAATTGTTGTAAGTTTCATTTGGCTGGAATACAACTTTTGTAGCTCTTGAGACTATGAGACTTTTAGAAAAGAACTGTTCTTTTTTGTCTACACAAAGAAATATATTTATTCCTGACATGTTATTTTAAAAGAAATTCCTCAGTATAATTCATTTACAGTTTTAACCAAACTTTAGTTTTTAAACTTTTAGTTAAATGTATATTTTACCAAACAAGATATAACAGGTTGGTGTGCTTTGGTGCAGACGTCTTTAATACAAATGTATTACCGATATGATTCTATTAAGATTTAAGTTTTACTTTTTTCCAGTTCATTTCAGTTCTTTTGTTTGGGTTATGCACTTTATCGATGGACCGTCAGTATTCTGGTATAAGGGCCAGTCACTACCCTGTATCAACACACACTTTATTGTTTGTTTATCGTTTAGGTTTTTGTACTACCTTTCCTTTATCCATAGACATTTGTGACTTTCCTGAATCTTTAAGGATACCAAAGGATATTGTATATGCTGAGGATTAATTTATTTAATATGTTAGACTAGTAGGTAAGAGTTCTATTCGTTTGAGAATCGAGAGTATTAGGAAACGCTTGATAAATGGTTGATTGCTATTTTGGCGATTTTGGTTTGAGTGGTTGAATGAGACGTGTTGCTTTAGTCTAGTGCGTACTTGAAGCTTCAGAAAAATACAGCATTAAGCGTAACTTGTTACAAAGTTGTAAACAGCCCTAAAGAAAAATCTGACTTTGTCTAAAGCAGTGATCTTTAAGAATATATTCTTAAAGTAATAAATACTTCTTTGCATATATTCTTGTATTGTTTGCCTATAAATAGTGAACCTTATACACTAAAACAAGTTTAATGATTATTTACATTTGTATCTATTTGCACAATACATGACAGATATTGTGCATGCTACGAACTGATATGTAATTTGTTTCTACTGTTTATCCCAAATTATCATATTTAAATGTTTTTTTTTCTAGTCCTTTATTTTTATTCTATTTAAGTTGTAATATGTCAGGCTGGATTTCACAAACCATTTTGGCCTTATATGGGCCCTTAAGGCGTAGAGACGCACTTTTAGTGCGTAGATATTACAGCAACTTGCTCCCATCACTTCCAATGACGATACTGTAGATTATTTTACTATATACTGTTATAGCATTTTTTAAATAACTTTTCCGCCCCATATTCTGTGTACTTATACTATGATACTCTTGTGTAGGTTTGATCTTTTATTTTTCAGGTGTTTTAATTTATGGTTTGATACACCGTGTTACTGTATGCTTCTAGTATTAATGCGGCATAAATTTCAGTTTCAGTCCATGACTTCAAGTAAACTTTTGGTGCTAATTGTGAAGTGTCCTGGGAGTTTTTGAAGGTGCAGACTATACATAAATCTTTCCAATGAAATGGTGCAGTTCCCTCAGGGATGAAATATGTGTAATCAAGTTCAACATCACTTGACCGGCCAGCTACATGGGAAAGCAATACCAAAATCATTCCAGAAACTGCAACTTGATGTAAAACTCTTGTTACTGTCTTATAGTGGATGTTACAGTAATAAGTCAACGCAAACAGCTGATCTTACGTAAATGTGAATATATGCATCGCTCATCAGGTTTCATTTAGCTATCTGTACTCTGTTTCTCTCCTTAACGTGTCCCACGATTCATTGCACATTGACTCAATCATCAATAAATGTGTGTTTGTAAAATAGTTTTATGTTTCTTGTTTTGTGGAACAACTGACTTGCAACAAGAAATTTAAATAATAAAAAGTAGCAAAATTAGTTTTTTATTTTGGAGATGTGAGCTTAAGTTGCTAAGCTTAAGTCACAATGCTGTCGCAAAAGCATTTCCTTCTTCTGTAAATGACCAAATACTTAAAGAAAATAGTGATACTTGCATCACAGTTTAGACTTTTATTGTCCATCGCTGCAAGTACCAGCTGAAGGACATAATACACATTTATCATGTCTTTCAGACTACAGCATTTCACGCTCATGAGTCAAAGCACAGTTCAGCTAGTCATAGATAATATTTGATCAGCAAAGTTGTGTCACTTAAATGGGATGATATAGTTATTTTGCTTTAACTGGGCCTGCAGTGAAAAGCAAGTAAAGCTTATAGGTCAAGAATGCAATGCAAACTGTTTTGCATCAGTTTAAGACATGTTATTTCATACTTAATTTCATAAACTAGGAAACAAAACAGATGGTTGAGGTATTCTGCATGTAAGTTAAACAAAGAAATGCTATGAAATAAACCGCATATGTAACTCCACCACAGTTCTGAAAATGAAGCCAGTTTTCAATAATAAACTCTTTAACAGAGACATAAGAATAAATTAACAACTTGATATTGTGTTCTGTCTATTTTTTCACTTATGCGTTTTATACTCATTTCTAGTTAATAATTTTTTTGGGGGGGCTCTTTGCGATTTTGCTTTGAAAAACAATAGTGTTTAAACATTTTCAACAAATGATTTATGATGGTTTTACGTTTTGTCTGCATGTGAGTACATTTCACGGCTTCTCGCAGTTCCACACTGAAATTTACTGCAAACAGCAGAACATATGCATTGCCATTGGAGTATTGCCTGACAATTACAGTTATATATACAGCAGAAAATGAGAGCTGTTAAAATGGCTGATTATAGGGTGGATCGGGACAGAGCTGCTTTTTCTGCCCATGCCACAGAGAAGAGCCAGGAAGCTTTCTCTTAAAGCCCCATACAAACCGACATGGAGGAAAGGGTTGTGGGAAACTACACGCAAACACTCATACTGAAAACACTGAGCCAGTGCTAATCACTTTCCATCGCTCGTATAGCCAAGCACATCTTATGCCATTTATCATTGTATCAGCAGGCAGGGGAACACAGAAAAGCTATACAGAACAACACAGTACAACACACAATTTACTTCTATTGTATGAACACAAAACCAACGCGTGTCAATTCTTCAAAATATCTTCTTTTGTGTTCTGCAGAAGAAAGAAATTCAAACAGGTGTGAAATGACAAGAGGGTGAATAAATGATTGCTGAATTTACATTCATGGGCGAACTATCACATCGAACATGTAACAGGGGTGATAATCTGTACCGTATAGACTCTAATATGATACTACATTTGTATTTTGAGAGGCAATACTCCATAAATCTATGCAGTGAGACAATGTTTGCTTTCCAGATTGTTGAAATCTGTCAAGAAGTCTAAACACCAGTTATTATAAATGTGCCTCCACCTAGTGGTCATATTTTCAAAATTTAAGCTTTAAAAGCCCCTATGGGCAAATAGACATGTGTAGTGTTTACATATCAAAATTTTATAAATAATGACAAATTTTAAAACCTTTACATTTTACTTTACTACACAAGCGACATTATAATATGGACGTTTCTTACGGACAAATGTCAATATGATCTCAAATTTATGATTGTGAAGGGAACATTAGGTGTCTCCCCTCAAAATCATGGTCTGTCACCTCCAATGCGTCACTACCACTATATAAAATGACATATTCTTTCTCACAGGCCTCGGAAGGTCTCATCTCATAAGCCGCACGTCTGTACACTTCACCCAGCCAAAGTTAATGGAAGTGGCAAGGGTGGACAGATTTCCCCTTTAACCATCTCTCAAGTGTGAAACTGTTCCCTCTAGGGTCCTGTGGGAACACGTTTTGTATAGGCTGGGCTTAAACTTTGGAAACGTCACACTTTGTCTCCCTCCGCTGGCTTGCATAATTGAATGTGCCTATGCATGAAGATATAGCCAAGATGGCATATCAATGGCAAATTATTTCAAGGGCAGATTTCTTTAAAAATGGTGGCTTCTCCTTAACTTAATGCTTGGTGTTAAAAATGCAATTTATTAATATTAAAATTTTTCTCATATGCAAATTTAATACACAAAATGACCTAATATGTGCCTGTGTTATCAAAATGTGTAATCGTTCAAAGCAATATGAAAAAGCAACTTGAGCTCAATCAGAAGCATAAATTTAGAGCAAGATTTTTTTGTCATTTTTGTTGATTTCAGCATCAACATCATAAAAAGAATTGTGGCCCAGACTTCACTTTGGTAGAATCAATATCTGTTGAGTATACTGTAAAAAAAGTATATAATTTTACTGTTTTTTTAACATTTTTTTCACGTATTTTTGAAATACAGCAAATTACAGAAAAAGACAGCAAATTAAAAAAAAACAGGAAAAACTGTTATGTTTGTTTTTTATACATATTACTTAAATATATATTTTTGAAAAACAGTAAAAAAAACATCAAACTACAGAAAAAGGCCAGAAATTTACTGAGAAAAACAGAGAGAACCATGCCCAAGCTACCAGAAAATGTCAAAGTTTTTTTTACAGGATTTTTTTACAGTATCGTTTTAATGTGATTTCATACAATTTATATACATTAACAATTAATATTAATATAATTAAATATAAAATAAATTGTTATATAACCAAACATAGACTGAAAACAGAAGCAAATTGTTTTAAATGAACAACAAAGGAAGGTTAGGTTTCCTGGCTACAATCCGTCATCTCAAGCATATGATATATTGTTATTGCCTTATATAATTCCCTGTTATGATTTTGTGTTTCATAGTGATAAACTGACTTGGAGGCTGCATCTCATTCCACTCCCTAGTTCGCTATGACATGAGTTGTGAACAAAGATGCGGACACTACTAAAGGCCTTGAGTTACTAAACATTGGGACACTGATTATTCAATTACCTGCGACACAATAACAAGGTGATGGCTTTGGTGGTGATGGGATTGTGTCCATATTAAAATGAGCCTTTATGACAGATCACAGTGTTTTTTCTCTCCATCTTCATCTCCTCCACACCCTGAGTTGTGCTCTGCCCTGCTGACAGACTGACCTCTCCCACTCGAAAACAAACCGCATTAAAATCCTCCATCCTTACCAACCAAAATTTTATTGGCTGGATCTTGTTAGTGCTTCCACCTGCTTCAGTTCACTCCTGCTGTTTTTATTTATTCATACATCTAACTAGCAATATGCCCACTAGCCCAAACATATTCCAATTACCATAACTGCAACAAGATCAAACATAACAATAAGTCAAAGTAAAGGTCTTTCCGACCTTATATTGTTTAGGTCTTTATTATTATTTCTAAATGGTAAAGTTATGTAAATAGGACTTCAGGAGAGAATTCAACCTAAACGGCAACACAATATCACGGTAAAAAAAACTGTTTTTGTGGCTAATTCGTATGAATTGCTTTCGCACCATTGACGCGCCAGTGACGGGTTTCAGTATTGCTTTTTTTCTATTCATACGTTTTTGTACAATTCACAACGTGGGAATTCATACAAAAAGCCACATCATAAAATAGTTAATAATTCCCTTGAGATCCGGTTGAAAACTATAAAATCTTTTTTCTAATTGCCAAGATGGCAGCCAAGAGTATTTTGTTGGTTAGTAATGTATAGGAAATGAACCAAGAATGTATTATTAAACGCATTTATTTTCTTCCCATTAACTCTAAGCTGAAATCCTCCACAAGAGCTATTGCAAAACAATGCAATTTATTAATTATGGATGAGCAATTTTAGATGTTGATACAATTAAATTCTAACCTGACTCAAGCTCTCTAAAAAAAACTGTTTTAGCCAGTTAGACATTATTGTTTTAGGGATGGATGCCAAGTAAAAAAAAGGTCTTGAAACCTAAACTGCAGAAAATGTTTTTTAGATGGGATGCTGCTATATCTTTCACCGTGCAAGGATAACCGTGCCCTCCTGACCAAGATAAAGCACCAAAGCCCTGTGTCTCAATTCATCTTCAGCACTGATAAGCCTACCTGTATGCCGGCACTGATCAAAGTGACACATGGCTTCCCTCTGCCTATACTCGCTGAATACTGACTACACACAGTATGCAAAACCAAACACCCCCTCTCTCACTCGCTGTAGATTACTGTGAGCAGAGAGCTGTGAAAAATACAAGTTTACTCTTTGGATTGCTGCCCTTCATTTTGTTAGTATACAATCTGAATCTTACTATTTCAGATGTTTCCCGGGTCAAGTGGATCTTGCAATTTCACATAGTCTTTTGTAGCCCAAACTTTGAGTTTTCCCAAAAGTGAAAATTATTTTGTCAGTTTCTTCATGTCATTTTAGACTTTCATTCTTCTGCAGAACACAAAAGAAGACGATTTGAAGAGTGTTGGTGACCAAACAATACTGCCTCCTATTGACTTCTATTGTATGGACAAAACCACAGACACATTTCTCAAAATATCTTATTTTGTGTATACAGGTTTTGAACAACATGAGGGTGAATAAACGATAACCGCAATGTTTATTTTTGGGTAAACTTTTTCTTCCTTCCGCATAAACAAACATCTGATATTGTGAAGTATAAAGCAAAGAATCACGGTTGATTTTTTTTTCATGTGCTGTTTAGAGTCATGTATCAAAACATTCAAAATGGGCGGATTAAACGTATATGCCTACGCAACGAGTCTTGTCAATACAGCACTGAATATTTTCCTGATTCCTTAATATTAATGGCGACAAATAATTATAATAATGATTTCAATCATAATTAACAAGCAGTCATGTGAATAATTTAAACTTCAGCGCACTCCAACGTGTTCTTAAACAAACAGATATCATGCTGGAGAAAATTGATAGCCGGTGGTGTAGAATCCATCAAGATCACGAAACGCATAATTAAAGCGAGGTTATGAGAGATGGACTCAAGTTCGCCTCGCTGGTTGCCCTTCCTTCCTTTTCCTGTCTTATTAATCTCTTCTCCTCCGTCAGACTGTTGTTCTGATTATGGATGTCACACAGCAATAAAGCGAGCAAGAATCAATAATTCTGAAATTAAAGCCAAAGTGAATCTCCCCAGCAGGCCATGTTACGATACTTGAATATTCACGTACGACAGAGAGAAGTGTAATCCGAAGATGCTGATAATTCCCTGAACACATCTGGAGGCATTCTTAATGAACTCAATCACAATTGTAAACATGTTTGAGCATCATAACTGCCAGAGACTTTAAGGTAAAGTTATTGTTACACATTGTGTTAAATTTTTCAATCTCTTTTTTTCATGTTGCTGATGTTTTACATCCTTTCTATTTATAGCAAAACGTAATTATGCTTTTAATAACTTTGCATAAACTTTGTTGGGGAGTTGTTCAGTAGATCTTTCTGCACAATTCTGTTCAGATCAGTAGTCTATTAGTTTATTCGTGTTTTTTCTCTTTTATTCAAAACAGCAATGGGAAGCATTATTACATGTAAATCAGCTTAAAATGGTAAATTCAGTGCAATAATACAGTATGTTTCAATAGTCCTGGTTTTACAGGATGGAAGGCTACATGTCAAATAATTTAACCCGCTATTAAACTATGTTTTATGTGTCACCACATGTCAATTTCAAAGACATTTTATGGAGTCATTTCATGTTGTTACCAGCTGGACAATTGAAATGATTCTTGCATTTAGGACATTTACTGTAAGTGATTAAAAACCTTTGATCTAAGCTGAAAGCACATGTCTGAATGTTTGGAATTAAGTATGTGAAGAGAAATGTAATTGTGCTGACATATGATATTACGAAGAAAAATGTCATAAATTGTTTATGAAATGAATGACTTGGACTGAATAATTAAGAAAAAGCACCCAATAAGAGGCCAGAACAGATGGAAACTCATTCAAAATTTCGAAAGTGTCTCGGCATGAGGCCTCAGGTAAAGAAATGCCAAAAGTGCATTTCCGTCACAGTTTCAGACAAACAGTGACCAATTTGAAGATGATAAAACAATAATACCAGATCATGATCATTGTTATTTTTTTGTCCCAGGAGGGTAACTTTTGAATGAAATAACAATTATTCTATAATGTGGAAAAATTAAAGTATGAGTAAGGGACCCTATAAATACAAAGATTTTTTAAGTTCTTTTGACAAGAGTACATTGCAAACTTGAGTTCATCAACTGTACTCTAAAGTCTTTGTAAACCTTCTTTGCTTTTCTACTCATCTTCTGTGAAAGGAATAGATTACAATGTTTTATCATTGTCATGATTTTCCTCCTCTAAACTTCACCTTTGATATTCGTAGAGTTATCTCCCCTGCAACTGTGCCGCACTCCCCTTTCACCGGAGATGGACATCATCTCACTGCTTCCTCCTCCGAAGACCTCTCCAAATCGATCGAAAATTAATTTGCAGGCTTCAGTTGAGAGACGACACGCTAGAAAGTTCTTTAGCTGAGGCTGACATCACCCTTTGTCTAAACACAACAAGTTATGTTTGGTTTAGCTGAAGGCGGATACATGAGTACAAGTTCTCTCACGTAAGCACTCTGATTTATCTGTCCTGCTCCACCTGCTAGAAACCCAACCAACATGCTCTGAAAATGAAAAACAAAAGGTGCTATTAACACTAATAAGCATTTTTCCATTTATTTAAAGCTTTATCCCATGGTCAGACAAATCTGAATTTAATCCATATGTAATTTACAGCACATTTAGTAATTTTGCATTGATGCAAAGCAGACTAACAGAAATACATTTATAGTACAAACACATAACAAACATTATAGAAATCGATTGAGGCAAAATATGAATACACTATAAGCTTCCCCTTCTTTGTATTGTTTTAGTCCAGATGTGCATCTCAAACAATACAGTAACAAAATACAATTTAAATATTATTTCCTTCAAATTTTATATATACAGTATACGCATATCTAATAGAATGGATAAGATAAACAGATTTAACATCGAAAAATGACACATATCACCTTTAAGGCATTCCATACAGGGTTTCGCTATGATGCTGATATGCCGAGACATCTGTAACATTTCTATTTCTTACCAGCTTGTCTGTGCCACGAGTGTGAGAATCACTGTTTGATTTCTCTTATTGATCTGACAGACCCTCAGGGACTGAAACAATGGCATGGCGAACAGTGACAGAATGATGGCCTCACACATTTTATCTGCTCAACAAGCTTGATTTCAGGCAATAAAGTGGACGCAACAAACACTGAGAAAATAATTAGGAAAGTTTGGAAGCTTGTTGGCCGATGGCAGAAAACGACTTTCTACATTCATTTATCAAACGCGTGATGGTATAGCACTAGTGATAGATACAATGTTCAGCGGAGCAGATATTTTCCCCTGAAATAAAGTTTTTTTTCGAAGACATATAATGTAGACATAACTCAAAGAACCAAACATGGAAATGAAAGAAAATGGTGCTGCACCAATGTCATTCGTCCAGGCTTCTGATGACACGCCCACAACCCAGCCCACAGTCGCTGATGCATATTGCTCGGAGGGTTAGGGGTTATCTTATTGATCTGGCAAGTTGTGATCTTATTGGCTGACTTTACACAAATTCAACCGAACAAAGTCAATACCCATTCATGGGACACAAAACCAATGCTAGTGAATGGGTACCATCGTTATTCGGTTACCAATATTCTTCAGAATATCTTATATTGTGTTCTGTAGAAGAAAGTCATACAGGTTTAAAATGACAAGAGGGTTTGTAAATGATGACAGTGAAGTCAAATCTGAGAAGCAAAAATCTCCATTTATGCTCATTACTAGAAACAGTTGAGAATTAATTGCCACATGTCTTGAAATCACAAACCAAAGTCACCTCTTTAAATTTTCCTTTAGTATGGAGATCCATCACATTAATATAGTGGTACATGAGGATGTGTGTATTGTTCCAGCGAATCAATCCCTCTGCTGGATACCATGTGAGTGTCATGATCTGTTCTGTGTTCCCCTGTAATTTTGAACTCTTATGTTATCTACTGTTGCGTGCCATGTTTGTAATCATTTGTAGTTTTACTTGTGAATTAGTTTCCCCAGGTGTTTCTTGGCTTGGAGCCCTGCCTCAACTCAACTCAACTGTATTTATATAGCGCTTTTTACAATTTTCATTGTTACAAAGCAGCTGTACATGAGACACATTGAATACAAGTATGAATTCGAAAGCAGCCCCCCCGGCCAGGCAGATAGTGCAAAACAATATGCAAACGGTGGTGAGGAACCCAAAACTCCCATCGAGAAAAAAAACCTCAGGGGAACCCAGGCCCAACCAGGGGATTCCAGTTCGCCTCTGGCAAAAGCTGCTGCCTCTGCACAAGCTCAACAGTGCTTGCACAACAAGGCTTAATAAAATATAAAAATTAAGGATTTAAGATTATCATTAACAATCTAATAGCCTGCCTGCCACACCCAAGCTTCTGCTTTGGCCTTGTCTTCGTCTCTGCTCCACGGCCCAGGCCCAGGCCCACCTATGCTTCATTCAAGGCCCAAGGCCATTCAAGATCTTCTTCAAGGCCCCGGTCCTGTTCCCCTTCATGGGCCTGGCCCTCTGTTCCGCCACCACTCCACAACCCTCCTGGACTGTTGTTTTGGAGTGTCTGGAAGCCGCACTTAAAGGGGGGGGGGCTCAGTCATAATCTGTTCTGTGTTCCCCTGTTATTTTGGTTATTTCCTGTTTGATGCCAGTTGTGTAGTCCTTTGTAGTTTTTCTTGTTTATTAGTTTCCCCAGTTGTTTCTTGTTTCCTTTGTTACCCCAGTGTATTTAAACCCTAGGATGCATCCGAAATCGCATCGGTCTCTGTTTTTACGCTTTGTTCAGTCGTTGGATTACCTAGGTTTGTTTTTATCTTCCATTATTTATATTATTCTATTAAATGTTAAACTGAATGTGGATCTGCTTTCTGCCTGTTACTCCTTGTTTCAGTGAGATAGAGCTCATTCCAAACTGTATATTTCCCTTATTTCCTGAGATCAGCTATAAAGAACAAACACTATTAAGCTCCGGATCAATATAGGGGACATCACCTCCGTTATCACACTGCAAAGTAGATTGATGCCCCATGCCATTGGAAATAAATCACATATTCATATTTTAAATTAAAACAGTGAATGATGGTGTTTAGAGAGATTGAGTGAAAAAAATGGGCATACCAGCAGATTAAATAGCTGTGCGAGTGGCAGGAAAGTGTATTAAAAACTAGTGTAAACCCACTTTTTGGCATTATTTTGGAATGAAAGGGCATATCTGGAGAGGGTGAGTGTTTTACTCCGTCCCTATAAAATATAAATCTAATCAGTGCTCTCTATATTAAGCAGACTGAGGGACAAGCAAGGTGAGCCAGAGACGTAAATCAGTAAAGTTTCCGTTCAGTTTCTATGTGAACAACACTATGTCTTTAAATCACTAGAATCACCTTAACTCAAAAATGCAAATTCATCATTTACCGATGTCCTTCCAGAGCTATTTGACTTTCTTACTGTCACACAACACAAAAGTATAGGGGATACCAGGAGAAGGTTTTACTACTGCTTTTGCAAGACTTAAAAAATACATCTGCTCTACTATTACGTAAAATAATTTTCGGGTGAACCAACCGATAAGAATATAAACAGCATCTCATCCAAACAGCACAAATATATGACTTGGTCTCAGTTTAGTTGCAACAAACAGTGCGCTTTTTAACATAAAGTGCTTTGACAGAATGAGTCCTGTCCGGCTGAAGCCAGGAAAGGTGACAGTGACTCTTATACTCATTTAATAGGATCCTTAAAGATTAGGCCTGTAATGTCATGCTTTATGAGTGCTAATGATGATGGTCCGTTTGGGGAGAGAAGACATATGACATCATCCATCAGTCAATCGGTACAATAAAAGCATATGGTTGTAAGCATCCGCCAAGGACATTGTATTGGGGTGTCAAAGGAAGGGGATGCATGGATAGACAACTTCGAAACAGGGTTAGGGTCAGAAATATTCAAGAAATTATAACCGAGAAACAACACAACAGTTTGGGTTTTTACTGTCAAACAGGTTTTATGGGTTTTTTGAACAGTGGTAAGAGCATTCTATGCATTTATTGTGATCTGATTTTAAATTACATTGGTGCTGAGATCACAGCAGGAGTCTGAAAAGAAGTAAAATAATTGGCTTCCATCAAAGATGGATACATTGGGTTCAGAATTTTTCGGGGAAACCGAATGGGTCTCAGCAGGTATTTAAGGCGAGCATCAGATGCTGTGCAGGTCAACAGGACATTGCTGCTCTGAAAGTGTTTTACTGAAATGCACAGCCAACATTTGAGCAATGAAACGCAAAGAAAGACAGGACATCTGGGACTTTAATTGAAGTTTAATGATTTGAAAAGTCTTGCCTTCAGTGCACCAAATGGTTCAGAGGATGGTTCAATGATGATATCCCTCTATGAAAAATGAAAAAGAAGGCACGATATCTTTACACCGTTTAAACTATTCATATTATACAATCATTTTTTTCTTCGTTTTTTTTCTCATTAGAAACAATTTTCCACCATCTTTCAGTTTTTTTCTATTCTACAAAAATCCATGCAAATTGTGTTATGGTCCCTGTGTACTGTTGTTGCTGTTTCTGTGTAATGGATGCTCCTTTCACCAAAACAAATTCCTTGTATGTGAAACAAACTTGGCAATAAAGCTCTTTCTGGGTTTGATTGTAAAGCGACCTTGAGCTTGTAGAAATGTGTTATATTGAAAATAAGAATGTTTGTTGTGAAATATGAGTTTGTGTTTTAGTCTACTTAAACTTTAAAATCTCGTTTTACTTACAAATTAGAGGAAATGCTGGCGTTACATTACGTCATATTGCCCAACAAAGCGCATGTAATGAATGAGTGACGTCAGCGTGAAAGGTAAACTGGAGAAGGCACGCGGACGCAACGCCGACGCGATTTAATAAACATGTTCAGAGAGTTAAACAAAGATGTGTTTATTACAAGTCGTGTTAATTTTGTAAGATGCATACACACGAACGTGCAATAACTAGCATTAATCATTTCATTTCTTGATGTTAACTTTAGTGACGTCGTGCGAGCTGTGGATAATATGACTAAGGGCATCAAAATGGTTCTGAAATCGATACGACAGCAGTAAAGAGCTCTTTTCCTATTGAAAAAGTTTGAGGAAATACTTAAAAGTGCACCTTTGTGCCAACAAATCTAGTTTCGTCTGCGTATATTTCATTATTCTATTATAACCTACAAAATGATACAATGTAACGCAAACGAGACCTTCGCTTCTGAATTATTAAGTAGGAAGCCTCAGGTAAGCGCTACGTCACACGCCAGCTCCTCCCTCTAATGCAGTCATTGGCTTTCGTACTTTAATATTCCATGCCGCGGCTTCCGATTGGATAGATTCACATACAACAGATTTCATAAAGCAAATTCTTGGGAAGTTGTGTAAAATCAGTAAGAGACATACTCGAGGTCCACAGGGAATCTCTTTAATCGGTGGAAATCATTTGTGACCGCCTCTGGATTCTCTTTCATGTAAGTAGCAGCGCTTTAAAAACTACTGCAGCGTGATTTAAGTTAAAACAGATGCTTTGATCTTTCCCTGCGCATCTCTATTGAGTGTTCTCAGTCTCTTCTGCATCCATCAGATGAGATGTTAAGCGGCAATGTGATGCGATATTAATAAAGCATCGAGACGTCAGTGAGTCAGACTGTCGATGTGCTTTTTTTACTTCCTTTTATTTCTTTTAGGGTTTTGCTTGTTTTGCTGTCATTCGAGTTTACGAACGTATGATTTAATAACACTTTATCCATTTTAGTTTTAGTAAATGTCATTTTTTTCGCAAAAGTATGCGCATTTTATTAAACACCATTAACATTGTTGGTTTATTTTCTAATAAATGCATTTGCCTGTATACAAATAAGCATTTTATGTGACTTTATATTAATTCTTCAATTAAGAACCATCCATCCATCCCATCAGTTTAATTTTTGCTTTTTATTTATTAATTTTTCATCAATACGAATGTGAAGTTTTCTTTTAAGTTCACTTCAAACCATCTTCTCGCTGTGAGATTTGAGCGATGCTTGAGTAACTGTCTGTGCTGCTGTTTGTCGCAGTCCGATCACAGTCCAAATGAAGCTGATCTCGAGATGAATAAATAGCCTCTAGTTTATTAGGAGAAATTCATAAAGAAAATGAACAAGTGTACAAATACAGTTTAGTTCACAGTTTGCCATTCTGCATCATTTTAAAACGACCATTAGACAAATACGAATCTTCAAATAATATCATTTAAAACACCTTTATGAACTTTGAGTTTATAAAAATACAGGAAAAACTGTTCACGTGTGAGATCATAACGCATATCATCAAACATCTGTTGTAACTGCAGTAACTGTGTTGTACGCTGACTGCGGAGAGCTGGAGCTGATCGCATCATTTCTAGGCAAACTACCTCTTCAAGATGCAGGGCTGCTGCAAGGACATATTCACCTCTTGGGTTCCTCTGCCCGCCCGTATCTGGATTTATGACCCCGTAGTCGTGAAGAATTTTTATTCTGGAACACCTCCAGCTCTGGCCTCATCAGAAAGGCTTTTACATCATCGCATTATGGTGACAGATCGGATAATGTACAGTTTTTTGAGACTGCGGGTGTTCCACTGGCCTTATCTGACCATTGAGTTTAAAACGCAAAATAAATTACAGTAAAATGACATGTTTACTCTGCTTTTACTGTTTATAGGCTTCCTCCGCTAGGAGGTATGCATATGAAAGGCTATGATGCTGTGAAAAACAAAGTTGAAACCATCGATAAAGCCTTGAGTCGGTGTGACTTTGTGCATTTTGTCATCAAGACTCAAACGTTATCACCTTTTGTCTAGTAAAACGACTAGTGCAATCTCGCTGAAGTTCTTTGATAAAAGGTGTAGCACTTTCATCTCAAACAGAAAAGAATATATTAAGACTATCTGCATGTAAATTAATTGATGTCTTTGATGTAAGAGCTCTGTCGGTTTATTAGTAATGACAAGTAGAGACACACACACAAATCTTCCCTTTTACAGTCTCTCCCTTTCTTCATGCAACATCTCTGTATCATTCAGCATATCTGTGACCTTGCCTTAACTTCACCTACAGTAAAAACGCACAAAGCCTACACTGCCAGAAAAAAGCGCACACTTTGTACCTTTAGCTTGTCACTTGATTGATGTTAAAGGGTCAATGGACTGAAGATACTGCCCTGACTACAAAATTAATGACCATATTTTACTTGAAGTATGGGTGTTACGTCACATACAGATGAATTGTTTTGTTTCGTTTCTTTGCCGTCTTAATAGTCCGATTTCACATGTTTTGCTTTTCGAGATGTGATGTCACAGAAACGTCATAAACCAGTCAGATAGATATATAGACAGATGGATAGATAGGTTACTGCACTTCTGCGTTCTCTCATTGTCTTCTTGTCACGTATGGATTTTGCCATTTTAAATGTCTGTCTCGTGCAGTAAACTAGCTTCGGCTCTCAGATCTTAATTTGGTCCATTCTGACCTGTCAAGTGTCTGCGCTCTCTGTATTTATGTCTGTGTCCTGTGAGCGTAATGCTGGCGAGGTAATTGCCTCTTAACGTTGTTGAAAGTCATTCCGCCTTCAAAACTCACTGAAAGTGGATATCTCGTCCGTGCGGTTCAATTCTGTGTGTTTTACTGTTCCTCTTACTTGAGTGAGTCACAACCTCCGTGAAAGAGATTTTCACAGATCAAGGGGTAAGTGTGAGGGGTCTGGTCATAGTTGGGCACTCTGTTTAAACTCTCTCTTCGTGTGGGGACGGCATATACAACAAAGTGATATTTGCTGAAATTGTTTTTCAGATTCATTTAAAATTTTCACGTTTGTCATACGGCATCATGTTAAACATTCAGTAAATAAAAGGGATATTTCATATGTACAGTATGTGAAGGCGGAATGACTTTCCTACTATGGTAGTCAATGTGGTCCAAGAACTGCTTGATTACAAGCATTCTTCCAAATATCTTTCTCTGTGTTCATCAGAACAAAACACATTTATACAGACAACTCGAGGGCGAGTAAATGATGAAAGAATTTGAATTTTTGGGAGAACTTTCCCTTTAAGACAACTTAAAGGAACAGTTCACACAAAATTACATCTCTACTCCTTCTAAACCTGTGCTGTTATTCTCACCCGGTATTACCATTCCTAACAACAGTTATGGCATGATGTAAGAAATCTTTTTGTTACTTCATAAATCTTGTCAGTATCTTTAGTTGCACAGGCATGAAGTTTGTGGATTTGATTGCTATAAAACACACACTGATAAATATATACAATAAAAGAACCAAATTTGTAAATATAGATTTATAGAAATGTAGCTTTCTTTTTAAATCAACAATTTATTTAATTTTTCGAAATGAACAGTTTTTTCTTTTCTTCACTGTGGCTAGAATATTAAAATAAGCGTATCTTTAGATGTTTAACTAATAAATTTCCATTTATTTAAAAAGACATCCCTTGATCCACAGATGGCAGAATGTCAACATGGATATTACTGCTCGCTGTGGGTGCGTCGGCCCGTTTTGGACTGTCCAGGGGTCAGCGCTCAGAACCCATGTTCGCCTCCGTAACTCAGAGTATTTTCCCACCCGACTATGAGCACAACCCTACGCAGCTGAACTATGGCGTGGCTGTGACTGATGTGGATGGAGACGGTGATCTGGAGATGTTTGTATCGGGGTGAGTGTTATGTTCACCTGTCATGTTGGATTTCAAATCATGTCGTTTACTTTTAGGAGAATAAAGTAAAAAAAATATATTTTGTAAATGGATTTAAACATGATTTGTAGCTGGCTCTTACATGCTGCTTTTGTGTTGTTTGACAAAGTAAATATTTGTTATATTGACAAAGAAAAAAAATTGTTGCCAAGAAAATACCATTACCTCAGTTTGCGACTTGAAAAGGATGACTTCAATGAAAAAGACAGATTCGTCAAAGCAACCAGTTTGCTTCATTTGTAAACCATTTGATAAATTATATGGTTTTGTGGATTGAGTGAAAGCTGATGAAAAAGTATGTATTTAGACATTTTAGTGTTTTTG
The DNA here is from genome assembly GCF_015846415.1 of Triplophysa dalaica. Lineage (NCBI taxonomy): Eukaryota > Metazoa > Chordata > Actinopteri > Cypriniformes > Nemacheilidae > Triplophysa > Triplophysa dalaica. The sequence goes on from NC_079552.1 coordinate 4,244,136, forward strand.
TGTTATGAATTAAGACTTTTTGTCAGTTAGGTTGTAGCATCTGACAGCTTTGTATCTCCAGGGATCTTAACAGTCTGTTTTTCCAACTGTTAAATGACAGCTAAGGTTGAACTGTGGAATTGTGGGTCAGAAAAATGCTCAAACAAGGATGTGTTAAAACAGGGTTATTAAGGCAATGTGGTTGTTAAAACTACGTTTATTTTCTCTATCGAATACAGTCCAGGAGAACCAATTGAGATATGAAGATACTTTAACCTAGATACTGATGTTTGGGTTTTGCACTGATTTTTTCATGCTTGTGCCAACTGTTATGCATGCTCTACTTTTTTCTCTTCAGCTACAATGGTCCAAACCTGGTGCTGAAATACGACAAGGTTAAGAAGAGGCTTGTTAACATTGCAGTTGACAACCGCAGTTCTCCATACTACGCGCTCCGAGATCGACAGGGCAACGCTATCGGGGTGACAGCATGTGACATAGATGGTGATGGAAGGGAGGAAATCTACGTCCTCAACACTAATAATGCCTTCTCGGGTATGAAACCGTTCCCTGGGAGAGGTTCTTAATTAAATAAAGTAAATGGACATTAGTTCTGTTTCATTTACTTTCTTTCTTTTATGTGATCTCTCTGTTTTCATGCAGGGAGAGCCACATACACTGATAAGCTATTCAAGTTTCGAAACAGCCGTTTTGAGGATCTCCTGAACGATGAGATAAATGAACACAGAGATGTTGCTAACCGTGTGTCTGGGCGATCAGTGGCGTGTGTGGACAGAAAGGTAACGACTCGTGTCTACTTTAAGCTGAAATATGTCACTTTGCCTCACTAGCGCCATCTCAGTTTGAGAGATAAAATTGCGTGATGCATTATCTGCTTATGTTTTGGTGAGCTGAAGTCAAATGATGTCTAGTCTCAGCCTCAGACGTCACGCCCACGGACCATTGGCTTAACGTCTGATGCATAAGTCACACTTTTCTGGAAACACTTAAGCACGTTCGAAGTCATCATGTGATTGCTTGAAATTTTTCAGGAGATCTGGGAGACGTGTGTGTCAGACGTGCGGAAACAACACAAGCCATCTGAACTAAGACATAAGCTGTCGTGTTAACAGCGGTTGCTATAAGAATTCATCACAGTCGACTAAATGCTTATTTCTTAAAAGTATGCGAGGTTCACGCCATAAACGTATAATCATATTATTGCTGTTAACTTTTGACACGTTCGTGAATGTACACCGGTCTGACACTGCAGGGACATTTCCATGCCTCTTAACATGACGTGGCACAAAATGAAACGTGGTTGGTTACCTGGCAGTCATATGGCCTCTTGGATGGGCGAGACTAAATGATATCAAACTGATGTTTCTTATCGTCTTACTGTTGTGAATCGGGGTGAAGTACATGGTTTTAAAGACTGATTTTTGCATGTACTTGCTCAATAACTGATTGCAAACAATGGAGGTCAATGGGGCCAAATGACGTTTGATTACCAAAGTTCTTCAAAATGTCCTCTTTTGTGTCCTGTAGAAGAAAGAAAATAAATGATTGAAGAACTGCCAGTTTAACTGTGAAAAACTGTGTAGTGCAATTTCATTCATCTTTTTTTTTTTTTGTTCTGTCCCTTATTTTTTATTTAATTTGTGCAACACTAATAGAAACAGGAGAATCAGTTTTCCCTAAAAGCCACAAAACTACCATTTTATTTGATTTATTCTAAACCTAACCTGGTGGTATTTGGAATTGTTTCTAAGTTTTATAAATGTGCCTGTTTCAGAAAATCTGAATAGTTATTTGGAGCCAAATGTTGTTAATCAGTCATCGACTGAACCAGAGAACAACAGCAATTCTAACAGCCGATGAAAAGTAAGTTCATGTGGGTGTTCTGGGACTTTTTACATCTTGTTACCGTCTGATGGTTTTTCTCTTTTGGCCTTCGAATCCTCTGTGGCCATCGGTTACTGTTGTCAGCACTGTGGAGTCCTGCCCCGTTCAGTCAGCCAATATGATTGTTCATTTCCAGCGTTCTGCATTATTTGTCTCTGACAGCGAATCGCGCGTTGCGATAATTAGAAAACGCAAGGCCTCATTTGTTTTTCGTAAGGAGACGTATTAGAAGGAAAGCACAAAGCTTTAATTTGTCTCTCCGCACGTAGGTTATCAGAGCTCTCATCGTCCGACTGCGCTTCACCGCTACTTAATCCCGGACGGCATGATGGATGGCCAGACATGTCAATGATTTGTATTTAGTCCAAATCACAATAAGCTGAACAGCATATTTCTGCAATTACTTCTGGACTGCACGCTGTTGTGTGGAGCAGTCAACAGTGAAGGATGCTCGGTAGTCCTGGGGAAGAGCCGGCGAGGGATTGAAATGGATTTTTTCATCTGCAGTCATTTGACCGGGCTGATGGTAGCGGGATGGTGCTCCCTAAAAGTACTTCATAAATGATTTTATGATTTAAATGATTTAGGATCGGGCTGATAATAGGTTTGAAAAGAAACAAAACAAAATGTGTTTGGTCTCATTGAAATTAAAGTCGGAACAAAAAATTGCCCTATTATTGAATGTTACACACAAGTCGATTTGAAGTTACAGTAGCTGCAGGAATTTATTCCAGGTGCAGATTGTTGAGTTTGCGCTGTAATCGTGCAATCGTTTATATTTTTATAAGCTAGTCGTACAAGGTCACATATGTGTCAAACATTAAATTGCAGTAATGCTGCAAAGCATACGGTTCTCAACAGATGTCCAATGTCAATCAGCCTCAAGTCTTGACTAAAATGTACTTTTAGCTATGTTTTTTTAATCATTTTTCTGTTTATCCCTTTCGACTTTAAAGACATTTATATACAAATGCATTGTATAGTTTGTTTCTCCTTGAGAGTGAAGCGCCATCATTTGTCACTTGAAATGGACAAGAAGACACATTATGGGCTCGTTTCTTAAAGAAGACAGATTGATCCTCACATCCAGCTATCTGCAGGAGCTGGTCATTATCTAAGCTTTATTGCCACTTCAGTTTTTCCTTCCAATGGTATTAAAGTACATTAGGACAAAGTTTTAACTTTTGCTTTGTTAGCTTTTAGCTTTTTAGTATGTAAACAGTTTAATGGTACTGAAATCGAGGGTCCCCATAAATATTGAGCCAGCTGAGTGGTGTGAAACATGCATTTCAGGGATGCTCAATTGAGTTTTTACAGCTCTGAGATGGGACCTGAATGGTTTGTAGTTTAAAGCACACAAGGGTGGATACACTGTGTCCTTGAACATGGAGACCTGAGGTTACTCCAGTACGTCCATGTCGTATGTGTACTGGATTATTTTTTACTGGATAGTGCACATGACTACAGAGCTACTCATTGACAGCAGTTTTAAGTTTTGCTTTTATAAAAAATTGCTCTTATTTATTATTGTGCACAGTACACGGTTTTCTAAAGGGTTTTATGCTATTTTCCATTTTCCAAGAATGATTTTTTAAGGAAGTGACGTTATAGTCATTATAGTAATAGTCGAACCCACAACTTATTGCGATTGGGAAGAGTTTATTGACACTACACTAAATTATAAAAAATGAAATGCAAGACTCAGCTGTTTAATCAAAATGATGCATTTTTGAAGGAACCTACCCTCATCTACGGAGTGATAAAAAACAAACAAATGAAGATAGAAGAATACGGTTTCTTTTGTTTAAAAGCATAGACTCTGTTGTTTAACTGGAAATATTGTTTGTCCATATATTCCTTACAGAATATTTACTGTGAGCCATTAAAGTTTGGTGAAAATGTTAAAAAAATCACTGGTGTAGGCTGGCAACTCTTTTTTTAAAGGCTGGCGGCGAAAGACTTAACATTACACATTAACATTCTCAAAATATCTTCTTTTGTGTTCCGTGTAAGAAAGAAAGTCATAACAATGCACATTTCACAAGTAGGTAAATTAAGATGCAGCAAGAGTCTTTTTGACCACCAAAGTAAAACAATTTTACATCAGTTACATTCCACTTGACTAAACGATTGAAATGATGTTACCCAAAACCTCTGTAAATCACCTTCTTTGTTGATAAACAGAGCATGAAAACCATTAAAATCCTGACATTAAAACCCAAACTGCTCCTAGAGTCTGTGGCGGCTAACCGCATTATTCTTTAATCTGTGTTTTCTGACCTGAAGTGGCGGTTGTGTAGAAACCAGCGAGCGTTTGACATTTTCATTGTTGTGCCTCATTAGGATTCTGGTCATGAGCTGCTGATATTTATATACTTATGTATATATTTTTTCTTTCGCCACTTCCATGCGGTTGGATGGTGGGTGTCTTTATTGAAACTGTGTGCGTAAGTTCATTTGCTTGGCTACCTCACTGACTTCATATCCACAGGGAATCTTTCTGATAATGGGGTGTGAAATTAATATCCAAGGGGAGGCGGCTGAAATATGCGTGTGTGAGTTTATGCGTGCGTGTGTGATACGTGTGGTCGTGTGTACAGTATATTGCGTCTGTGTGTGCTCTGTGCTTACATTATGTGGAATACTGTTTGGCAAACTTTTAGAAGATCTCGGTCATGACAGCCATGATATGTAAGGGATAATATACAGGCAGCCGATTGTTATCGCAGAAATAAACCCCGGCAGTGTGATCTTGTTTCACACTGAAGGGGCTTATTTCGTGATAACAGACGGTTGCTTGTACATTTTCCCGCTTATTACACGGTTACTTTAAATTTTTATTAGCAAATTTTTACTGAATGCAGACCTATATCGAGGAAAAGCTGTTTACTTTCGGTTTTAAAGTAACGACGTTCAAACTCGCGAACAGGCAAATTGCTCATCATTTGTAAATATAATATCATATTAATAAAAGACATATTTATAATTCATTTTTGTGTAATATTAAACTGCCCCTCTCAAAATTATTTAAAGTATTCGGGTTACATGGTGTTATTAGTTTTGAGTGGTTGTTATTTGAAAATATCAACCCTTGGAATGTCGCGACTGGCCAATCAGAATCAAGCATTCAAATGAGCCGTGTAATAATAAGACGTGTTATAGCAAATATGACCTTAAAGTCTATGTCTCTATTTCTTCTCTTAGGGAACGGGACGTTACTCTATCTACATCGCCAATTACGCCAGTGGGACCGTCGGCCCGCATGCTCTGATCGAAATGGATGAAAGTTCCAGCGACCCGTCCAGAGGAATCATTGCGCTGTCAAACGTGGCCGAACAAGCCGGTGTGAACAAGTTCACAGGTTTGTGAGCATGGTTGTGTACGTGTGAGGGCTGTTTTATGCTTAAAAAGAGAATGTGCTTCAAACTGTCTTGTATCACCCTGAAGTGGTTTATTTTACAGTAATGCTATCGTAAAACACTCGTATGCTGCAGATACAGTACGTGTGATACGGGTCGAAGCATACGCCGATGCGGTGAATATATTACCCCAGACTTTAACAGCAGTGAGCTGTAGGGTCATAGGTTTTTTGCCTTGGGCTGATTTACAGCAAACCTCAGTGCTCATATCAGCTTTGAATCACTGAGTTATAGACAGTGTTTATCAGCTAAAGCAGCCGGTAATAGAGAGTTCAGAGGCCTGGAAGGCAGCCCTGAATAAAGAGACGGAGGTTTTGGCGCACTCAGCTGTTTACGGCACTGAAAGTCATGTGAAAGCGCAAGGACAAGTGAGTCGTATTTCAGCTCTGACTAACTCAATGAAGCAGCCGTACCATTAATAACTATGGGGGGAGCAGGCCTGTGGACCTCCATTCAGAGGGAAAAGCAGTTTTGTGGATGGCTGTGAGGGGAATGAGGCAGAAGATACCTAGCATATAGGATGGTGATTTCCAACGGTCAGGCGTTAGGGTTTCTGTGTTAACTTTTGTATATGAAGATACTTCAAGGGTTTCTCTGCATTACTGTATTTGTTGATATATTGCTTATACTTAGGATTTAAACAAGGCAAGCCTTACCTTTACTAAAATTAACCATAAAGGAATTGTTCACACAAATAATTCTGACAATGTGCTCACCTTATGGAAATGATTTATTTTCTAGTTGTCATATTATATTTCACCACAAGACAGACAAAAACCACTGAGACTTTATGTTATGCATACTTGAATTTAGCACTAAAATGCATTTGTTTTGGTTTTTCCTTTAGAAGACGTTTACGTTAACCCATCTGGATTACTTCATTTATTGATTAAGGTGCTTTTATGATCATTAACATGATGAGTCACATATAAGATCAAATGACAGCATTTTACTATAAATTATTTATTTTGTGTTCAGCTAAAGGAAGGATGCCATCTAGCCTACATATGGAGAGACATAAGGGTTTTATGAATTGGGAGAGGCTTCATTTTTTGGGTGAACAAATCCTTAATTTTCTTTTTAAAATGTGAAAATGTTGTTTGTTATTAGAGTTGGTAAAAAATGGAAAAGCATAAAAATACAGCTCTGGCAAATATCAAGAGACCACTGGGAATAATATTCATTTTTCTGAATTTATTATTTATAGCTGAATTTCTTTTTTCATTCCGTAAACTACTCACAACATTTCTATTCAAAATAAAAACTGAAAATGCAATATTTTCATATTCTTTTTTACATACATTTGAGAAGCATTCAAAATATACAGCCGCAGAAAAAATTAAGAAACCATTTTAGAGACAGTTTTTCTGATTTTAGAGGTGACTATTTATATATATATATTTATTTATATATTATAGTTCAGGTAGAGTGATAATTTAACACATTTCAAATAAAAATATTGATTTTGCATTTATTTGCAGAAAATGAAAACTAGAGAAACAGTTTAAAATAACAGAAAAGATGCTCTATATTTTTCCAGACCTCAAATACTGCAAAGAACATAAGTTCTTATTCACTTTTAAACTATAGAACAGTAATATTTCTACATGTATTTAAGAAAAGTTCAACAACATTTTTTATATGATAACCTTGATTCTTATCAGTTTTCATCAGTCTTATCATGGTGTCACACTGCTGTTGGGTGATTTATTGTTACTCCTTTCAGGTGCTTTTATTCAAATTTAACAAACACTTATATATATATATATACAGTATATATATAAATGCTGTTTAAACTCAAATGTGAGGTCTCTTAATTTTCTTCAGAGCTCTATGTTGAATATCAGCTGAAATCATGCAATGAAAAACATTAAAATCAGGCTTGTACTGTACTTAGCGTAAGGAATGCCTGATTGTACTTCTGGAATTCATTTAGAGGTCAGAGTTGAACTACAGCAGTGAGAACAGTGATGGCGCATAAGATGTGTTGGAGGAAAGCTGGTTAAATGCATACGTCCACACTCCCAGTAATGTGTTTCCGAGGAGCCAGAGTCTGTGTCAGCACAATCAACGAGAGCCTGTGTCGAGGAAATGAGCTGGAAAGCCGCTAACGATTTCTGCTGTGGCTTCGGTGATGATGGCCTTCCCTGTCTTCTGTTTCAGGGGGACGGGGGGTCGTGGTGGGTCCCATCGTCAGTCAGTACCTGCCTGATATATTCTGCGACAACGAGTACGGCCCCAACTTCTTGTTCCGCAACAACGGAGATGGTACGTTTACGGACGTGGCGGTACAGGCAGGTGAGCTGTCGATTCTTTGTTTCTTGATAATATTGTTTTATAGGCCAAATATAGGAAATGAGGGACGTTTTTCTCTCTTTGTTTTTGTTTCCAGGAGTAGACGACCCGATGCAACATGGCCGTGGGGTGGCTTTAGCAGATTTCAACCGGGATGGGAAGATGGATGTCGTCTACGGAAACTGGAATGGGCCGCATCGCCTGTTCATGCAGCTCGGCAACCATCGCAAGCAAAGGTTCAAGGTGCAGTTTGTGAAATCACGATTTTTTGTGATTTCCATTTGCTATAATAACAGTCCTTAGTTTTGATTAGATGTGAGTATACTTAATGGTAGGCTTCACTTTTCATCTTTGCAATGATATATAATCTCACGCTGAGAATGTCTTGCTCCCTTTGTCTTGAGCTACATCATTAAATCATCCTTTACAGAAGATACAGGAGGTAATATAATAACATATGCTTTCTGATGAGAGTGTTCAATTATTTTCTAATCAGAGTTTTATTGTTTGTAGTGACCTGGACCTTGTTTCAGCTGGTAGAGCATTCGAATGATTGTATTTAAAGACATTAAGAGTTAGGAACGTCTCTTTTTTTGTGATCTCTGCTTATACTGTATCTATGCCAGTGGTTTTCAATCCTGAGCCTGGGGACCCACCACTTTGCACATTTTGAATGTCTCCCTTATCTAACAAACCTGACTCAAATCATCATCAAATATATGTATTGTCACCTGTTATCTGCCTATTTGAGCCTACGTATGAAAACGCATGTTGGAACTAGAATGGCTGTAACGCATTAATTCTTTGGAATACAACCTTACGGTTGGTCTCGTATGAAAAAAGAAAAGTAGCTGATTATTGCAACAAAAAAATCAAACACACACGAAAAAGATTTAAAGGTATGTTGTTAGGTTTATTGTAAAAATAAATTATAAAAGTTTATGTTTCTCTTTGATTAAAAAATACATAAAAAAATATGGGTCGCAAAAGGATAAGAAAAAAACTAAGCACACTCTTTATAAAAAAGAATCAATTACTCTCCCTACATAAATTATTTAAAAAAACACCAAAGAAATCTGTATTCTACAGTCTTAGACATTTCCAATGATATATAGTTTGTCATGATTCGATTAGAAATTACATGCAGAATATTGACGCAAACTTAGGTGTCACACATATGGAACGGTTGACGGTTAACAGGCTAGGCAAATAACAAAATAAAATAACTAAAGATGAAAAAAAGAAAAAAATCTGTCATCATTTACTAAACCTGTATGAAGATGCTTTGAAGAATTGGTAAACAAAAAATGGCGGTAATCAATTACTTCTATTGTTTGGACACAAAACCAATGCAAGTCAATGGGTACCTCTACTTGCTCTTCAAAATATATTTTGTGTTTTGCAATAAATTGATGAACACAAACTTTTGTCTGTTTATTTTGGAGTTAGACGTGAAGCTTTTGGACTGTGTCAGGTAATTGTATCGACTTCACCGGGTGTCTGTGTATTTGACTGGAGTGTTATGGATGGAGCAGCAGCGCGTGTGTAAATCGCCTCTGACTTCAGTTTGATCTCTGTTTAAAGAGCAGTGATTGGCTCCTTTAGGACTGAGATAAATGTCAGGAGGAAGCTGTTTTATGGGGGTCAGTTGGTGGGTTAATGTCTCGTGGGAGAGATAACAGATGAATCTCCACAGGTGAAATGCAGGGTGGGGTATTGTGGCATTTGCCATTATTATTGGAGCAGGATTAAGATGCTGCGTTTTTATCTTTTTGTGGAAGGTGCCCAACCATCCATCCATCAGTCTGTCTGTTTACGCACGCTAGTTATAATACGTTTCCTGCGTCTTTCTGTTCATCCGTCGCTGTCTGTGAGATGATCGGATTGACACTGTCACTCCTCTCCTGGGTCCTGTCCAGGGATGGCCATCACCTCTCCTTCAACCAGACAGCTGAAGGTCACTTCATGGGCTTTCTCTTGCTGGCTTTATGAGCCCTATAATTAAAATTGGGCTTAATACTTGAGAAATTTCAGGCATGCTCAATAACTCTTCCATGACTCAATGCTGCTCTACTGAAGTGTGGAGATGGTGGTTACTTTTCTCAGCTTCTAGTTGTAGGTGTTAATTTACCTCCAGGTCAGGTATCTCTATCTCAAAGACATCATTTTCATTACATTCATGCATTTTATTTAAAATGACTCACAGTGCATTCAAGGCTATATATTGTATGTCAACAATTGTCTCCTTTTGAACGAATAGTTCACCCAACAATGAATATTCACCATAAGGTTGTTCAAAATCTGTATTCCCTTCTGTGACACACAAAAGAAGATCAATTGGAATGTGTCATTTGTTTTGTGTCCATACAATGGATGGAAGTCAATTTTTTTTAGGTACCAGATTCTTCAAAATGTCCTTTTGTGTTCTGCTTAAGAACAAAAGTCAAACAGGTTTAAAATGATATGCGGTGAGTAAATGAAAGAAAAACTCTTTCCCTTTAAGTTCATATTTCACCCCAAAATCTAAATTCTCCTGCCCTTACTCACCCTCTTGTCATTTCAGACCTGTATGACTTTCTTGCTTCTGCAGAACACAAAAGAAGATAATCTGAAGAATGTTGGTAACTGGCACCCATTCACTTGCGTTGCTTTTGTGTCCATACAATAGAAGTGAATGGGTGACAGTGCTGTTCGGTTACCAACTTTCTTCAAAATATCTTCTTTTATGTTATTCGGAAGAAAGATACTGATATAGATTTGAAGGTGAGCAAATGATGACCAAATTTTCATTTTTGTGTATACTTTAACTTTAAGTCTGTTTTCATTTCTTTTCAAGAATTTTAGGACAAAGATTTTTCTCAATAATTCATTGAGAAAAGGGTGAGAACACTATTAAGTGTTGCTTCTGTACACTTCACTATGTGAAAACAAATTTTGACCAATCTTATTTGTCTCTAGACTGAAGTGTGTACTTCAGGCTCAGCCTTGTAGATACGATTTATGAAGGTCCATGTGCCACCGTGCCCATCTGATATACTGATCCTTGTTTCTTTGTATCAGGACATCGCCTCACAGAAGTTTTCCATGCCATCTCCTGTTCGTACAGTCATCGCAGCCGACTTCGACAATGATAATGAAATGGAGGTCTTTTTCAACAACATTGCTTACAGAGGACCGTCAGCCAACAGACTCTTCAGGTATATTTCAAGATTTAGATTATACTTCACCCAGAAATTTCCGTCATCATTTATTTACCATCATGTTTTTCCAGACGTTCTTTCTTTGACACTACAGGAGATAGTACGTTACAGTTTTTGTAATGTTAGGTATTTATTGGTTAGTTAGTCTTTTTTCACCTACATTTTATGGAAAAGAGCAGATTTTCAGAGTGCTATGTACAAACGAAAGAAAAGTTTGGAAAGAACATGAGGGTGAGTAAGTGATGATGTGTAGAATATATGGACAAATATATTGGGACGCCAATAGAAGGTCTAAAAAACATGTTTATACCAGTAATTCCAATCAAAGCAAATATTAATGCCATATCATACAATACCATTTTAAAGGACGGGTGCCACAGGGTTTCATGCATTCGGACTTCTTTAAAATGTTACATTTGCTGGCTCTCATGCTTGACATGACGTATGACATATTATTTCTGTGCTCGATACACTACCCCAGCGTTCCTTTAGGGTTTGGAAGGTTTTTCTGTGTGAAATTCTGTTCCGTAACAACTTTTTTTGTTCGTCTATTGGACAATTCTCTCTAAAAAGCATGGCCACGGGTCTACCAGAGAGAGTGAGATGAATAGCACGCTCACGCACCAACCACGGTGATTGGGAGAAAGAGCACGTCCGTCAATGTGCTCCTTCGTTCGGGAAGTTCAGCTGTGTTTGGAGCGGTCCTAGTCTCATACTTTCATACTGAAGGTCTGCAACTTTTCGCTGCTATCTTTGCCCAAGGCCCGCCCAAGAGGTCATATGACTGACAGTAAAGCAACTCATCACGTTTCGTTTTGTGCCTTGTCATGTTAAAAGGTGTGGAAATGTCCAGTAACAGACCGGTGTAAATTAACGAACTTGTAAAAAGAAAACAAACAATGATTATAACTTTATGCTATGAACCTTGCATACTTTTAAAATTGAGCGTTTAGTCGATCGTTGAGATGAGCTTTAGTTCCGCTCCCCTGCACCCCTTCAGGGGCTCGCCTGTTTTCGTAAATATTCGTACAGCTGTATCTGACTTTTATAAATCTGATGTGTGTTACATCCGCTTTAAAGAACTTTGTGTTCATCTTCGTTGCAACAGTTTTACAACTTATTCTGTTATGAAAAGACTACGTCCTTATGTACAAGTCATTGATGGGTTGGGAGGATGAGTGTTTGGCTTAAAGTTGTTTAGCTGGGTTTATGTGTGGGCTATATGCAGACCGGTCAAAATGAATCAACTGTTGCTGTAAAATCAGAAGGCACACAATTCTCTAGAATATTTGCTGTAACCATAAGATTTATGGTCACGGAAATAAGTAATCAAACCTGTTCATAAGAAGGGGGCATCCCAATACTTTGGCCATATAATGTATATAATGTAGTTTTGACACTTTTAACAATGATTGTTCCAGAAATAACTACTGAGCTATAAAAACCTGCCACACAACTCATCATGTTTTTTTGAAGACTAGGTTCCATGTACCTTTCCATGTCACCTTGATGATATTGTTTGTTTTCTGCTACGCTTGGTAACTACATTCTGATAAACTGCATCAGATGGGATATTACACTTAAAGTAAAACTATTAGCAAAGTTGTTCGAGTCGGATCGTTTTCTCTTGGATACTTGTTCTTTTATTCTTTTATATAGCTTTATATTATGCTGCAATATTTCCAATATTCCCATCTGCGTGTTTTCCGCTGTTAAAGAAATCTGACACTAAATATCTTGACATAAAGTAAACAGTTAACAGTTTAACAGTAGTCTTATTGCTTTAATAAATTCCTTAAAGATCTGTGAATTTCAAATGTCAAAATAAACTACCTGTAATGTTTATTATGAAGACAATAATATTAATGTTGCAACATTTGCTAGAAAGAAATGTCTTTCAGTACCTTTATTTTAAGATTTGTCTTTGATATTTGAACCAGGATTGCCCGGACGGATTCATCAACATATAAACGAGGGTAAGAAAAATGTGCATATGCGAATATACCTATTGGGAATCCAACAGAATTTGCTGCACACGACCACTTGTACGCAGTTATTTGGGAATGAAACCCGGTTTACGATTATGTAACAGATATTTCTTTAACATTTGCATTGTAAGGCAGGAAATAATTATTGAAATTCTCTTTTCGTTTGGGGATTTGGTGGGAAGCCCAGGCAGCACAAGCCAAATGTCCAATGGCAAGACCCCAAGTCTACCTGATGGGAAATTCCCTTCATATCCCACCCATTGCACACTCATTTCCTAGGAAAGACTCAATGAATGTGGCATTAAACAGAGAATATTTTTGTTTCTAATCCCACAATCAAACAATCAAGACCTTGGTTCTCAGAAAGCAAAGCCCTTTGTATAAAATAACCCTAGAAACCTCTCTGTTAGGATTATTAGTCATCCAAATACAACCAGACAGAATGTTTTCACTGGATTAATATTGTAGTTTCATGTAAATGAATATCTCATTTTGAGACTTGTTGTATAACTTGCTACGTCTGTCTGTGAATGTTCCTTTGTGCTGCGCCAAAATAAGTAATTTATCTTGACCGTGGCAGAATTTCACGAAGAGAACACGGAGATCCACAGATCGAGGAGCTGAACGTCGGGGAGGCCGCAGAACCGGAGGGACGAGGAACCGGTATGAATTGATTTGGGGTGAAAAATATAAGGCTGTAAATCCATTCCAAGAGTCTGCTTGGTAAATTATAGTTGCTTTCTTAAAATCGCGTTATCCAAAGGTCTGATATTTGAAAGATAATGAGTTTGTTCTGACAAAGACATTTAAAATTGAGAGTTTTGTTTATCTATTCCTGGAAAAATCATTGGCCCCTACATCTTACATCTGTCTAAAAGTCCAAGATCATAGTGATTTTTTTTAATTTAATAGACACTCAAATGGCATTGGAAAAACTGGTTGAGCACATCTCTAAACTTTATTCTGTTAGCATCTGTTTCTCCTCTCTCTACCACTAGATGGCATTATAAATCCATTCTTGTGTGTTACCTGTAATAAACTCATTTAATAACACCATCAATAGGTGATGAAGTTCTTGTGTGACCAGGTGTATCTATTACAGGAGCGGTTGTGACTGATTTTGATGGAGACGGACAGCTGGATTTGTTGGTGACACATGGAGAAAGTGCAGCTCAGCCCATCTCTGTGTACAGAGTCACGCAGGTGAGGCCGTGGTTTACAACTTTTTTTAAGTTTTGTCACGTACATAACTGTACACTTATGATATAAAGTATAGTGAAATGGTTTGTATTTCCACAGTATACAATAAAATAAAATCAAAATATATTTTTTCTTTTGAAAAATTAAAAACTGGGTTGAAAAATTTAAAACTGAGTTGTTATAAACTGAAGTATAAAATAAGGAGAAATAAGAGGAATTATAAGTACGCCTATATATGGACAGTATATATCTTAATATAAGAAATACTTATATATTATCAATAATGTTTAATAATGGCTGATTTCTCATCGCAGGGCTCATCTAACAAATGGCTCCGTGTGATTCCACGCACACAGTTCGGGGCTTTTGCTCGTGGTGCCAAAGTGATCGTTTACACCAAAAGAAATGGCCCCCACACACGCATCATAGATGGAGGGTCCGGGTACTTGTGTGAAATGGAGCCGGTGGCTCACTTTGGACTGGGTATGATCTCTTTTTTTTTCTAAGTACTCTTTTATTATCAAAAGAACAGTTCAATAAAAAATAACATTCTGCCTTTTTTTCTCACCTTTGTGATAATCCAGAAATTAATACAAATCTTTTGAAGTTGCATGATTGCTTGGTCTGAACAAACTCCTGAAGCTGTCTGATTCATGCATCATTCAGATCAGTTTCAGGGCTTGTTGTAAGATGAAGGGTGGTAAATAACAAAATTTCCTTTTTTTTGTTGAAATGTTCAGGTCAACTTTTTTTGGGCTGAAAGGTATAGCCGTGAAATTATGCAGACCTGTAAAATATCCATTTCATAAGTGCATCCACTGTGCAGAATCAGTCTCGGAAATGTTCGGGGTCACTGAGCGGCGGGAAAACAAGCTTTCGCTCTGCTGATTCATTACAGAGAAACAATTATGATGTAACTCCCGGTCATGTTCGCCTGTGGGGGGCTCGGGTCTCATAAGGTTATACAGCAGTAACATTATCCTCCGCGTGGAGGCCGTTTCCTGAATATCCTCATAGACTGGAGGTCCAGAGATATGCCTGCAGGTGTGCCGGCCGGTGGCAGTGGACCGGGACCTTCACCTGAAGCTCGGCCGTCTTACAGATGCTTGGCGGCACACGGCTTCATTTGGGAGCTATCGGACAGATTTGAGGCGGGAACGTGCTGCCAGCTGGAAGCTCTGAAGGTTCTGAATGTGCTGTGAAAACAAAGCGATAGCCATCAGTGGTCATCGGATCAGCCGGTGGGATTGTAAATATGTGTGTTTTTTTACTTCTTTTCGAGGATGTTTCTGTTGGAATGTTTGGAATAATAGCAAAATTTTTGCACTTTTAAATTAATTTTTATTTAATATTTGTTGTGTTTTTATATTTATAATGCTGCAACATTTATTTATTATATGCTTTTTTATTATCATGTATTCACCATCATTTTCAAAACCTGTATGTAACTCTTTCTTCTGCGGAACACAAAGAAAATATTTGGAAGAATGTCTCAGTGGTTTTGTGTCCATACAATGGAAGTCAACGGGGCCAATATTTTTAGGTTAATGACATTCTTCCAAATATCTTCTTATGTGATTCGCAGAAGAACGAAAGTCATACAAGTTTGGAATGACATTAGGGTGAGTCACCGACAAAATAATTGTCATATTTGGATGAACTATCCCTTCAATGGGATTTGAATTTCAGGTTTGGGATTTTGAGACGTTGCTAAGATCTCTTTTCAACCTATAGAAACCTTTAGCGGTGACATGTTTGAGAATAATTGAGATTCAATTCACCCACCCCCGTAAACTAAAATCTGCTGGTGCGTACAGATTCTCTGTTAAACCGTCTCTTTCAGTAAGCGCTGGTGAAACGTCATCCTCTTTGTCTAAGGAGGCACCTGAGCCAGCTCGGACAGTGCCAGGAGCCCCGTGGATCTGTTTACCTAGAAATGTCACTTTAATTAAGAACTGGGAAGGTGGTCAAAGCTTCTATCCTGTTTGACTAAAGGCTATAATGGAAGGAAAGACTAGCGGCCCACCCTTCCCTCCTCCTTTCTCTTCCTTTGAAGCTCTGCCTGTCTCCTCCACCACGTTTGTTTCCCTTGGACGGAGATCACGACACCACAAGAAAGTCTCCTTCAACTGCCATGTCGACTACTGTCCTGTTCTTTGTGCTGAAGCCAGTTGCGTCTCTTACAATCTGATTGTTTCAGTAAGCGGACGTTGCCGTAAAGCCTCTTAATGTGCTTTCCACCCACCGCGCCATTTGTTAAAGCCCCTCATTCCTGCACCGAACAAAAGACAGATTTCATCAGTCTGGTATATGAGAACCTCGTTGTTTTAATGCCTCGGTGGAGGTTATGCCAAAAACGTTCTAGTCTGTGAACCCCACACACCGTCAACCATGAGAGACCTCTATCAAATGAGACATGTTCAGGCCTCAATGCTCACAGAACTGCCCACAGCCGAGACCCGGCACATTCTTGAGAATTTGTTTTAGAGTCTGCGTTCCACGTGCCAAACCCGAGCCTGTTCCAACCTGGCTTTTGCCGAGAAACTTCTTGGGAGGGCTTTCTCTCCCGAACGGTATTTTTCTGCGGAGCGCTGTATGTTAAGAAAAGAAATCATTCATTATGTCTCTTAAGCCTCAGGGCAAGTTCTGAAGGCAGACTGTTCGTGAAGTATTGAAAGGTTCGCTGTTCGCTGCCCTGACAGGGAAAGATGTGGCCACCAGTATGGAGGTGTTCTGGCCAGACGGACGATCCGTGGCCAGGCCGCTGGAACCCGGCGACATGAACAAAGTTATGGAGATCTATTACCCTGAACATGAGGAGGAAGTGACCCCGGCTGCTGAGATTGAGGTACACACCCTGTCTGCCTTCCTCGTGTGTTCTTTTTCTTTGAAAGATGTAATTGTTGTTGTCATTTGATACGGTTTCTTTCGTGCAGTGTGGACCAGGATTTGAAGTCAATGAAAATGGCCGTTGCACAGGTACGCTTTTCTGTTAAATACAGACACACAAACAACAAGTTTGGTCACTGTGTATCACATTTAGTTTCCCTGAACCAAGCCTGTGTTTCTCAAATCTAATCCCATGAGCCACGTCTCGTCCCCAGATCGAGACGAGTGCACACAATTTCCGTCCGTCTGTCCCCACGAGCGACCCGTCTGCACAAACACCTACGGTAGCTTCAAGTGCCGTGCAAACAAGAGGTGTAACCAGGGATACGAGCCTAATGATGAGGGTACGGCATGTGTAGGTGAGTTGGGAATAAAGGAGGATGATTAAGGTTGATCAATGCTTTGAGGCAGTTAGAAGTCCCTGAGAAAAGCTCACGTTTTACAGTCTGTTCAACGTCTTTTTGATTTGGTCCACTGTATGTAGTTGGATTTTATCCTCATGCTATGATGCAATATTTAGCAATTACATTTCTGGGGTTATATTGACTCCACTAATGTTTAAATGATAAAGTAGTTGATAAAGTATGACATTTGGCGGCATCTAGGGGTGAAGTTGCGAATTGCAACCAACGGCTCACTCCACTCGACTCCACCCATTTGAACAACTACGGTGGCTGACACAGAACTAAGATATATATTTAACAAACACTATTTTTAGAGCAGTTTTTCCATTTAGGGCTACTGTAGAAACACGGCAAATTCCATGCAAGGGGACCTGCGGTGTATGTAGATAGAAATAGCTCATTCTAAGGTAATAAAAACATAACACTTCATTATGCAAGGTCTTTATACACCTCTGAAGACATAGTTATGTATATTATATTGCATTTTTTTCAATAGATCCTCAAAAAATTACTCACTGAACAAAAAAATTACTTTTTGATTTGAAGCGATTTTATTTGTTCATTTGATGTCCGAGTTCTCTGAACTGAGTTTCTGCGGAAACCACAAGAAGATGTTGATTATCACAGAAGGCATGCAAAATATATATGGAAATAAATGTAAAACAACTATTAATTTCAGATACACGTAGATATAGAAACATTGTCTGAGATTTCATGCATTTTTTATTCAATTGTTTTTTTATACAAATTATCTGATTTATGCTATCCACCTTCACTTCCATTTGTTATTCTTCTATATCCATTATTGTCTGTTTAATTTAAAGGGAAACATATCAGACAACGTTGAACTCAATGTTTTAATGCATTAATATCTACTATAGTGAACAGATCTTTAAAAGCGATTTCTCTTTGGTCAGAAAGTGATGAGACATCCAAACCAGCAGTAGCACTGATAAAGTATTGATGCACCTCTTTGGACTTCATTGTTTCTGTACTTCACCCAGAAAAGACAATTCTATCATCATTTACTCACCTTCGAGTTGTTCCGAGTTGAAGGTGAGTAAATGATGACCGAATTTTCATTTTTTGGTGAAGTATCACTTTAATGCTCCTCAAATTCATCCTGTTCTCTCATCACCTTATAGACTTTGGGTTAAAAATAGTTACTGGTTTCTCTTTTTCTGTCGTTTCTTCTTGCAGCTCAGGTGGCTTATTTTGGAGAAAAAAGATCTTCATCCTCTTCCAAACTCTGGTCTTCCTGTCCTCTTGTACTAACTGTACTCACCGTCTTCATCGCATGCTTGTGGGCATGAAGGGCCGGGAGTCTCTCCGCTCCTGACATCTCTGTCACCCTGATTGTTCTCTGTTTCTCAAAGATCCTATCTGTCTCACACTGAGGGCTTTGGAAGATGGTTGTTAAATGAACTTTCTATGAACATTTCACTTTTCCTGTCATTTCTGCAATATCTCATTTATAATCGTGATCAACAAGAGCCTCTATGCTTAGCTTTTTTGGGAGCCACAAAAGATCTCTGTTGTTAGGAAAAACAGCTACAATGAATGAAATCTCTGATTAAATATAAAGCAGTCCTGGTTTTCATCATATTCATCAACTGTGATTTGAGATGAGATTGTAATGTGTATGATCTTCATAAAAGGCCTTCTCTCAGCGTGTCACATGCGTGTAAACAAGCTGTCACGGGTTCAATTGAGTTCTAGTGCATTCAGACCTGTATCACATCTTGCCAGGAAGCAGCGTGTTAGCAGGTTTTTCAGGAGAGCATATGCCCAGCCATCTGTTTCATGCAAGGTTACATTCCTTTAGCAAGAATAATACGTTCACAAGAGATTCATTCAGCACAGTTTTGACCCTCAATACTCGTGACTGCAAACGGGATCAGTGCATGTTTTTGGCATGGACGATTGTTTACACGCCAAAATTTTAGTCGGAGTTTCTCACACAGCATTTCACTGTCGTATAGCACAATGTTGAACCAGTGAAGGAATCTTTTTATGTTAATACTTGCCGATAACAACCTGGACATCTTTTGCTCCAGCTTAAATATTGAAAGAATACTTAGATTTTCTTGAACCAATTGGATTTCTTTAAATGTGACATTATTTTAAAGACAATCACATTATGCTTATTTCGACATTGCCAAAATAATCATGATATTTGTAGAGTTTAATTGCAAAAACAAATAACTCGTTTTTTAAAACATTTCCAAAAATTATGTTTTTTTATTATGTTTTGTTTTTGTGTTAGTTGGTTTGAGCTATTACGTAAAGCTCCAACCTATGAAATCTAGCAGCATCTAGTGGTGAGGTTGTGAATTGCAACCAACGGCTCACTCCACTGCCCACCCCTCCCTTTTGAAGCACTACGGTGGCTGACACAGGGCTACGATGTTGTTACGTTTTTGATTTATTGCCGAAGGCGATGACGTATTAGCGAAAGTCAGTAGAGCAGTTTGTCTGTTAGGGCTACTGTAGATAGAGATAGTTATTCTAAGTTTATAAAAACATAACGCTTCATTACGAAAGGTCTTTAAACACCTCTGAAGACAAAGTTATGTATCTTATATTGCATTTCTGACAATAGATCCTCCAAAAAAATACAAACTGGACCTTTAATCAAAAAACCCCAACTGCATTTTGATTGCTATTCATTTGAATGCACAATAAAAAATATTATTTAAAATAATTCAGAGTTATAGGTTTTTGCAAATTCACTTTTCATTTATATTTCATTTGCTGTACTGCCTTTAATTATAGCTAATTTAATGAAACAAAAACACCAATTTTCTTCTCATTTGGAGTAAAATATAACGATGACAAATATATAACACAGGATTTACACTACAATATAATTTTTTTCATCATAGTTAAGATGTCCATTCAACATAATAGTATTATATTTTATATGTTTTTAAAGTCTTTTGAAGCAGGTTTGTGCGAAGAGAAGACCAAATTTTAAGGTTATATGTATTTTATACAAATGGTTTTGGTTTCCGAGATACATATTTATTTATATATATATATTTATTTTGTATTATATTTTGTGAGTTTTACATCCCAAACCAGTTTGGTTGATAATGCAGATATAAAATAATAAGAAATATTTGCCAAAGTCTAATGAGCCATACGTGTGGGTCTGTGAATGAAACATTCAACATTACATGCAAGCTCCATACCTACTGTACCTCTTAGCTTTTATCAACCGAATGACCTCATCTGATGAGAGATGCGATAGACAGATGTCATCATCACTGTTGACTTCAAATCTGCGCACTCTTTAAGCAATGAATGCCATCATATCTCAAGAGAGCGCTTTTGAACATTCACATTGCCATCACACGATAGGAATCCAGTCTGGTTTGTGATGATGTTAGATAACCTTTGAGCTGACTCATGATGGGAAGAACAGATTATCTGTGTTTTGTTAAGCTTCATTTTTATTTTCCATGTTGTGGCTCAAGAAAACAAAGACTAAATGCGACGATCGCTTCAGGAGAAATCTCACAAGAGTTGACAGATGTCAACTACAATTATCATTTCAAAAGAACATGTAGTTGTGTTCAAAGCAGCTGTTCTGCAGTGTCTTGGTTGTAAGGAGACCAAAGGCACGTTCAGAATCTCAATAAATGCATGTCATGTAAAAGGATTGTGAAACAATGATCTGTTCTCATATTTTTTGCTTTAACAGTTTGTAATGAAAATACCAGCATGGGTTTTTCATACTGGTCCAGACTGCCCTGATAGATCAGTTTAAGACAGACTAATCCTTAGTTTTTCTGGTTTTACAGAGGTTTTGGGTATTGAAAGACAGCTTGAATACTTGATATGTAGGTGATGGATTTGTGTGCACTTTCACATATCTGTCACATTAAGAGAATAGAAGAAAATGGTGACATTTAATTCAACTGTTGAGTTTTTTTTTAAATGAAAATGTGTTCATTTTTGGCCGAATTCACTGTAATTTCAGATCCATATGTAAAATAAAGTCAAGATGTTTTTCTGTGTTGGTTTTCATTTTGTTTAATTGAAACATTAAAGCTTCATTTTTCTGTGTCTCAGAAAACTTGTGTTTAGACTCCAATCTCGAGTCTAAACACAAAAAGGCATGAACTGAGAATTTTTCATGTTTATTTAGTGCTAAGTGACCCGCAAAAACCTTCAAACCAAACACAAAAAACTTCACCAGGTAAATAACATTTTGGGTCTGTATCTCAGCTGCTGGGCAAACAGCCTACCCGAGGCTTTTAGATCTTTGTCTCTGCTGGGGATTCAGAGAGGTTTTCAAGACATATTTCAGATATTTAAACTAAAAAGTAAGTCCAAGAGATGAAGACAGATAGAGGGAGAGACACCAAGCGAAAATAAAAAGTGAAGCAAGATCAGATCTTGGAGAGGAAAGCAGTCTCAGTCTGCAGAGGTGCGAGGTGTTCATTGTCTTTACATGCAACGTTAGATTCCTGAGGTGGGTCGGTGTTCGAAACAGGTGCTGGGGTGTTCTAGGGTGAGAGAAGGGTAAGCCAGTCAACACTCGTGGTTCAGTACTAGCGTATGTGATGCCCACTTAACTGACACACCTGTTTACCCAGGTTTCTTTCTATACAGCCAAGACAGTATTTAGAGAATACAATGAAATTCTTGTTTACTAAGAAACGATTTAGTTTCATACTTTTAGAACTAAGAATGATCTAACTACCGTAAATGCATAAATGAATACAACTGAATGGTGGCTTTCTCCCTTTTAGCATCTGTGGAAAGTCCTGAACCGTTTCTGCTGTTTGATCAAGCCGTGAGACAATTCCAAACATTTGCTTCTGTACTCTGAAGAAAACTAAACCACTCAAAGTAATTAATGTTGAAATGACATTTGGTTTTCATTTACATTTATTCATTTACCAGCTTTTTCCCGAAGTGACTTACAAATGAGGAATGCTACAACATAAGCGATTTTCTTCTGAGACGGTCACATGTGCCAAGACACAAAACTGCACCAAAGGTTGAGCCAGAATGGATTATATAATAATATAAACCGTAGACTATTTTAATAGTAAATGTGGCACTGAATAGTTTTCATGAAATGAATTCATTCATTATGGATGCTTTGATCGACCAATCAGAATCAATGGTGTACCTATAAAATGCAAAGTGTGATCATTTTCTCTCTCACCCCTGCCTATTATCTGTGTATAATTATAATATAATTATATACTGTATATATAGACATTTCCTTTTAAAATGGATGTCTATAGTGTAAGTCACAATTTTGCATTGCTGCAAAGTAGCTTTACATTAAATATCTATTAGTAAAGACATTATAAAAAAAGGATGCATACAAGGAAAAAAATGAAAATTATAAAATATGGATAATACATGGGGATAATGTGCAATCAACTGGTCAATTATGCAAAAATATAGTGTGATATAATACCGCATTGTACATTATTCTATTCCTAGATATAGGTTTATTAATGACAGTGGGGCTCAGGTGTAGTACAGGTGCACTCCTGAAAATAGAGGTGCTTCAAAGGTTCTTCACAGCGATGCCATAGAAGAACCATTTTTGGTTCCACAAAGAACCATTCAGTCGAAGATTTTAAAAGAACCACCTCTTTCCTACCTTTTTATATCTGAAGAACCTTCTTCACCCTAAAGAACCTTTTGTGAAACAGAATGAAAGTTCTTCGGATGTTGAAGGCTCCTCTTGGAACCATCGATAGAAAAGGTCATTCTGGCATCGTGAAGCACCTTTATTTATAGCAAAGTAAAAGTTCAGCTAATGGAAGATTTGTGGCATCAGATTTTAAATTAAGCTTTGTTTCAGACACAAAGTAGCACTTTTTTTTATTGAAAATAAAATATTTCACTTGTTTTGCGTATTTAAGTACCCGATGATGGTGAGATGAAACCTGATCATAAATCATACATTCATTTCCTTTTTATTTCCACATTCCACTATTAATGTGGTGCCATTGCATTAAGAATTACACGCCTGAATAATACAATCTGGCTGTATGACACTAGAGCAAGGGGTTTCATATATTTTTATCTAGATCTGTATTTGTAACACCGATCTTCGTGGAGATTCATACCAGAAAAGATATCTGATAAGTTTGTGGTGATGTAAAAGCAGGATTCATAGCCTGTTTTAAAATATATGATTGATCTCCTGACTTTATTCAGTTATCTCTGGCTGTTCGAAGTCTGACGCACTAGCCTGATAAACTATTGATGGGGTTGAGAACGCATGCCCAGTACTCAGCTGTTGAAGAGAAAAGGGATTAAAATGTGCTGATAGTAAATCTTACAGATGAAAGAATAACTCGGGTTGGGAGGTCTGAATATTTACTATCAGCACACTGAATGTGATGTTTGCTGACATTGGCTGTGGCCATGTAAGCATCCAAATTGCAATGTCTCAATTACACTTGACACTTGATTGATTGATTTATTAGCGCAAATATTACACACATGGGTTGATTTAAATCTGGGAAGAAATAATGTTTTTGACATTCTTAATAAATACACAGAACATCATTCCTGCTGACTTGAATTTCAATTGACATTTAAGGATATGGCAAATTTACAAAACCGTATCCTTTACTTATCCTTAGATTCACATTCTTTTCTTCTTTATCTAAACCCACACCGTACCTTTATTTTGTCTGAATGGAGCTCTTTTTCATTTTTGGAGCATTATCATAGATTCATAATTGTCATATGTACTGTAGGAGTACTGTCCCTTTAAGCAGCATCTTGAAAGACTTCACTTCATTTTGTTCTCGACCTCAGTGTGTGGCCATCTGATTATTTTTGAACGCAAAGGAATGAGACAAAGGCATTGAACGGGTCAACATTTTCCTCAGATCATCAACAGCATGCCGTAACCTTGAACTGAAGCTTTATAACATTGCTAAATATTTCTGACAACAGAGATTATTGCAACAGCACATATGTATCCTGTGTGCGCAAGAAGTTGTTATACAACAGACACAACAACATCGGCGTTAACCCCTGAGGTTACGTACCATCAGCCAAAACCAACATAGCCGGCTCTAGAGAGGAGCATGAAGCATAATGTTTGTAAAAACTAAATACAAAACCAAGGAGGCTGTATTTTATACATATTGTTTTTGTTAAACTGTCTTATGCAGCTGAATAGATAAATAATAAACGAACTGTCATGAGGTGTGAACGGAGACTTGCTGGCATGTTTTGATCAAAACAGTGAAGGAATCTTGAGGTTGTCTATATAACAGAATCTTGTACACGTTTGCAATAAAACTGGAAACCTAAGATTTTCACATGTCTCCAACAGTCACAGAGGTTTTTGTATTTACATTTAGGTGATCCTCTTTATTCAAAGCAAAGTATGAAAGTGAGGGAATCAATAAAGTAAGTGATTCATCATACATTAGGTTTTTAATAGATTGTACATGGAGATTTCACGTTTTATTCATGCCATATGGAAGATATGCCCTTCAAATTTATATAATTTGATTGAGACAACAATCAAATGATTTAGGTTTGGTGACCCCTGAGAGCTTTGGCAATCCAGGGTAGGGATTGGTTGGGCAACCTTGTTTTAAACAATGCAGTCCAAACGTACAGTCTCCCCGCTTGAGTCTTGTTTACTTCCAAGGTTTTATCCTCATGCTACCCAAAACCATAGGGAGTTTTTCCTCACCACATGCACTTTTCCTTGCTACTGGCTGAATATTCAAGCTCTATTTTCTTTTAAGCTCAGTTAAAACAACATGTGTTATGAAATGGGCTTCACAAATAAATCTGAATTGAATATATAAATGAGCTTAAGGGAATGTTCTGGGTTCAATACAAACAAACAAAAATCATGTTTACAGTAATGCGCCGACAATGGAGGTCTATGAGTCAAGGCATTCAGGAGAGTTTAAAGGCCAAAATGGAAAGCTTATATTTTTGTTGATTTGCTCATATTTATTCTTCCTTACCAAAATGTGTGTGTGTTACTTAAGCTTAAAAGTTGTATAAATCGTCTTTCAACGGTAGAACTACTGTTTACTATGAACGTCTGGTTATGTGTTTGCGACGTAATTCCTGTGGGTGATTTTTTGCTGTGTAAACAGTACTTTACTTATAGTTATGTAACGGCCCTTTATAGTATATTTTAATGCTATTGCAAAAGTTTAAGGCCTTTCAATTTCAAGACATGGCTCAAAATTTGTTGGCGTCATATTTATCATGTAATCAAATATACATATATAACACAAAAAATAAACTTTTCATTTATATTGTAGAATGCTCCCTAGAGTTTTATTTTGGCCAAGTTGTTGGACAATTTTTTTTTAACAATTTTGTGACCATATTAAATCTGGTACTCGTTATATTATATTTTATTATATCATAAAAACATTATTTTAAAAGTGAATTGCAAAAATATACACGGATGAGCACTTCAGTTTAGTATTGAAATGGCAATTTTTTCACTCTTGATAGAATAATTAATAATGCAAAATATTATGTTAACATAATAGACTTAACTCTGAAGACTGAAGATTTAAAAAGGCAAAGCAATAAAATATCTACATGTGAGGTAGCAAAAATAATGTGGTGGTACAAAATGTCCAAGACAGTTTTATTGTGACTTTTATATTCAGTATGTAATGAGATCAAACCCATAAGGAAATCTGCGAGTTTTAATAAAAATGAACATTCCCTAGAATGATTTCATCCTGATAAAAAGAGCTTTAATCTGAACTGGTTGACTCATGTCATGGGTTCATCGGCCCATCCGTCTGTATTCCTGTCACATTCCAGAAACGTCTGAACAGAGAACTTCCTCATAGTTTTAAAATGATTGTCACTTTATTTAAAGTGACCTTACAAGAATGAATAACAAATCACATCTATTTAGTCTGTTTGATTACCTCTGGTTCTCAAACAACAAAGCTCCTTTAGTTTTACTCAAGTCCTCTTCCTGTTTTTAAAAGTTCAAGAGCGCGCTTGGTCTGAGTTCTGACCCACCATTGATTTTTATTTTCCTCTTGGTTGATAAAGGGGATGAGGTAAAGTCAGCGTGTACCAATTACACTCACCCAGGTCTGCGTGTTTATTGTTGAAAACTAAATACATTCACGGAAAACTCTTATTGTACGTGGGCCTTGAATTCATTTTTGCTGTTCGTTTTGTTGCCTCCAAAATAATAGTCCTTTCAAGCCTTTCTTTAAGTAATCACACATATATATTCAGATACAGTATTTACAGCACACGTGGTTTTCTCCACGTGCCGCAGTATACACTTTTCTATAAGTAGAGAACTAAATATCCATTTTATTTTCAAAACAAATGTTCAGTGAAAGGAGATGCTTATTCTTCAGAGTTTACACCTCAAGAGGTCAAGTTTTATGAGCCATTTCATGTTCTGTGAGGGTTGCTATTTTTATATCCCTTATTGCCAGTTTAGTCTTTAAAGCAATTGACATTTAGCAAACATCATTAAACAGATAAAAAATCTAAATGGTAAACAAGGTTGTTGTACTCTTAAAAAAAATGACTATCAAAAGGTTCTTTGATGCCATATAAGAACCTTTCTGTTCCATAAAGAACCTTAAACATTCAAAGAACCTTTCTGTTTCAAAAAAGGTTCTTTGTGGGGACAAAAGGTTCTTCAGATTATAAAAAGTAAGAAAGAAATGTTGTTTAAAAGAACCTTGTTCTTCTATAGCATCGCTGTGAAGAACCTTTTAAACAGCTTTATTTTTAAGAGTGTCCTCAGTAGGAGCTGACGGGTCTGGCATCAAATACTATTTTTTTTACAATGAATTGGTTGAAGGATAAACCAGTATTAAATGGTGACTGACTGATTTCTGATCAGATTAAGCTGTTGTAACTGTCTTTGAAGATCTGATCAACCGATCAGATTGATCCAGTGGTCATTGTCAGCACCTGTGCTGCTGTGGGGAGATAATAAAGCCGGATGGTGATGGTGCTAGTTTTGGGGCTCTAGGTGGAGGCACGAGAAGCTGAATATGCAGTGCTAGCTGGTACATGAGCACCTAAATGATCTGAGTGTTAATACAATGGGAAAGTTTTAAAAGGTTGTGGTAAATAAAGGAAGGAAATGGGAAAGGAGAAAGAAAAGGAGTAATAAGGGAAAGCTCAGCAGGTGAATCTGCTCTTTTAAAGCAGGAAGAACAGTCTCCGTGCAAATGATATATTAGACTGCAAAACCAAATTAAGCCTAGTGTTGCCAAAACCGTAACTCTAATCCTCCATGTCTGGAGAATTTTCATGTAGCATCAAGCGCCACATTGTTCCCTTGCTAACAAAATTGATTTATTTTATAGGCAGTAACGCTGCTTAATGTCTGAGAGATAATTGCTTCTTTTGTAACATGCTTGAGCTGGATCTTTCATAAGGTGAAAGTTGAGGTCAAACAATATGTCTCTTATGAGAACCAGTCATGTTACCATACGGCCTAAGAGGAATCCGTCACGTTTATTAGTGTAGCACATACACACAATCCCAAAAATCAGTCTGCTTTTGTTTTAGTGGTTTGTCTGTGTATGAAAATAAATATCTGGTCGCTGTTTCAAGAAGAAAGACAAAACATTTTATTATTTTTGCTGGGCATTCCGGACAAAGAAAACAAAGAAGTCCTGGACGTATTTGTGCATTCTGGGACACAACTAGATTTTCATATAAATAGTAAAAAACACTCTCTTGATACATTGTATTCTTTTAAATGCAATATATGTATATTATTCATACAAATAGATACTTTGCAGGTCTCTAGCAGCAAAAAGTCAGACATTTTATAGTGTTCCCAAAGGAAGTTAAAACAGAAACGTATAATTAGGAAGACATGAACACTTACTTCAGTGTTTTCTTAATGTACATGAAAACAATTTATTATTAAATACAAAAGTAGTATAGTACAAGGATTTGACCATATCAAAGTATTTTTTATAACATGTAAATTTTCATTTGCAGACATTTGACAGTTTCCGTCTCACACGCACGTGCATGCTCTAGTGTTTGATATAAATGAAAAGTGAATATTCTGGAAAACGCGAGGCATGGCACACATCATCCGCTCTCTGCCCGACACTCCATATGAATTATGTATGACCTGACAAAAATAGCAGGCTTGTCCATATAAACACATGGTAATGTATGTCTTTTTAATGGAACTTACATTTTTGTGTCATGTTTTACTGATTTGTATGAAACAGCCCAGGGGCCTTTCAAACCCTAAATGTTGTATTGTAAATAAATGCCCCTCGCACTCCATCACGAGAGTCAAAATTAGAACCCATTTTCAGCCACAATATAATGATTGTGCATAATCATATCTCGAACTGCAGACCTGTATAGTTTCCATTCATTCACTCACTCACTCACTCACTCACACTACCAAACCACGAGTCCACTGCCAGACCCTCATGCATTATTAGTGCAAGTCATGTACAATTTACAGACGTCTCTCTGGCAGTCCACAGTCGTGATGGATCAGCGCCAGGGTGGGTATCTCCACAGCAGTGAAACACGAAGGCAACAGACATGGAATCTGTAAGTCTGCTACAGTACTAAAGATCAGACTAGTCCCTGTGAGAGCAGACCTGAAGCTCAAGGGTGTTTAGTTTATCCAGGTGGAAAACTCAAAATAAAATGGGAAAGAATGACACCAAATAATGAAGTGGAGAAGTGAAGTAATAAACTTAAGATGCAAATGTAGTTAAGGTGGTCTCGAGGATGCTTTATTAAAATGAGAACAATGTGCTTTTAAATAGAAAACTCTATCCTCTCTAAATGTATAAATAGTTCACCCAAGTGCTTTTTTATCAAAGACAAGATGTAAACGGACTTTAAAACGAAATAAATGTGGACAACTTCAGTACTGAAAAGCACAAATGGCAGCATAAAAGTATTCTAAAATTAGACAAACGCAACCTGTAGTTCAGTATTTATTTTTTCATCTTTTTTAACTATTATGTGTTTTTATTCTTTATCATAAATTATGCCTATACCCTTTACAGCACTTTGGTACAACGATTGTTGTTTTTAAGTGCTTTATAAATAAACTGCTTGAACATGCCATAAATAATTTAAGCACCACAAACATTTGACCGCCCCCTAAAATATTCATTTTAGTGTTGAATCTGGCGATTTATTCAAGTCTATGTTCTTCCCGATACTGAATGTTAAACCACATCTTTGCTTTATATCATCCTCAGTAAAAAAACGCTACAGTTTTTGTTTATTTGACAAACTCACTGATTTAAGCGAACTCATTATTCCCGATTATGGAAACGGCTGTCCTGCAGGAGAACATTAACAGAGCATTCCTGCATTCATTACCTCTGAGAAACCAGCAAGAACACTGAAGAAAAATCTCTCTGCCCGTTCTGAACAGCTGGTGAGTCAATCTTCTCTGAACCCGATCAGTCAAAATAAACTCTATCTAAGGATCATTTCCATTGCTGACCTCCACGCTAGCTTCCTCGGCTTCCAGCATAAGCACACACTGGAGGTAGATATTATCGTAAAAAATTTAGATGTTTCTAAAAGAGCTGCTGTTTCCATTTCTAAGAGCTTTGTTGGGCGTTTTGTTCATAACACTAAACATGGGTGGAACAAACAGAGGCAAGACTGTCAGTGAAGTCTGGACTTTAAAGTCACAGGGATGAACTGAGAGCTCAGTCACTGTTTAAATAAAATACGATTCAAATCAAATGTATGGGCAAAGATGGATTATGGACCGGGCAAAGTGGCAGAGTGCCATGGGGAAATAAAAAAGCTAGTACAGGTGTAAAATTGTTATAGATGGAGTGAAAAATATGAATGTTTCCGGCCTCTAACACTGTCTTCTGAACAGGCAGCTTTGATTGAGTAAACACAATAGAAAATATAAACAGTAAAAAAGTTTTTTAAGAATTTTACTTTTTTTTTGGATTTTCATGTACAATATACAAAAGCTTTAATTTTACTTTCCTGTTTTTTTTTTACAGATTTTTCACAGATTTTTGAAATCGTCAAATTACAAATTACCATCCAGTTACAGAAAAAGTCAGCAAATTTACAAGAGAAACAGGAAAAACATGTAATTTCACATGGAAAAACATTTTTACAGTATATTCCTGATTTCCCAGCTGCCAGAAAAGTTAGTTTTTTACAGAATTTTTAACAGTCTACCTTTGAAATATGGTCAAATTACAGAAAGTCTGAAATTTTTAGAGAAAAAAATTATTTTTAGAGAAAAGAATTCGTATTTTATGTAATAAAGGTTATAATGGGAATTGCATTGGATTTAATGAAAACTATAATGGTGTCTATTTGGTGGCATATTATCTGGCAGACAGGAACCAATAAAACACCATTAATTCCTAATGGAATAATGCCCAAATAAAACTTGAAAGAAATTTTGTAATGGTTTTAATGGAAATAGCTAATGGTATTTTAATGGAAATCAAATTTCTATTGTGTTTTTTTATCTCCTGCAGTTTGCTCTGGTAGGAACAACTTTTATTTATATGAATCTAGTGTCTATTTGCTATCATTAAATTATATTTTAACATAAAAAATCATCTACAGATTAGCTACAGAATGAGACTGCAGTAAAAACACCACACTTTCTTAAACTGGATTTTACAGGAGACTGGTGACACACGGTCCACACATCATCCATCTTTGAGCATTTGACAAAGCAGTGCAAAAACAACTAATGAAAATGCAGAGAGGGATGAGAAATAGAGAATGATGTGGTGAGGAGGGTTGTGTTAAAGCTTATGGCTTTGCAGTTGTTTGAAAGGAGGAAGTAAGCTATACTTTCTCTTTCTTAAAATCTGGTGCTCTCATGTTTCAACATGCGTATTTTGGGTAATGTACTGGCCCCACTGTACCCGTACCCCTGGTGCTGCTCCTCCAGTCATTGTGCCGTGCTGGACGGAGAGGTTCCGGTGGAGCTGGAACTGCTGGAACTGCTGTCCTCGAAAATGGAGATCTCGATCTAGACGACCACAGTCAAGGGCTAAAAACCTCAGCAGATGATCACAACAACGCTGATGCCACCGCAGGAACAAACACAACCCCAAGAAACAAATCTGCAATTCATTCTAAATATTTTAAGTCTACTATATTTGCTTAGTCTACTACCTTTTCTTTTGGTCAACTTGCACCAAAAAGGGAACCAGATCACACACAAGAGCAATCGGATGGACCACAAGACCACAAAATTTGTATTTAACTCAAACATGTTCCAGATGAGAGCCGGACAGCTGTTATCTGCATTACCTCTGCATGAGCAAGCCAGAGTAAGTCGGATGTTGAGAACGACAAAATATTGTTCAAATCTGGTAACCGCAACAGTGGAATTTATACTATCAACTGTTTAATTTTAATAAACAATCATAATGTCTTTCCTGTTCATTAAACCAAACCCATGTGATGGATTACCGGTGGTCAGTGTGGAAGGAGCTAAATGGCAGTTATTGCTTATCCATTGCTCCTAAGGTGACAGCTGGTTGGACTCTCTAGAGCTGTGAGCAGATGATGGGCTGCCAAACCCAGCTGGGCTTGTAGTCAATGGGATGGGAAATGGACAGCGTTGCCAAGCAAGCTTGATGGTCCATTGGATAGATTTTCATTTCCCAAAAGAAATCACCCAAAATGGGATCTTAAGGGATCCAAAGAATACGTTGTTCCTGGATGCTCTTTTGAGGGCGTATTAACTGTCACACCTAGAGAATATGTGACAGGACTGGTATACACATTTTTGACGTCGAGATGCTCGTATTAGGAAACCCTGATGTTTTGTTTGCAACACTTCTATTGAAAGACATAAGTGTATATATATATTTCTTCAATGATGAGAAATGTTCAAATTAAAAGTAATGTGTAGCCTATTGGGGTTCATGATGCTTTGATGCTTCAAATTGACAAATTCAAACATCAGCAACATTTTCTATCTCAATAGTTGTGTTGCTTGGAAACATATTTAATATTGTTAAACTTGCACGGGGATGAATTTGCTGTGAATTCTCAAGCTTGAGCATTAATAGACCCGTTCCCCTAAACTTAATTGGAAAAAGATGGCTCGATATAATGCAACAAAACTAGATTGCATTTTAAGACACATCCTGCAAACTCATTTTTGGCTGATTTTAATCTGGATAGCTTTAATTATTATAAAAGCACCATTCTTGTATCATTTTCAAAGCTGTGAGTCAATCTGAACCACAACTGTGTAAACAAACTATTTTCGAATACGTTTTTCTGCTTTTTATTAGTCTTGATGAATTCCATAAACCGAACGTTCAGTCTGGCTCAGAATGTTGGCTTAAAACTTTAGCTGTTAAACACTTTTGAAATAAACACAAATAAGGCATTAAAACAGGTTTAAGATCTTTGTCTTGACAAACTTTCCTTTTCTAGTTACTCTTTAATCACAAAAACAAAGCGTTTGTTGCCTAAGGCACCTTGTTGGTTTCACACAGTTTCCCACAGCGTTACAACTATTGTGCAGGAAAATGGAAATAAAGGCCAACAAATACGACACATTTTCCTCCTTGCTCTATATTATTGTGTCACTTCAGTTGAACGGCCGAGGGTGATGAGATTCTTTGTATATTATGTGGCATTCATTAAAGGGACACTTATGAAGAAGTGTGACCTCAGTAGCCGCACAATCACAACAGTGTCGACTTTGCTTTGCCAAACCAAATATAAATCATCATGCTTTTTAGTGGAAGTGAATAGTCGAGACGAGAAAGCCATGGGAAAATATTTTAGTACGAAGTGACACGAGTCTCTGCAGTAAACTAAAAGAATCGCTCAGTAAAGTTCACAACTGGATTATGTTCAACTCGTCTAATAATGCAAACTTTTTCTTTAAAAACACATAGAAAACCATCACAGTGTGTTAAAGGATATCACTCTCATGCCTCTCTCAATGGGATCTGTCAGAAGCAAACCTCTGGGTGCATAGATCTTCTCGTTCTGCTCCTGAACATACATGCTGACCTTCTTCAGGATCTGTGGAATCAGAGAAGGAACAAAGATGTTCTCAGTCAACAAAAACAAACTGCACTCTCTCAAATTTAGATCTAAAATCTGATGTCACGTCAAACATCATAGGGAGATGTATTGGATTGGATATTCTTAAGATTATTTAGATTACTCTGGTTTATTTGATTTGAATTCTTTCAAGTGGCCCAAGCAAAATGCAGTGTTTCTCTGCCCCCATGGCCGGTTTTCTTGCTTTCAGAACGGCCCATGAAAAGGAATGTATAACAAAATAAAAAGAGGAAAACCGATCTGTTCTGGGTTTAACAGACATGAACAGACTTCCAGAACAAAACCTGTAAGAATGCACAAAATCACATTCATATAAATATTCATTTGTCATAAATTCAATGAAAAGTTTCATTTATGTATGAACTATACAGTAGTGACTTAAATTGATGTCCAACTTTTCTAAAAACTGTATGCATGATGCATAGTTGTGCTTTGAGTTAAAATTGATGCTCAGCTTTTTGAAGGTCTTACAACATGTGCAAAAACTGAGTCAAGGCCCAAGTGAATAACTGCTGTAGTCTAAGGCTCGATTCACATTTTGCATCTAAAACCACGCATAGAAACGCAAGCTGCACTGCATTCTCCTTTTTTCCAAAGCTCCTGGACTTTGCGCTTTCATGGCGTCTGTCCTCGCTAAACAACCATAGGCCACGATAACTGTTAAGACGAGGAGGTATAAACAGAGGATATATGGATTATATGCACTGAAAATACCTTCCAATAACTCTACTAGTTACTAGATTTAGTTATGCTGTGTCATCTGTGTCTCCATTTTCAATGAGCTTGTCTATATTGGCTGGTTGGCTCATGTCACATGACCTGTGGTGCACTTGCGCCTTTCTGAAAAGTTATGATATTTTCATCTCGATGCGGCGCCGATGGGCTTAAAAACAATTGCGCGTCTACATTAAAAAATTACGAATATGCGCGCGGAAAAGACGCAAAATGTGTATCGGGCTTAAAACAAGAGGATCAAAAATAAATGTATATAAAATTACTAATATAAAATTCTTGTCATTGTATGTTTTTTTCTTGTGAGCTTTGTTTGTGAGAATGTTTTGTATATTAATAGAATAAATTCATATTTGTTTGAATATAAATAAATATTTTTAATGTCAAAAAACATTGGCTTAGCATTTTCTCCATTTTAGACCATATAACCATACCTCATCAAATAGTGTACAAACATGCCCTCCAGACATATAATACACTACCGGTCAAAAGTTTATGAACACTTATTTATTCATACTAATTTATTTCATATTTTTCCACAATTTAGAAAAATATTAAACTCATCAAAATTTTGAAACAAAGAAAAGTATATTGCAAAGTATATTGTGTAGTCACATTTTCCCTTGAATCTGCTGATTTTATTTTGTCATTTTATCAAGCAATTATAGTCAAATACCAAATCTAACGCTTAGATGCTTTTTAAACCATATTAAAGTAGTTTCCATGTATTCTGTGCTCTTATTAGCTGTTCTATATACATAATTCAGTAAAGTCAAAGCATTTGTTCTTGAATAAATAAAGAAAAGCATTTACGTTTGCAAAAATCACGTTTTTGTCTACAAAACCAATTTTATTTAAGCATATACCTTCAGATCAAAGGTTTTTAAGGTACTGAGAAACATTTAACTTAAGTGTTTTGATCTGTAGTGTGTATATGCAAGTCATGTTGCATATATTTATATCATTTAATAAAATAATGTTTAATTGGTCATTTCTAGTCTTTTACATTTCCTCTGAAAGGCCGTGAAACAGCTGGAGGGCCTGTAACACCGTTGTTTTGGAGAATAAGAGGTCATTGTCTGATCTACGACCTTAAATGACGATGCCTGACACTGAACAGCGAGTTTTAAATCTTTGTCTCTGCTGTCCTGACTTGTGCAATCGCTCGTCTTTGAACAAGATGCTTATCTGGCTGTATCCTGAAGCATGAAGGAAATCATCCGTGTCCATTCATGTGTGGCCTCCCCCATCAGCTGGAGCGACAAACAAAGCTGCTCATCGTGAGTGGGTGGATTTCTTTCGGGGTTCGCATTAAGGTGCCACTTTTACAGTCTTGAGTTTACAAATATCTCTGGGGAAAGCCTGACTTGACCTCAAAAGTTACACAGATGTGGCCAAGCATGAACGTCACTTTTCAAACATTTAAGAATGAAGATGAATGTGTGTAAAGAGAGAGAGAGAAAGAGGGAGAGCGTGAGCTGGCAGGGACTTTCAATTTCCCGGTGTATCTTGGAGCCTGTCAGGTGACGCACACCTGCGAGGTGTAATTAGTCATCTATTGAAATTGTACCACAGTATAAATGCCATGTTGTGATTCGGTAAGGTTTTTCACTGGCGGACAGGTGCTTAACTCAAGGGAACCATTGTTTAAGTGGGGCATATTCATGTATATATCAAACCTTATCTCAGTTCCTTTTGACTGCTTATCAAAAGTGATTTCCATCTCTTGCTGTGTACGTGTGTGGTCAGAGTCGAATGGAGCGGCACATCAAAATGTTTGTGAAACTTTCTAATGTTTAGACTTTTTTCGAATGAATGAATGTTCTTCTTTGATCTTCAAAGCCTTCATGGCTCAGGATGTCTAGATAAATGTAATGTAAATGAAGCAAGAGACTTTATCTCAATACCTTTTCATAGCGTGTCTCCATGCACAGGAAAATGATGTAGGCCGTAGCACAAGCCAGACAGCCCTCGAAATACGACTGACCGCTGATCTTCTCAGCCTCGGCGTAAAAGCAGTTCAGCGTTTTTATCGTTTCTTCAAACAAGCTCCTTTCGATCTGCACGCAACAGTCAGATAAAATTTGAGCTTTTACAAAAACAACTTTAAAATATCAAATTTAATTAAATACCCTCATTATTAAATATTCTGAGTGTCTTCTCCATGAAAAACTATGTTAACAGTCATTATAATCGAATTGACCTAAAATCAAAGAAGGAGTCATTTCTATTTGTTTTGTACAGCATTGTCATATATTTGGTTTATGTAAAAACTTGGTTAAACCTTTCATTTGAGTGAGGATGAGGATTTGAGATTTGAGGAATCTTTTGCCTTGTTTACTTAGAAAACATCAAGAGAAATCTGACTTTTCATGGTAAAATCCTTTTTGGATTATAAGAGCGAGTTTAAAGTGTATATTGGCTTGTGGGATAAGCGACCACAAAAATTACTAATGATACGTCCAAACCCTTGCTCTTAAAGGGTATAAAACATCTTGCTCTTCCCTCATTGATTTGAAACAAAACAATTATGGATTTCTCAGTAAATAATCTCTGGTTCTGGCGAAAGAAACTTACTCTGCTGTCCAGCTCTGCTGGAAACTTTGTTTGGAATTTGCAGATGGTACCGTCGCTGTAGTCTCTCTGAACGAAGACCTTGGTGGCCAGAGATGCACTGTGACGCAACTCTCGAAGGTTGTGGAACTACAAACACACAGTCGAGAAGGGATGCAGACTGATGACAAACAGACACTGTTATAGATAAACTGTTAGAAAGAATACTGGCTAAGACAAGTCTTGGATGTTACACAGACCAAAATAGATATATTTACGGTGCTCATTTACTGCGTAGAAATACTATATTTGCAGATGTATTTGTCATCAATGATTTGCCACCCCATTTGTTTTCTATTTTTCTATTCCATTTTCCGTTTATCTTTATGCTGTGTTTTGCAAAGAAAGTAACACAATTTATAAGGTAGAAAGGAAATGCACATTTGAAATTCACAGATGTTGGCTTGCAGTTTTATATACATATTTATATACATATCATCTTATATAAATTTACATTCATGCATATTTTGAATTTCCTTGATGCCAAATCTGTAAATCCTATAACATGCACAGGGCCCATGAAGTTTTTTAGCACGTCTGCACTTTTCATCACATTTGTGTTACATTAATATTCAATCAGCCATCAAAAACTATGCACCATTTGAAACACTCAACGTTCATCTTTCTGAACTTGATTTTGCAGTCAATACAATGCTCAAATAGGGCCACTTGAATTACTCTCTGGCCAGTGTTGAATCCATCTAGAAATGAAACTAACATTTTAATGTAAATTTACACTTAATGATAATAGTTTTTGAACATCTCATACAATGAATGTGGGTAGTTACCATAGTTGTTACCAGGTAGTTACCAGTTGTCCTTTTGGTGTGACAGCAAACATTTAGAAAACAGACTGTTAATAATATAATTCTATTTTGATCGTAAATATTTATAATGTATAATTAAAATACTATATTTTATAAAAATAGCATAAGAGATTTATCTTCGTTGTTCATTTATTTTCTTCCTTTTTTCTGTCACACCATAGTACACATTTGTTATATTTGTCAACACATTTGGTATATTGTAGTTTTATGCATATCTTAGTAAACACTGCATTTTCCCCCGTCATTGACATCAAACCTGCAAAGCTTTAGCAAATCCAGTTTTTAGTTCACCAAACCACACTAAGTTGACATCTTCCTCCCACGATTTCCAGAAATTCTTGTAGTCTCAGCTTGCAGGTGACAAACCTCAAAAATGACTATAAATCTTGTCCTGTCAAAGTAAGCCTCTAACTGGTGAGCCCCACAGGTGAATACGATGATATTCCTGTGAGACCATTAGCTTCACTGGCCATCTCAACCCTCAGTGGGGGGTAGCAACAGCCAATTAAAATGAATCTGTTCAGGCAGAGGTTCTGAATCTTTATTAAACTGTCCATTCAGCAGGAACATCTAAGGGTTCGGAGGTTGATTCAAGATGCGGCCAACACTGGGAAGTATTTCATAAGTAGCCGAGCACATCTGCAGAGGCATATTAGGAAGAAAGATGTGTAGATTCAAGACTGCATGGCCTCCCAGGGCATTTTCCCTCTCTTCCCGTGTGTATGAAAGAAATGATTTTAAACAGATGTGACAGAAGCATAACATTTACAGGTCTCAGGTTTCTTCCCACAGAAAAGGGGAAATGCTGATGTGCTCTCGAACTCGTAAGAGACACCACAGAGGATCCAAAAGAAGGAAGACTCGCTCTCTCATTTCAGTTTGGTGCTGCTTTATAGGCATGCATTTTATAAGGAAGAATTCTCCTTCGTAGCCCAGAGGGTTGGGTGTTTAGCAATGGTTTGGACCAAGTCATCAAATGGGCTTGGGTTTTGACCAGCACATAAGACACTGAATGCATTAAAATGCAAAATAATATCCGCTTCAATCATGTTTGTACTAGCTGATATACAAACCAGCTGTCATCTAACCCTTCATTTACTCTACAATTTTATGTGGCTTTATTAGATTTGCTATCTAGGCACAAATCTGTCATGAGACACAAATGCAGGTAGATTACATTTTTCATTCTGGGTAAACAGAAATATTTCTTGGAATATTCCGTAACATCTTATAGTAATGCCTATCAAATATTGTTCACTAAACTGTAACCTATTTTTCTCTCAATGTGATTTCTGTTTTGTTCAGATGTCGTTTTTACTGCAGACTTAAAGCGGGCGATACACAGGGGGTTTCTGCCAATCTCATATTAAATCTTAAGTACCTATAGAGTAGTATTGCATACTTTGTATCTTTGAAGAGTATTTTGTTTAATCACATTTATAAAAGATAGATAAAGCTTTAGGATTTTTTCTGAAAACATACGCGTGTGTGGGGGGGGAGGGGTAGGCTGAACCAAAGCACGTGCGCAACCATATCAACCCATGCGAACGTATGCGCTCTCTCCTGCTTACAAGTGAAAGTGACTTCTGATCATGATTCTTCTCCTGCTCTCCTGTGGCCGTGCTGCGTGCTTTACTGGGAGAATTATCCAATAAGGGACTAAGAAAAGTTGTTACGAAACAGTTTTGTATGTTCAAAAAAAACTTTACGAAATCTGTACAATCGCTGAGTGAGTGTATCGAGCATAAATAATACGTTATACGCTCAACTCCTTTTTGACAAGTTGACCATGTTAAGCATGAGAAGACAGCAAGTTTAACATTGTAAAGAAGTCAGAATGCACGACACAATGGTGCAGGGCCGCTTTAAATTTGCATTACTTTGCCAGGAGATGATCAGCTCAGTTCCAGTCCCTCAAGAGACTCATTTGCTCTAACATAGACCCTATATGAATTCTTAAGCATGTTAATAAGTGAATTATGCTCAAACGAAATAGAAACCAAGTGCAAATTTTTGATAATCCTGTTTAATCCGGTAACTCTGGTAACATTTGTATACTTAACAAGCAGACTTTTTCAGCAATCATTTTTCAAGGCTAACTACCTATAAGTAACTGGAAATAAAACCATTTTTTGGACTTTTTGTAGATTGTAACCCATTGAAATGTGATTGAGAAACGTCAACATTTTTGTGATTTTTGTCCAGAAAAATGCAGTTCTGTATTCTAATAAAGCACTCTTGCCCAGTCCAAACAGACAGGCTGTATAAACAATTCTGTGTAAATATCAAAGAATGTCATTTGTCGGTCAATTAGGCGGTTAGTTGAAAAACGTTAGAAAATTACTAGGCCAGTGTGTGTCAAATGGACCAAAACCATTAAATACAATTTTAAATACATTTTAACGGACCTCACAAATGCCTCACATCTGCCATTTACTTGTTTAAACAGTTGAGCACTATTCATTGAATGTAAATAGTGCATGCATGTCATGCCATTAGAAAATGAAGAACTTTGAAGGGGCGTTCCTTTCGAAATGCTAGCACAGATACAGAGTGCACAGTGCCCTAGGGTCACATTAAACAAATTACAGGTTGCCGTGACACTTTAAGGGGGCCGTTACATTGTAGAACTGCATTCTGTCTTGCATTGCCATATACTCATTTCAACTTCCTCTTTGTCTTTTCTCCTTTCTCGTAATCAAGCCCAAAAATCGCTTTAACACATATGTGATTTTAATACTGTAAAGCTGTGTAGTATATTCCTGATCAATTCAATTTGAAATGTATTTATGTCTTATCTGGAATGTAAAGATTGTCTTTGTGTATGGTTTTACTTTGAAGTTGATTTAAAACTAGCAAAACCTCCCCTCTCGGGACATTTGGGTTCATCTTACAAAATGTGATGCCAAGAAAGTGATTCATATGAATATCTACATATGTCTATAGTGTTAATAAATTATATAAATGTAAGTTTATGGTACGTTGCTATTCAAATAACTACATTTCTGTGAATGTGTGTACTGTATACCGGCGTCTTAGCACAACAATCAGTTTACAGTTAAAACTCTGACTTGCACTTGAACTATTCTTAACGGTAGATTAAATTGACAATGTAAGTATATCACAAAAATTCAGAGATAGATCCTTACGGGTAAAATTGCATGTTACCATTTTGTACACTAGAAGTTTCATCAAGGCAGTAGAATAGCAACTAATCCTCTAAAGACTCTCTAACACAGCAGCTCTGCTCAATAAACAAACACATCAGTTGTCACAGTCACCCCAGAGCTAGCATAACACAACCTGGTTTATTTAAAGCCGTGGTTATTTTAAGAATTAATTGTACCTTGATATAGGAAGCTTGTCACGGAGCTTGTTGACTTCAAGAAAATAAGCGAGCCATCTAAAGAAGCTTCAGAAAAATAAACTTGCAGTTTACAGCACTGAACGCTGAACTGACCAGTGAACCGAGGGATTCTGGGAACATTCAGATGACTCATTACAATCACTTTAATGGCAATGAACAGGATGCAGGCCGACAAGACAACAAGATGCCCAGAGCGAGTGTATGACCGTTATTCTTATAGATTGTCACAAAAATGCGTTTCCTGTCAAAAGTTAACAATCAGTTTCAATAAGCATATCCTAGCCAAAGAGAAAACTAGGTTGCTGAAGGATGCAATTGCTTCTTTCCCTGAATACATTAGAAACGGTGGATTCTCATTATATATTCTCACTGGAGGGATTTGCATGCCTTTTGGATAAATCTGTAATTAAGATTAGTAAAAAGACAGAAAGCAGGTTGCCATGCAATCCATAAAGGTTCCTGAATATAAATAAATGCTGCTTGGAAGGACTGATTATATGACTAATATCTACATGTGGTGTTTTTTGTCAATGTGAAGTGACGCATACTGTGATGTAAAAATAATATTAATTTTCATGCACTTCTCTTGTTGTTTCTTTCTATTTGACATGATTTATGGCTTTGCATGATGAATTAAGCAGTAAACCTCCCCCCTCAAATAATTGTGCCTTAAACTCCATTAATCAGGGTAAAACGCTGAATTGTGTAAACAATATAAAAATGCTAAATGAAATTAGTTAATCAAGGTAATAGAGTAGTTTACAGCAGCGATGATGTTTTTTTGTACGCCAAATTGGATGTAAGAGCTGCACGGGTCCCATTGACCGAAAAACCTTTGCATTCAAAGACTTTTGAGTTTGTACAAAATAAGAACTGTGATTAACAAATGTTTATGATATGTTGTGTCTGTCAAGATAATCTTTACAATTTAACACAACATTTGTTATTTTTGAAGGCTAAATACAATCGCCAATATGAGCCAATATGAGGTGATATCAATGTCACCACCAACACCGGCGACTTTTTCAAAACTTTATTAAAAAACGAGTTACCTGGTAAGTAATTACTCAGTCAATAAATCCCCATCCATGTTTTTAGAGATTTGTGTTGCATTATTTGTGAGATTTATATGCACGATGGCGTCTAATGTACCCGCCAAAGGATGTAGTCGCTTTAACGAATTGTTAGCAACCGCCGTTTTTAAGACACAAAGCATTTAAAAAACGGCAAGCGAGTTGTAACTGGTTTGTTTTATGTCATAGATTAAAAAATGAAAATATCTAGAGGTTTTGATAACCACACACCTTATTGTAGGCGGTTGATCAAAAACCCATTAAAAAAAACAGACTTTGGGACAATGAAACCGGAAGTGCTAAAGTTTGAACTCCCTTCCGGAGTCCATGAAAAATACGTCATCTCTGGGGTACTCAGTAACCAAGTTTAAAGTGGTTGTTATGGTATATGCATGTGCTATATGCTGTTCTGGTTGGTCCTTATAGGGTATTGTTGGGGTTTGCTGAGGTGTTTGGGTTGCTTGTCAAAAAGGTACAGTGATTAAGAAAATTAAAAGTAGGCAACATTCCTCCTTAAAAAAACACAACATTTAAAGTATATTTGGACATAGCAAATATAAAGTATGTGCAAGTTTAATACTTTTTTTCCTCAAATCCGTAACCAAGATGATGCAACTGATAAAGTCAGTCGGACGGCAACAGTTATTCATTCCAATTTTAAAGTAAGAACACCTTTAACAATCCAACGTGTATTTCCTCGTATCATTCACAGCACGCATCGTTTCCCCCATAGGAATTTATTTTC
This sequence comes from Triplophysa dalaica, assembly GCF_015846415.1. Lineage (NCBI taxonomy): Eukaryota > Metazoa > Chordata > Actinopteri > Cypriniformes > Nemacheilidae > Triplophysa > Triplophysa dalaica. The sequence continues at coordinate 4,286,837 of NC_079552.1, forward strand.
GTGTTATATCAGAGGCAAGGGATTGTTGCTTGTTGTTGTGGTTTTAAATGTGTAAATGTTTTCAGTGCGAGTTGTGACGCGATGGATCTTCATTCAGGTTGTGTGTCTGCGTCTCTGTCCAGGGTGCTGAATAACGCAGGCTATCAGTAATCCACGCGTGCTGTTTGCACAACACTGTGTTCTTCGCGACAAAATGCCAACTTTGGCTAATTTCAACGAGCAACTAACCTATAGAATAAACAATCCACAGACACGACGATTGCAATTCTTAATTGGTTTCTTTAAACGCGAAAGCAATTGTACAGGAAACATCGTGACCGTGGTTCAATCCCACAGCAGGTGTCAAGATAACTTCACAGAAACCTCGCTGATCAAACGCACCTGCTATACGCAGTACTGAAATGTCGTTCAGAATGTTTATCTCGCAGCTCATGAATGTGTTAAAAAAATCTTACCTCTGTCGCCATGACGGAGTCGGTGGAGGATCTGTCCCGGTGCTGAAATCCCCTCCACTCGTGGGACAGGAACGGATGGAGAGAGGACTGCGATGGAGAGGGTGGAGCACCGTCGGACTTATGGAGGAGTGACTATACATGCAGTATGTGCAGTTCATATCTGTGGATGCACAGGGAGACTCGGAGAGCAAACTTGAAACCACCAGTAGAGCAGATCACGCCAAATGGGTGTTTCTTCATTTATGGTCGTACTTATATCTCGATGTGGATGTGTTTTTTGTAAACCAAATAAATAATTTTAATGCATTCAAAGTAACTTTCAGATTTCTCTAGTTTTCGAATTACTTTTGTTGTAAGTATTTTATTTTAATCAAGTGTGTCATGTAGATGATCAGTAGTGAAATACATCCATTGTTTGGACTAAGTATAACAGCATAATTTTCAAATTAAGGACTTTAGTTTAAGTTACTCTTTTTGGTTACCAAGGAGACAAGTGTCAGTGAATAACATGCTTGACATTTAATTTCAGGTTTGGTAGCCAAACGTATAAATCACATTTGAACGGTATTGCATTGTGAGCCATTAGCACAGCATAGGCCTTTAACATGGCCAAAAATGCCCATGGTTGAATTGACAAGCTACGATAGAAAAATGTTTCTAAGGAATTTACAATACGTCCAAACTAACAAACATATGTGTTTTTACAAGTATTTCATAGAGCCTAGCGTACAGTAAAGCTATGGAAATACTGACATTTATGCTTCAATAATCACCTCATATTATACTTTCAATAAAATGATGACAGATTTGTGATGTACTTGGCATTTGTCTGATTCTGTTTGTTTTAAAAATATCTTTCCCTGGCAATCACTGCAGTGGCTGAGCCTGAGTCACACATGCATAAAACAGACTGCATAATTCGCAAGAAGAAGCAAAGACTCTTAAAAATATATCGATTGTGCTATACTGATGTTTGGATAGACATTCCAGAGCTTTGACTGGGAAGTTGTCATGATTTAATCAAATCTTTCATTTCTAATGGAAAACAAATCAGAATGCAACAAAGCTCTCGCGCATAAACATTCACACATCGGAAAGAAAATGCAAAAGTGAGATTTGTCATTTTGGATAGTTAGAATAGAAATCGGGTAATCTGGATCATGTTAGACACAGGAGAATATAATATTTATTTTGCTGCATATCACAAAAGACAACAGAGCATCAACCAATATTCAAAACACATTTTGTTTCACAGACCTGGGATGATATAATCAAACTGGCTTCTAGCCCAAAGCATGCATTCACACACACATGCACACTCAGATTCAGGACAGGAATGACAGAGCAAGTATTAATCACCACTGATTTGATAAGAAGGCAAAAAGCCTTTGGGAATGTCAAACAAAACAAAAGGTCATAATCAACATGCTGAAAATGTCCCCATGATGTAAAGCTGCCTACTTTTAAGCAAATGTATTGAGATTATAAATGACTTCAGCTATCTCAGAACATACTGTATCACTGAAGGGAAGCTTTTCCGCTTTTTTCATGAATTTATGGTTTGTTAGAATAGGACAATATTTGCCCAAGAAACAACAATTAGAAAATATTTAATCTGAGTGTGAAAAAACAAACAGGTTTGTTTAAAAGCTCTCTATTTGCTTACCATTGTAATGACATAGTGGATAGTAGATCAACCCGAAAGCAGAAATTCAAAGCTTTACAAAGATACCAAACTTTAGTAGGTAAATCTCAAAAAGCGGCAAAAGCGAGCAAACTTTGGATGTGTGTTTCCGGACATTTATTAAATAATGTTTTGAGATATTTACAGTAGGAAGATGATAATGATAATGGAAAATGATATTTATTTAATATCCTAATGGTTTTTGGCATAACAGAAAATCGCATTGTACTGTACATAGTCTTGACCCATACTCTATATTGTTGGCTTGCTACTGCTTATGACTGTTTTGTTGCCAAGGGTCAAAAATAGGACAGTTGACCTAAAAAGAACTCTATTCAATATAAGTCTAAATATTTAAAACAAATCTATACAAAAAAAGTGAATGGTGTCTCCTCCAATCAGTTTATTCATAGTACTGGGTGATAGTATTTTTGGATGAACAATCCGTAAGCGGCCATCTATTTTTTGAATGAGAGCAGAGTAGAATACATTGGAAAGCAGAACTAAGAGCATTCACTAATTCCTGCTGCTCGCTTTAGATTGTGAATGAAATTGCAGAGGCACGCCGAGGGGAATCTCTTTCATCCAGGCCAAAAACGTCATGTGCACCATCCACTTGCACAGAAATATCTTACAAGGGAAAACCGAAGGAAAAAACAGGATTTTGCTCAAATATTCTTCATTCGTATTGCATGTAGATGTGCTAAAAATAAAGCGTGCGATCTCACAGCGGCCAATTACTAGTGTTGCAAAAATGGAGCTATAAATAGAACTCCCTAAATAGAAGGCACCGTTCATAAAGGCTCTAAAGCAGCTGGTGTTTAAAGATGAGACCATGTAGGTGTATTGTTCCTTATTTTCTTTATATTTAGAGCTTATGATACGTTTAGACCTGTAGTTAAATGTAAAACCTGAAGGTTTTTATGAACTGTACGAAACCCAGCAGGTTTTGAACTAAACTGGAATATAGTTGCAGTGTAAATGTGTCTGAGGACATTCAAAACCACTGTTACTAAGGAAACTGAACAGAAAAGATGTTTGCATCTAACCACCTGGAATGATCTCTGGATCACACTGAAGTCTCAATAGGATCGACAGCCTTTCAGATGAAGAAATGTCTATGTGAGAAAGCATTTTGCAACACTTGAGAGACCACGGAACTATTGACTTTGGTGTGTGAAATGAATTCCTACAGTTATTTCCATTCACTTGGCAAACTGTTTATGAAATCTGGCTTTGTATTGGTAATACTAGATCGGCGTTGAAATACGGCTAGTGTCACCGTCTTGAAGTCGGAAGACATTATTGTGGGTCATGATAAAGCATATGTAGAATGTAACAGAATATCAGCCGTCTTTGACTTCTCTTCCTGAAATCTTAAAAAAAAAATGTTGTCAATGTCTGTTGAATCGTTGCACAAAATGTACGCATGGGTCATCTGGTGGTATCATTATCAACAAAAGTTTACACTGTAATTTAAAGACTTTTAAATGACGGCTTTCAATGAAAGTTACACTGAATATTTTCCATAATTTTACTATTATATATATAAAAATACCTGTGTTTTCACTTCACTGTGTAGTCCGTTTGGTCCTAAAAGGGTCACAAATTCTTATGCCTTTATCAAAAATATAAACTGTAATCTTTGTCTTTGATTCACAAAAACAAGTACAGTTCAATGTATAGAGAAGAATTTGTGCATGCGTGTGCAGGACGGGCCAGGCTTTTTGCCACCACAAATATCCTTCACCTAAGTGTTGACTTAACAACAGGAGGAGACGTCTGGAATGTGATCGAAATCTTGTTCCGGTCCAAAAACACAGGAAATGAGAATTCTGAAAATGCAAAATAAAATATTATTAACTTGGAATCTTCAGAAAAGCAAATAAACATTTATCGCAGTCTGTGAATGTTTTAGATCACTTGGGTCGAGTGAACTTTGTCTCTTTTTCCCCTGAAATATTGGAGTTGACAGAAATTGGCAAGGCAAGTGGTATTGCTTTATGAAAGTATTTCATGATATGATAGACTCATGAGATCATATAACTCTGGCTATAAAAATGTTTTGAGGAATATGATGAATACAAGTTTTCCTTACATTTCTGGGATTCATTTTTTTAAGTAAAACAACACCACTTCACTTCAAGTCAACATTGAAAATAAACAAAAAATGCAAAAGAAGAAAAATAGATTAATTTTGTTTTATTTCGATCAATAGAAGAAATGCAAGTCCATAACCCTGCAGTCACCAGTGATGGACAAAAAAAAAAAATTGTTCCTGACGTGCTGATTTAAGTTTTACAAGCTATATTATCTAGTTCAGTGGTTCCCAAACTACTGTAGGGTAAGTGAGATGATAAGGTTGTGCAGACGTTTTAAAATAGAACATTTCAACCTTTAAAGGTCCAGAGTATAAAATGTATCAGCGGTGAGGTTACAAATTGCAGCTCACTAAAGCCTTGCATATCACATAATAAGACAAAACGCTTCATTACGTAAGGTCTTTATACACATCTGAACACATATTTATGTATATTACATTGCATTTCTGTCAATAGATGCTCCAAAAAACTACACACTTGACCAACACAATATAACAATCTAAAATAAACATTTTATCGAATGTTTTGTAATCAAGTCTGATCATGTGTTGTGTAGCCTATTTTACGTACAAATAACTGGATTTATATATTCTCAGTTACACCATCAACGCACTTTGAATTGCTAGAGCGAAAAAAGACGAATACTGTATATTTTTCTATAGTGTCCTTCAGAGCGCTGGAGATTTGAGCCGTGTGAACGCTCATACTATCCCACAATCCACCGAGAGCTGCAGAAATGATTTGAACGTAAATGGGTTCAACATTACAGAAAGAGAGAAGACTCATATCAAGAAGTGATAAATGGAGCGATGGAAAGACATTAGACATGCTGTTTGGCCCTCAGTGTGGGCAAAAATAACAACCAGTCCAGGGCAAAAATTAATTAACGGCTTCATGGAAAGATTGTGGGTAAGATTTCACACTCTATCGAGTTTGTCATGTTCTCCAAACCCTGAACTGACTGTAACCTCTCCACATACAGCTTTAACACATCACTGTATTCAAGATCTCAGAGAATTCAAGCGACTAAGCAAGATACAGAAATAAAACCTTATTTATGTACAGCTTATGGTTTGTAAAATGTTTAACCTTGTTTTTATCCTTTCTTTAACCCCGTACAAAACATGGTTATCTACTCCTTTTAATTTTCAGTCTATGTAGAACACTTTTTGTCATCTGCTTTTAGAACAGACACAAGCTTGTACACGACCGCTCAGTGCAGTCTCTTATAAAACGCTAAAAGTGGCAGATTTATTCCCCAAATATTTTTGGAAATATGCTCGTCATATAACAGCTGTTAACGAAGTCAACACAAAACAGACGTTGACATCTATCTCTACCAGGAAAAATAATCTATCATTAAATTTACTGTGAGTGGGGAAGTAATTATTCTGAATGAACTGTGAATTCTTTCAGCAAGTCCCCATAATCCGAACGTGCATTGAGAGCTGTGATGGTGTGAGATAAAGCTGAAGTATCATAAAACTTAAGGCCATTCATAGGCCCCTGAGGCACTTTTAAAAGGGAACTGAACGGCTAAATGAACTGAGACGCAGGTTTCTGGACCTATTAGGCCAGAGATTGAAGGGGTTTAGTTGAGATCATCTCCATACTTGTGCAGACAGACATTCCAACTCAAACATCTTCAGGATGAGGCACTGGAGTTCATGTATGTGCTGTTGCTATGATTTTGGTTACAGTTGTAAATGGTGCCGGTTCTAAGTTTTTGATATAAGAAAGGGCTCATCTGAATTTGCGTACTTATGCACTGTGGTACACCCTGAAATAATGCAATAAAAGAAGATGGATGATGCTTTGGCGGGTCTTGGCATGCTAAGCAGCTTCTGATACTGATGACTCCCGTATTATGTGTGGTCTGTATGCAAAGACCACAGAATGGAAGTTTATAAAATGGCCCGGTTCATGGATTTAATGATGGTAATGTTTTTTCAAGAGCATAATCACAATTTGGTCATTTTTAATAAAATCGGTATGCTAATTGTATTGATTATTTTCATTTTGCATTTACATTTATTCATTATTTATTCATTAAACAGTACCATTAGTTTACAAGGCCATGCTACCAGGAGGATTAAAGATGGAGTAAGCAAGGGAGAGAATAAACAACATGATAGATTTTTTTATTAGACAAAACAAAGACAGTTTTTTGTCTATTAAAAAAAATCATGTTGTTCATTCTCTCCTTTGCTTAAACATGTCTAAAGTACGAAGCAATCAAAATACCCTTGCACAAAAAGTTTATTCAACACTTCTAAACCAAAAAGTATACTTTAAGTCAACTTTTTTGTGCAATTTTCAAAAATGTACTTTAAATATACACTTAAGTATAGTAATATAAAAGTCTTATCTTTTGCCTTACAATCTTGTGATAGTAAGTATACATATATTTCAAGTATAAAACTAAATACCTTAATAGGAGCACAGTAGTATCAGGTAAAAATAGTATAAAAATATTAAACTGCAAATGTCAGTTAATTTAAAGAAACCTTACAAGTACACTTTTGCAATATGAAAACTACTACGGGTACACAACTAAAAGGTGGGACAATTTAGTCAAGCTGTACAGAAATATTTCACATAAAAGTACAGTACAGATACACTGATATAAGTATACTAAACACACAATTCAATTTTTTTAAACTTTACTTAGAAATCCATCGAGTTCATTTTAATAAGTTTATTTTGTATGGTTTCTTTTTAAGTGAATTCACAGCATGTGTTTGATTCACCAGTGGTCGTACCACTAGAGGACAGACGCCTCTATCACAGTGATCTGGCCAGACATTTGTATTATGATCTGTAAACTGGCTAACACAGATCATGTAAGAGCCAGGGCACACCATGCTCCTGTTAGATGAAGAAATCATTGTTTTATCACAAGGTCATTGTGCCAAAAGCAGTTCACATGGAACGCCATGGTAGAATACCGTCAGTGTTGCGTACTACTAATCCATCAAAACCTGAAGTATGTGCACTGACACAAATGATAACTTGTTAAGGTCAGGGTTTAAGTCCTGTATAATGATTTTGTAATGCAGTAGATTCTTTATTTTTAGACTACATCCGAATTCTTTGGTTAACTTCATTAAGTGTTGGAAATGCCAATTTTTTTACCTTCAGTAGTGCAGGTGTTGATCTGATGAAGAAAGCGACTGTCATATAATATTTTGTATTTAACACTTGGAAAAAAATTGAACGTTAGTTTTACATAAAAACGAAATAAGATTATTTAAGATTCTGCATCTGCATTTTACAAAATGTGTGAAGTTGCTCATGTTACATTGCACAATGTAAATGGTCTGATTAAGTGATATGCAGTAAAACAAAAAAATTACAATTAAAATTATAAAATGATATGGTAAAAAAATAAAAAAAATATATAGTACTATTCCCATTCCTAAATAAAATTTGGAAAATGTGTAAACGAAATGTTTACAGAATTTTAGAGTGACAGGTAAACTTATCAGTTGGCTCATTCATATGAGGTCTCTTGTGGCAACAGTCTTTTCAAAAGGCGCTGAAATGTCCAAAATCTTAACTGACACAACTGAAAAATAAAAAACGTAGATTCAACAAGTCAATAGAAAATTTGACTTCCCACCAACTTTTGTTTAAGAGTTTTAAGAAGAGACAGTAAAAACTTCTTGCTGCCTTAAAAATCCAATCATACTGAAAATAATATTTTATATTACTTAAACCCATCAAAAGGCTCCTGTCATCATTTTCTCACATTCGAGTTGTTCCAAATCTGTATACATTTCTTTGTTCTGATGAACAGAGAGAAAGATATGTGGAAGAATGCTTATAACCAGACAGATTCCCCTCCCATGACTCCCGAGTAGGAAAAAATACAATAGAGTCAAAAGTGCCCCTGAACGGTTAGCTGTCATGTACTTCAAAATGTTCTCATTTGTGTTCAACAGGAAAAAAATTATAAAGTAATTTTCGTACTATGGGAGTCAATGGGGGGCAAAATCTGTCTGGTTATAAGCATACTTCCAAATATCTTCACAACAAAGACATTTATACAGATCTGGAACAACTCGAAGGTGAGTAAATGATTAAATGGGATGAAAGTATCCCATTAAGTTGTAGCAACTTGCACTCAGTCAAAATTTAAACGCAACAATATGAAATGACTTGTAAAGCCAATCCGATTGTACTTTAATTGAAGGCAGAAAAAACAAAACACACAGTGTTAGTGTCACTATCAATATGGTTGTCAACATGAACATCATTAACTTCCTGTCATCATATGGCAGGACAGATGGACATGCCCTCCAGGCAGAACTTGCGGTCAGTGCTTATCCTGTGACAACAACGTTTCCATCATCCTGCTCAGAACACTGTGGGCATTAGCACTCTTGCACGCGTGATACTTCCTGTTGGACAAATCAGCGTGTCAGAGCCACAGTTGTGACCATCTTATACATTTATGCCAATGGTGGCACAAGGACAACATGACAGATAGTAGGAATCGACTAAATATAGGTCATATCACCTGATAGGCCTTCTGTGTCATGCTGGAGGTCGACCTGTGAGAACTGCGCCCTCTAGTGGACAAAAATGCATTGAAGCCATTCCTTTACATTCTGTTTTAAACTTTTGTTTGCTCAATATCTACACAAAGAATTTAGCTATTTATAAAAGCAGAGAGTTACTTAATGTTAGAAAGCCATAAGGTTTATTATATGACAGCTGCTTACTTGTGAGGTTATTCAATAACTGTTTTGTATAATATCTCTATCCGAAACTCATCTCCATAAGAAAAACATATCTAACAAACAGCATTATTTTGACTTCCTATAATGACAGTCAATAAAGCTCCAGTTTCACTGAAAGGAAATACCATAATAAAGTTACATTTTAAACAATTAACCAGAAACCTAAGACAAAACCTGGAGTCGATGCGGTTAAAGAGGTTTTGCCACGGCAAACGGTTGACTGCAGAATATGTTTATTAAAATTGTATCACACTGTAAATCTCCAGAGAGGCTAGACTATGAATAGCGGTCTTCATTCATGCATGCAATATGGAGGTTGCAACCCCTGCATTCACCTCTGGATCAGGTCCAAACTGCCCAAGTAGAGCCGCTTACCCTGGGGCGACTAACAGACAGGCCCTTATTAATCTTATTCAGCCTGGGCGGGTTCACCAAAGAAAAAAACACTCATTATTCAAGTACAGTATATAAGTGTTACACTAATATTCCCACACCAGGGGACTGGAATCACAGCAACATGCTGTAATGAAAACCAGAGGCGCTGCATCCACAGCTGGAACGGACCACATTTACAAACTTTCAGAACAGACACAAATAAAACTAAGTGCTTCACAGATTTAAATTGTCTTAACTTGCACAATACACATTTAAACAAATCTATTGTGTGCCGAAAAATTAATAAGCAATCTATCATCGAAAAGGGGCTCACAAGAAGTTGGCAAAAAAGTATATTCATTCATTTTCTGAAACCATTCCCTTTTTAAAAAGTTTTAGGATTAACAAACTAAAGAGAATTGAAAACGCATTTAGAATACCGTAGTAGAGACGTTGTTCTACATGAAACAGAAATGACACATTTGACCCCAACCCAGATGAGACAATCGAGGGTTGAAATCTTCCTTAATGAAGTACCAAGAGAACTTTGTTCTTTGCTCTCTCAAAGGTTCCGATGTCATATCCATTCCTTACAAAAGGTGCGAGTCACGGTTCATTAACCCAGAGCTGGACCTTCCATCATGGATTCTAAACATGCAATCCTTGGGAGAATTACAGGACGCCAAATCTCCTCCCTGTTCTCGGAAGCACCAGTTTTTTTTTCACCTAATCAGACCCGAAACCGTTTTGCACACTCCTCTTTAGGTTGTTCTGAGCCTCCTTTCGTCTCCGGTCCACCATAATGCCTTTAAAAACTGCAAAGTGCTCCAACGCTGTATGAATGATGGGAGAGGAAGGAATGGGGCAGGAATGGCCAATATAATAATAACTCCCCCCTGCTCTGGATTAACTTGTCAGACATTCTCTTTCCTTCTGCCTCGCTCCATCTTATAAAAGATCTGCCAACCTCTTGACGCTTTGAAGTCATGTCTGTTTTCCAAACTGTCGGAGCACATCCCACCCTGCTTTGGCTCTTGTCAGCACACAGCGGGCCAAAATCTGTGGGGCCTCATTATGGTGAAACGGTCGATAATCACAGCAGTGTGAGTGCGGGGAAATAAACCCAGGAAACGGATCGTGATCCCGCTCCGTGGGCTGACATGACTGCGTCCAATGTTCCTGGCCAGCCAGAGACTCCCAGAATGAAAGACCAAGGTATGTTGTCATCCCAAACATATTTTCGAAGAAAATATCACCATCTTTCCATCTGGAATCCACAGAGTAATCAGTACGGAAATGAAAACCTCACTCAGGAGCGCCATCATTCACTGATGTCAACCGCCGCTCGCCGTATTGTAATACGAGGGGACCATCCGACGGTTGGCCAACTTTTATATCTGTTAAACATCTGCTCCAGCACAGCAAATTAACTTTCGAAGAATGAAGAATGAGTATTGTTTTTCGTTTTGGTCGGAGTAAAATAAAAGATGAAAATGTGTTATCGGGTTGTTTTGTTTTCGAATGTCCCTGCCAAGATTACAGCTGTGTGACTACCTGAGCATCTCTACAAAGGTTTCTGAAGTGGGATTTTGTGATTTACAGGAGCCAGGTACACTAGATTGTCACTCGCAAGAGTCACTTAAAGTACAAGAATAAAAAAAAAACACTGGAGCACTGAAACACAGAATCACCAGAGACATCGAGACTATAAACACTGGATCACTTCAAGACAAAACGATATAAACATCAAAAAACCTTGAACACTGGATCTATCGAAAACTCTATCTGTGTCTAGACAAATTTAATAAAAAATCTGATACGCACCATCAAGTTGTTTCATACCTGTATACATTTCTTTGTCCCCCCCCCAAAAAAAACTAACAAAAAACATCTTTTTTTATTAAAATCTGTTTATTATCCCAAATAGTTTCAATTAATGGAAAAGAAGTTTTAGATAAAAATAAAAAAACATTCAACATTGATTTTCCTCATACATTTGGAATGCATATCCCCATAAAAAGTAAAATACACAATGCCATGGAAACAAAACTCCCCATAATTATTGAATGACCACTGTAACGTTTTACACAATTTTTATCATGTTTGACAGCTTTTGCATTTTATATTTAAATCCCTAAATTTGAAACAACAATTAAATGGAATTTTAAATAAATTACTGATGAAGACCCGAAGTCTCAGTGGAGCTGGAACACATACATTTTCTTGTGTTAATGTCTGGATGGAGATATTGCATACTTCTAGTCTTTCTTAATCTGAAATCTTATATAACTATAAGGGCGTTTCGAGAAAGAGACTGACAGAATGCAGCACCATCAGATTTAATAAAGTTTCCCACTTTGAAAAGAATGAAATACTTATTTTATATTCCAGCAATATACTGGAAAGTCTTAAAAGTGTGCTACACCCTTTGTTGCATGTATGAGATGTAATTGCTTTTGGACATCTTGCATTTAAACAAGAGCACAGGGATTATTGGTTTCAGAAATTTCTTTAGATCATGGTACCGGCGTCCAGACGGAGAGAGTTTTGAGCCAGTTGACAGAACTAAAACTTGCCACTGATATATGGACTTGTAGTCTGGTAATGTATTGAATATGTTGATAAAATTTGCCTAATAGAAATGCCAGAATATTGCAAACAATGATGGAGGCATCAAGACCCGTGAAACACATATTGGAAATTACAGATATAACCATTTAGTTTTTTTTTTGGATCAGTAAAAGTAGGCATAGTGTCAGGGTAAGTGCACTTTTAAATGACTGGCGGGGCAGAAAAGGTCCTTTAAAGCCCAGAAAAAGTATTTTTGGATGGTTTAGCAAAACATCAAAGATCTTCCTGGTCCAGTCTGGGCATTTTGGTCTTGGCATGGTTTAAGAAAGTACATTTCGTATAATTTAATATCTGCACCATATTCTCAGTTCCCTCTTTTAAAAGATAATATTTTGCAGCATGGAAGAGTCAATTGAAAGGTACACATAGCACTTGTGTCTGAACGACCTCACTGTGTTAGCTACTGTTGACCTGCACACTTGTCAAGAAGTGGCCCCATCACTGACGTATGTGAGCATCACCTGAAGCGCTTTCCTTTTTCAAACTCCTCATCTATGTAAAGATCAATTTAAAGGAGTCATATGGCTAAAAGAATATTATCGTTTGTTTTAGATGTAGTGCAATGTGTATACATGATTTAAGGTTCAAAAAATTGTTTTTTAGTTGACAAGCTTTGTTCACAAAATAAATTCTACTGGAAAATATGGAAATGTGTTATTTAATATATTGCATTATATTAAAACAAAGTTGAGTATATGAAAAATGACAATTCCTATTGTATCATTTCATGAGTTCATCCTGCTGGACTGAGGCAAGTGAGAGGGGCCGGGGTGGAGGAGGGATGTTTATCTGGCTAGAAGCATCAGGTAAGAGTGTTTGTCTATTTATAATGGAGCTTGCTTGAGCTGATAGGTTAGATGCTGTGATTGCTAGTGATGTACCAGCCGAGATGGTTGTGCTGAGATTGCGTGCTCGGCTGATAGGTATTTGCCGGTGATGGAACGTAATTTATATGCTTGGGTTCCTCCCGAACTTTGTTAATAAAACATCATTTAATAAATTGTAATAAAGTAATGCGTTCAATATATTGTCAAATATATATATAAAAGGATTAAAAAAACTGACAGTTAGAATACAAATAAAAAATTGAGAAACCATATTCTAAATTGTCTTTTCAAAAGCATTTCTTGATGTATGTGGCCATTCCAGTCCAGTGTTTCTCGAATTTCAACAAAATCATCCAACAGCAATGTGAAAGACTGACAGCATGACAATTAAGACAAAACTGTGACAATCTTTTTTTTTAAACTTCTCCTACATACATATAGAAATATTCCTGCTGTATTACTTAAAAGTGAATATGAACTTGTTTTCTCTAAAGGATTCGAGTTATGAAAAAATGCAGAACATTCTTTCTGTTATTTTGACCTGTTTCTCCAGTTTTCATTTTCTGCAAATAATTGCAAACGGAAACATACTTATTTAATAAAAAGAAATTATTGAAATTTGGGATATTGTTAGTAGTTCACAGAATGAAACAAAAATGATCCTTTTACCTATAACACATCCTAAAAAATATACTACATTTTAAATCAGACAATGGTTTCTGAAATGATAATATGGTACAGGAAAATATATTTTTAAGCAGACAAAAACCTTCAATGCAGATGTTGTTGAAGGTTGTCAACTAGAATATTGGCGGAAATCTTTATCGGGGGATATTTTGTGTCCTTCATAACAGTAGGAACTCAATTTAAGAAGGACATTTTATGGACTATGTGGCCATTCCCACAGGTCAGTGTGAGATCTCTGATAAGATAAATTTACTCCACAAACACAAAGTGGTAGATGATTACAATGTTCAGCTCTCATGGGTGACACGTGTTTTGGTACTTGAACTGACACACTAATGCTTTCATAAAGATGGTGGTGAAGTTCTAAATTAGGACTCTGTATCACTCACGGTCCTGCTGAGATACAAAACACTAACAGACGCTCAATGGGAGATTACATTACAGATCCTAGAACTACTTCACTCTGATGGGAACATTTTTGAAATATCATCAGATTAAGACCATCAGACTGTATGGGACAGCCGAGGTATTTTCATAACACGACTCTGTGGCCTCAGTGGATCTTCTAAATTCAATCTTCTAAATCATTGTTTTTCAAACATTTTACAAAGGCATAACCCTCCAAACAAACATCATTCCATATACTCCTCCTGCCTAGATACTAAAAAATGTATACAATATATACTACATTAATATTGATATAAAACCACGCAACACTTAACATATAAAGCAGATTATTTTACAGATGAATATCATTTTAAATAAAATACTCAACTATAAACGTTGTGGGTGAAGTTACTTTTGTAACTTAACAATGTTTGCTTGTATTGGACAGAGCTTCAGCCTTAAATCATTTTCTACACACACTCCATGTCTGTATTAATTCCTTATGCTAGTGCTTGGACTTCACTTTCAATGCAGCATTGATTGTTTCAAGAAATCTGAAAAAAAAATGTATCTTTTCTTAAGCACTTCAGCTCTTACAACAAACATTTTCAGCGACCACAGACTGTCATGAACCAGAAGAGAAAAAAATCCTTGTGTCCTTCATGACAGCAGGGTTTAAAGTTAAGAAGTAGATTTTATGCATTATGTGTCCATTCCCACAGGTCAACGTGAGATCTTTGATAAGATAAATATTCTCTGCAAACAATGTTGGGCTCGGTTTCAGATCTCCTGGGAATATGTGTTTGGGTTTTATAGCAGTTCTTGAGAGACATACTAATGTTTTTATGATGGTGGAGCTATAAATTAATTCATGATCCTGCTGAGTTAGCAGTCACTAACCGAGGCATAGATAAAACCGTATGGGATAAATGTGATACTGTGTGTGGCCTCAGTGCATAACTAGGTTAGGTGCAACGTCATAATCTGATCAATATTCAATGATTATTTAATTTTTGGAATTATAAAAAGTAAACACGTTCTTTGTTTTGGAAACCTGGATTTAAAACAACAGTTAACGGTGACCAAGAAAATAACCATAAAACTTTAAGATTAAGATTTTTAGATGTACAGTATATGACAAGACCTGTATAACAATTTTACTCTTGTGCTCCACCAAAAAAAAACACAAGTTTGAAACAAGCAAATGATGACGATCACTCAAAAACAAACCATTCCTTTAAGCAGTTTATAAATTACTTTCAGATATTTGAGAGCCCAAACTGAAAGGTATACTTGCGTATCCAATACCAATTTTTTTCTGTTTTACCGTCGAGTTGTTCCAATTATTCTGACAGAGATATTTGGAAGAATGCTTATGACTTAACAGATCTTGCCCACCATGGAAAAATTACTTTACACTTGTTTTTGTTCTGTTGAACAGAAAATAAGATATTTTGAAGAATGTAGGAATGTAGGACAACAAACAGTTTTGGGGCGCTTTTGACTACCATTGTATTTTTTCCTATTATGGGAGTCAATTGGGGGGCAAAATCAGTCTGGTTCTAAGCATTCTTTCAAATATCTTTCTCTGTGTTCAGCAGAACAAAGAAATTTATACAGATTTGAATCAACTCGAAGGTGAGAAAATTATGACTGAATTATCCATTCAATTGACAAAAATTCATTGCCCAAATATTTTTAACAAAATTTTGATTTTGAAAATTAGCATTTTGCTTTCAATGTTGCTCAAAGTGTAGCCGCTGGTGCTTTTGGAAAGTGCTGCTTTTTGCAACAGAAAGAATCAAAACGACCACACAACCTGAAGACAAAATATCTTGATGCTGGACCACATGGCCTGCTCAGAATAGCAAAGGGGAAAAATTAAATATCTCTTAATAAAATCCTGTCTCTTCTGAGTGTTATCTGTCAGACTGTACAGTACCTCAGAACAATCTGGTTTGGTTCCAGTATCCTGCTGATGGGAAAGACAAAAACTACAGAACTGCATCATGTTTAGAGCAGTGAGGACACACGGGTTACACGGCAGCTGTGATTGATCAAACGCATCTGAAAGCATGGGTAATGAAATGTCAGAGATCCTGGATTGATGTTTAAAAGGGCTGATCTTGTTGCACACCGCTGGATTATTTCAAACTGGTGTTTGTTAGTGTTCTTTGGAAATGATTGATTCAATAGAAGTTTATGACTTCATATGCAGTATCCTGTTCTTGAGTTTGACGGAACTGAATCTGAGCTAGTGCACAAGTTCTGTCCAACACATGAACCTTTTTTGATTTGATGACATAAGAAGCAGATGTGCTATGATGTTTTCGTGAAAGTCTTGCCGTATTTGTCCTATTTTCTGTCACCCTGTTGACCCCCTCTTGTGGCAAAGGTTAACATGCGGTGTAGGGTTGGTTAACCTGAAACTTTTTTGTGGGCATTATGCATTAGTTTTTCTGGAAAAAAGGTCATGGGAATGAGATGAAATTACGTTTTTAGTAACTTCTCGACTAAAAAGTGTGTCTTGTGCGGAGGTGTATAATGCTTGCGATTTTCTTACCAAGGTTTTCCAGCTTCTCACTCCATGGTTGTGTCCTTGATTCACCTGGTGGTTACAAGAACAGGAAAAACGAAGCAAAAAGAAGAAAGTGGGAAAGGAATAAAATGACATAAGTAGTAAAAGGCTTAGTCTCACTGTTGAAGGAAAATAGATGAGCTCTGACAGAGTGCTAAGTGTCTGTAATTTTTCAGCAAACAGAGAGGTCTAAAATTTGCGTTTGAACTCGTAAAAGAATATGACAGCTATGTATGGAGATGGGATTTATTTCTTCAAAGAGATGTTCAATCTCCTTCGAACACGTAGACATGAATTATGTAGGCAATATTTTAAAATACGAACCATTCAAAATGGCACAAAGAGAAAGAAATGACTGTTTTCCACTGATAATTTCAGCAATATCAGCAGACTGCAGGGGAATGGAGCAGAGTGCCAGTTACAGGATGGTTGGGGGTCTGACACCCCCTTAATTCATCCAAGAATGTAAATGTACCCATGGCATCATTAAATCACATACATGCTCATGATCTTCTGTTTTGATTGGAGTTAAAGGACATTTTGTGAAGAATTCCAATAATAAGTAATTTTAAGATTTTTATATTTTAATATTTAAGCACTGAAAATGTTTCCCTGCACCAATTTTACATAGAATTGAAGTTAAACCCTCCCTAATAATAATAATAATAATAATAAAAAAACTAAACAAAAGGTTTAGGGGGCAGTAAAAAACACACCGTTACACATAATATTGCAACAGTTTTCCTACAGTTGTTGTATTATTGTATTATATATTATTAAAATCTATACCACATGTGTTGTCCAAATATTTAAGCCCAGTAGTAAAAATACTAAAATTAATTTTTTTAAATGTCCATTTTTTCTCCAATTTGGTCTTTTTTATACACATCACAAAAACATTTTTGTTAATTTTTGCTCTTTTCGGTGTCTTAACCGTAATGACGTTTGCCTAACTGGGCACCATTATGTTTGCACCGGATAACCTCCAAATATTCTACCAGGGAAAAAAATCCTTCATGCATCTCCCTCGAATGTCACTATATAATTTACACACGTGAGGAGAGAAGGAGGTGTGAGAGTGGTCAGTGCGGATATAGGGCATATGGGTTACAGAAAGAGTAAATAATTCACATGGTTTGCACCCTTGTGTGCTGGCACACTCTTAGGGAAACTATGAGTCACATGAGAAGAATCTTGAGGCACTTTATGAAGACGAGCCGTCAGGTTCCTTTACACCTGGTGTAGTGGTTTCTTTACACACTGAGCAAGTGCAAACACAGCAGAAGCTGGTGATCACAATAACCTCAAAGTGTGAATTGTGTTCATTGATAACGGCATTCGTGTGCATGCGCTGCTTACTCTGTTTAAACGTGATGTGTGTAATTTTTGGGAGGATCTATTGACATAAATGCAATATAATATACATGACTAAGTCTTCAGAGGTGTATAAAGACCTTACATGTGAAGTGTTATGTTTTTCTTACCTCAGAATGAGCCATTTCTATCTACATACAGAGTGGGTACAAGGAGATCAGCATGTTGTTTCTACAGTGCGCATTACGTAAATATTTCGTAAATATTATCTCCTTTGGCAAAGAAGCGGAAATGTGACGACATCTTTGTCCTGTGTCAGCAAAATTTCTTACGCTGGACCTTTAAGCAACCAGCTCAATTAGCAAATTACACATATTAGGCAATGGCAGCGACGTTTGCAATTACAGTAAAAAAACTTTAAATACAGCAGTTACATTGTATTGTGGGAGGTTATGTTCATCACACTTGTTTAGGGAAGGTGCCACACAATGCTGGTTGTGGTCTTAGGAAACCTCCAAGAAAAAGGAAAAATGAGGAATAAAAACAGCAATAAAACCATTTTAAAGTTTTTAATTACTGTATCTAGATTCCTTACCGTTAGTTATCTCCATTCCTAACAGTTCGTTTTTTAATATATTTAATAGTACGTGTGCTTTAGATGCTTAATAAGCCTCAAAGCTTTTATGTCAGCTGAGCCGTCTTCGTCCTTGTAGGACAGAAAAGATGATTAAGAAAATCCTCTCCAGGGAATCTGAGTCGAAGTGTTTAAAGCCACATTCTACAGAAACGCTTTACCAGCGAGAGAATCTGGAATGGTCTGAATGCCCGTCTTGTTTCAACACTTCTGACACTTGCTATGCAAGAGGAAGTTTGAGAACTTCATGATTACTCTCGGTTTGGCATAGATCAATCGACACGCATGCCAGGTGCTCAGATATCCGAGACTTTGCCAGACACAAATTGCCATTTATTTTGGTAGTTAGTTTTCTATTAAAACGCACCAAGATTACTTTCGTCAGGAACTGGTGAATTGATCTGTACGAGTATGTATTTCCTCAGCTAATCTTAAACTACAACGACCATCGGTCATTTTAAGACCTGTGATTATACAGAAATATTCAAGAACTCATGTTGAATACAAGGACTTCCATTGTTACATCTATATCCAATGCTGGGGTAACTGAAACTACGATAGTGAAAGTAATTTTGATATTGAAAATCCATATAATACAGTTCCATTTATTTGTTTTATTTGTGGGGGGTTTTAATGTAGCTGCTTTGACACATCAATAGACGTTTCACATCATTGCTCGCATGTGCAGACCCCAAGACCCCCAGTCTGTCCTGCGCTAAGCACTAGTTCCTGCCTTTGAGGGTTCTTCATTCTCTGATCTGTCCCTTTGAATTCCGCTCCATGACCACAATCTTTTCAAGGGTCTCTTAAAGGCCGGCCCTGAGATTGAGGAAAGCACAATCCAAACTGAAGTGCGTTTCCCACAAGCATGCCTGACTCCACGGCTGCCCCACAAGTGTGGCGTCTCTTGAGCCGTGCCAAGCAGTGAGCTTAATACATTAAAAAAGTGAGCGTGCATTTCCAGGGATCATAAATAAAGCGTTTCACAGCCTTGTACCCGAGTGCTTTTATGGGACTTGAACGATATTCCTCGGTCTCATTTGCCAGCAAAGTACTTATTTTGGGTTTATCATGAGTCCAATCTGCGGTAAGACATTGTATTTCTCAGGCTTCAATTTCATCACATTTCAGAAACGATGTGAGTTTACAACAAATGTTCCTCAAGATATAATTACTTGTGTTTGCACAGAAATCGTATCTTCAGGTTAAATTGTTAAATCAGCAGACCATGCAAAAAAGTTTTTTGGCACTCCCTGAAGATTTTTTTAAATTGTAGGGTAGATCACGGCGTTATACTGATACTTTTTACAATACGTCTTCACAAACACTGACCAAAATTATAAACGCAACACTTTTGTTTTTGACCCCATTTTGCATGAGCTGAACTCAAAAATCTAAGACTTTTTTCTATGTACACAAAAGGCCTATATCTCTCCAAAATTCAAAATTCTGATAGTGAGCAATTCTCCTTTGCCGAGATAATCCAGCCACCTCAAAGGTGTGGCATATTAAGATGTTGATTAGACAGCATGAGTATTGTTCAGGTGTGCCTTAGGCTGGGCACAGTAAAAGGCCACTCTAAAATGTGCAGTTTTACTGTATTGGGGGATCCAAAAACCAGTCAGTATTTGGTGACCACCATTTCCATCATGCAGTGCAACGCATCTCCTTCGCATAGAATTGATGAGGTTGTTGATTTTGGCCAGTGGAATGTTGGTCCACTACTTTTCAATGGCTGTGCGAAGTTGTTGGATATTGGCAGTACCTGGAACACAATGTCGTATACGGCGATCCAGAGCATCCCAAGCCCGCTAAGTATGCTAGCCATGAAAGAACTGGGATGTTGTCAGCTTCCAGGAATTGTGTACAGATCCTTGCAACATGGGGCCTTGCATTATCATGCTGCAACATGAGGTGATGGTTGTGGATGGGCCTCAGGATCTCGTCACGGTATCTCTGTGCTTTCAAAATGCCATCAATAAAATGCACCTGTGTTCGTTGTCCATAACATATGGCTGCCCATACCATAACCCCAGCGCCACCATGGGCCACTTGATCCACCATGTTGACATCAGCAAACCGCTCACCCACAAGACGCCATACACGCTGTCTGCCATCTGCCCTATACAGTGAAAACCGGGATTCATCCGTGAAGAGAACACCTCTCCAAAGTGCCAGACGCCATCGAATGTGTGCATTTGCCCACTCAAGTCGGTTACGACGACGAACTGCAGTCAGGTCGAGACCCCATGAGAGCGACGAGCATGCAGATAAGCTTCCCTGAGACGGTTTCCGACAGTTTGTGCATAAATTCTTTGGTTATGCAAACCGATTGTTGCAGCAGCTGTCCGGCTGGCTGGTCTCAGGCGATCTTGGAGATGAAGATGCTGGATGTGGAGGTCCTGTGCTGGTGTGGTTACATGTGGTCTGCAGTTTATAGGCCGGTTGGATGTACTGCCAAATTCTCTAAAATGCCTCTGGAGATGGCTTATGGTAGAGAAATGAACATTAAATGCACGGGCAACAGCTCTAGTGGACATTCCTACAGTCAGCATGCCAACTGCACGCTTCAAACCTTGCGACAACTGTGGCATTGTGCTGTGTGATAAAATGCACATTTCAGAGTAGCCTTTTATTGTGGCCAGCCTAAGACACACCTGTGCAATACTCATGCTGTCTAATCAGCATCTTGATATGCCACACCTGTGAGGTGGATGCATTATCTTGGAAAAGGAGAAGTGCTCACCAACACAGATTTAGACAGATTTGTGAACAATATTTGAGAGAAATAGGCCTTTTGTGTACATAGTAAAAGTCTGGGATCTTTGAGTTCAGCTCGTAAAAAATAGGGGGAAAAACAAAAGTGATGCGTTTTATAATTGTGGTCAGTGTATGTTGGCTTGGCCTCTTCTCAACCATTAATCTGTAGGAGCGTCAATGAATTTTTATTTACCCTGAGATCTCCGTAATATTTCAATTATTAGAAAAATTAGATTAAATGGCGAGCAAATGGAAACTTTTGCTTAAAGATGAGGTAACACACGCATCTCATATTAGTACCTATACAGTAGGATTGCAGGCTTCATATCTTCAAAGAGGATTTAGTTTGATCAAATTCATAGAAGATAGATACAGCTGTACGATTATTTCTGGAAAAGGACGAGCACCTCGAGGCGAGCAGGGGTGGGCAGAACTACAGCACGAGCACAGAATACATCATCGCATTGATTCACTGTGATCCAATCTGAAGTGTTTTAGAATTATGAGAATTGCAGAGGACATAGTGTTGAAAAGATTACATTAGTTTGAAAGGAGTTCAGCAACCCAAGAGATAAAACCTCTTGTTAGGACAGTAATGCAGTTGGCACTTGACTCCTGGTACGGTGAGCTCTGCAAGCTAAATCTCTTATTAACAGAAAAGATATGACTGACATTCTAAAATAACTAGTTTCGCCAGATCATTTGCCCAGCTCATTTATGTCACAACCACAACATTTATACTCCCATCTAAACCACACAGAAACCGATAATTCCCATGGATGTTATATTTCCCTAACTAAACAAAATTGCAAACATTTCTATGCTGCGTCGGGTTAACATTTTGCTTTGAGAACAACATTTAAAGAAAATTAACACCCTGTGCCCTCATTCGACCTGAACGTTTTCTTCATTCTTCAGCAGGATTCCCTTGCCCCGGCTTATCAAGAATTTACTGAGCATATCTGGGCATTGAGCCACCTCTACAGCACCCTTAAAGCCGTCCTTTTAATAGTCCCTTCAAATCCTCTCTTTTAAGCGGTTGGCTGAAAGTGCAACTCCAGCGGTGCTTGAACATAATCTCTGAAGAGCAAGCCAATCACAACCCTGGAAAAAGTTGAAGTGTAGTGTTAAATAGCCAATTAACACGGCCCTGCACGCAGACGAGGACTCCAGCGAGAGTTTCTCGTTCATGAAAAGAACGGCCGTCTAATGAGAACCTGCTCACAGGCATATTTTCCACTGCTCGCTTCTGACTGAAGTAAACAGCAATATTCAACTACTCCTATCACTATTTATTTGTGTATTGATTTTAAATGAAGACCATAAGATGAGTATTTACTTCAAGAGGGATAGTGAGAGAGAAAATAAACACAAAAACTGTATTTTGTTCTAATTGTTTTAGAATAAATGTATCCAAATGTGATATCCAAAATTATATTTTCCAAAAATATCAGCACATTTTTCTCCCTTCCCTTTAAAATATACATTTAATTTAGTAAGTACACTAATATCAATGACCCATACTTCTAAGCGTACTGATTCAATCGTACTTGGGATAAAATTGGCCCAGTTTTTACTATCTAAAAGTATACTTTTAAGTATGTGTTAACAACAGTTTTCTGTGTTCAGTGTTCTGAAAGTGATCTTAACATACTTAGTCATGCCTTGTTTATGCATTATTTTTGCTCTTTTGGTGTTCTGACTTTCCATAGTTAGTATAAACCTGAACATGCACGTTTATAAAAAAGTATGGAAACTACAGTATGTGAAGTATTTAATAGGCTACTCAATCGAATGAGTAAACCCAAATTCAACCCAACAAGAATACAATCATTAGTTGTACAAGTATACTGTATATTGAAGTACAACTAAGCCAAATGTACTTTATAGACTTCAGTGAGTTTTACGTCAAGCGTTCTAAAAAGTACACGTATACTAAGATGTGTATGCATAAAAGAAGACTATCACTTATTTTCTCGTTTAACATAAGTATACTGTACAAATAGCCTACATGAATAAACATCTTTTCCGGATATATATTTTATCCGTGTGTATGGTCCCTAGAAATCAAATCGGCTAAAGGAACCCTCTCTTTTTAAAAGCATAAGTGTAAATTCATCTTGAAATCAAATTTCTCTTAGTGCGCAAGTGCCACAGAATAGTATTCATAGAGCTTAAAGCTCTATCTATTTGATTAAATCCTTTTAATGTCCTTGTATACATTCTTCATTTCTCTCTAAACAGTCACATATCTGGCCTCAAATCAGAATATTTGACCTAATAACATTCCTCTTCATCGCTGTTGTCTAATTTATAACCATTACTGTGATTATTGATTTCAAAAGGGCGTAAAATTCTGCCTCTTTCACGTTTGACACAATCTGGGCAACAGGGCCGAATGAGTTTCCATTTCTTAAAGAGTTATTATAGTAAATCCCACAGAGATCAGTCCTGGCTTAAAAATCCCTTACATAGTTTTATGAACTTTCTTAAGATTCAACCATGGAGGTATATGAGACAAAGATGTATGAAGTGAAGCTAGTGAATGAAGGCTCACAGAACTTTGTACAAACATCAGCATTCGCTGTCACGTGTTAAAAAACAGCACGTTCAGTGGTGCGACATTTTTAATCTGTCTATCTCTACCAACTTTTAAACTCCAAGTTAATATTCAGTATGCTGGCCGCATGGTGTTAGTTTACTTGATTTACTGTTTGTGCACCCTTCAACACCCAGTGAGCTGTTTTACTGTCTCCTTAGGATGCTGTCTTAGAAGTAACTACAGAAGAATCTCATATGTGACTAATTGTGCGTGCTCTACACAGACGGCAATCTGTGCATTCCAAAGATTTACAATATTACACCAAAAAACTTTAACTTGCTATTGAAAAATTCTATCCACATCTATAGCATGCTTAAATCAGGTTAACAAAGTGATATTTAAAATTGCGATTCATCGCATCCAGAATAAAAGTTTGTAATAAATGTGTATTGTTGCATATTCATTTTGAAATATTTAGACTTATTTATTTATATTTAACAATAATTAAATACTTAACTCTCTGTTGACTGAAATTGCTTTGGATAAAAGTATTGGACATATTTTGTATTATTTTCTTAAATATATGCATGTATTTGTTTTTATACCAAGCACAGTACACAGACATATATTATGTAAGCACATACTTTTATTCTGGATGCGATTAATCACGATTAATCTCTTGACAGGACAAAAAATACTTTTAAATTAGAATAAAACATTTCTTTTTCTAGATAAACGACTATGAACCATTGTCTAAAAGCAATTCAAATCCAGGTTTTTGTTAGAAGACATTTTCCAAGACATATCGAACGTACAAATCTCTCTTCATCAGATATCCAACACAGACACATTCGGATTTCATTTAGCTGAAAATAAACATGTCGTCATATTGTGCCACAGCAAAATTTAAAGCAGAAACACTAAAAGAATTCGGTCTTCTACCTGTTAACATATAAAGAGATCTGTCAGTAACGTTCCTCTGCGTTTGGCCGGCTGTAATATGGCAGTACGGCCCCCTGCTGCTGGGTGGCAGTGGGTTGAGCTCTAGGCCCCACAGTGTGACAGCCAATGACAGAAAGAGACAAAAAGAAAGACGCTTTCTATTCACATCCAGAGGCACCATTAGCATAACTCAAAAAGCACGGCCGAAACGTCCTGACCACCTGTAGATACACTGCCGTGAAGTCTTTTTTCTGCCTGCTGTTTATTTCCTAACGTAGCACAATGTGAAAGGCCGGAGCAGATGATGTGAAGCTTGTGTGTGTAAGCAACCGAGCTAAAGAGAAATTGAATGAGACCAGCGCGCTCCACGCACGCATTGTGCTGCAGGACAGCGCGTGGGCTGCCTGTAGAAGTGTCTGCAAAGGGGGTGGGCTCCTGGCGCCGCCCACTATGTAGTAATTGGTTGTGGTTTTGAGGGGGCGGGGCTTCTTCTGGACATGGGAAGAAAGTGGGAGGTGGGTGGTTGCACATGCTTGCTCAGGGGTTGTCTGCTCAAAGGGCCCTAAGTCCACTGGCTTTTATGCACTAGGTGCACTTGAGTCAGGCACGTAAAGAGCTCAGCATTGAGACGTGCCAGTCTCTGCTGTTTATACCGCTGCTAGGAATATCTACTGAGGGGCAGATCTGACAGGACCTTACTAGTGCAGGACGGGGGAAAGCCAGAATAATCAACTCTTGTGAATTTGTTCTTTTTCCATAGCAAAAAGCAAAGGATTAAACTTGAATACGCATCCCTGTCACTCTACTAAACCGCACAAGAACTTTATCAAAATGGCACAGAAGAGGCAGGTGTCTATGACCCAGGCTATGACCCTGGCACTGGTTCTGCTCACCTCAGCGGCTTCAGCGGAGGAATATGACTATTACAGCTGGCAATCTGACAATTTTCACAGCGGCCGTTTTTACGCCAAGCAGCCGCAGTGTGTGGATATTCCAGCCGAGCTGCGGCTCTGCTATAATGTGGGCTACAAGAAGATGAGACTACCAAACCTGTTGGACCACGAAACCATGCCCGAGGTCAAGCAGCAGGCAGGCAGCTGGGTGCCACTCCTGGCGAAACGCTGCCACGCTGATACGCAGGTGTTCCTCTGCTCGCTGTTTGCCCCGGTGTGCCTGGACCGGCCGATCTACCCGTGTCGCTCTCTGTGCGAGGCCGTGCGGGACAGCTGCGCACCGGTCATGGAGACCTACGGCTTTCCCTGGCCGGAGATGCTGCAGTGCGAAAAGTTTCCCATCGACAACGATCTGTGCATTCCCATGCAGTTCGCGGGGGGTCACGCCACTCAAACTCCAGGTAGGACCTCCGAAAATGCTCAGCATTATTCTGAAACAACAGATTTCTATGTAACTAAGTGCAACAAACTTTTTTTTAATAACTGCATTGAGCAATCTGTACAAATGCGTTTAGCAGCTTATAAATCACATAAACTTGTCAAAATGGCAAAATCAATGGGTCAACATGTTAACAAACCTCAAGAAAGCAGTAAATAATTTCATTAAACCAAAATATCCATGGTATAAAGAACTTTATTTTTTTACTTAAACAATGTTTCTTAAATATCAGCTATAATAATCAGTTCAGGCTTTATGCTGAAAACACTAAAATTAAAACTTAAATTAATTTGAAATAACTATAAATTAGTAGGCTATGAAAAAGTATAAATTATACTATTCTCTATAAATTTTCACTACGTTGCTGCAACCTAAAAAACAGGCTTGTTTTGATGAGATAAAAACTGTAAAAATATGTTTCCGTGACATGATCACACACTGTTTTACAGTAAAAATGTGAAATCATTAGGTCTTCATTGATCTGTTAAACAAGCCCCATTGGTAAATTTCCTCTGTGTTGAGCTCGAGGGTCTTGAGAAAGTAAAATGAAGGAACGCTTTTAGACAGACAAAAAAACTTTCACTATCTAAAGCAAACATCTGATGTGGAATGTTGAGAGGACGGTCCCTGCTGCGCCATGCCTCTGTCTTTGTTTGGCCCTGCATTTAGGTTTCCAATTAGCCGGGCAGCCAAACTCTTTGGATCACTAATTAGTCTGAAACTTTGTAGATTACTTTGTCTCATTGAGATTAGAAGGGCTATTGTGATAGACAGAAGAAGTGAAGCACGGGAGAAGAGAGGGAGAGAGCAGTAAGTGCTCAAGGGAAGTTTGAGGATGTTGTTAAATAGAGGGAACAGGTTAAAACAGAATGTGTATTGTGGAACCAAAAAACCTAAATAAGAATATGTCAAAATATTTTGTATATTTCTATAAAAGTTCATATATAATTCCTATTAAAAAATCCTATAGAATTTCTATAAAAAATGCTTTCTATTAAAGCAACAGGTGGCTTTATGATGCACAGTGTCCCAACAAAACCACAATGGATTCACATTCACATACATCAGAATAACAGCTGTCGTTTCCAAATAATAAAAAAAATGTTTGCAAGTAGAATTTAACAAAGAAGAGATCTATGCTTATGATTTACAACTGCTAAGATGGATGTTTGTGTATCCGTGTATGTGCGAAAATGTAGCACAAAGTCACTTTTCACTGCTGTGATTTGATGGATTACAATGTCTTGAGAAAAAAAGTGGTGCTTTTAAAAAATGTAACTCCACAACACTGTTTTCACAAGTTAAGTAGCTTGGCTTCTTTAAAAATAATAAATGCCTTAAGGCTGCAGCAGAATTATAACGCCAAGAGTGAGATCCACGGGGCGATCTATTACATCCATAGCTGTTCTGAAATGGCCTGATGCTGAGGGGATGGAAACTAGTGAAATGTGCTTTCCACAGCTGGATGGCAAAGTGAGTCGCAGCCAAACGTTCACAGCGATTTGTGTTTTGGTGAGGCGCACGTCGACGTGAAACAGGACCCTAGAGATAACATGACAGCACAAACCCTCGCTTGACGCGGCCAGTCGCTCTGGCCCGCATCTCCGACACGCACAGGCATCGGCCCAGGAACATGAAGAGCTGTTTTTTCCCATGTGGTTTGAGGTGAAGTGTGGGGACGGGGCAGAGCCAGCCAGACCCACAGACATGTTTCACAAAATGTTTCTGGAAAGTGACATGACAGTAAATGATATATTTCACTAAATCACATTTTTAAGAGCGTAACAGCAAAACCTCTTTAAACAAATCATTGAATTCTTCAAATACTGTAGGAGACCAACAGACAATTGAGAAAAAGGACCCAATGATTATACATTGCGAAGGAAATACTCAGAATAGACACGTTATGTCTAACTTCTATGTTGTTAAAACTGAGTTTAACACTGTACAATGTAAAAATACTTTCTTCTATGTCTGTTTAATATGCAAAGACAAGTGTATGTTGGAAACATGCTGGTTGATTTCCCAAAAAATCCACCTCTGTGGTGTTATTAAAACACTGCTTTGTTTAAGCAACACTGCCTCAACGAATGGTATGAGTTTGGGGCGGTTCTATCTGTTCAGCTGACCAATAGAATCTAGGGGGGCGTTCTTTAAACCTGTCTTAAAATAACAATCATTATTTCTGCAATTGCATTTAAAAAATGCAACATTAAAAAAAAAAAGATTTTGAGAGGCAATTTTATTTTATAAACATAATTAATTTAGCTAAACACAACATAAAACAAACCTACTGAATTGAATGTGAATGAATGTTTATTCCATTGTTTGCAGGATATCAGTGACTGTAGAGGCTCGGCTGCCCTGAGGGGCGACTCGGGGAGACATGTAAACCTGTCTCTGACTCCGCTCGCTGCACATTTAAACACGCATAAATCACGGCGGTTTTTCATCCTGATTAATGTTTATGTGCAAAGTGTTGCTGCTCATAACTTCAGGGGTCCAAATGGGCCATAAAATTATGTCCTGTGCATAGCTTAAGCAGAACATTTTGCCTATAAACTCTTATACAGAAAGTCACTGACACGGAAATCTGTCGGAAACAGGAGGTCTCAGAGGTATAAGCTTTTGAGCATTCATCTTAAAAGAGGACTTTTAGTTTAAGCCCAGTCATCTACACCCATATCCACGATGACACGCTTATTGAAAGGGTCTTTTATTACTTCTCTTTCTCCATCCAAGACACTTTAACGTTCTTCGAAGAGCTATACATGTGGCCACTTTCAAATACAATGTAAAAGGTACAGTTACATTGACATCATATTCTAACCAGGTACTATGCCAACAGAAACTCCTGCATGACATGAAACAACCACAGGGAATCTAAAAAAAATGATGTTTAAACTAGGGCTGTCAAATAACTAATCACGATTAATCCCATCCAAAAAGAGTCATATGTGTTTGTGTACTGTGCACAATCATTTTGGTTTTAGCAAACTTTTCGAAAACATTTACATGTATTTGTTTGTATTGACCAATAATTTTAATTTGAATATTATTCATAAATTATAACTATATAAATGTTTATTAATTTTCATATTTTATATTTTTCTTAAATATATGCATGTATGTGTTTGTGTTTATAATACAAAAATGAATATGCACAGTACACATACCTATATCAAACTTTTATTTTGGATGCAATTAATCGCGATTAATTGGTGGAGAGCATAACATTTAAATTCATAATCTGTAACTTTCGCATCTCTATCAACTCTTTCTTTTGGAAAAATAAAATCACAGGTTACTTAACTTAATCAATACACATGACGTCAAACTGACATTTCCTGCTAATATTCTACCCAACAGCTCATTTTATAAATGATAACTTGTTTAGGCTACTTGTCCATTACCAAGAAGCTTTCAACCTGACTTCATCTATAAAATGACTTGATGTAATGAAACGTGTAAAGTTGATGCAATATTACAAGTCAATTTCATAATAAATTCTTTAAATATACAGTACCTTCTTAAAATGTTCTACATGTTGCATGTTTTAAGGTTACCTGTCAACAGGTGTCCTGCAAAACAACTGTAAGTAGTGTCAAACAGCAAAAAATGCAGACATTTCTGTTCTGATGGGTCATAAATTGCCTTCAGAAGAATCTGCGATGAACTTTATTCATATTTGAGCCAATAAGAAGAAATTTAAGCAACATTCATTGGTCTGGTATCATTCAATCTGAATTGCTTTTCGAAGCTCAGTTGGCAGAATTGCCCATGCTCAGTCCCCTGATAAATGCTTTGGCTCGGTTTCATCTAGGCATCCTGCCAACAAACCACCTTGCAAAACACAATAAATCGCTCTACAGTGCAAATAAAATGTTTAACTTTCACGTAGCAGCTCGCTACAGTTCGCGAGATTGTAAGAAGCGATGACTCTCCAAAACACGCTCGCCATGTGCAAACACTGCGCACACCGTCGTGTCTCCCATCCGCAGACTGTTTAACGTATGAGAATTCCTGCTAAGAGACCGACTGACGGTTAAATCCTACAGAGGGGTTCAACTCCCCACGACCTGTGAACTGAAGCCTGGTGAACTTTGACCCCTCCTCTCATTATCTGGTGCTATGGCTCTGCTCCAGGCTGGGGCGATAAACTCTGACCCTGGGTTTTTAACCTGGAAGGGGGAGTTTGGAGAAGAGCCATGTAAGTTCTTGTTACCAGATGCTTTTGGTTTGCTAGCTCAACGGAGGGCCACTGGATCTGCGCGGAGTAAATGACAAAATCATATTCACCGCCATTGAGATCAGATATAACACACATCATCGTGCGGTTGATTTCGGTGGAGCACTTCGAGCTCACTTCCAGCCAAATTGGTCACGGTTTGTTCCATCAGACCCACCCCACAGGGAGCGAATAGAGCTTTCTGTATTTTTCGCTGTATGAAAGAATGACTTTTCCAAATCTTCACAAGCCACATCCTGCATTCTTTCTGATCACCCTGCTCAGTAGGTCAATGGTGTGATTGAAGCTTCTACAACTGGAATATAACCTTGATGCTATTGTCAAAATCATCAAAACAAATGGATTCTCTAAAGGAAATATTGTAAGAACAATCACTCATACGTTAATGACAGATGAGACTTTAACATTCCTTTAAAAAATCCCCCTTTGTATAGGCAAGCGTAATATTTCTCCCCTGCTGAAAAAATCCTGGAAACTGACCCAAAAACCAAGCCGGTTTTCTGGTCTTTGCCGGTTTACGGTGGAAAGCTGGTCTTTCCACCTTAATCCCCTCTAACACAATCCTTCAGACCTGCAAATCATTTAATCGGAGTCAAGCTGTTTTTTGTTTACAATAGCCTACTGTATCCAAGTAATACTAAAGCAGATCAAAACACAAAACGCAAGTTGATGGCACAATAAAATGGAATCTTGGCCTAGAAGAACTGCAAATATCTATCCGTTGTGAGAAATGAATGTAAAGCTGTTTGCATGTCCCAGCAAACATGTGCACTTGTCAAACTGCAGAGTAAGACAATTTCACAGTGACCTATTAAAATCCTACCTCTGCCATGAGCTTTTTATATAATATCCTCAGACACTGTTTTGGAAGAGCCGTGTCTTTATTAGGCAAAGTTCAGTTGTGTGATATGAAGCCCATTTCCGGGCACAACACAGACTGGAGTGCTGGACATAAACCCTGCAAACCTTAAGGGAAGCTTGTATCATGGGAGAATTACAAGAAACAGTGTTTGTCGGCCTATGTGTTTTCACATTGATGAACCGGTGAAAGTCTTCCCTCATAACTTCCTCGGTGAGGAAATAAAACCAGAGCTGCCAAAAATTCTCCCTCTCATGACTTTAAACACAGTGGATTAAGCTCCATTAGGTCTGGCCTGCTGCCCCGCATGAGTCCAGCACAGAATCGTGTTCTTCTCTCGGCGCAAAATCAAATCGCCTATTAAATCTTCTAGAATCTTCTTGAAACTTAACATTGAACGGTGGTTCTGAAAAGCCGAAACAAGAAGAGTTTCTATGTGTCTCAAGGCAAAACATTGGCAGTGTTTGACCACAGCCTGCGCAAACTGACCGGAGTATGACACCGAAGTACCGCGAGACTGGTTGTTGTGGCACTTTGATGATATACTGAGCATAACACCTTTTTTATTGTATATTATACCACATCTAATGTTCACACAATACAATGAAAGCGTGAAAAGTATAATAATTAAAAGTACAGTTAAATTAATCAAATTATGTATTTTGCGGTCAAGCGTGCACGTGTGTCATGCACTGAGCATTTACAAATGAATAAAATTGCTTACATTCTCTCTGCCACACTTGCACCAAACTCGTGAGGGTGATGCTCCCGCTTCCGTCGAACTGATCCGAAAACCATAAAAATAAAACCTGTTGTGTTAGTCTCTTCACGTACACACGTAGTAATAATAAGTGAGTCTTGCAGTTTGGGAAAAAAAGGGCTTTTATTTGTTCAAAGTTAAATTTGGTGCTAATACTAAATTAGATTTAAATTAGCCTACGTCAATATTAAACAAAATATATAACTATATTGTATTCTGTGTTATTGTTGTCTTTTAGAGGGAGCATACAGAATAATATTTGTTGTTTGGAGGTTTGCCTTTTGTAAAGGTTGGGTGACTATGTTCTAAAAATGAATGTTCATAACACTTATGTAGACAAGTCAGATACAGTAATTTTACACAAAAACAATAGTTTTACTTGAAAAGGAGAGGATTTAAGTAAGTAGACAAAATAAGTCAAGTGGTTCTATTGTAAACATACAATTCAAATGTTTTTTTTTCCTTTCGCATATGAAATATCTTTAACTATATTATTTCTCTCCTCTAGTTTCAAAAGCCTGTCCACCCTGTGACAACGAGTTAAAAGCCGACACCATAATGGAACATTACTGTGCCAGTGACTTTGGTAAGTCTTAGCACTCACAACACACACAGTAAAGCCTTTATTGAATTTTTTTACTTGACTTTATTTTTAATAACATACTTTAATAGGAATGAAAAACATAGAGAGTGTTTTGCTTGTGTGGGAAGTGGTCTGTTTTATGTCTATTATACTAACAGTTATCATTACAATATTTGCATCTAATCAGATAAAGAAAACCACAAGCATGTCGCAAAATTGCCTTTTTATCACATAAAAACAGGAGTTTAAGCAACTTATGTTCAACGGTGCTGAAGTGGTGTATTTTTATGGTTCGTTTCAAGTGACTCATTCTGTCTTGACTTTCATTAATGTGTCAAAAGGTGAATCTTTAGAATGAGTCTCTTGACATTAATTAAAAGAAGTTTAAAGATTTTTTATTTAAATATTTTCATTACGTACCATAGCTCTGGCTTCACTTTGGCTGTGAGGGTTATTTCTTTTGGATTTGCTTGTATTTACCCTAATAACTGTGACAAATGGTCCAACAAATATTGTTAGTAGTACAGCAGCTCTGTGTTTTCCATCTCCTGCCGTTTAAACATACTAAGTAACAGTCACAAAGTATAATTGTAGACATCACAAATAGAGTACGAAGTGTAATGTTTAAATAAAAAAAATACTACGTTTAAGCACTAATACTTCCACATACTGAAGAGATTGAAAATTACAGGATATCTCTTCCTCTGGTGTTATGTCATTTGACGTGTTATTTGTAAACTAATGCTGTACTGTATATTATAGGTTTGATAGTGTGCACTATTTGTCTCACTTGGAGAGAGTGTTTTAATTCTTGCGGTTGGGGTTGTCATTTTCCACAATGTAACAGCAATCAGTATATCTACACATACCGGACAGCCCGCACACTTATCAAATGATTTGTTCATGCAGACCGCTGCTGAGAAAACTCTCGTTCAGTGTGTTCACTGGCTCCTGAATACTGCTGATTTTAATATTTGATATACTGTAGAGGAAATTCATTGTTTTTCTGTTTGGCTTTGCGATTTTAAATGGCTCAAATGTTTAACATAAGCATTCTTAAATGATTGTGTTATTGTCTTTGGTTTAGTGAGAGTTTTTTGCTCAAATAAGGATTTAAGAAGAGCTCACTTCGGATGATCAGAAATTATGTTGTGCAGTGCATTATAGTCGTATGTTACATTTTAGTTTGAAATAAAACATAGTGGGCTATTACTAATGTTTATGTATGCGATGTTTGTGTACATATTTAAGCGATTGAGGCAGCAGTAATTCATCAAATAATAAAGAACCGCATTTTAAAAGAAGTCATGGAGTCTTGTTGAAGTATGCCAGATCACAGATGTCTATTGCATCCTCCAAATACACTATGAATCTAAAAACTTTATCAGTTTTTGTTGATAAAAACCCTCAAATCTCCATCCATGGTTGGGATCTGGGTGGGATTCAGAATTACTGACGACTGCAAATGCTCAAGGTGACAGCTTTCCTCCTCGCCTGCCTTCATCTGATGTCAGACCTACTGCCAGCCATTTAAAGCAGCTCTTGTTTAAAAAGCGGTTTTAGCTTGTCACCACGATATTGCCCAGGCGTGCTCGCCGCCCACAAGCATTACGGGTCACAAGCAACTGCCGGAATTAAAAGGCTGAATGCAGCTGGGCATGCAAGCTTTGTGCTTTTTTTGTGGTTTAA
Organism: Triplophysa dalaica; assembly: GCF_015846415.1. NCBI lineage: Eukaryota > Metazoa > Chordata > Actinopteri > Cypriniformes > Nemacheilidae > Triplophysa > Triplophysa dalaica. Next base: position 4,321,032 of record NC_079552.1, read on the forward strand.
CAGGGTAAATCTAACAGAAGAATCTTTTACTCAGCTGTGAGTTAACAGTGATGTAATTTTCGCTGGGCTATAATAATTTTTCCTGTACCCGTTTAATGCGCAGAGACAATTTTAGGTAAGCCAGTTGTATGTTAACATTGTGGCTCTGGACCCACAAAATTTCTGTTTGTTTGAACGTCCTGAAATAGCAACAGTGACTCAACAAGTGGCGCAATTTCGGAGTTGAGCTATCTGTTTGTTCAACCAATGGCGACTATTGCCAAAAAAAGTTATTTTCATTGACTGTGTGAACACACATTCGTAACGCATAATGAATTTTTTGTTCTGATATTTGTATTTTCTGTATAGTTTTTATGATGAATCATAACATTTGCAAACATATTCATATCATTGTCCAACACCACCATGCAGGTGAGCTGAACCATAATGGCATGAAAACCAGTCATTCCTCCACTTCCAGAGATGTGTGTTTTCATCTTTCTACATGAATGTTTGTTTATAATAGTAGACAAGGAGCCCTGGTGCATACCGGTAATTTTAAATACTCCAGATGCTTTGATACAAACTCAGTCATTGATGGATGTGCACTTAGTGAGCCCAGGGCCTGACTTCTGTTCCATGGCATCAATTACAGGTACATTTTGACACATTCATGTTTAGTTTCATACTCGCTAAGAGACCATAGATTCTTTCATCATTGGATCACAAATTTGGGGATTTTTTGCTAACATTACAATGATATTTGAGGAAAGAAGGTCCAGCCATGAGTAAAAGTCAGAGGATTCATCACCTTGTTAGGAAGAATGATGTGATTTATTTGTGTGCCAGAGCACAGTCCAAGCCAAAATGAATCTGTGTAAAGTTTGTATCTTGTTCAAGATTCAAGTACTATATCTTAAATAACAACTGCAGATATTACATGTGATTTACTAAAGCAGAGAATTCTGTTTAAATTGTTTTTCATTTATATAAAGTTATTGACAAATCCAACCATTGGTTGACATTACCAATCGAGCAATTATTAATTTAAATGAACTCATATAAAAACCATTGTCGTCTTAAGACTTTGAAAGTCTAAAGAATTTATTATTAAATTTTCTCATACGATGCACCTCGCTGGTCAAAGTTAAAGCTAAATACAATCGATTTTACTTTTTTTTGTAGCTTTCATGTATCTTCATGTAGCAGTTATAACATGCCGCTAGTAATGCCAAGGTCGTGGTTTCAATCCCAGGGGACTGCACATACACAGATACTAATGTAAGCGTCCAACAAATGCGTGAATGTAAATGCACTTAATGAGTAAAATGTAAATTTGCTTCTTATGTGAGATATTAGCAAAAGAAATCCAAGTTTTTAGGCAATTGGGCTATCCAACATTTTGAATGATTTTACAGTAAGGAACAGTTTGGGGCTTTGGCCTTGTTAGGGGCCAGAGGTAGCGATGTGTTTGGGCCACTGAAGGGGTGTTCATTTTTCACATCTGTCTTTGAAACTTTCCATTCTACTCTCCATTCTCTCCCGGGCGAACGCAATTAGTGCTGTCCACGTTTAAATGATGCTCCTCCGGGGAGGTGTAAACTATTCCAGCGCTCTGGATAGCCTTGGTTCTTCCTGTGTGCTTGTTGTGAAATGTCTTGTTGCTTGAGACAGCAATATATGTCCAGAGATCCAGAGTGTGACCAAGAGCCCGAAAAGAGACTTTCCCTGTTAAATGACAACACTTAAGAACCCAGTCCTTCTTCAAAAAAGTCTTTCCATGGTGTGTTTAACAGTTTAGCGTACCCACAAAATGACAATCTTGTCATTATTTACTCTACCTTGTCATTCCAATCCCTTATTTTTTAACACTGTAATAGTTTTTTGTGAAGTTTCACAACCGTGGTCACTATAGCAGCTGCTTAAAGATGTTTCTGTTTGAAATGCATAGGTTTGAATTAATAGTAGATATACTACGAACTGTTTATTTACATCTGTGTCTTTCTGCTTGTTCTCTGCAGCTCTCAAGATGAAGATTAAAGAGGTAAAAAAAGACAAAGGAGACCGCAAGCTCATCGCAGCACAGAAGAAGAAGAAGGTTCTGAAGATGGGAGTATTGAGGAAGAAGGACTTAAAGAAGCTCACACTGTACATCAAGAACGGAGCAAACTGCCCCTGCTCACAGTTGGACAACCTCGGGAGCAACTTCCTCATCATGGGCCGTAAGGTGGACCAGCAGTTGCTGCTCATGTCCATCCACAAGTGGGACAAGAAGAGCAAAGAGCTCAAATTTGCCCTTAAATACATGAAGTCTCATCAGTGTCCCACCTATCACACCGTCTTCCAGTGACACTTTCAGAAATCTTCCAGAGACTGTTTCTAATTCAGACACATTTTATTACATAACAAGTGGCTTTTGGAAACTGCTTAGGACTAGTTCATTTCAAAATGGCTGCACGCTCTTGTCATTCCAAACTATCGTGACTTTCTTTTGATGAACACTGAATTGTGAAGAATTCAAACTGGTTGTAGTTTCCATGCAGATCATAAAGGGCACCAAAGCTCATTTTTTGGTCCGTTCCTCACGCAAAGCTATGGTATGGCTTTAGACTTGGAATACTGCATAGTGCATGAGTCATTTGGACTACTCATGATTTATTTTATAGTGGTTTTGTGTTTTATGTGAGGCCTGGTTTTGGTCCAAATTTATAGTACAGCGATACAAAATAGTGACCAGTTTAGTTCTTTAAAATAATTTTTTGTGTTCCATGGAAGAAAGTCGTAGGTTTGGAAATGACTTTCATTGTGACAGTGCTTTTATATTTTGGTGAACTAGTCCTTAATTCCATCAACATGTACAGCTACATTTTATTTCTGTATCTGCATAAAAGGAATTCTGTATGAGCGATCAGCGCACTTAAGATGCATATTTTAGCGAAACTTTCAAGGTTCCCTCAGTCACAACACAACGTCCAAGATAAGTCACTGCACAAAATGAGTTAACAAAAGCTTTCAACATGAGAGCGTACGGTCAATAAGCAAATATTTATTTGCTATGGCCAGGATTCAATTAAACAAATGGGAATAAAGACATTAACAGTGCCAACAGGTTTTCACTTCTATCTTGTAGATAAGGAATAAAAGTTTTTATTATATAGATGAAGGTACGATTGTGATCATTAGCACGTGACACGGCTCCGGTTGTGGCTTGAATCTTGGGAGGTAAGAAAGCAAATGGATTGAAAGTGCTTTTGACTGTTGGTCAGGACAGCGCCCAAATATGTCGACCGCAGTCTGTGAGCGAATCTGGACCATTTTGGTGTTCTAAGAGAGCCCGTCATATCAGCCAAGCTTATGACAGACTCTGGACTCATATAAGCAGTTTGGTTGCTGAGGTTTTTTGGGCCTTCTAATGCTTTCTAAACAGTATGCAACATTCTTTTTCTACTAAAATGATTATCTATTGCTTTAAATATACATACGTGGTATGGAAAAAGCCTTTTGTTGAGTTCACTGTAATAAAGCTAAAATTGTAAAAGTGTTAGGACTGTTTAATAAGACACTATAAACATTGTAAAGGTCTCATTTAATTGTTTTTGTAACAGCATCACAGGGATTTTTGTTTTACCAGCAGCTACTCTGTTATCGTCCAATTTCTGGTTTAACACTCAAGAAGTACACTTAAAAACACACAGTCATCATTTCCTCACCATTTCAAACTGCATAAGACAACAAAAAAGATATTTTGAAGGCGGTGCCCATTGACTTAAGTTGGATCTGTGTCCGTACGATAGAAGTCAATGGGTACTGCCGTTGTTCGGTTACCAGCATTCTTAAAAATATCTTCTCTTGTGTTTTGCAAAATAAATTAAGTCTTACATGTTCGAAATGACAGGAGGGTGAGTAAATGATGACAGAATTTTCATTTTTGGGTGAACTATCCCTTTAAACCAAAACAACAAATAGGCTTCATAACAAGTTTATCCTGCAAGCTAAATTAATTATTTTAAAAATGCTTTAAAAAAAATTGAGTCATTTTTGATGTTTTGATAAAATCAAATAAGCCACCAAAGGTTTTTACTTGGTCCAAGTAAGTTTAAAAGAACTGCAGCATAGAACTGAATCAGATCTTACAAACTTGAAAGTATACAAATTTGAAAGTAAGTGGAGACCGAGTGGCATGAGAGGAGAGAGCCAGAGAGACACAAACATGAGATAACTGTGAAGAACAGAAAGAGTCCTTGCATGAAAGCTTATCAGACGGACAGTCCCGGCCCCTCAATCTCATCCCTCTGTCATCATCTCAGCAAAGGTCACTTACCGTAATTAAAAAGGGCCTGATGGCTGGAGACAGGAGGAACAGGGCTCAGCTTTGTGCCATAAGGCCCATGGCATAAACAACAGCCCAGCACACCAGCAAATCAAAAGATCATTTAGACCCTCGCTCAGCTTCTGTGTCATACTGATTTCCCTGAAAGGTTAATATCACCGGGAATGCGGTGCCTAGCCAAAAGTGGCCCCCGACCGTCACTCTCTCTGTCTTTATCTCACCCTTTTGATCTCCAATCCATCGGCAGGGAAAAGAATGGCGCCATTGTGCTTAAACTTGATTAAAAGCTGGCAGAGACATAAGCGGACCTTACAGTGTATTTACACGAATTCATAAATCTGTTACCGCCTTCTTTCATCACACCTGTAGCTGTTGCTCATCCTGTTATGTTTTGCATCTCTTTAATCATAAGGTTTATACTTATAAGTTGACATAAAAATCTTTTTCAATTGGAATAGTGAAACAACATTGACCCCCATTGACTTATATGGACACAAAACCAAAAAGAAATGTCTCAAAATATCTTGTTTATCACAATATCTTTGTTGTGTTCCAGAGAAGAAAAAGTCATACAGGTGAACAACATGATGGTCAATAAAGCAAATCATTGTATTAGTTATGAGTTCATTAGGGTTTGCAAAACAAGTATAACAAAGTAACATATCAGCTTTCAGTTTTGCACAACGACATTTGACACTCATTTAAGAAACTAAAGAAGAACAAATTTCTGTCTAAATTGTTAATAAAATCAATTTGTGTGCAATTGTTGTTTATTTATAATTTATATTTCACATAAGAAAGTTTTCATGAATGATTTCCAAAGACATTTGTTCTGGTTTCCTTTCATGAATGAGGAGCAATGAACACATACTGTAAGACAAGGAATCATGGAAAGCTTTCTTTGTGTCCGGGGCAGAACATTTCATCTGACAGAAAGCACAAGGGACACAGCTCAGATTCAGACCCAAACCGCTACATCAAACTATTTCACGCATCTTTGTTTGGCTTTCTCTACAAAATATGTCATCATTTACCATCTGGCCAAGCTGACATGTCTGCGTAAGAAAGTTCAAGGACGGTCAGTTAATTGTACAAAGCAAGGCATCTTTAAAAGCATTCATGTAGAAGTAATTATTTTTGAAAGATTGAAACTTTTACAGATGGATCACTTGAAAATTAAATATGCTGTAAGTTTCTTTACTGTAATTAGCAATTTACTGCTTATTTTTGGCAATTTCACAGTGATTTGTTCTTGCTTAAAGAAACACAGAGAAATTCATTTGGAAGAATGCTTGTAACCAAAAAGTTCTTGGCCACCATTGACTACCATAGTAAGAAACATAAGTCAAAAGTAGCCCAACTGTTTGCTTTCCAATATTCTTTAAAAATCGTATTTAACAGAACAAAGGAATCTATAAAGCAATATGTTTCTACTATGCTTTGTCAATGGTGACCAAGAACCGTTTGTATACAAGCATTCTTCCAAATACCTTTCTCTGTTTTCATCAGAACAAAAACATTTGTATAGATTTTGAACAACTTTTATGGCTGAACTGTTCCTTTATGAACTAGGTTACGTGACCTATCATATCTGTACTTAATTTTAGTATTATATTATTTTCATAGTTTTAAATACGTTTATAAGCTACACTGATATCAGAATCCTTTAAAGCTTTGTTTTAAAAAAGAGATTGAAGAATAGAAAGAAATATAAATATTGTGTCAACATTGATAAGACCTTGCATTCATTCCTGAACCTGTCTGCATACAAGGACATGTGGGATGTGTGATGTGACAGCTCTAAAGTGAGAGAGACCCACAGAGGGTGTTTATTTGAGCTCTGTTACATGAGAGACAGCAAGACCCTCCACGCTGGATCATCTCAGGACCGCTGACATGAAAAATCATCTAAGGCGAATGCATCAGTCGACCCTCATCAGCAGCACAGGAGCTCATAATTTAAGACAGAGGCATCTGTTAAACCCATCACGCTTTCTCAGTCCCCTCCGGCTACCTCCCAGAACAAACACGTCCACCGGGAGATTTACACCGGTGTGGAAAAATATAGAATCTGATAAATAAATCCATTTCCCTGGTGACTTGTCGACAGTTTGGTTTCCACATCGTCCCTGTTTTGTGAGACGACCCATCGCAGGGCCCCCGAAAGGGTCAAGGTTGTCAGAAAGGTCACGTTGTCGGTTAAGCCATCGTGTTTTGGCAGCGGGGTCACGAACTTTGACCTCTGGGCCCTGAGAGCCCAAGCCTGGGCCGCCCAGGCAAGAGTTACACGAGGACCACCTTCTCCCGCTAATTGACATAATCTCTAAACTCCAGTAGCTACCCCCGTTTCTCAGCCGAGCAGGCAGGTTAATCAATAGAGCCGAGACGGTGGAGGGTGAGAGAGGCCCGGTGGTCTCAAACCATTCAGTCCTTCCAAAAGCTCCTCTAGGGCTTGAAGAAACCTAATAAAGCCATTCTCTGGCATTGTTCATGGCGAATGGCCGAATGCCATGTCTGGCTCTTGCGACCCACTCCTTACACCCGCGCACTCAAAGTGAGTTCCCATGAGGAAAGTGGAAGCACAAAGCCCATTTAGCAGAAGAAATACAGCTTTTTATCAGGGTGGTAGAATTGGGGTCATTAGGGTTGTGCCACCCCCCAATACTAACCTTTACCTCCCTCAGTGCTGCATGTGAGCCCACCCTCCGTCCTCCTCCGGTCCCTCATTCATATGCGTAAGAGCCTGTGAAAAGATGCTGGGAAGCTCAGGAGCTGATGGCCTGCCAATCAATCTGTCAATCACAGCCGTCGAACAGCAAATGTGCGATGGGCTGTTGGAATACATCATTATTGGCAACCACTGTAAAGTGATGAGGGGAAATCACAAAAGTTACCAAAAGTTTGTTTTTATTCTCAGTCAGATTTGATTATATGAGGTGTGTCGTACAAAATGGACAAAGGTCTAATTTTAAGGCAATTGTTTGACAAAATGATTCCAAACTACTTTACAGTATATCATGGAATAAGGGTTTTGTTTAAATAAACGAAAAAATGCATGAAAAAAGAAAGCCTTCATTAACTTAAAAAAGCAAACATTAACTTAATCAGATATTAATAATTATGCACCCTTTCATAATAGTTTCAGCATAAACTTTGGACACGTGATAACATTTTGACATTTTTAAAACTGAGCTTCTGTTTATACTCGAAGTACAAGAATATCAAGTTTTTAATAAATCTTTAATAAAGTAGTTGTGTGAAGTTGCAAATATTGTTTCACACACACATATATGAATATATATATATGTATATAGAGACAGAACTAAAAATGGGGAGTTTATTATTTCAGTAAAAAATTCTGCACTGAAAGTGTGTGTTGGTTTTGATCAAAATCACTAACTCACATTTTTTCTTTTGGCAAAAATGTCTCCTCTGGAGTTTCTAAAGTCATCTTAATAATATCTAAAAATACAAGTCAGCAAGTCATTGATTTAATACCGTGTGACTTCATCATAAACTTCTAAGATCTGTTCCATTGCTCTACACTATTTACAATACAATCAAAACGAAATCAAAACTGACACTTTAATTATTCCAATGTAAAATAATAAGTAAAATTGGGTTTGAAGTGACATTGAATGTTTGTTAAAATCATTTTATGGCTCTACACTCTTGCTGTAAGCCAACAATTGTCTCATCTACAATGATTAAAAGACTTCTCACAGTTGCAACCCGGGTTGGTGAGCACCTGGTTAAGTGTTGATCTGTCCGCCTAAAAGAGAAACATGCACATCCGTATGGCTCTCGCCCAGAAACACAGCTCAATGCCTGCATTCAGTACAGAACAGCTATAATGCTGTCATACCACACTTCACATACTGTAAGCGTTCCCCTGGTCTCCATCTGTGGCACTGATCTCAGTTTGCCCACACCTGCACCACAAAGGTCAACAAACACGAAAGAGAGAGATTTAAAGAATGCATTTACAGAGACAAAGTAGGCCTGTGTGGATTGGACTACAGGTGAATCATTCAATTAAGTTATATTTATATATATATACATATTGTAAATATATATATATATTTCAATAAATTATATTCTTTTAGAATAACTTAAACAAATTATAAAGGAAATTTTCTGGATGGGTTTGAGAATAACATGATAAAAAGTACTTTGAGGAGCATTTGGCAATGTATAGATGTAAATGTAGAATTATTTAGCATAAAGCCCAAACTGTCTATTTAGTCATTTTTTGAGATACATTATGTATATTCTATAATAAAGTATAGTAGGCCAATATTTAAAGTGTAGTTTAAAATACATTTTATTTTGAGTTTTTTAGTGGTTGTTTTCTTAAAGAAATCTATTACTGCCTATCATCTGCATAACTAACATTCAAACAGCCTATTGCATACTACAGTGCATGCTAAACAATACTGTATATATAAAAATAGCCATATAATCCATATAATTTTGCATTTACATTTATGGATTTGGCAGGAGCTTTTATATACTGTATATAATTTTAAGTGACTTACATTGGATTCAGGCTATTTGTTGTTTTTTATTTGCTATATATCATTTATCAACTGTAAAACATAAAATCATAAAGCAGCATTTAAACCATGGCTTAGCAACATTCTCGCCTGGTTTCACAGTTTAGCTTTAGACTAAATTATTAGAAAAAAATATTATCAGAAAAAACATTACTTGCGTTCATCGTGAGACAAAACAATGACACTGATATATTTGAAGACATGTCAGGGCAACGTCTTTTTAGTTAAGACAGCTTGAAAATGAATTTAAGTTTGGGACTAGCCTTTAAGCCCCACTGAAATCAAAATGAATGTTTTTTCCTATATTGAAAATAAGTTAGCCTTAAGTACGTCAACAAACTGATGTGCTCCTACGCGCTGTCAAAATTCTCATTTGGAAGATATCACTGTTCAATACTGACAGTCTGGCACGTTTCCTCATACAAATTCAGAAATTCCATGACATCACGCTACACTTCACAAAGTTCTCGCCGAATCAAATCAGCTTTAGAATCAGAAGTCCCGCCCACTTTACTATGAGAGCTTCGGAAGCGTCGCCTCATATCAGCCACTTATTCGCACATTTACTATGTCCTTAAATGACGCATAGTGCACTAGATGGGAGACAGGGGATGATCCAGACAGTGTAAACATTAACAAAGTCTTAATTTAATGTTAGTGTAATGCAAGCGGTAGCACGTGAGTGTCCTCCGGTTCAGAGTCACAAAACACAGAAATTGAATGTGAAGGCTCTATGGAAGAGATCGGACATCGCAGCCGTGATGAGTGAAGGAGAAGTCGAACGCCAGTGTCGCTCACCAACGTAAATAAAAAAAGCTTAAAATGACACATCACTGGTATCAATGATCTTCCACTTCTTTTCAATAAACCTTTATATTAAAATTAAATATTAAACTTAAGCTTCTGTCTGGAAACCTGCAAGACAGATATATTGCCAGATTTGTGCCAATATAGTGAAATAAAGTGGAATGAATATATTTGTGCTAAATCAGGGGCTCCACCTGGAGGCATTTCCATCCAAATACTCTGGCAACCAAATGGTGAGATAGAAAGAAAACGTTTGCATCAATCTTTCATTAAACACTCAATCACTGCCACAATATTACCCTCTCCACTTTTTAATTTACTTTCCTGCCTCACCCAGACACATTCATCCATTCAGGGGTGTCATTTCAAGGTTATCACCAGAATAACCAAAGCCAGATATAACTACAATGCTTCCATAGCACCAGAAATGGAAATTTCAGAGGTGTGTGTGAGCTACCTCAGTGTTTTGTCATTGCTGTCCGTGTTGTCATTGTGTTTTCCATCCTGCTGTCTGTACCAATATTGTTCTTGTCTGCTGTCCTTGAGCAATGGTTCCGCTGGCCTTTGTGCTGTTAAAATAGGATCCAGATTTTATATTGGGCAACGTAGTTTGTGTTAGAAAAGCAAACAAAATGTTTCTAAAATTACACATTATTATTTTATATAGTGCTACATTTATTAGTCACAAAACCCATTTGGTAAGTACAAAATGTTTGTAAACAAAACGTAAACAAGAATGTCCACAAATCAAACATTAAAATGTATTATCATGCATGTGTTTAGTAAGCAATGGCACAAAAAACATCTTGTGTATTTTTTGGTCTTGTAAATGAACCTGTATTTAAAGTCTGGCTTTTTTTTCTACGTAGTTTTGTTTAGTTTTATAAATGTTTTTTGAGGATGGCGACATGTCACGCAAAAAGTCAATTTCGGCATACGTCTAATCTGACAAGCTTCTACCGAGTAGCATATGAGCTTGAGTGGACCTCTGACATCAGCAAGAAAGAAATGCAAAGTGTTTTTCATTTGTTATTTTGCTATTCAAAATGCATCCAATTTGTACAGTAAGTTGTTCTTCTGTTTTTTGATTTATTCCTATAGTCTGTGACCCTACCTAAACAGACCGGAGACCCATCATGAGGTCATGACCGACCAGTTGAGAGCCACAGTTTTAGAACCACGAATAGGGAATCTGGATTTGGGAACCACTTGGCTCCAGCTGTTCTGGCCACATTGAATTCGGTGGCACTACAACGATACGAACGGACATGGCATCGAAAGAAAGGAAAAAATCTAAGGCAGAAATATTGAGCTCTTGTTGTTGTAAAACAGAGCCAAGTCGCAGATTGAAATGATTAATGTTCGACTATGTTTTTTCTTTTTTCCTACTCAACTTTCAGGGGTTTGGAAACCCAGTATACCAGTCTTTCTTTCTGACAACACACTCTCAAAATCATTGTGTCTCTTTCTCTATACATCTATGTAAAAATAAGATCTCTGTTTATACTTTAGGTGCCGTGATCTCTTTCCAAGACAAGCGTTGGTGCACTTCAAAGTAATCAGAGGGCTTATCGCAGCTCCAGTTTGCCACTGTGTTTGCGAGGTAGGCAAGAAATCATGCGACACATTTTAAGTGCCAAAAGAGCTGTTGGCTGCAATGACCCCATGCCAAATCCAGAAGATCTAAGATTCTGCCGATATCCCTGGCAAAAAATCAGGCTGATATACAGTATTTCCCCCTGTCGTCCTCTGCAACTTGAAATAATGAACCACAGGGCCTTTCTTTCTCAATGGAGGAGAGATTTTTGACCTTTGTGCACAATAGCTGAGAGAATTTGCTAGAGGATTGGGGTGGCATTGAGTCACATGTAGCTCTATAGTGAAAAACCATCCATCGAGATGCTTTACATTATTCTGAGCAAATTTTAATTTAATCATCATTATTCTACATAAAGTCATCTAACAGCATTGTGAAAGACTGACTGCAAACTGATAAAAATCATCTTTTTTTTTAACCTTACCTAAGAAGTGAAAAAATATTACTGTTGTGTTGCTTAAGTGAATATAAACTTGTTTTCTTTGCAGAATTTAAAGTCCGAAAAAATACATAGAATCTTTTCAGTTTTTTTCACCTGTTTCTCCAGTTTTCATTTTCTGCAAATAAATGCAAACAGAAATAATATTTTTATTTGAAATTTGGGAGAACTGCTGTTAGTAGTCCACACAAAAATTATTGTTTTACCTAAACACATATGAATCTATAAAGCTACATGAATCCAGCCACATGGTTTTGTCTTCTTACTATAACTGTCTCTAAAACACACAGCACAGAGACTGGATTCATAGTGGCGATGAGTGTCACGCAGCGTGGTCTAAAACCCTCTCTGTTTGAGCAGCATTACATCATCAGAATGTGATGTCATTCTGCAAATATTTAGCATAGGAAAAAACAATGTTCTGAACACACTGTCATTTACACTTATACAGTAATGGGCTCTCACTTCCAGTCATAACATGAAAGACTAGTAAAAACATATGTTTACACTTTATATTAACCAAAATAATCACAATATGTAATTCGCATTAATATTGTCCAAGAGAAACTGAGAAACACAAACTGAATATTTTATTGAGTGGTTCCGTTCAATATGCCTAATGTGTTTTTCCCGTTGCTGTGGAGGTGGTAACAAATCTCAGTCCTCAAGGGAGCAATAGAGTTATCTGTCATTAAACCGGATATGTAAGGATTTTGCTATCAGGCTGTAAATATGTCAACTTTAACAAACTTGCTCAGCGCGGTTCTCTTCGAACTGCTGTTCCGCCATAAGAGTAGTCGACCTTTAAGAGTAAACTGTTAAAGAAAAGAGCAATGTTAAGGTGTCTTATCATAGAATTTAAGAGAAAGCTTTAAGTCATGTTATTCAAAACCCGTACATGAGTCTTGCTTCTCTGGAACACAAAAGAAGATATTTTGAGAAATGTCTGGGGGGTTTTGTGTCCATACAATAGAATGAATAAAGGTAAATGTTTTATTTAATGTGGTATGAGATGACATGAGGGTGAGTAATCTATGAAAGATCTTTCATTTTGGGTAAACCATCCCTATCTACCAAATATTCCCTGTGCTGGAACCAGGTGATTCATCTTGATTTAACCATGTTTGTAGCTCCGCTGCGGAGATAGCGCTGCCTCTGTTCACTAGATCTTAAATCACCAGCTGTTTGCTTTGTCTCAAGCACTCAACACCTTCATATAAAGTGAGAGCAATGTTTCTCTGGCAGCCCGGAGCCGGCGAGCTGATGGCCTCTTTATTTCCTCAGTTCATCAGTCCCCGGGCTTAACTCGTGTCTGTACATAGACGCCAAACTTGAGTAAGTCCATCGCATTCACATTGCTTTTTTTTGGGAGGATCTATTGTCAGAAATGCAATATAATATACATATGTCTTCAGAGGTGTATGAAGACCTTACAAAATGAACCGCTATATTTGTATTATCTTAGAATGAGCTATTTCTATCTACTTACACCGTGGGTCCCCTTGCATGGAATTCATCATTTTGTTTCTACAGTAGCCCCAAACTGCTCCCCATAGCGGTTCTCCTTCGGCAAAGAAGACATCTTAGATGTGTCATCTAAACCGTCTTTTGGGTTCTGCTAACGAAATAAATCGTACATGCACGGAATGGATGAGTGAAAGATTAACCAGGTGAATCTCATTGAGAAATCTATTGATCATTAAACATAACACAGCATCTTTTAAGACGGCAAATTCTGGAACACAACCTGAACAGCAAAGGGGCCATCGCTTCCGAGAAACGTGTAGCAGGAACATGACAAACACGATGAATTCCAACATGATGACCGCATTCCCACATCCTGGGCTCAGTTTGGACACATGAGACCTGAGTCAAAGCTCAGGGGTGAGTGGAGACACGTCCAGATGTGGAGACAGTTTGTCCAGGGAGGGTGTGACAGGCCCAGTGTGTTATCTATGTTCAGGGTTTGCTCTCAGTCTTGGAATGTTTGGAAATGTGTTTACCTCAAGGGAATATTTTAAGTTAATTTGTTAAGACTGTTTGGGGAGAGCACTTTCAGTTCATGATCAAAAGCACTTACTGTGCAAGAATTAGTCATAAGTATAACTAGACTCAATGACAACATGCCCAAGAATGTGACCACAAATAATAATTGAAAGAAATTATGATTTTGATATCCTCATCCTTGTGTCATTTGCAATTTGCATGTGGTTATATTTTTTGAAAAGGAGCACAAAAGGAGAAATTGTCACATTAAGCTTGCAGTGCATTCTGGGATTGCGCTGTCTTTGAAATATTTGATGCCTATCGGGGGTGCAATTAAGAATCCCTAAAATTGTACCACTTTAAGAAGATCATTTGACTTTGCAAGTGCCACAGACATCCTGCATCCGCTCTCGCAAAAAAAGTTCAAAGTTAGGAAGTTACATGACAAAGTTATGTGTTCAAGGCTAAAGGTTTCTGTCTCTGACAACCATAGTTAGATTCATTTCTCCCCAAAATTCCAGTGGATTCCTTGACACTTCCACTATCACCATTAAATCACACATCCTTCAGCTCGCTGACCCTTCTTCGGTCTCCATAAATCAGACGGCTAATGAGACCTGACCCGCTGATGACTGGCACAGCAGCAACTGAAAAATGCTCCCTTTTGTCTCACCTGGTCTCACCTCATGGCTACAAATCTTCTGGTCTGTGTCTCGTCTGCCTATCTCTCTGAAGACCTGAATGACAGGCTCCACGGAGACAGGAGAGGGGGTTTGGGATGAGAGAGAGGTAGAGATTAAAGTGTCCATGTGTTACTTTCTGGCTGACAGGCGATACATTAACATTCATCATGAGAGAAGCAGTCTGGAGAGATATGAGGATGAGGATGAGCAAGAGAAATGGGGTGTGCTTGTTATGTTGGACAACAAAATGATTTCCAAACAGATTCAAACTGACACCAGCATCAGAAAAGGACCGGATTAAAATTACCTTTATGTCTGACTCCTGCAAAACTACAGGTCTGTGTGTGATGTACAACTAAAAGATGTGATATATTGTCAAACATACCAGCAAACTTAAGTTACATAGCTTCATTAAATTTTTAAGTGCAATCAAATTAGCTTTATGAGTCAATTAAACTTTAATTATATTTAATTAAGTCATTAGGCAGACGCTTTTATCCAAAGCGATTTACAGTGCACTTATTACAGGGACAATCCCCCTGGAGCAACATGTCTTGCTCAAGGACACACTGGTGGTGGCTGCTGGGATTGAACCAGCAACCTTTGATTTACCAGTTCAGTGGTTTAACCCACTAGACCACCATCTCACATCGAATTGACTGTAAAATACAACTAGGTTTTAGACTGTATGTATTTATATGATTTTTTTTATCAAATCATTACATGTATGCTGTTTTGAATCAGTATGTCTTATTGTATTTATTTTTATTTATTTATTTTGTTACTCTCTATATTGGATTCTGGTAATAAATCAATTGAGTGTACAATATATCCTTTTTAATACACATGGTGGAAAAAATGAAGATACCATGATCATTTTTGAGAAGAAATATAATTTTGTTTCATTCTGTAACAAATTTTCTCCAAAAATTCAAAGAGAATATTGTTTCTACTTGGATCTATTTGCAGAAAATGAAAACTGGCTGAAACAGATCAAAATATCCGAAAATAAACTATATTTTTTCACACCTCAAATCAAGAAATATTCACAACAACAGTAATATTTGTATGTATGTATTTAGGAAAAGTTTTTTACAGTTTTATGTGTCTCGTCATGTTGTCAGTCTTTCACATGGGTGTTGGATGACTTTGTCCGAGGTATGATTAAGTGGAAATTTAACAGACAATGTACTGTAATGACCCCAATACATCTAGAAAATTTTAATATAATGAAAATTTTAAATGACCTCTCAATTTTTTCTGCAGCTGTACATTTGCAACAAAAATGACAGAACATTACACACGCTCACGATAAATATTTATATTTGGACTTGACACTGACACTTTTCAATCTGTCTTCTTGTTTGAGTGTGTGTGTGTGTGCGTGTGTGTGTGTGTGTGTGTGTACTGAGCCAGACCTCCATCGGTGTATGGCCCTCTTGTGCCTGTTGACTGCTTGCTGGACCGAAGGTGTAGTTGACAGTGATTTAATCGTGTCGTCTAGTTCATCATCTCCAAGTGAAAGCTCAACAGATCTGTTGATGGAAAGGCACAAGTAAACAAATCCACATCTTCCTGCGAGGACTGACTACACCACGAAAAATATGTGTACAAGCCAGCACGCTTTCATCCTCTCACACTCGCACACACAAGACAGTTTCAGTTCATTTCAATTTTACATCGGCGGGGCTAAAAATATGTTTTCACAAACCTTCCAGCCAAACTAAACATGAAAACATAAACATGAAAACAAGTGTTGTGAAAGGCAGCCCAGACGCCCGGAGACTTCCTGCTGATGCTGAAATTCTGCTGGTGCCGAACTGATCTCAAAAGAGTTTAGAAGGCTAAAGTGAAATTGGCTTTCTGTGTCACCAAACGGAATGCAAAAACTAATGAACTGGTTTCCAACAGGTCCCTTAATACCCCATCTTCCACTGGTGACAATGTACAATCTATATACTCCATACTACAGAAATTACAATGAAAGTATGCATAGAGCCTAAGTTGCTATGTTGTGATGCTCAAACAAACAGAGAGATGTTTTGATACCACCACAGTGTTTACAGTCGGTTACAGTTGTTTACGATCTACAAGTAGAATAGGAGAAAATATATTCAATGTGGAAAAATAAAACACATCACCACATCATTTCGAGGTCATAGTTTCTCTTATAAGATACTTGCATGCAGTTGATCTGTGTTGCAGCCACAATTAAATTGCATTTTAAAACAGTTTGTAATGTTTATAACATTGGTAGACTGCCTTCCATCTCTCAACATGTTTTAGAAATGTTCCAGGTTTGGTTTTGTTACACAGTTCTTTTAAAACACTAATTTCTCTGATGATTTTTCTTGTACTCAGAGGTCTGTTATCACTGGCTGACTCTTTACTGTCTTTGGTCTCTATGATTCTGTTGTCTGTCATCAGAAAATGAAGCATGAAGCTGTTTCCCTACAGTAGTGTGTAGCTTTGAAAACATGACTAGCCCTTATGAACCACACTTACGAAATATTGTCCAGCGGTTGAGCCAGTTGTTTGGAACATTTTTCTCGTGGATTAAAGGGGTCATATCAAAAGGAACCAAACTAACGAAAACAATTCATTATAACATGAAAACAAAAGTCAAAATGTCCCCTGGACCTCTCCAGTCCAACAACACCATTTCGTAAAACTTTATAGCTTGTTTTGAACTCCCATAACTTTATAATGTCTAGAAAACACATTTTTCATCCTAAACACTTAGACTTTTACCATTTTTTCTAAAGACTTCAAGAATATAAAATAAAAATAGTACACTAAATGTAGAAAAGAAATGTTTCAGGATTTTAACAGGAAGGTTACACATCCCTTAAGTCTGCCACTAAAAGTCAAGTGTATATTCGGCATCAATAGTCAAGTGGACTGCATGTCAACATACATAAAAGCGCTCTTACAAAAGAAAATATATTTTCCCATTTATTAACTTTCAATATTAAATCATTTAATTAATATAAAAAATAAATATAGATTAACACATTGTTCAATTATTGAATAAACAAAATGAATTGATGCTTTTCATGTACTGAAAAATATAAGCACTCACCCATATCTCTTTATTATGTTAACCAATGTTACTGTAAATAACAAAAAACAATAAAACTATAAGATATACTAAGATAATACTATAACTACTGTAAGAGACTCTACGTCCCATTTACATCACTTTCTTGGTGAAAAATTGGTAGACTGCCTTTCTTGGTGAAAATGCTTACAACATTGGTAGACTGCCTTCCATCTCTCAACATGTTTTAGAAATGTTCCAGGTTTGGTTTTGTAACACAGTTATATCAAAACAAATTTCACTGATGATTTTTGTTTTACTCAAAGGTTTGTTATCACTGGCTGACTCTTTACTGTCTTTGGTCTCTATGATTCTGTTGTCTGTCATCAGAAAATGAAGCATTGAGCTGTTTCCCTACAGTAGTAACTTTGAATAAATGACTGACCCTTGTGAATCACTGAAATAATGTCCCAACGGTTGAGCCAGTTGTTTGAAATCTGCTGTTTCACAGCCTTTACATTTTTCCATGGATTAAAGGGGCTAAAAGAGTCAAATGTGATTAAGAGGCACGTCTGCATCTCCTAATGTAATTCAAGCTGTGCAGAAAGGACTTCTTTGAACAATGGAGCAGTTAAAAAATATACTGGAGCCAGCAGCAAACCCACAGCTCGAGAGCAGCAAACCACTGCTTCCCACAAGGACGCCTATGATGCATGGAGAAATGCTATCTGGTAGCATTTACATTTATCTCAATGGCAGTTATACTTGGCTTGTGGAGGATTCACAGGAAGTACTTACATGATAGTGATAAACACTCTAAAGACGCATAAAATGATGTCATTGTGACGTCATTTTGGACAAAATAAACCTCAGTTCTGATGTCACTGGTGGCAAACAGGGAATTTCTAATTCGTGCTTTTAAAAGTCCTGCAAAATAAATGAAATAACATACTCAACAATACTTTAACGAATGTGTGATTTGTGTTGCTTGCAAAGCAAATGTCCATCGGAATAAATGACTAAAACAATTCCGAAAGGCCGTTTGTAACCAGGTGGTTTAGCTACGTCACAGCAGCAGCGGCTCGCTCAGACTTTGACCTTTTGGTCTCTCATTTCACATGAAGTGAAGGTGTTGACACAGACGTCTCAAAGGCACATCAGGAAAATAATAGCCTGTTTAATACTAAAGGTCAGGGAGAGGCTGAACATTGATCATCAAAATATATGTACATAAACATTTTCTCCAGAAAACTAAAATATTGTAGAATAATAATGAAGTATATTTACAAATATGCCTTTAGTGTTTGGGAACTATCCACGTTATGTGTGTCCGAATAGACATTACTGACCACTTACTTAGTTGACAACATGTATTCAAAAGAAACTCAACGTTGTCATCATGTGCTGTTTTTACTTTCATCTTTATCTTTCTTGTTGCATACATGCCAAAGAAACCCATTTATCTTTACACATATTTACGCACATTCCCTCAATTTTTTTTCCAAACTAAAGTCCCAGAGCTCTCAGGTCTTGTTGGATCGTTGATGGAAATGAGGAGTACGTATAGAAAACGTAATGTAATCTGGGTATTTAATCAGACACCAAGGAGGATCCCTTATGCTAAATTCACACTACATGATTTTAAGCCGGAGTTAAGCCCGATTTGCATGTCGTTGAGCTCGCTGACAGGCCGGGCTGTGATCGGGGGCAAAACAGCATGCGAGTAGCATTCGATCAGCGCTCGCCAATCATTGTGTGAACTACTAAATGACTCATCAAAGAGGCTTCCTGACGTGTCACTGATGACTCACAGACCCCAGACAAATATCTAGCATGATAAATATCTGGAGCTGTCATGCGACCCCACAAACAATGACAGCAAGCCATGGGTTCAGGTCACCGAAACAGACCCCACATGCTGATCCATTCTTTCAGCATATCTTTAGTTTTTTCTTTTTGTTTTTCTGAGCAGATAGTCAAGCAAACCACTTAAAGCGCAAATTTCTTTCTGACTTCCATTTTCACATAAACAATTCAAGTGTCGCGTGTTTTTTCAGGACATTTTCAGTTCCACTTTCGTGACAAAACATGGTTTGGGACCGGATTTAGTCGCTGGGTGACAGAATTGTTCACAGCTCGTGTAGTGTGTCGCCCCCTGTTGCAGACCATTTACGTAGTGTCACGTAGTGTGAACACATTAACAACTTAAAGACTCCACTCGAAGAGAGCAAGTCATGTTGTGTGAACAGCTCAGCGATCGGCCGACGTTTGAATTTGTGTAACGTTAACTTGGCTTTAAGCAAAGAAAATAAATTTTCCTTTATATTAAGTCTCTGTACAGAAAATGATTCAGTTGAAATATATTAAATAATACATTGTTAATATATTTGAATATTAAAATAAATGTATTATTTAATATAATTCATTATTTTTTCCAATACATTCCCATACATTTTTGTTTCGCAAGCACAGCCATTATCCATAAACACACATGCACACACATCCCAGAGGTGGAGGTGGTTTAGTGGACGTATCAATAACAAACACTTCTGAGCGTTTTTTAATTGTTTTACAGCTCTAGTTAAAGGAGAGGCAGCCATTGACTGCATTATCGAGAGGCTGTTGAGTAATGACCCGACCCTGTGAAAGCCAACATACCAAATCCATTGGGTAAATGGGCCTCAGGGAGAGTCAGGTCAGCATTAATAATCAACTTATTCTCCTAAAAAATGATGGCTTTATTGGCTTCCTGTCATGGGCCACAGCCTTTAAGCAAGATTTATATATCTTCCCGAATGTGCAGAAGATATCATATCTGTCAAATGACCCTCTCCCGTAGCGATATACACACGTACGTTCAGACATTCAGGGCTAGAAATTACACATTGTGTCTTGTCTACCGAGTACTTAGGTTAATCAGTAGTGGGAATTGACCAGAAAGTGGTCTGAAAAAAAACCCTGTCAAAATGATTTGCTGCATCCGGTTGCCGTGTGTTATTAGTTTTTAGAGGTTGTTATCTGGGAATAACAAACCTACGAATGTTGTGACTGGCCAATCAGAATCAAGCATTCAAACGAGCCGAGTAATAATAAAGCAAGATCCGTCCCGGTTCAGCCGGCATTCCAGTCCGGTTCAGCCGGCATCATTGTTTTTGTTCCCCAGCCTCACCTTTGTTTGTGCTCACCCTCTTGGACTATTGTGCTCCCCCCTTAGACTCTTGTGTTCTATTATTGTTATTTATCATGTTTCCCTGTTTTTTGTCTATCACAGTCTGTCTCGTCTTGTTTGTGACCTTGAGGAGTGCCAGGATCTCGCTCCTTAAGGGGGGGCTTCTGTCATGATTCTGCTTCATCATGTCATGTCTTTCTTGGTCTAGTGGCAGGATCATGACAGAGCCTCATGTTTAGTGTAGAGAGAGACATGACATTGTTTGTTTTGACATGTCATGCACCCTCTTTGGTCTCGTCTTTGTCCCCGCCCCCTTGTTTCCTTATTATCGCTTGTTAATTATTTCATGTCCAACACCTGTTCCCCTCTTGATTTGTTTTCCTTATTTAATGTCCCTGTCCTTTCTGTCTTGTGCTGGTTCATTTCGATTTGTGTGGTTGAGTTCCTGTGTCTATTTCAGTTCAGTATAATCTAGTTATTCGTAATTTAATTGAACTGTTATTTTAGTCTTGTCTAGTGTAGTTAGTCTGTGTTCCTGTTTATCTGTCATGTTTATACCCTTGTTCTTTGTAATTTTACCCCGTCGTGGGTTTTTGTTTTGTCTTATCAATTAAAGAAGTTTTGTGTTCACCCCTTACCTGCTGTCTGCGCATGGGTCCTTTGTCTCTTCTCACCCCGATCCTGACAGGATGTCCTTAAATTTACGGTTTTGACAAAATATATTCATTCAGTCTGAAACTAGATTTCTCATGAAACTTTCATTTCGTTTGAGTACTTAAAGGAGCAGGAACGCTGAGGCCTTGTGCAAGAGAAAAAGGAATTTTAATCCTCTTTGTGCCTCTCTCATCTATGATTAATCTCTCCAATATTAAGAACGATGAGAAATAACCGGTCTGAAAGAACTCCGGTCTGCACAAGAGGAGAAAAATGACTTTGAGCTGTGGGTGAAAATCATACTTTAAATAAACAGCAGGTATGAAAGATGGGCTCACAGCAATGGAAGTAAAGAAGTAATGGAACTTCTCAACATTGTTTGCTAATCTCTCACACTGAATTTACTGTATTCATTTGGACTGGAAATGTTCAGCCTGCAACGGTAAACTGAGTGTCAAATCAATTGAAATGTAATAACACCCATTCCTGTAAGTGTTGTTGGCCTTCTGTAGAAAATATTGGCAATTTATGGTTGTCTAGTTTGTGAAATTAAAGAACAAAGGCTGTTAGTGAGACCCTGCCAAAGTCTTCTGAGTAAGTCTGTGTTTCCCGCGCACACAAGGTTATTGGATGGACACCTGTGCATGGAGCTGCTTCAGAGCTGCTGAGATGGAGAGATAATGTCAAAGACACTTAACCATCCGTAATATCTGTTTGAAGGCCATTGTGGATTGATTTTAGCCTCCTAGAATGTATTGGACCGCAAACATGTTTAATCGGTTATACTTTAACCATTGGGTAAAACAAAACAATACATTTGCAGGAAGTTTACGACAACGGCAGAGCAGGTTTCACTTTCACATTCTCTACTTCCACCTAAATGTACATGGCAAAATTCCTTTTATGAATGGAGTCCATCAAACAGAGCAGATCACAGATCACAAACATTCTGACGTGATACAGCATTCAGGGCTGGTCGTTGGATACCTCCTGCTATC
Organism: Triplophysa dalaica; assembly: GCF_015846415.1. NCBI lineage: Eukaryota > Metazoa > Chordata > Actinopteri > Cypriniformes > Nemacheilidae > Triplophysa > Triplophysa dalaica. Next base: position 4,343,270 of record NC_079552.1, read on the forward strand.
TGCCGTGGTGAGATTACAGTAGGCTAACATGAAGGAGGTGGATAACAGCTCACCTCAGGGTCTGGAGAGATATTTGATGCTTCCAAACAAAGTGTTGATTGACCGCTTCCAGTTCTGAGGGTGTAAATACTTCTTGCAATCCACAAGGGTGACGGGGAAAACCGGAGGGCTGGAGGTCAACTGTGGAAGTGTCACACGATGTTAAACAAACAGAGACAGAGACAACACGTTCACTTCTTTAGCACGTATTTTAGTGCTCAACTCTTTTATTCTACTTGTAAAACAATACACATTTGAAATTTACATTTACATATTCAACCAAGTAAGCTGTTTAAAAAAAGCAAACCATTGGTTTAAATGAACCACATTTGTCCATATCTGACCCAACGATGGGTTCAAACAACACAGCATTTTTAGAGATATAAAGGAAAAAGTGATTTTTGAGATGGTCAAAAGAATTCTATTTATGTTAAATTCTGAATATAAACAAACAGACAAGATGAACAACAATATGAAACCTAAGAGAAGACAAACAGGGTTTTGATTTGGTTCTTGATTTAGTTGTTTACCATTTTAGAATATTACATTAGGACTCTTAAAGTCGCTCCATGCTGGTTAAGATTCCTAGAAGAATCTCGGCAACATTACAATGTTCTCGGGCAGTCTTGGAATCCATTTTTTATCCATTACAACTTTTCACTTTTGTTCAAGTAAGTGGACAGTCATACTCCCGCAGAGACCTGTTTATAACGGGAGAAACCAGTTGCCTCTGTTAGGAAGGTTTAAGATAGTTCAGTCACTAGATGTGTGCTACTGGCAGTTTTGTTACGCTTGAACATTTTTAGATGTTTTGTGTGAGGTTTGGGCTAAATGTGGGGTAGAGGAAATATCATTAGCTTTCTTCAAACCAGTGAAAGTCTGACATTTAAGGATTCAAGCCTGTGTGTTCAGTGTATCCGTGAACAATCTTCTGCACTTTCAAGAAATTAAAAATAGCAGCATATGGGAGGATTTTTGGCATAAAGTAGTGCTAAAGGGCTCATCATTTGGTATTGGAACAGCTGGATAAGAAATGAAACGGTTCATATTGCATTTAAAAAATTTTGATTGCAGACTTTAATATCTTGCCAATTTTAGCGCAGTGCGAAAAAAAGTTCAGAACTGAAACTGCAAAGGAGATGCTTGTGAAATTTACAAGATAAAAATTGTACGACTTTTTTTCATATCAGTGATGCGGGGGACCAGCTAGTTTATCATATTTGTATGTTTCCATGGTAACATCATCCTAAATTAACAAAACCAGCAATAACTCACAGCTTCTGTCCACGCCTCCTCTCCTCCTGCTGGGAAAGTCATTCAGCACACCCAGCGCTTCGACAGGAGACCAGTGAGGCCCAACACACGAGATGGTAATTCCGAGCAAGCTTTGACACTCAGAACAAACCCACTGGCAGAGAAAATATAACATGCCTGAGGAATGACAGGTTTGTGCTTTAACGCCACAAGTCATTTCACTTCGTGTTTAACCCTCAAGTGGTGTTAATTACAACTGCACTAATCTTCTGTTCTTTGTGATTGCATTTATATTTTACATAAATGTCATAAAACTATGTATTTTTTATTTTTAATAAATATAAAATCTTTAAAGATATGCATTTATTTGGTGAAGCTTAACTCAATTACTCCATTTAATGGAATGTAAATTATGTTTTTATGAGTTTCACACAAAAGCCAGACGAATACATGCCTTTAATTAAAAACTTCCCTCCACTAAGTAAAACACAGTAAAAAACGTTTAAAATAAATGACAATTGAGTTTTTTTGTGACATCTGATAGACTAAGCAATTACTTATTATCAATGTAAATATAAAATAAACATTTTTAATCTTTAAAAAGATTTTCATAAAAAAATCTTCATTCCACTCATTAAAACACAGTGAAAACCCTCAAAATATGTCACTCTTTTGTTTTTTACTGGCATCTGATTTAATCAAAAAGCAATTACATGTAATTTCAATGGCAGTACTTCTCACTGGTTGCATGGGCAAACATCTATAAACCAATGTTGTAAAAAACTTAAGTTCTAGATTTTCGTCCATTTAAAATTGTTCAATTAACTGTTAAATTATTGTTTGGTTCAACTGCGCAAAGATTCCATTACATAGACAAATCAAACTGTGTTATAAGTAAAATGCAAAGTAGGAGGAATAATCACTTATTTGCAGTAACAAACTTCAAATTGTGAAGCTACAAAAATACTTGAAAACTTAACTTTAGCTATGGTTTTTATTAGAAGCATCATCAAATCTTGTAGTGAGACTTCGGTCTCTCTTTACTGTGTGTGTGTGTGTGGGTGCGTGTGTGTGTGTGTGTGTGTGTGTGTGTGGGTATGTGTGCGTGTGTGTATGTGTGTCTGTCTGTGTTCTGCATAGTGGCTGATTGGCTTTTTTATTGCTCACTCATTAAAAAATCTTATTTGACAAAATAATAAAAAAGCACTCTGTTATAGGCTCTTTGTGAATGTGTGTGTGTTTGCGTGGTTGTGTGCATTTGTGTGAATGTTGGTCACATCTGCATTGTGTTGGATTTATTGATTGTTATTGAACAGATGTAATAAAATCTAAGCATTTTTGTAATTCCCCATTAATTTCCAATGGGTGCCCACAAATGGGCACTAGAAGCTCATTAAGGAGTTTTTATTTTCACCAAATTAACATTTTAATAAACATTCACCAAGCCCAACTTTTTGGGTATGCTTAGTTTGTTTTCTTTAACAAGAATTTTAAGTTTTGTACCGATCAGAGTTAATAAAACAAAATCATTTTGCCCACATACAGTATGTCCCCAACATCACTTAAGGTCTAAAAAACAATGTAATAGCCTACCTGAAAGCTTCTATCTTAAATATCTGTTAAAAACTGGAACAATGACATAATCGGTATGGCAACACTCTTCGTAATAATCCAATCATTTTACAGTACATGTTGTTTTGTACAAGAGGCTTCATGCATCTTTTTGACATAACCACTCGCTCAAACATAACTGTAAATAATCCTTTATAATAAAAACAATAAAAAGTCCATTATAATAAAAAATAAAATAACATATTTTTTATTCACCAGAGTTTAAACAACGCAAGGGTGTGCAGTACTGTGATCTTATCATGGGAATGTTTTATGGCCACTATTATTGTTACCAAGCAACTTAAAGGGACAGTTCGCCCAAAAATGAAAATTCTGTCATCATTTATTCACCCCCAAGTTGTTCCAAATCTTTATAAAAAAATTATTCTGTTGAATACAAAAGAAGATATTTTAAAGAATGTAGGAAAACAAACAGTTCTGGGGCACTTTTGACTACCACTGTTTATTTTTCCTACTGTTCCTCACTTAAATAAATGAATGACATAATATGTGCTGTTATGAGTGTCTCACATTATTTTACCTTGAATTAAATAATTATTTTAATTATTTTTTATTTTAATTATTTTAATTAAATAATCTTTCAATAAAAAATGTAGAAGTCTGATTGTATCACATGATGCAGTTTTCACCAAAAGCTGCCCAAGTGAAGAGAAAATGGACTTATGACAAATGCATTATATTTAATCTTTCCTATCAGTTTCATACATTAATTTCCATCAGAAAAAACAAGAATTCATCTGTAACAGAGCTTAAGAAATACAAGTGACACATTCCAGTAGCTTAATGGTAAATTTTTTATAGGTGCAGAAAGTCATGGGGACTCAGAGGGAACCGTTTCCTGAACCCTTAAGGCACAAAATCTATTCAGATTCACTGAACACAGATCCTGCTGCTGTTTTCTTCATCTGGCTGCAGGTCTAACTACCTCTCGAGATTTCTGGCTTCTGGTTGTACACAGATGGCATGCGGCAGTCAGCCCTAGAGACACACACACACAAGCACACACACACGTGCAGCCCCAGTGTGAGTCAAGCTGGACAGAACAGGCAGCGTGTTTAACCACAGGTGCTTTTTATCTCATGTGCTCAAGACTGGAACAGGAAAGCAGGCACATTTTAAATACATTTGTCGTACAATGGGGGTGTGGCTTAGCGTGGGAAACAAATCCTGGTTACCATGTCTACATATTCAATTTTGTGGAAAACTAAACAATATTCAATACATTTAGCTTTTTTGGAGAAAAAAAAATGGATACTGGAAAACGTTTTTGCCATCAGTTTGTTTTTTTGAAAATCTTCGATAGTAAAATAATGGAAAACATGCAATATTCCCTCCATTGGTGGGGATTTACTGACACTATCCATTTCTGATTGTCTCTGAAATATTCTTTTTAATACTTAAAAAAGATAATCACTAACCCTTAATTGCTCTTTGTATGTAGCTTGCACTAACAGACTGTTTTCTTTCATGTCAAACAGCCGAGTCATGGAAATACATAGGAAAGCATTTAATACGCTCCTGCGACTGTAAAGCCCCCAAAGAGAGCTCTAAAAAACTCTGACATTTTTCCTTTCATCCACTTTATTGAACGCCATTAATCATTAGCTTACATATGACCCCCAAAGAGCCAATTCAAACAGCAAAACCAGATCAAGATTTACTGCGGGGTCATTAGAAAGACGTGCAACACAAGGAAAAATTTCTCACTGAATCAAGTGATAAAAAAATAATAAAGAGAAAAAGATGGATTTGGAAAGTGAATTGTCACAGGTCTCTCATCGACCGTACTTGAACTCTCATGAAGTCCTAGCTGTTTGTCTTGTCTAAATCTACCCTGAATTATTGGTACTGCTGAACCTGTCAACATACTGTTAATGTTTGCTTTATTTAATTCTTATGCACTGCAAAAGAGGAAGGAAATGTAATACGATGATGTACAGAAGATGGAATGCCTTCTGTACCAAAGCCATCTTTTTTCATTATTAGAAAAATATTTAATCTATGGCTGTATCATCATAATACTATCTATACTCAAATATGGACAAGCATCCCATTGGGTTTAAGCTAACATACAGTATGCTGGGTCATTTTAACCCAAAGTTGTTGTTGACCCAGTGTTGGGTCTAAAAGGGATGAACCTTTAATGTTTCCCATCTCACCAGCACTTTTTGTTTTGATTTTGTCGAGCTTACATACTCTTCTGTGTGGGTCTTAAGGATTCTCACATGTTTGCTGACTAAGCTTTCAAAGTTCCAACTGGGCAGCTTGAATAGCGGAGTATGTTAATGTTGCTTTGTGTGGTGGTCTAAACAACTAAACAATGTTACATATCAAACTAAACCCGATCCAGAGGTGGTAAACTGTGTGAATCATGTTAATGCAGAACAGACAGTAGTTTGTTTGGTAAACAGAGAGCAGACTATATTACATTACAAAGATCATGGCAATTCAAATTCAGCCTCTGAGTTCTCAAATATTTTTACCGGACGCAACAATAACATTCTGTACTTTAATGTCAGCAATACTGCAGCGCTTTCAAATTGCGGTCAGCGTAAATGTCCGACGTGGGATTCGCAAACAACAGTTGTGTCATGCCAGTGGAGGAGAGATTTGACGATGTCAACATTTTACAACTCACTCAAGGGTTGGGTCCCCTAAACGGGACCAAATGGACTCTTTTAAAATGGTGAGAGTCCAAAGTCCGGGCTTATCAAGGCCATTAACACTAGAAGCTGTGCTTTATAATTGACTTGGGGCTCATTAGCAAAAATCAAAATCATACTTTGCCTGCCTGCTGTGGGATAGGATCCAAATCCTATTGCTTTTATGTGGCTTCAGAGGGCTATTGCCTCCAGCTTGGGTTCGCTGAACCCCGAGGCCAAAGCACATTGATCAACCACGTATGGACAGCGCTGAGACATTTTGCCACCTTACTGGAATAATTATTTGACTCATTCAATGTAATGATGGTCTTATTCTCAGAGCAGGACAGAAGATGATGATTTAAACAGAGAAAGAAAGGCCTCTTGATGGTGGAATTGAGGGCCAGCACATTTGCTGCTATAACGCAAAATTCCTCATCGAAAGAAAGAGGCCCATTGTTGAGACTTGAGAGCTTGCCATATACACACTGATTTAATGACACTGCTGACAAGAAAGACAGGAGAAACTGAAGATCACTGAAGGTGTCAGAGTCCCTGCGAGCAAGAAGCAGAACTTAACAGGTGTAGAGCTTGTTTATACTGTATGAGACACATACATTCATATACTGTACATAAATACACACACACATATTTGGCATATACTTGTATTCAATCTTTTAAACAAAATATACTTCAAATCTTAAAGGAGAGTTGAAGACATATTTTTAAATAGACTCAATTTTAATTCTTTAGCCTTTTACAATGCTGCGTTGTTGTAAAGTAGCTTAACGTGCATTTATGTAGTTACTTTATTAAAGAGATATAATTGTGAAAATACGACATAGAAGAAACTTCATTAAAGTTTCATAAGTTTGTAAAGTTGGACATTTCGTTCATATCCTAGAAAGCGCTGTTTATATGTTTTGTATTTATATAAGTATAAATTTGTATTAGTATTAGTAAATATAAAAATGCTTGTCTCAAGATCATAATCAGTTTCTATGTTAAAAGAGTTTGACAAATCAATTTAACTCTGAAATAAAATGGACAGTATAAAATTATGACCTAAATGTAAATGAGACAATTTTGTAAAGTGCATATAAACAAAATAAATTCTAAACTGAATATCAGTTCCCTTGAAGTCAATTTACAAGTATACTTGCAGTATGAAAACTACTATAAAGTTATAATACAAACAAAAAAGTAACTAAAGTTTACTACTGTTACACTTGAAAGTTTATAAAAGTGGGCCAGGGTAGTCCGAGTAGTGACAAAGTACACTTACAGTACAAGTAAACGACAAGCACATTTATATTTGTATACTTACTGTATAAAGCATGCTTAAAACATACTTGAACTTTACTATAAGAATAAATAACTTTTTTATTATCTGGGATTATATTGATGATTTCCTTCCGAAACATTGTATGTCCAAATTCTTAGTTTTTTAGGAAATGGAAAAAACAGTATCTAGGATTAAATACGATGTTAAAGTTGCCAAGCACATTTAACACGTCTTAATGGGTAGATATTTGCAAAACCTAATTATAGCCTAATGATTTATGGCAAAAATATATATACACCACGATACAAGGTTTTAGGAAAGCAGTAATAGGCAGAAAATATATACAATTATTTTTGCAAAAAATTAATTTATAAGAAAACATGCTACTTTTCAATGCCTGTAAATGAAAAAAGATGTGAATGCTGTAGTTACGGGATACATAAAGATGCTAACTGGCCCATGTTAACCAGCCAAACCTTGACATGCGTGATGTAAACATCTGGCTCAATATACTATACTTTAGTATAACATTGGTGAAACTATGTGTTTAACTATAATGTGTACTAGAATACTGATTTTCATGCAGATTGCTCTTGGTAGCTGATCCGAGCTCTTGAGAATATTTTGTGGTCGATGCTAAGTTTCCACCTACATCTTTGGTTCATGTGAAATTTCATGTGCGAGAAAATATTGACGTTGTCTTGCACCATTTAAGGTTGGTCTATAGGGTTTTTTCCTGCAAGACGCACCTTACACTTAACATCGATAAAGCACATTGAAAATATTACTGTAGATACATAACTCATTTCAACTAACAGTATATCATCAGCAGGGACACACACAGCTCCGAATCTCAATCATTTCTGTGCAAGGAAATCCCTGTAAAAGTTCTGATGGCTACCGATTCATGTACGGTCTCGGTTGATAATCAAGTCTGATGGTTTGACCAAACAGAACTGAAGCATTCTGGTCAAGCTGTTAAAATCGCCCAAATATCAACCTTTAAAGATCGCGTCAGGGAATTTGTTTCCTTAAACCTCTAATTCAATTAGAGTCACCAATCACAGAGGTGTTGAGACCACCAAGAATGTCCATGCCAACATGCATCGGTTACAATATGTTGAGCGTTATAAAAAATCCTCATAATTGTCGGTGTCTCCCAACCACAAAATAACACTTTACGATTGGCAAAATAAACCTTTTGTAATTGGACGAAAAGCCAGGGATGACTTACTGCAAGCTTTAAATGTGTGTGTTTGACTTCTTTTCATTAGTTTGTTGTTTTATAGTCTGGTTTCATAGACATTTCTCCTCTGGGTCATTAGGAATGTCTGAAATGCCCTTAAATTCACTTCGGCACAGATTTTGAGGATCTCAGAATTTCTGAAATGGAAAAGACAGCAGTCAATGATTCACTCGAGAAATATAAGAGAATAGTAAAAAAAGCAATTACACACTTAACTCCATGGGTCCATTCTGAGTCAGTTCTTGCTGACATGTCAGGTAATGTCAGTCATGCTTACAGCCCCATACAAAAACAAATCATGGAAAAAATAACCAATGAGCAAGCTTGACATTGGAGAGTTGACATGTTACTTGTGAAAACATTTAAAACACTGAGCTGTCAATGATCTCATAAGAAAAAGACAAGACTTGAAATGTCATCATTGCACTCTGAACCTTGAATTTATGTTTCTCGGTATGTCAGTATATATTTAGATTTCTCAAAGCATGCAAATCCTGCTGATTTTGATACACTACCTGATCTATTATAGGGGATTTAGTGTGGGATCACTATTGGATCATTTTGGGCTGACGTGTATTTCTTAATGGATTCTCTTCATAGACTATTTTCTGCTTTAAAATAATATGCCTGGTGACAGAAACTAGTGAAACACCAGACTTTTTTTAATTTTTGCATAAATTACACATTTTACAGACAGGTCCAAGCAAACGTTTCGTGCAAAGCTCTATAGCTCCCCCTTGTGATACATTTTAAACTACACCTCCTAAACAGACCCGAGCTTTCTGAAAGGACTGACTTTGCAAGAATCTCCCTCTCATTTTATGCTTTACTACATGGCAGACTGTGAATGTATACCAAAGTTGTATAATAGGGTTTACTTACGTAACTGTACAGAAGGGGAATACGTGTATTTAGTATATTTTACCCTCATTAAAGGAATGAAAAATTGAAAATTCTGTCTTCATTTACACACCCTTGAGTTTTTCCAAATCTGTATACATTTTGTGGTTCAAATGAACACAGTGAAAGATATTTGGAAGAATGCACTTAAGTTCCTGGTCACTATTGACTCCCATAGAATAAAACATTGCTTTATAGTTTTTTTTATAGTGTTTAAAGTGTTTTATAGTGAGATGGTGGTCTAGTGGGTTAAACCACTGAACTGGTAAATCAAAGGTTGCTGGTTCGATCCCAGCAGCCACCACCAGTGTGTCCTTGAGCAAGACACTTTACTCCATGATTGTTCCTGTGATAAGTGCACTGTAAATTGCTTTGGATAAAAGCGTCTGCAAAATGACTAAATTATATTATTATTATAAATTATTTTTATTTTTATTTAATTTGAATTGGTTATGCTTTTGACTACCATCCTGCTATGGTAGTCAATGGTGGTTAATGACCAAACATTTCTTCTGCAATCAGTGGAAATGACTTATAGGAATTAAGAGATATTTTTATGTACTTTGACAAGTAGCCAAGATGACCAGCAGATGGCAGGAGACACCAGCATGTGTCTGAGAGAAATCGAGCACAATTATGACTAATCTGGGTGGTTTTAAAAGCTCATAATTTCACATAAGGTCAATTAAAACCTTTTTAGAATATACAGTAGCAGTGTTGAAATAAAGCAGACCAACTGTTTGTTTTAAACACTCAATGTCAATGATCATATTTACAGACATTTAATAGAAATTAGAAATGATGAAAATTTAGGCCTAGGTTGGTAAAAGGTCAATAAAACTTCTCATAATTTACAAGTAATTACAAATGATCTGCTGAAAGTCAAATGTCATTGTTCCATGAAAACACTCAAACACATAACAACATGAAAAACAACTTCTGTGTGATTGACTGTACAAATAGACTCAACGCTGTCACATTCTGTCACTTAGTGGATGTAACCGCTGTGACTCCGACTTACGTCATGCGCATCCCCCTGTAGAACTTACTGGAATCACAACACATGCACAAACATTACTGTGAAAGTCCCGAAACTTCGAGAAACACAGCATGACCGGAGCTCTTGTTAATTTCTCTCCTCGTGTTTACCACTCGGTGTGAGAGAGCAGAACTTAATGAATCGGTTTAAAAAAGGCTGCGTGTCTCACACTGAGCGCCTCAAGCTTCAATTACATATCGAGTTCCTGTAGCGCACACACACGCACCTCTCAGCACAGCATCACATCTCAAAGCTCGGACAGTTAATGTGCGGATGGGTGATTGACAGCTCTCATTTCTGTCTCAGGTGTCCGTCGGACCGGGACATTCTTAACCTATGTTGCCAAGAGCTGTGAATCCAAACAGCTGCAGGAGATTAAAGCATTAGATTTATCACAGCTCTCGATGACCACACTATGAGCGATATTCCGTGCAGTGCCAGAGGTGTGAGGAGCGCTAACTCACTATAACCCTCTCAAGTTCAACCTTACAGACGTCTGGACGCGTATTAATATGCAATGTCATCGCTGTTAATTTATCCTCCTATCAGTTTACCTCAGTTTAATGGTTCACTGGAAGCAAAGAAGAGCTAAGAAGGAAATATGCGTTGAAGGTCTTTTTTGGGATCCATGGACAGAAATGCAATATAATATACATAACTATGTCTTCAGAGGTGTATGAAGACCTCGCATAATGAAGCGTTATGTTTTTATTAGCATACAATGAGCTATTTCTATCTACGTACACCCCTGGGTACCCTTGCATGGCATTCACCGTAATGAGTAGCCCTTAACAGACTGTTCTATGTTATCTCCTCGGCATAGAAGCAAAAACATGACAAGAAGTCCTGTATCTGCCACTGTAGTGCTTCGAAAGGGAGGGGCGAGCGATGGAGCGAGCCATTGGTTGTAATTCACAACCTCACCGCTAGATGTCGCTAAATATCATACACTGGACATTTAACATATTTTGTTACAAACGTGGAATATAACTTGGTTTTTACCCACAAGTATCATTTTAAAGTATCATTTATATCTGGAGACAAGTTCAATGGGTTTATTATTCGGAATAAACATATAACCCAAGTATGAGCGATTATGATAATAATAGAAATGTTGGCAACAACAACTAATGAGAAATTCAACCAACCTAATATTAAATGTTTTCCCAAACCGCTCTGTAGCAACAAAACTCTCCATCTTCTGTACATTGCGGGACATCATAAATCCACCGACCACCTAAAGGGAAGGCCAGAAAAACACATCACAGGTACTATCTGTGCTCCTTGTGAGTTTAACATCTGCATAGATTTACTTGAAAAATAAAAACACTTGGCCACCTCGACTCTACTAGTGGCATGACTTTAGGGTGGAACTACTGTATCCCTTTGTTAAACTAATGGAAGAGTGTTAGGGAATTTTTCTGTGATTTTGAGGATCTATTGACAGAAAATGCAATAAACATAACTATGTGTTCAGATAAAGTCTTACATAATGAAGCGTTATGTTTTTATTACCTTAGAATGAGGTATTTCTATCTACATGCACTGGGGGTAAATACATTATCTCCTTTGGCAAAGAAGAGAAAACGTAACTTGTTTCACAGGATGAACTCTAGGCAGTTTCCGGTTGGGGAGACTTAAAGCAGAGAGATGGAAAGTGAAAAAATAGTTCAATTTATCATATGCTGTACATTGCGGCACACAGCAGTCGTTTAAGTGCTGTTCTTCCATATTCATCAACATTTCGTAATAACATTCAAACACGGTAGAACATCACTCATGTACCACTGCTGTGTGCCGCAATGTACAGCATCTGCTAAATTGAACAATTTGCTAATTTTCCATTGCTATCTGCTTTTACGTCTCCCCAAGCGGAAACTGCCTAGGGTTCTTCCTGTGAATCGCGGAAGTCACGCATAGATAGAGCCCATTCACAACCTCAACGCTAGATGCTGCTAAATTGCATACATTGGACCTTTAAACGAACATCTTTAACATTTAATTCTATGAAAGATTGAAAATAATCACATAGAAATGAAATCTGAAGTGCTTCTGGACCAGTGTCAACATCTTGTGAAATGCTCGATAAGCTTACTTTTGTAAACCGGGGCAGTGTTAGAAGAAAGTTTGCTATGAACTTGCTTTAATAGCTGATTTTAGTTCATTTTCAACCAAATAAACATACGGATAGTAGCTTTAAAGGGATGTCAATTCAATAAGAGAACTTTCATTGCCAAGAGCTACAGATAATAGCAACGCAGCTTCGCCACACATGGCCGGTGATGTCAGTGCCATCAGAGAGTTTGTCTGGTAAAACTGGCTGAGATTAGAATAGATGTGCGCATTTGACAGTACTGCGGTTCAGGCCTGCAGCTATTACGAAGAGTCCATTAACCACAGCGCACTGTTTTTAGAGACTAAACCAGAGCGGATAGGAACTCACTTTCTCGTGCAGGCTAATGAGCTGCGTCTGTATCCTCATCTCTTCAGATCTGGGGAGGGATACAAATGGCGCGTTACGAGTCCTGTTTGACCTCGTCTCGGCGGCAAGCCGTTGTTTGGCAGCACCTGCTCACAGCACCTATCATCGAGTTTCTGCCGTCCAGACAGGCTGGCCTTAAGCTCCGTCCCGCAGCAGGGTCACGTGAGAGCCCCGCGACCTCAGCCCTGCTGATTCAGAGACACACAGGGATGCCAAGGACATTTCAGGGCAAAAACCAGCATATACTTGCAAGCAAAGTAGTTTCACACTTTTAAAATATCACGCCACAAATAGTTTTCACTTTTGTTGCCTATTGAGCAATTTTAATGCCTACACTCGCCGTGAGATGTCAAAATGCAGTTTTGCTGATGCACCAGCCTGAGGAGAACCATGGGGAGAAATTTAGTGACAAATAGACAGCAGAAAAGCCGATGTGCAGAACTCGCATAGAATCAAATATTGGCACTAATGAAAGGGAATCACAAACATATGTGCCCTTGTTCATGCTGTGAAAATCAGATGTCAAGTCACCTTTAGAATACCTGTTTCTCATTGGTCAGACATGTTATTCAGCTATTTTTGTGGACTGTGTACTTGCATACTAAACTGTGTCATTATTTGAACTGTTGTCCGAAGAAATAAATTTCTAATGTTGCTGTAAGAGTTTTATAGATTCTCTTTTTTCTTACATAATGTGAATACATCAAATTTAGATCCACTAAATATTTTCACTCTAAATTTTTCTTGTCTGTTTATGTATTTCTCTGTTAAACAGTCGTGCATTTAGAAGGGACCTACCAAATATTTTAACACGGAAAGTGATTGAACTTACATTGAAAATAACCTGAACCATCACATTTCTTCAAGGCTTAACTGAAGATAAATTTGAGATAGCAGAATGTACGAAAAACGCAAAGCATCTGGCCGAAGCAGGATATGGTCCTATACATATGACACAAAAGACAAATAAATGGCGTATCGCCGATTATCAGACGCTCAAATGAATTGGCTTCCTCTGTCATCTTTGGGTGCACATTGTGATGGGATGGCAGTGCCTGGATGCTATACAAAAGCAGCTGTCAAATCTGTTGAGAGATTGTAGAAGGGCATTCATGACACACAATGCAGCCTTTTATATTCGGGGAAAAACAAGATAATTTCAAGAGCAGATTTTGAGTGATTAAACAGTCTAGTCTCAATATGGAGTTAATAGACTGTAAAGACAGAAACACATTTAAGCCTGTGTATTATGTTTCATTTGGTCGCAGTCACACTTCTGAATTTGCTTCTGGAGGTAGATGTCTTGGTTTAACAATATAATTGCACATGTAATGGTTATAATACAACAGAATACAATAAGCTGGTCATAGATTGGACAGCATCAGTCATAAACAAAAATGAAAATAACAATGAAAACTCTTGTAGATACAGTACTGTGTACAGTACAATACGTATCTTGGTAAAAACATATTTTTGAGCACGTACAGTAGAACAATAAGAAGTATTTTTAGGTACAATGGTACAGTCTCATTATTCAAAGTGCTTGATTATTTTTGTAAGTGTCCTGGTGGTAGTTGCATTGTTTCTTTAAAGTAAACCCATAGCAAAGATAACATTAAATTAAAGTAAATTCAATGTTAAAAATAATCAATTTAACATTAAGCAATAAATATTTGATGTATGGATATCACCATAAAAAAATCCTGATTATTATAAACATCAAAATGATTTAATTATTTTAATCAATCATCACAACCCTGTGTGTTATGAAACGCCCTAGCACTATAAGAGCGAGGAAAATGATAAAGTATGTACATCTAAAATGATAAAAGTTGCTTTGTTACATTTGGCCTTAACCGCCAGGGAAGTTGGGCTATCCGTGACCTTGCGGTTCAGGGTTCAGAGGTCAAGTTTGTTTATGTAAGTATGAAACGTACAGGCAGCCTACACAGAAACAAATGCAAAAGTATATTCATTCAAAATAATATACATATGTCGAATAAACTGCTTTGTTACATTTAACGTTACCCATGAGAGGATGTACGTGTGTTGTATTTTGTGTGACCTTGTTCGGTTCAGTGTTCAAAGTTCAAGGTCGCTTTTGTGTCACTCCAGCTTCACGTCCGTTCTTTATTACTTCAAGGAACATTGTCAAATAAAAATACATTTAAACAAATTCGTCACACGATCTACTGTATGTTGACCCCTCATTACCTGGAAACGTCGCCGTGCCGTGTTACTTTTCTTGCGCAGGTCAGAAGCAAGACAAAGTATACGGTCAACTCAAGTGGGTCTTTCAGATGAGCTCAGCTCGTGGGCTGACACTCGTGTGAGTGTGTGGGCACAGTGTAACTCGTATCTCTGGCTGTAGTATCTGTGTGGATTACTGACGTGTGTGTCAGAGCTATTATAATAGTGCGCGCTCGCTTTTACGCGCGCAGTCCGATGGCGTCGCCGCGCGCTCCTCTCGCCGCTGTCCGATCATCTTTCGCGATATTTCGGTCTATGGATGAAAAGCATCACATGTAGAATCAGGACATTTTAGGATCTGCTTCAGTTCAAGTGCTCGGGAAACTGTTCTTCTGTTTGATCCGAGAGTAAGTTGGATACAGGTGCGATCTAACTGCAACTCCAGCGGATGATCGCGGACACGTATCTGGATTAAAGTAGATCATATCTGATCAAGCGCAAGGTGAGCTCGAAACGCCAGCATGATAGGCTAAATATATTGATGATGATGAAGCACTGAGTTGTAGATTCATTGTTTACGGTGTACACGAGATCCTTCACAGCAACAGTGATGCGCTGTGTAGAAACTGTACTTTTTACTCCACTGAATGTTTCTCGGGGTTGGTTTGTTTTTATTCTGCATGGACATAATATATCGTACAGTCTCGACTGTTTCCTATTTCCACCGGTATCACTTCATTCAAAAGTAAACAGGTTATTCATACATTGACCCTATAACAGGGCACGCTTTTACACACCCCTTGGTAAATTTTTCTCAGGATTTTTTAAACTCTATATCTGTATAATCATCTACTGTATTAGAGTCTTTGTTACTGACCATTTCTACAGTTGTAAGGAAACTCGGCTTAGTTGAAAAATAGTGAACAGGTTGCATGCTTTTACACTATATGGGGCAAGTTGTCACATTTTTTTACATTTTGTCTCAATAGACACCAACTTTATCTTCGAGTATTGGCTATTTACCATTACTACAACTATATGGAACATATATATCTTAGCAAACTGTTAATTTAACACAGTGATCGATGCTAGTACATTTACAACATGTGGGGTAAGTTGTCGCAATGGAACCCAGTTGTTCATATCTGGCATATAAAAGTTATTTAATGATTAACTATTAGCAAAATTTTGATTGACCATACATACGTAAAAAAATAGCAAATCCATGAACAAATGTGACAACTTGTCCCAATATAAATGTGAAATCACAGCAGCGCTACTGTAGTTAATGTTACCCAACAGCTATTACAAAAATGTGATCATATTGAAATTTCTGTTTGTAAGAGATTGCAGGATAGACAACCACCGCTTGAGAAAATAAGCATTTATGCAATTTGACTTCTGACTGAATAAAAAGTATGACATTTTAAAATCTGTTTAAATGTGACCCCTGCAAGCAACAATTGAAGTTACTTTAGTTGAAATTTTAGTTTTGTTATTATTGTACTTTTATCTTAAACTGTTTATATATTTTAAACAATGCAGGCCAGGGTGTGATGTAAACTCAAGTTTCAGCGTAGACGTTAAACGGTTGAGAAACTTCAGATTCTCCAAGTTTAAGTTACATTGAGCTTTATCCATTAAGACTCTTAAGTGCATCAGTAGATAAAACAGCTGCCTGTTAGCGTCATGTTACTGAAGAGTCCTGAGAGATGAAGAATAAATTTGATAATTTTCATCAGTTCTCTCTTAAAGCAATAAGTGAAGTTATTTATCGCAGAACACAATGATTGTGGTTTACGTTATTAGACATAAATGAGCTGAGTGTCGTAAGGCCAGTTTTGCAATGTTTTATGACTTGAATTATTTGAAAATGATAGATATTATCCATTGTACATATTTTTTTTGAAAGCATGTCACAATCACATTATTGTATCATATTCTTATTACAAAACAGTACACACCTTGAGCTTTAAAAGTGAAGTTGAGGAGAATCATTGTCCGGAGGTTCTTTTATTGTATCAGAATTGTGTTACAGTGTGCCTTCATACTGTCTGTTATATTTACAAGAGCTTTTTCATAACTTTTAGTATTTTTAGTATTTATAAAGTATTTTGGTTCAGTTTTTACTAAGTGTTGGTGAAGAACACTTTAGCACGAAAATGTTTCATGCACCTAATGCAACATGAGCAATTGGGGCCATCCAAAAGTGTAAGCAAGGTCAGCTTTTTTAAAGGAAAAGTCAGAATCGTTTGTTGTACTACAGATTATTCTTTAAAGGAATGTTCTGGGTTTATTAGTCTCTTCTGCATTTTTGGCATATTGTTAAATACCACCGGAAAAAGGCAGACTCGTCCCTCAGTTCGTAAAAGGGTGTTGTGCTCTGCAAGGGCTTCTGTCTGTGTCTTCATGAATAGATGGTTCACCCAGGATGAACGTTCAATCATCATTCACTCTTCTAATGTTGCATCATACCCATACAACTTTATTTTTTAGAAAACATAAAAGGAGAAGGTCTTAAAAAAAGAAACACATACTGTAGAGTACTTGCATGTATGACTTGTGCAATATTCTCCAAGTCCAACTTTGTAAAAAGACCATGTGGTTTGAAGATTTCAAGTTTATTTGGAAAACGCGGTGAGTCATTTCTGAACATTTATTTAAGGGTTCATCTATTCATTAAAACATGTAGTTTGTTTTGTTTCAATGCTTGAATATGCAGCCGTTTCACATGTTTTGTTTAGCAGTCCGTTCTCCTGACAGCTGTTTAGTTTTGTGTTCCGGTTTTAGTTGTATTGTTTAATACTGTACACCTGCAAGTCAGGCGCAAAGGGCTTTCTCCACGGATGATATATTTGTCCCGTTGCTTTATCTGCAGTGAGCAGGGATTCTATCCCAGCTGTGACCCCTGTCAACAGCGAATGATGGATTTGGTGCTGGTGCACACAGGGAAGTTTATGGATCCGTGTGTGAGGAATATCAAATGCTTTGCTTTACTGCGCACTTCATAAGACACTAATGCAAAAAATAACAACAGACAACACACCTGAAATGGATCCCTTGAGTGTGCACAATAAATGACTCAATCAAATTACGATTATTGCGAACATTGCTCTCCATCCTCGATGATCCTTAATGCACTTTGAGTCATAACCCGTGAGACTTTCTTTAAATATGTTTTTGGCCTAATCACCATAATTGTTCCATCTTAGAGGAAACCATAATGTGTTTTGTGTTCTATGCTCTTTTGACCATGCACTCTAGTTGTGTTTTTTCCTCAAGAGCGCTCCATGGCAACAGGCATGACGCTCCGATAGGAATAAAGCATGCATGTTTCGGTTCGTCTGTCCAGATTTGCATTAATCGCTTTTCACACTCTTGTCACACGCAGCCCCCCCATCTCATCATTATGAGGTTTAGTACATTTATGCATGGCGTTGTAATGCGTTGTTGTCAACGTAATGAAAAGACATTTCAAACTGAGAGAGTGTAAATCCGTCTTGCTGTCATTGCAGGTGATGAATCCCATCTCTCCTTCTCAAGAGGGCTATTCAAGGGGGCACATTTATACAACAATAGCAACTACTCTATTTAAAAACGAATGCCCTTAGAGCTTCTGACATCCCTTACAGTGTGGTGGTATGCGAAGACTTTGGTGGCAACAGTAAGCCACAGATAGACGTCCCTTTGCTTGGGCTGTAAGTTTCAGTGGTAACTGAAGGAAAGACGCAGGCTACTTTAGCGTTAGTTTGTATGTGACATGTGCTTGCTGGAAAAAACAAACCTGACATGAAAGTGAGTCCGTGTTCTTTCTGAGAGCTTGAGAGGTGATGCAAATCGTCTTGTTGCTGCTTTTTTAGGTTTTCTCTTTCTTTTTCTTCCATCACTGTAAGCTGAACCACCGATGTTGCATGTACCGTAAATTAGATTTCAACATTTTCTTAAGAAAATTTGCCATTGTAAGACTGTCTACCATTGTAAAGGGTTTTGTGTGATTGCAAGTTGTTTCCAAGTTTTGTAGTTTTATAATATCCTGGTTCTTACATAACTGTCAGTCTAACATTTTTTTTAAATATATTAAAAAATTATAGGAATTGTTATTACGATATATTAAATAGTTCCTGAGGAGTTGCTTCTTTTCTTACACTGAAAAATATAAGCACTTAATTTCAATATGAGAATTTATTATTTAAAGGGGTCATATGACACGGCTAAAACAAATATTATCATTTGTTTTAGATGTTATGCAATGTGTAAACACGATTTAATGTTCAAAACCTCTGTATTTTCCACATACTGTGCATGTTTTTATTTCCTTTTTGACCCGCCTCTCTGAAACGCGCGGGTTTTTTACAAAACTCATACCTCTCAAAAGCTAGGTGTGCTATGATTGGCCAGTTAACCAGGGGGTAGTGATTGGTCGTAAACTGCAAGCCTGTGACGGAAATGTAACGCTTCTTACCATATTTGGAACATCAGGTACCAAAGCAATTGTACTGTCGGGTACACCCACCTTACTTGCTTATACATTTGGGCGGTCTTAGTCAACTCATACCACGAACTGACGTAGATTTGTGGGGGTGTGGTTACACGAGGCGATTCAGGCAGGTCTGGGTGAACATTCGCCTAAGATAGAATGCATCGTTTGTTCCGACACTTTCATTTTTGCAATTCTATGTGTCTAATACATGCATGGGTAACTTATAACACACCGGAGTAAGACACAGAAAATATATGACCCCGTTAATATAATACATTTTTTTTTTTATTTGATATTGATTTATTGATTCTTTTAGTGTACCTCTCTAGAATTGTTTTTCACCTGGATTGGATTGAAAAGTAATAGTGCACATCTCAAACAGCGTCAGTTGGGGAAATCACTCGGAGCAGCAGAAAAAATGCTGGGAGTGTCACCAAAGTGCAATTGGAAAGTGGAAGCATCATCAATGAAGGAGTTATTTATACATTCATGCTTTAGTTTCAGTAGTGCTTTGGAAAACACCATTAGATATTCATACTTTTCATTCATACATTAGATATTCATACACTTCTGAACAGTAAGCAACCACCCAGAAACAAGATTCCAGACAATTTTGAAAACCAACACTTGATTAGTCACAGCCACCGGTTGCTTTTTCTTTGCAACGGTAAAAGTGTTGAGTCTTGTTCTTTGTGTGTCATTCGTGTATTGGAGAAAGGTTTGAGAAGTGATGTTCCCATGCGGCTGGGGTGACACTTTTTTTCGGTTTATGTCACCTCTGTTACATCCTGCTCAATGACCAATGAGAGCTGGAGCACATTAAGCTGTGACTCATAGACCGCATGCCCTGGTGTGAAGGAACCAACAGGATAAGAGGAAAGCGAGGCTACCTTTGTTATCCCTCTCTCTCTCTTTCTCTCTATCTCTCTCTTGCTCATTCTTTTATGTTTTGTTTACGGTTTTAATGATGTTACCTCAAGGTAGGCAACACCACAGCTGCTGGTACAAAAGGACATCACTTTGTTCTTTGAGAAACTTGAGCAGCAAATGCTTTTAAACAAACAAAGGGATAAATATTACCCTGATTTAGATCATTCATTCTTAAATATACATTCTGTGTTAATTTTCTCATAAAGTACTAGAGATACAATGTTGAAGTGTTGGATAGATTTTTCCACATGATCAAAGTGAACGGGGACTGAGGCTGTAAAGCTGTAAAATTACAACAATTCCTTATGAAAGTACGATGGAAGTAGACCATACTTACAACTCAAGCTCTTTTTATACATTTTATTTGCTGAAAATCTATGCGTCCTCATTCTATTGAAATGCCATTGTTATAATGTGATAAATGGCCACGTTTAAATATTGTAATAGGACTAATTGTATAAAATGTTAATTGCCAGTTTATTCATCAACATATATCATTTCTGTAGAATAATGTTAGATAGGCTTAAAATGACAATAGGGTGATAAATGTTGAATTTCAAAATTCTCACAGTTTACTCACCATCATACCACCCCAAACAAAAGTCTGAGTATAGGATGACCCACAAGGGCACTCGGTGCCAAAGTCAATGACGTCGGACTTTGGTCCCGCTCCGTGCTTCCTGGCACACGAGTAGCCCAATGTGCCAGGTCCCCAGCAGGCAACATAATCTTTTCTCTTTCGCTACATCATGGAATCCATCCTCATATGCTGGTATCCTGTGGGCAAAACTGGTTCAGTCCTACGTTCTATTCCAAGAATTATATAGGGAGGAAAACGCAGGATTCACAAAATGCCCTGCAGGGACTGATGCACATGACTGTGGTTTAGCTTCGTGGGCATGTGGCAGTCATATCTTTCAGCATTATCAAGTGAAAAGAGGAGGGGGCGATCAAGAGGCCTGTGATTGACAAGTTATGCATACAAGGACGTTGCGAGGTGTGCGAGTGAAGAGGAGGAAATGAAATTTTCCCTGAAATGCATCTTTATTGCAATACCGCTATTTTGGTTGTACCGACTGAGGCCATATTCTTGTGACATTTAACATTATAGCACATTCAATGAATGTGTATAAGGTCATTCTAAACTAACAAGCGATACACTCTGCGGGGGACATAAAAAAAAACGTGTGGTCGTTATTCTGTTTTATAATTACGAGCGCATGAATAAAATACGCTTTAGGTTTTGAGATAAAATCCTTAATGAAAACTGACCTTTCCTTTAATTTCATCCATCTGTGGAAGCCTGTGTTATCCAGATAACAAAAATAACTACATTAGCATTTTCTGAGCAGTATTTGCTTGGCACGGTAAGAATAGGATGGAAGTTGTAGATGAGCTCTCTGGTTTAGTTTTATGGTTCTGTTGTCATGACACTAAGCGTGGATCTATAAATGGTTTAATAAATATAAAATGCCGACCACAATTCAGCATACCGTTATTTAAGGGCATCACTGTTCCCCCTCCCTTTCGAAGCACTATGGTGGCAGACACAGAACTAAGATGTCTTCACATTTTTGCTTATTTTGTCCGATTTTGGGCTACTGTAGTAACAACATGGTAAATTCTATGTAAGGTGAACCTCTCTGTAAGTAAATAGGAATCGCTTGTTTAAAGGTATTAAAAACATAACGCTTCATTATGTAAGGTCTTTATACACCTTTGAACACATAGTTATGTATATTAAATTGCAAAAGATTTACACACTGGATGTTATTATCTAGAATAGGAGAAAGCATTCTGGGAAAAAAATATGATATCACCTTTTGCATGCAGATTTTTGCATGTAGGTGTGAAGAGGGTGTGTGGTCGTTTTAGAGTGTCCAGTTCTTGGTAAATGGAATATAAATGTTAAAATCAATATTTGTGTACTCTTTGTTGTCTTGCATCTCAAAAGCAACTCAAGAGATGATGTGTGAGAACTTCTCTCATTATGCAACGAATGAAATTAATTCATCAGGCGCTAATGAACAAACTCTTCGACTGTAGAGCAATTAAACGGATTGCTTTTAAGAAACACATGAATAAATCGGGTCTCAGCATGATCGTTTGGGAGCACATATCTAATATATGGCAGCTGTGCGCATTTCCGAATCATCCTGTCATTCCTAAAGAGGGTTCGGCAGGCGGGGTAATCCTCTGTCTTCTTAAAAGTGGGGTAAATAGCCATTTATTCAAAGGCGTTTCTTAGAAGCTCCGATATCAGCTGCAGCCCACATTTAGCCTTAGACCGTATCCAGGGCATTGTGAAATGAACCAAAAGACCCTGGAGAGCGGAGGTGTTTGTGCGATTGCTCGCACACAAACTGAATAATGGACGAGATCATGGAAAATGTGTCTTCTCTACACACCAACGGCCTACACAAAACATTAAGCTGCAAGTTTAACAAAGGGGCTTTAGCTCATCTCTGCCGTTTTTGTGCTCTCTCTTTTCTAGCTGAATGAGGCTTCATTATGGTCTGATTCCAATTTGGCCTGACATGCTGTAGTTTTGTCGTTGGGGGTTGTTCATCAAGCTTGAAAGCTTTTGTTGGTGTGCAATTCTCATCTTGGATCTCTGCTAGAGACGGTCAATCTCAGCAAGACATTTTCTGATGGCCGTTGCGTTATGAGTAGGTCTACAGGTATAAGGACAGAAAGACTAACAAAAGTCAAACGTTGCTTTCTAGTCTTTGCATTAGGTTCTTTATTGGGGGACGAAATCTTTTTGAGGAAATGTTGTTGGTCACACAAGCATTTCTTAGAGTTCTGTTTTGGGTCACATATGGACTTTTAGATTCATTTTGAATAAACTGGGTATATGGGTTACCGCTGAAGTAAATGCTTTGGTATATGTGTGGTATTTTTGTGTTTTTAAGTCCACCCTGATTTAATTCAAGCATCTTTACCCCAGATATGTTCAGCATGGATGCTGTACATTTTCCATTTGAGTGTCCTTTCGAAGTAATGACTGTAGTTTGTTTTTTCGTTGACTTAATGATGTCTCTGCCCGTGTGAGCCGAGGATGGAAGCGTCCTTCTGGGGCCGTCTCTTATCTATAAATGAGCTTGTGATGCTAATGTTCTGGTCCATTACCCTTTGAAATGGCAGTATACAGTAGCTCGCGTCCCGCCGGAATCCGCGGTTAACACATTGCTGTATTTTCCTATATGCAAATATTAAGAGGGAGTGATCTGTATTAGCTCTGTGACTGGGTGGCATTTTCGAAAAGTTTTAATGACCAGGTGGGTCAGTGTGTCGGAGTTGCTGCTATGAAATGTAAATGTCAGCGCTTTCAGATAGAGATTGATGATTTCAGGAGAAAACTTGCATTTTAATAACCTTGTGTGTAGCTTTGATAAGAGGTTTAAGTAAAATTGAAAAATGCAAAACAAGTGCAATAACTCTGATCACGACCGCTAAAGCATTAAGCCACCATGTGGCCTTTTAGAAGCCTTAATTCATTACAAATTTTTCATTTAGATTTGTTAAAGGGATAGTATTACCATCATGTCGTTTAAAGCCTGTGAAACAAAAATATATTTTGAGCAAAATTGCATTTTTGTCCATACTATGGAAGTTAATGGCCTCAAGGGCATCGTTGCTTGGTTACTGACGTTCTTCAAAGTATCTTCTTTTGTATTCTGTAGAAGAAGAAAAATCATACAGGTTTGCATTGACATGAAGGTGAGTAAATGACGAAAGGATTTTTGAACTCTTTAAGGGATGCGTCTATATAGGTTCTTGTGTTCAAACATCAGGATAACAGGAGAATTTTCCAGTTTTTGTCTCAATTTGTTACAGTCTGCAGTACATTTTTTTTTCTGACATTTGAAATAAATTAAGGTTGAGTTAAGTTGACTATAAACAACATTTTAAACCTCATCATTTTTTAAGCGACTGTACTATATTTAAAATTTGCATTAACTCATTCAAGGCCCATTCACACTTAAATTATAACTTTAGAAAGTTTTTAAGAGAATAGCAAAGTCCACAACACAACTATAACTATAAAGATTAGAGGAACAATAGTGTTGGAATTATTTTCAACAAAAGAGATTTTTTTTCAGTTGATCAAAGATAAAACATTGACAGCCAATCAAAATTTATTCGAATTTAAAGATTTTTCATGAATATGAAACTGCTGTGGTTGATTTAAGAATAAACAATGTAATCATCCATTAGTGTGAATGTTAGTTATCGTTCTTGATCTTGATATGAATGGCCGGTTGCAGTTACTCTCGATGAGACTGTGCTTTTGAGATACAACTCTCAAACACGCTATATTCATTCTGAGAGCATCACTTTAGGAGAGATCATACAATAGATTTTTCACACGTAAAGAGCGATTTAAAACAACCCTATACCTCTGATAGAGTTGAAGCCTTACTTACTTCAAAGCAAAGGGTGGATCAAATAATCCCATGCTCTCAGATGTTTTAATCAACAGTGGGTCAACCTGTGGGATTGCACAGGACAGGAAATCTTTGTAATTGCGGCGAGAAGAGGGAGGGATATTTCTGAAACGCTCCTCTTCTGGGGACGAGAGATTGCGAGAGACATAGAACGCGAAGCAATCCCAGTTCTCTTATATCTAGTGGATGATGTATTTTTAATGCTCCCCTCGTGCTGGTGGATGGGCGATTAAAAAAAGTTCTCATCAACTTTTTAGGGCCGTGGTGCTTTGAAGAGCTGCGTCTGTGGGATTCTGTGTCAGCCGTGAGAGCCTCAGGCTTTCTGGCCTGCCAAAATTAATTTCATTTACATACGCATTTTTGTACCTTCACATCTGTGCGCTTTCCCGTAGAGACGGAGCTACCGCTGTGTGGATGTGGGCCACTGTAGAAGAAAGTCTGTGATCTTTGATACTGTAACCCCGATACAGACCTTACAGTTACAGCACCAAAGCGTGTAATAGTGCCGATTATCAGATTACGTGGAAAGCGTATCATTTGGAAGAGCTGTCGATGTGCATCTCTACATCCCAGTCTGATGCTCAAATAATCCTCTCTATATTAGCACGGAACAGCAAGGAATTAAGTTATTTTGCAATGCATCACTTAATACATATGGCAGCACATGGCACACAACAATCTGCTTTAAGATGCCATTGCTAATTGTCATTCTGTAGCATATAAACACGTTTATTTGAGAGAGGCCTAATGAGTTTCATGTGGTGGAAAGCTCATTTACTGTCTGGGGCAGATGTTTAGTGTCATTTTTTTACCGAATAATATATAAATATCACTGTTTATAAAATTATTTTTGTATACTTTATATATTTTTTTAATTGAAAATCCATGCATTCATTTTTTCACACTTAGGGCAGCCCATCTCTCTCTCTCTCTCTCTCTCTCTCTCTCTCTCTCTCTCTCTATCTCTCTCAAGATTCAAGATTCAAAGAAGCTTTATTAGCATGATACAACCAATTTTTACATTGTAAAAGCACAGAAAAATGTAACATAAACATGCACAAATACGGATTAAGATAAAAATAAAATAAAATGATATAAGTATCTACATACAGTACAGTATATATCTCAAAATAGACAGAAAAAGAGCAGTAAGTATTGGTGAAGTGAGGGTGACATGATCCTGTCAGTGTCAGTTTGTGTGTGTTGTGTCAGTGTTTTGTTGTGTTGTGCTGGTTGTTCTTTTGTTGTGGCAGGACTTGACATATCTTGCAGCTAGATTTGAGCTTCTTGAGTTTTCTCCCATTAAGTATGAAATCCTGTCCTTTGTTTGAAACTGGAAGTCTTTGTGGAAGTTTGTAAACTGGGCAAGACTGTTTCTCAGATGAGTGTATAGTTTGGAGATGAGATTAAAAAGTGCAAGTCCTCTTGATTCTGTGTGTAGTATGGATGGACACAGTTGCTTTTCTCTTGCTGTCCATGTCTGTCTGTGTCTGCCCGTCTCTACCGTGAGCCTGTGATCACTGAGTCTGTACATGGTCTCTCTCTCTCTTGCTCTGATCACCATCTCAACCGAACAAATGTATTTCACACAAACAAGTGTGTTGCACTGTCAGAGGCATGAGGTGTGATAGAGGATAGATGAGGGACTGAGGGAGCTGTAGATGAGGAATAAAAAGCTGTTGGTGAGTCTCACCATCCTGGCTGTGAAAGAACTAGGACAACATCAGCATGCTTGTCGTGATAGTATGACCGGCGCACAGCCATGTACAGCCGTCAGAAGAGCAGGAGGCAGATGGAATAGGGAGGTGTGGTGACGGATAAAGAGGAGTTTCATGAGCTTCATACTTGTCCTGCGTGCTGAAATCATCATGGTGCTCTGATGTGCGGCGAGTTTACACTTACGCAAACATTTGTGGCCTGAAATGAAGCAGCACAAGGTTTTGGACATGTGACTGTATGATGTTTTAATGAAGAAAAGATGTCATGAGATGACACTGGATGAGATGACAAAATAGACTAGGCGCCTATCTTCAGCGAAGCGGCATAGAGAGGTATTTCTGGTACGCTTTTCAAAAATGCTGTGGCGTCTGGTGTAACACAGGCATAGACTAGAATGACCGCGATCAGTTCTGGAGCCATAACGTGCTGCAGTTGCGTGCGGTGTAAACGAGGGGTAAGGCTTCGGTTGAAGACGGCAGGTGTTTTTAATTTGAGCGAGCGTGGCGCGATTTCATCAGAGCGGGATGAAATTTTAGGTGAGCGGTCTGGTGAGACTTTGAGCATCAATTCTCACCGCTCAGCTCCACTCACATGCTCTGATGTGGCCCAATTTCCATGGACATCCGCAAAGAATCAATAACAGTTGTGTAGTGTTAAATTTATTTAATACAATAAATATTTAATAGAATAATATTATATATGATATTATAACCAAACACATACTGGACGTTAACTTCGGGCCAGGCACATGCGTCCAATAAAACCGTGTATAGATTTATTGATGATTACAGTATGGATGCAAAGAACAGATCAATCACAATTCAGTGAATACACTGTAAAAAATTATGTGTTGAGTTGCTTAAAATATGTACCCTCCATGCATCATGTTATTTTTTTATAAAATTCAACTTACAAAGATTTTAAGTCAAAATTACAAGAAAATCTTTGTTTCGTTTACAAAAAATATATGAGTTTACTTCACCTTCTTTACTAAATTATTATTAAATTGGATATTATTTAAGAAAATCATGAATAATCAGACTTTTCAGACGCAAAGGCTTATGGGTATTCCTCACAGCATTTGTACTGATAATATTAAGTTCATTGCACTGGAAACGTATGTTAGGTTTAATTCATTTTAACCGAAACTTGCACAACTCAAATTTTCCATTCATACACCACCCAGACATAAATATTTTTGTGTAGCGTGAACAAATGATTTTAAGTTAAGCTAAAAATGGTATAAATTTGTATATTTTTAAGTTGAAGCTACTTAACGTAATACAATATGGTTGTTGAGACAACAAATCACTTTTTAGAGTGTATGTTATAATGACATCATCACTTTTAAACATGAAATTGATTTCTTTGGGACATTTTTATCTTTAGAATTTATATACACATAAAATAACATACCAAAAAGTGTAGAATAAGTAGACAAAATGTTTCCTGAGCACAAAGGAATGCTTAAATGGAATGTTGTACTATAGTTTTATAAGTTTGTTTATTAAAAACAATGCATACATTTTATGTGCTTTTGTTGTTTGTATTTATTTGTTCTTTGTGTTGCTACATATACAAGTTAAATTAGGTTTTATATCAGTTTAAGTTTAGTTTTTATGATACTTTTATTTTCAGTTAATGATTTTAGTTTTAGTTCAACTTAGTTTAGTGTTTTTCAGTAATATTTGATGAATATTCAAAGAAGCATTGTTGGCATGATAAAAACAAATTTTTGCCAAAGCAAAGAAAAATGTGATATAAACATGCAAAAATACAGATTAAGATACACATAAAATAAAGGTATGTAAGTATCGACATACAGTACAGTATATATCTCTAAATATAAACAGAAAAAGAGCAAAGTATTGGTGAAAGTTTGGGTGAGGGTGACAGGATCCCGTCATAGTGTCAGTTTGTGTGTGTTGTGTCAGTGTTTTGTTGTGCTGGTTGTTCTTTTGTCCTGGCAGGACTTGAGATATCTTGCAGCTAGGTTTGAAATTCTTGAGTTTTCTTCCATTATGTATGAAACTTGTCTTTGTGGAAGTTTGTAAACTGGGCAAGAATGTTTATCTGATGTGTTTATATTTTGGACTGTTTCCACTTGATTATGTGTGCAGTACGGACACAGTCGCTCTTCTCTTGGTGTCCATGTCTGTCTGTGTCTGCCCATCTCAACTGTGAGCTTGTGATCACTGAGTCTGTACATGTTCTCTCTTTTTCTCTCTCTCTGATAACCAACATTTTAATTTGGATTAAACTTTTAACAGTTTTAGTCAACTATAGAAACCTACTTTTGCAGTTACATTGCAGAAAATTGACAATGCAGTTGCCTTAAGTGCCTTGCAACAGCTATACCCACTCCACTTTTTACTGAGACACACACAGAGAGAGAGAGAGAGAGAGAGAGAGAGTGAGTGAGATACATGTGTGAAATTGAAAGTAATGAAGCCAGGTGGGATGTCAGTCTTTGTAATGGCCTGCTGCATAGCTGTAGACATTCTCATTTTATTAGTAGTGCTTGCTGAGACTACGTAAGGTCCTATTGCAACCGCTCAGAAAACCTTAGCAAATACATTTAAATGCCTTCTACGTTCTAGAAAACACGCAAAACATTGTGGCCATCACACTAGAAACACCTTAGCAACCACAGAAGCCCGGACATCTTAGCATTGTGACAGAGCTTTGCAAAAGCAGGTATCACTTTATTTTCAAAATTTCAGTTTCTTATACCATAGTATTACGAACAGGCTGGCCAGCGTTCACACTCAGCAGGAAGGTAATGGCAGTAAAACAAAGCTAAATTGCACCCCTGTGAAATTAAAAAGCTTTTAATAAGCGTGATGAAACTTGGCATGTACATACTTAGGGGTCATTATTATAACAAATTACATTGTTTGAGATTGCTGAAGGTGTGGTAAAGCTGTAAGTGATAACAGTTTCAATGTAACTTTTCACATCCAGATGGTGGAGCTCATTCCCCTTGCGCTCGTGTCATTTTTAAAAAGGAAGGGATAAATAAAGTTCCTTTTTTAATGCAGAAAAAACATCAAAGCGACCGTCTGAACACTTCCACCGGGCTCTGTGTCGTAGAGAGGAAATAAAAATTCAGACAGATATTAAATTGGTCGAGAAGAGGTGTCATAAAACAATTCTAATCGGTGAAATTGAATTGCGTGAAACTGGTTTTGTGTCTGAATGCACAAAGTGTGGACAAAGTGAGGTATTTGATCATCACGATAGTTTATTCTGGCAAAAACCGACACAGTTGTATTTTTACTGCGATGTCTGGGGTGGATGAATGTGAAACCGAAAACTTTGAAAACGTACAAAATATTTGCTATAAATGATGTGTCCTTGAATTTTTTTTTATTTGTTACCAACTTCTTCAGAAACAACTCTGTAGGGGGATGCAGGCCGCTGATAATGTTGATTTGCATGCATTGTCTAGTCTAGTCGTTTCAACACCCAATTCACCAAAGGAATTATGCAAATCAGCTAATGGAACAAACACACCCAGGAAATTAGCGCCGATCTCCAATTGCATAGGCAATTCCCTTCTTACCGACTGATTGTGAGTGTGGAGGATAAAGCAGCTATCGCAATCTGTCAAAATTTACTGGGACTGAACAGCATCACTCCCTCATTCTCAAATATCTGTCAAAGATTGTGACAGGCCAGTTTTGACAGTCTTTATGTACACACATGAGCTATGAAATAATGATGGTCTGTGCTCAGCATTCTGCTGAAGAAAGGTCCAGTTTGTTCTCAGCTGTCATGATGAGGAAGTTCTGATGTCTGAAAATGTACTTCATGTTCCCTCCGCGCTGATTATTTTGGCCTTTACCAGATTTTTTACCAGAGTCATCTGTGACACGCTGATGTGTACCCATCGGTCCCTTTCCAGTAATAGCACCGGTCCTCTTCAGCTCCTAATGGAGCATCGTCAGGTATCAGAATTAAACAGCAAGTGCGTCTTCAAGAAGACTCATCGTAGATTTGCTGCGTCTTCCGGTGCTTCAACCTTTGAATAATTGATTCACCACATCAGAATCATGTTCACTCACAGATGCAAAAATAAGAGATTTCTTTGCTTTTACATTAGGGGTTTGATGAGTGATTTCCACAGATATCTTAATTCTTGATGAAATCGGGTTTTTCTGTAATGGCTTATTTTTTCAGGAATTAGGAGGGAAGAAAAGAGAGAAATTATTCAGTTTGCACCGTTTTTGTTCTTGAGAACAGCAGGTAATTTTGCACATTGAATAGCTCTTACAGTATAACAAACAGCAGGCCTTGAAAACATTCACACATTTTCTTATCATAATAAAAATAGAAAATTGCACCTAATAATTGTGTTTTCTGAGTGTGTTTTATGCCATAGACCAGGGGTTTTCAAACTGGGGTCTGGGGACCCCCTGGGGGCCTCTAAAAGCGTGTCAGGGATACACAGAAAATGGAACTGAAAAAAACTTGCACAAATACTGAATAGTATTATTAATTGATTCCTCGTTTCCAAATTTGTATGTGCTTTTTTGCTACACTAAAGTTCCTTTTTTTTTTTTCAAGTTGCTACATTACAAAAACATTTAAATTGAAAATGTCTCTTCAGGGTTATATACACCCAAGTGTAGAGTACTATTTACAAAATTTAGACGGATGTGTATTTTAGAAAGTCGGTCCCTCACAAAAGTTTCATCTTATTTGGGGGTCATTGGCAATATCAAG
Organism: Triplophysa dalaica; assembly: GCF_015846415.1. Lineage (NCBI taxonomy): Eukaryota > Metazoa > Chordata > Actinopteri > Cypriniformes > Nemacheilidae > Triplophysa > Triplophysa dalaica. Next base: position 4,374,287 of record NC_079552.1, read on the forward strand.
TTTGAAAACCCCTGCCATAGAAGAACCATTTTTGGTTCCAGGATAAAAACATTCAGTCAAAGGTTCTTCAAAGAACTTTCTTACCTATAATCTGAATGACCTTTTTTTGCCACAAAGAATCTTTTTGAAACAGAAACTTCATGGGATGTTGAAGGTTCTTTGTGGGAAGCCTCTTCTATGGCATTGTGATGCACCGTTATTTTTAACAGTGTAGATTTTGAGGTCAATAAATGCAAATGCAATCGCCTGGGATCAAACCCACAACCTTGCGTTGTTAACGCAATGCTCCTCCACTGAGCTACAGGAAAGCTATTGTTTTGAGCTCTTCTGAACATTGTTGAGATTCCTTCTAAAACTCTTTACTGAAACATTTGTGAGATCTCTAGATCTGGGATGAAAGCGACTTAAGGAAAAGTTCTCATTTGGTCCATTTAATCTTATTTATGTCTATAAGAAATATTTAAATAGCATCTATTTTTTCTTATGGGAAAGACATACTTCAACTCTAATGTTTGCAAAATTAAAATGTTTTGTCGTCCTATTGCCCATCTTGAGAGAAATTATACTAAACCAATAACAACTTTATTGAAACATAAATGTGTGTTGGTGTGTGTGCTTGTGTGATCAGATGAAGTCTGCTGCGGCTGGTGATGAAGCACTCTTCACTGAGAGCTACTGTAACATCTGCAACGCTCAGCTGATCTCTGAGTCTCAGCGTGTGGCACACTATGAGGTGAGCTTTCTCTCTTTCTCTCTCACTCGTTCTCACACACGCACACACACACACACGCACACACCAGTGACATGCATTACGTTAAAAGCAGGCCTCATCAATTGCTCATCAGGGATGTAATAATCATTTGTAACCTAAATGCTTCTCTCATGTATTTTTCAACCGCTGCTTTTAAAGTTGTAGTGCAGTGCACCTTTCCCCAGACCCTCAACCTCTTTATAAGTAACTTAATGATTGACCATTAAAGAATCATCCCACTACATTATTTACATCTCTCACGTACGGTTCCCTAGACCACGAGTACCGATCACTAGATTAATGAGCTCGCTAATGAGGACGAACTCCTTCAGCACAGAATCAGTGTATCTGAGGGAACATGTCTGTCTAACAGGTCCGTTTACAAAGCTTCACATGAGCCAATAAACTCTTATTTGGTGTTAAGGTAACACTTCAGTTCTCCTGCCATTGATCTCTGTGATCCCTTGTCTGGAGTACATGATCTCACATGTCACATTGTTGGAATTGAGTTTACCACAAGGATATCTTTTAAAATGTTTTGTGGTAGTATCTATCCATCCCTTCTCTGAGCCCCTTGTTCTCTGGCGGGTGCATACTTAACTTTCGATGCATTTATTATTCTATAGAATATTAACTCATTTATAACGTATGCCTCTATCGCTTTTAAAATATGTTATTGCAGCTTACAGGTTGTACAAATATATCTTTGTGGTATGAAGTAAAATGACAGCAGACTGACAAATGCTTTTGACAGATCAAATTATATATTGTTATTCTAGGCTTAAGCCCTATTCGCACGGGATTGGTATTACCTGGGGACCTCTAGTCATTTTTAATAATTGCAGAGGTTGTGAGATTTTAATCCCATGGGAATCAGCCATGTCTGTAATTTGTAAATTAAATATTCCCCCGCAAATGACCTACCATATTTTGAAGTACACCGAGGTCCTGTGATAATATTAGTCCTGTGCGAATGGCATCTCTGTGATTTGCCGGGCTCATATATCATTTTTCAAGGTTTTATCCACCGTTTGCAAATAACGGAGGTTGTTTTGAAGTGTTTTGATATTATTTGAGGTGCTGGATCATAGCCATATCTGCCAACACTGTCGTTTTTGGCCGGGAGACTCCCGTTTGTTTATTTATCATGGAAACTCGTAACATTTGAGACCCTCGATCGCGTTGATCTTCTGTCCAGTTCATGGGTCTCACTTGCTGACAGGTACGTTCATATATCATTAAACACCGTACAACTAGGCTTTACGAACTATACCAAACGACTTGCAATCACATCCGGGAAATAAGTCCGTAAATTTGAGTAAAATCACAGGCTTCACTTATCCCATGCGAACACGCCACATGAAATACAGGTGTGGGGAGGTCATTTCTAAATCACACGAGGTCCCCAGATAATACTAATCACGTGCGAATAGGGCTTTAGTGTTGTGATTCGGAATTTAGGGTGCAGTTTGAAACACAAATTTTATGCAATTGCTAAATTAATTTATGTAATTTAAAGCAAAAAAATATGAATTGCAGCTTTACTTTTTTAGCATTGTGAAAATAACAAAAGTTAAATGTTCTTAAGGTTAAGCATTAAGCTCATTACTTTTTATTTTATTTTCTTAAAAACAACATCTCATGTATATAGATTATATTTGGCTCCATTATTCTAAAGATTTGTAGACATTTTACTGCAAAGGCAAAGGAAGAGGTTTGTGCAGTTTATTTTCTCAGTATCCAGAAAGATAGTCTGTTTTCTCAAAACAACTCCAGGTGAGATGAACCGGTCATCGAGAATCTGGGTTGGTGGATGGTTCATTCCAGCAACTAAATCAACAGGCCATCCCTGGAGTGCCCCAGAGAAGGAAACAGGGAGAGAGATTGTGTGTGTTATAACATGAGTCCCAGCTTGCATTTAGAGCTCTTCCTCTGGGATTCAGATGCACCGACTCCTTCCACCTGTCAGAGCAACTTTAATGGACTTTCGGATATCTTGGGGCCTTTTTCACTCTCTGTTTCTCATGTGTGTGTGTGTTTGTGCATGGTTGATTATCTGATGGATATTTAACAGACATGGAAAAGCTTAGGTTCAGTGTCTCTCACTTTAGAGACTTTAAGTCAGCTGCCCATCAACGACTAAAGACAAAACTGTTAACAAACATGTCTTTAGTCATATCTTTGATTGATTAAATGCCTTACAAATGAAATATATTTTAATATTTAATTAATAATTTTTCAACTTGATAGATGCAAGCAGAAGCGAGAGTATTTTTTTTAATCTATTTTATACTTTCAAACTAGGGCTGTCAAACGATTATTCGTGATTAAAAGAATCAAAGTTTGTACATAATATATGTCTGCGTACTGTGCATTCTAATTTTGTATTAGGAAATATTTACATGTATTTATTTATTTACCAATTATTTAAATAATATATAAATGTTTTTTTAATTTAGATATTGTATATTATTCTTAAATATATGCATGTATGTGTTCATTAATACAGAATTAATATGGAGAGTAAACAGATATATATTATGTAAGCACAAACGTTTATTATGGATGCGATTAAACATGATTTGTTTGACAACCTTATTTCAAACCACCCGGTTATACTGCACTGCAAATGTTCGAATCATTTACATCATCCAAATATCCTAAAAATTGTTTTCATATTTATAGGAAACCATTTGTTCCCTCTTCTCTTTTCAACTATCAGATGAGGTCTCTACCAAAACTAAATCTTTCACAGTCTGATCTTTGGCTCATTGTATCAATGGTCTCTTTCATCGTGTCTCTGTTTAAAGTCTTCGCAGACTCTCTCAGTCTGACTGCTCAGAGCTCTCTTTCTTTCTTTCTTTCTTTCTTTCTTTCTTTCTCTCTCTCTCTCTCTCTCTCTCTCTCTTTTAAGTGTGATCAGTCTCAGCCTCGGTGTGCATTCTTTACCCTTCTAGTCTATCATAGCAAACACTATGACTCTTTCAATTCTTTCATTGTACTGCTTTAAAATTTACAGCCAGGACAGCAACCACTATACAGTACCTTTGCTCATGTGGCCCTTCAGGGATTATTTTGTTTTTAATCTGAGATCCTTCCTAACCCAGCAAACTCATCTGAAATCTGTTTTGAGTCTAAACTTGTATTAAAGACCTTCTTAATACCACAGATGCGCACGTTGCTATTTGTAATATCAAACTTTATTGGATATTGCATTACAAATCCAAGCAATTCATCTTAAACCGCACAGGGATATTAGAGCATTAAAAATCTGCTCAGGTTTGAGTTCCTGCACATTCTTGTTTCGCTGTTTGCTGTTTAAATAAACTGCTACAATGAAATGAACCTTTTTTATCCAAATCTTGAGTGTCTTTAAGTGAATTTTCTACAACTCTGCAAGCCACAAAAATTACAACATTTGTCACTAGCATGATTTTTTTTTATGACTTAAAGGGAAAGGTTGATTAGTTTCCCAGGGAACACACATATTGATAAATTGTAAATTGCAGTTCGCTTTGGATAAAAGTGTCACATCTATACATACTGTAATTCTTACTGTACATCCTTCACAGAAATAGTGCACATATATTGCTGTCTAGTGCTCACTAGGGTTTTTATTTTTATTTTGGTGTTCTGTTAAATACTTGCTGAGGCTTAGCTTTTTATTTCACTTACTGTATGTAAATGGTAAATGTGTTTTGTGATGTTAGGGAGACCAAAATGAATTATGATCAGATCTATCATAATTCATCCTTCTATTGCATTTGCAGTGCCTTAAAATGCATTTTCCCTCGTTGAGCTCAGGAAATGAGCTCATCCCTCTGCAGTGAAGAATGTGAGAAATGAACCGATTCAACGCATACTAACTTGAAATAAAGAGTTTCTGAAAGTTTTATATTAAAATGAATGTCACTATTATAAATGAACTGACCATATTTAAAATCAATCTGATTTTAAATCGGTCAATTTTGTATGAAAATTAGATATAATATAGGCTATATTTTGTATATATCATATAATTGTAATACATCTCCTCTAACTAGACAGTTCCTCTATCTCTAACCTGCTGCATGCCCCGAGGACCAAGAGTCTTGAATAACCCCCCCATATTAGAACTGCCCTAACTCTGCCTGTTTTTAAATCTAACTAGAAGACCTACTTATTTTATTTGGCTTTCAATGTCCCTTGACAACCTGTCTTTATTTTCCATATTACAGCTTGTATATATCTATGCTTTTTTATGTCTTATGTTTTATTTTGCCTATTTATAATGTCTTATAGCATGTTGTAAAGGACTTTGGTCAACTTTGGTTGTTTTTAAACCGTGCTATAAATAAAGGTGTATTGCATTGTATTGTATCTCAATACATATTCACAATATGTTAAAATATATATGAGATGTAGTACAGATTGTCAAGATAAAAATGCATTACAAAAATCTATATACAAAATATTGCCTATATTAAATCAAATTTTCATGCAGAAATTGACAGATTTCAAATATGGTCAGTTCAGGTACAAAAACGCACCACAGTCAGTCACACACTGATGTTCAGTCTGGACAGGACAGAATGTACAGGCAGGCTTTTAAAAACAGGTCACTAGGGCTTTGCCCTTTTGGCCCACCTTGACTATTTGAAAGCTGAGCAGCTGTAAATGTTTTGAAAGTTAAGCAGTCACATACATTTTTCAAAGTTCAAGTCCTCAAATTCCTATGAAATAATTAAAGTGTTTGGGTGAAGTAACAGAAGGAGTTGATATTGAATTTAATGACGTAATTAAATGCCCATGCTTGCAAAGTATTGACAGCTTTAAATGGTTAAATATAGGCCTTAGAATGCTGAGCGTTTTATCTATTTTGTGCCGTCTATTTTTTGCCGGTCTGTTGTGGCTTATGCAGATATTTTGGTAATGGTTGCCAACAAACCATTTAACTTTATTTCATGCATTATTTGATGTTCATAATAATTAAATGACAGTTTTAACCATATTTATGTTCTAAAGACTGATGAATTGTTATGATTTCTCTCTACTCGTATACCTCTTACATTGATGTTTAATTTAGTGAAAATTCTTCCCTTATACTACATTATGTGCTCATCAAACTCTCTCTTTTTCACAAACAACAGAGCAAGAAGCATGCCAACAAAGTGCGTCTATTCTACATGCTCCACCCAGAAGATGGAGGTCCACCATCCAAAAGATTAAGACCAGACAATCCGGTATGTGCAAATACTCCAAAAACAAACCTTGAATATCTCTGAAATGACTCACTTTTTATATGCAGTGGCAACAATTATTTACACGCTTTCTGGTCCACAAATAATGGATGAATTTTGTTGCATTAAGAAAGAAAATACCAAACCAAGTGACGTCGGGAAATAAATGATGCTAGACTTTTTGTCAGACTAACTTCAGTTTCAAAGTACTTTGTACAAACTGGTCCTTGTGTTTCTGATGGTGGATGAAGCTTATACTGTAGATTTGTCCTGTCACTTAGTTTGTCATTTAATGCAATAACTTTTGTACGTTTTTGTACAAGTGGCTTAAATATACAGTTTATCCAAAAATTATCGTTCTTTCTTTATTAACTCACCCTAAACAAAGAAAGTATACAGATTTGGATCAACTTGAGGGTGAACTGTCCCTTTAAGTGTTATTCAATGTTATTTCTCAGGAGAAAATGAGCGTTAACTTTATGCCACGAAGGCGAATGAACAGCACAGCTACAATTTGCTTTTGATGTCTTCATGCATTCTGAATTAAGCCACGATTAAAACGTGCTATTTTAAAAGTAAGACAACACGCTGTAGCGTAAACTTCTAGGAGCAAACCACATGACTTTTAGACTGATAATACTCTTTCCTGGCTTCTCTGAACACATTCAAAAACCCATTGTCTCCTAACGATAGAGTATTTGACATGCTGACACACATACACTGCTAGCCTTCACTCCAGGCTCTTTGGACTTGTTATTTATTGCTTGAGATATTGTAATTGCTTTCTTGTTCTCTGAAGGGTTGGTTTATCATATAAAATATTCAGAATGCAATAGGTATTCTGTAAAGCGTCCCAGCCTCCATTTGCCCAAATCGTGGTCCACGTGTTTATATACAGAAGAGCTCATTAGTGTGGATGTTTATGAATAATTCTGTATGGCACCAGCCAGTTATCACCAAGATACTTTGAAACTCTCCATCTGAGGGAAGCAAGGCCCAGAGGCCACGAATCAATCTCTGCAACTGAAGGAATAGCCCCCACACCAGAGGAACTGATGGTGGGCAGTTGATGATACACAGTGAAACTTTAACTGTTTCTCCAAACTTTTTGTCTCTAAAAGTCAATACTGGATCCTCTGTCAAGAACAGACGTATTGAGTTGGATCTTTCTCCCATTCGCTCTGTTATCCGTCTGGAATCAGTCATGGAGACAACGTGTGCCCTGTCAATGCTGTCTCCAACAGGAGAGGAAAAATCTCCAAAATATCTATTTAATACCTTAGTATTTTCTTCCTCTCAGACACAAATTTAGAGAAGAACGTCAGAGGAGATTAACAGTGTAAAAACAGTTCTCATTCGTTCAAAGATGCCAACATCTACAGTAAAATTAAGAGGTTTTAATAAGAACATTTCTCATCAGATTGGTCCAAGAATAAATAATCTGAGATTTATGTTGTCTATTCGTTTTTATCAATTTGTAATTTCTAAAATTTGAGGTACACAGTCAATATTTCCATCAAACATAGCAACTCATGAACTTTAAAAGAGCAACTTTAGCAATTACTTTTTTCTAGGTTTTGTCAGCTTCTGTTTCTCATTGGCTTTTATTATTTTATTTATTCATTGCAACGTCGTACACAATATTCCAAAGGATAAAAAACTCTTTACCAACACACCTTATATGCTTTTAAAAAATCTGTGTATGCGATTTGGAACCGTATTATAAAACTCAGTTTTGAGTTGAGGTTTTGTTGTTCATACTGCAGGCAACCAAATGGATTTGACACAAAGCGGATTTCTGTCTGAACAAAGCCATAGAGACATTCGAGCTTAAGCATAGCCAGGGAATAAACCTCAGTGTCGTTTTAAGTTCCCTCAAAACTTTCGACTTTGTCAGAAAGAAATTAAGTTGTGACTGTGAAACGTTTACTCTTTGATCGCGTCTAGCAAAAGTATACGGGCTAGCAGGAGAACAACAAAAAGATGAAAGTAGGTCAGAAGGTGCTCAGAGATGTGAAAAAACAAGTTGATTTTGTTGCTTTCCGTCGGGCAGAATGACTGAGTTGAACTGTGTTAACATCGCCTCGCACAACAGGAGCATACGGAAACGCTTCAGTATTCTCTCCGTTTTTATAAATCTATATTTTGTGCCGCATTAAAAAGGCTGAATTAACGTGCCTTTCATTCTTTCCTTCGGGCTCTTATTTTTAGCTTGTTTTCACACCCTGCCCAGCGTTCCAGCAGACGAATGAAAGAGCGAAAAAAGAGATAAACATACTCCTAATTAAATGCTTTTTGTTAACAACGAAACCCTCACACACACACACATTCGCTCCTTCACACACCAGCTCACACACTCACTTATTCTGTTATTATTATTAATCCTAAAATAGGTCATATGTAAATGAAGCCAGACAGATGTTTACGGCAAATGAAGTCAGTGGCATGAATAACAGCACATTTGAATAAGAAGCCGTGAGGAAATATGAAAGGGTCGACCTCTTCTGCGTATGCTATTTGTAATAAGTATTCAAATAAATAACATTTCACGATCAATTGAGCAAGAATTCAATTTCAGCTTTTACCGTCAGTTGCTGGTCTTCCACAGACTTGTGTTTTTGGTGTTGCTGACTGCTTCAATTTTCTTGGTATTGGATTGCGACTCACGTACTGTATCTTCTGTACAGATGCAAAAATGAATGTTTGTGCTGGTTCTGTGATCATTATCATTCTAGTAATCCATATGCAGAGGCCCCGTGGACCTGAAAACCTGTCAGGACTCAAACGCACGCCTACAAAGAAAGTAAGCCCTGAGAAGCTGAGGGAATTCAGCAGATAGCATAATAATAATAATCTTACATTCATATAATCTTAATCCCTGCTGGGGACCACTGCTGCTTTCATGGGTTCTTTTTATTTTTACTCTGTTTTGGGATTTACTTTGTGTCCTTCAAAAGCATCTACAAAGTCAAAACAAAGTTAGCACAAGGTTTAAATTTTTCAATATTTTCAACCCTTTTATTACAGTTCTTATCTGTCGATGCGTTCACTCTTAAATGTTTATTTATTTATAAGTCCAATGTGTAATTTTTTGGTGGTCCTATTGGCAGAAATGCAATATAATAAACATAACTATGTCTTCAGACATGTACCTATTACCTTAGATTGAGCTATTTCTATCTATACACACCTCGAGTCCCCTTACATGGAATTCGCCATGGTGTTTCTACAGTACCCCTAAAAGGACAAACCGCTCTACAGAGCGCATTTCCTAAATATGTTACCTCCTTCAGAAAAGAAGCAAAAACGTGATGACATTTTAGTCCTGTTTCAGCCACCGTAGCGCTTTGATCCTGCTAAATGCTGCTAAATGTCATACACTGGACCTTGATGCATTTATTACAGAGCAGAAACCCTATTTGCGAGCTGTACAGCCAAATGGGTGGTGAACGGATTCGCTGCAAACAGCAGTCACAAAACACATTCACTGACCAGCTCTCTGAAATCAGGTCACTGGCTCAGGGACACAGAACTAGGCCATGAAGTTTGAACTTTCTTGTCCCTTTGCTTTCAGAAAGGAGGGTTGAGCAGACGCTCTGGTCCTCTCACACATGAATACACAACAGGACAGGTCTGAGACGACCCCTCGAGCTCAGGGATGTATGAAGCTGTGTGATGGGATAACAGCATGAGATTGAGTTTACATTTCATTCCAATGTGCGGGTACGCAACACTTCTGCTATACTGTGATGGCACATTCAGGCACTGTACTGTATAATTCAGGCAAATAATACATTGGTAAACTTACAAATTGATAGACAGAAGTATCATGTACACGTAAAGCTTGTATGCGTGGCTGGTTTGACGGTACTATGTGTTGGACCGAGACAGTGAAACACAGAAAATACAGAAACTGTTACATTTTCCTCTGTATGTTTTTATTATTGGCACAATGCAAAGCTGTATACATAACCTGAAATATTAAATCAAATTTTCATTTGTAATTTTTGGGTCTGGTGTGACAGGACATTCAAACTCAAAAGTTCCACCAATTCGATTCATTTTTCTATTTACTTTGTGAAATTATTTAAATATTACCACATGGTTATTTAATAACCATAAACCATTGTTTTCATTGATACTAATATACTATTGCTGATATAAAATGATTCATAACGTGATAACATGTTATAAAAATTGGACATTAACATTTCTTTGTACATAAAAACAGAAAACATAGGACCATTCTTAACTTTAGCTTTTTCACTTTTTTTAATTTGGAGTCAGGTTCAAAGCAGCCGTTGCATGCAGAGGAAATCATTTATGTATATACCTGGCCTTACCTTGAAATGCTGATTTTACTATGATTAAAGTGAAGGGAGAGAGCCTGTGAGCCTGTATTCATCATATCAAGGTTGAATATAACAAACTACAACCATCTTAAAAAAAAAAAAAACTTACCAACATTAAAAGTATTGTGTTATGGTGACTGGGGAGGCTTTTGTACAATGTTTTTGTCATGCAGGACTAAGAGGAAAATTGTATTTCTCAGTCGTTGCTTTTTTATAGCTCAAGGTTCTTAGCAAGGTTCCTTATAAGAATCTGTTTGGTCTCAGTGTATCCCTTAGGAAAAATAAAAATAGAAACAAATGAGATAATTGTTGGCATACTGTACGAATAGAGTGCTATAAAAATTAATGTGGCAGAATAGCTCGGATCATTTCATTTTGAAAGGGAAATGTTTGAGTTAAAGTCGAAATGTGATTTTTGTTTCTAGACTTTGGTGCCTTGGTAAATGTTAGCACTGTTTGTTATGTTATTGAGATTGCAGCTGAAACTCCAAAAGAGAGAAATGTGAAATATAGTTTTATTTCTGAAGGTATTTTAGCATTTAACAGCTTCTGGTGTCCCCGTGTGACAAAAACATAAAGATTGTCTAACGTTTCTTTTTGGTTTTACAATTTGTAAAATAAAACCACACATGTTTGCGTTTGGAATTTCGTTTTAGTCATGTTGAGGCAGACTTGCAGTGATGGGCAGGAACTCGTACAGTAGCTTTAAGATGCTGTCACAGGCGCAGTCCAGGTTTTCCAACCCAGAGAACAAGTTAAGAAAAAACAGAGCTGTCAATACCGATAAAGATTTCATCATGGGGGGACGAAAGTCCATGAGACAGTTGCCCCGAGGGAGCCCGACACAGAGCTGTCTGCATATACATTTGACAGAACCTCTACAGAGAGTCGAGTCTAGAAACGATGGAGAAAAAGACTCTACACCTCACACCTTCCGTTGGCCACGGTGCGTGACTGCCAGAATGCACATTTCTGTATTTTGCTGATGAAGTGTCTCCACTGAGTTTTGGTTTGCACCTCTGTTTCAGCCCAGAAATGTCAGGGGTGATGCTTGCGCAGAATGCAGAGATGCACAAAAGCTGGCTTGAGACTTTGGAAAACATCTGAGCCAGAAATTTTCTGTGCTCCGGAATGAAAATATGGCAGATTCATTTTTAAACATCTGATTCAGATGGCGGATGCTATTTGCAGTGATTGCGAGAATAGCTCGACCAAAAAGTTCTGTTTACTCGCCCTTATGTTGTTCCAAATTCTTATGACGTTCTTTCCGCCGAAAAACCTCATTCCCCTAATTTTTCCCTCATGAAGAAATCAAAGATACTTCTTTAGTAAAACTATGTGCAGTTACACGAGGCTGACAATACAATGTCGTATGACCAGACTGTTGACTCAACGTACATCCCATGTTATTGGACAATTTAGTTCAATTTAATGTGATAAGTTCAAATACGCCATGTCAGGAGGACACTTTAAACCAGGTTTGAGATTAGTGATGACCTCTCAATGCCCCATCACTGCTTGTTTATTATTTAAAGCATTTCTTTTATTATTTAATATTTGTCCCCTCTGTGTGGATTCCCTCATCCTCACAGGTTTCTCATGCAATACGTCTCAAAATGTTCTGACAGTAAAATATTTTAAAACCTTTCCACTTCTCTTCAATGACATTGTGTCTTTAACGATGAACAGCATCTTTGTGTGTTTATAACTGTTTTGGTCAGTGTACCAGTTCTTGGCTTCTCTTTGTGCTTGATTTACTTAAAGCTGACCTTTTTCTTGCCAGACTAGGCCAGGACCTGAGAGCGGTGGGGGGTTGGGAGAATGCCAAAAGGCCCCGTCTGTGCTAGAATTGATAGTGGCCCCATAGTCCACAGGGCAGTCTCCAGAGACGTGAAGGACAGTTCAAGCCAGTGGCAGCCGCTTGCAGCATTCAGAATGTGGCTTTGAATACTTGAATATTCAAAATAATTTGGACAGATAAGGTTTAGAGATAATTGACGTTTTAAACATTGTTCTGCATTAAATGCTTGGTCTTGGGGCATTTACAAATATTGAAAAAAAATTTGAGGACTGTCTTACCATTACAAGGAATAAACATCCGTCTGTGTACAGTACTCCCTTGACTTTCACACGGACTACAGTCAAACAAAAGTCTACTACTGGATATTAATTTACCATGCTTTGTACAATATTGTAGTATATAGTCACTGTCCTTCTGTAACCATCGAATGTCCAAATGGTGTGTATTTATCGGAAATTGGAAAAACACAAAAAGAATGTAACAATTAAAAACTGTGTCGCCAAGCACGTTTTCTTTTTTTTTATATTTCCAAATCCCAGTGACAGACATAAAGGGTTACTACTAATAATGTTTTTTATTTATGTTTTTTATTTTAGAAACCGAGACCACATACAACAACAATGAAATGAAAGAAAAATGGTATAGGGGAACAACAACTGGGGGGGGGGGAGAAAAGGCAACAACACAAATACAAAAGGGGGTGATTAAACAATTATTGAATTACATTATTTCCTCCAGTTTTACACATTTTTTTTTACATAAAAATATATGCAATTCATGTGTTCTTAAGCCACTAGGTATAGGCACTCATGCAGATACTGAAAAAGTCAAACCCTTCAACTGTTATCTTTGATATTTGCTAGATGATTAAGAAGGGGTTTCCATGTCATTTCTAAACTAGCATTGCTACCAGAGAGGTTGTGCCTAAGTCTCACATAATGTAAAGTGGTTGAGAGTTCAAAGACTTAAGAAAATATATGAATGCCTTTTTCCATAAGCACAGAATAATTTTTTTGAAAGCTTTTTTAATTTGATGGTTGACGCATTGAAGATGGGTTTCGGGCATGACCAAAAGAAAAGCCCCAGGGTGCCCTCTGGAGAAATAATAATGATTTATGTAATAAATAAAAATCACAAAATGCAGTGATACAATGTTTCACAAGGACAATAGCGAATTTCTGAAAAACAAATGTGAACTGGTTATAATACTGTATGCTGTATGTCTGTGTTTGTAGGACAGTGCCGAGAATGAGGTTGACAGAAACAAATGCTGTACACTCTGTAATATGTTCTTCACATCTGCGATTGTGGCTCAGTCGCACTACCAGGGCAAGACGCACGCTAAAAGAGTCCGCTTGGTGTTGGGGGAGACTCCGAGTCTGCCGACACCCACAGGTAAGAGCCAATGTGCTTAAACTTTCTTTCGTAATTGTAATCTAATAAATAAATCCTTATTCATTTTCTGTAAGAAAATACTGATAAAGATGATAAATCTGGTTGGGAGTCAGTTAGTTAGACTGGTGATTATATTTTCCCCCACGGTTGAGACCAGGAGCAGGGATGGTGGGTTAAGCGTGTTCTGTCTAACATATTGTGCGATGGTGGATTAGATGCCCATGGGTGTACTTGACAGTTATGAATCAGAACTAAAGGGAACACGTGATTGGTTCCTGCTTAAAGCTCGCAGCAGTAACCTGGCTAAAGTTCAGCTCTGTCAAGCAGCCTTAGTTTATGCCCACCGGCCCAGTTGTTTGTGCAACGTTAATGAAGCTATAAATACAAGATCCACTGAGTGTCCTGGAAGACTGAAGGAATATACAACACTGAGAAACATACAACTCCATGACTACAGAGAGTATTTTAGGCCATGGTTAAAGGATCAGTTTAACCCAAAAATGGAAAATCCTTCATAATATATAGAAATTCCCTCAACTAATATATATGTCCCAATGTGTTAAAGCATTAAAAAGCACATAAATCCAACCTTAAAGTAATCCAAACAATTCCAGTGAATGAGTGTTTTAGGAAGGAAATTATAGGCATGTGTGAAATAATGATGATGTAATAATATTTTGAGCATATATTTAGCGAAATTGAAACCAAAGCAAACCCGTAAGAGTGCTAAATATTCCAATGCTTAATTTTCTCAAATCTCATTGGTTTTCATGTGTCTCAAAGTTGCCGTATGATATTTCTTCACGAGACACACAAAAACCAATGAGAACTCTTACAGTGCTCTTATGGGATTCGCTTTCCCTAAATATCAATAGTTTTTCACAGATAACAATCTTTTCACATCAGGACAATTATTATTATGCTTAAATTGTTTGGATTTTTTATTGATTGTTAGATGCGCTTTATGGAGCTTTGAAACTATAGGTATATGGACAAAGTGGTGGATATAAAAATAAACTATCAAGAAAACAAATCTTTCCTCAGCTCAGGAAATGAAGTCATATACATCTGGGATGGCATGAGATTAAACAAATTATTAGAGAATTGCAATTTGGCGTGCCCTATTTCTTTGTAGAAAATGTGGAAAACTGTAAGGAACTGTTGAATTTGTGTCATAGAAGTACACAATCATTAAGATTCTATTTAATAGTAGAAGTTTACAAGTTTAGATTTTTAACTATTACTTTTAAAAACATGCTGTCTTATCAAAGAAATTGGAAAGCATTTCAGGAAGTGTGGTACATTGTGTGAAGGGATGAAGGGAGGAGGTGATGCTGATATGATAAGAATGATCAGCCACTTCTCAAACCTGTTGACGTTTTTTTGACAATTTAACTAATACTTATTCTTGGTAAAGGATGTTTAGATTTTTAATTCAAAAATGACACTGACAATATTTATTCTAGACACATTGAATCACCTGAGCTCTCATTGCCGAGCATGTGCCAGTTTGGAAAGACATCAGCGTGGGTGGTAATGCGAGCACCAAACTTGAACTCAAGATTAGCTTTCTGTTTTACGCTTCAGGCGTATAGTTTTAACACTTTTTTGTTCTCGGTTTAGATTTGATCATGCCTCATTTTAAAGCAGCTTTTCTCAAAATATGGGGCGGGCCCCACTGGTGGGGAATAGAGACATGACAAGTGGTCTTTTAGTGCCCATCTCTATTAATTCCTTTATTTATTGACCATACACTCAAAACAACGACACATTTAAATGTCAGCCTTACTTTAAACAACATCAGACTGCGAAGAAAAATGTCACCATAGTAGCCTACAAGAATGATTTCACGTCGGAATCTCAATTTACGCAGAACAAAGAATTTAATGTGGAAAGGCGGTAGACGGTAGCGGGAATGAAAGTTAGATATGGATAAGTTTGTGACATGGAATGAAAAGAAAACTTAAAATTCAGCACCAGAAGACAAAACCAAAACAGACAGTGGACCTAAAGTTTTTAAAACATTTTGTTGGGGTGACTGGGGACAGGTGGGTGTCCGAAGCTTTCCCTACCCCCAAAGTGGGGAATGGCAGAAAATGTTTGAGAAACATTGCTTTAAAGTGAGCTTAAAAGCCTCACAAATGTTCGTTGCAGGCATGGGTACACCAACCAGAGGTATTTCTATCTTTAGGCTGTTGGTGACGATTCAATTTCATTTTACATCATAACGGGAAAACATTTTCAATCAAGCAATATAGTGTTTCTTACTTCACTCTAGACGAATTTTCACTGAGATGTGTTTGTTTTTTGTTTTCTTTGTGCATTCGATATTTTAGCAAGCACTCTGCGGTTAGCGTGATAATGTGATCTTCTATTTGAAATGCAATTTGTAGTTCAATAGTGTCAGGTGGGAAACTGTCTTGCTGGAGTTCAGGGTAGAATTTCTTCCGTTTGGTTTTTCCAGATGAAGCCAAGACGTCTCACAGCAGGCGGCTTTATAGAGTGTTAGTGCAGCAATATAAAAAGAATTCACCACACTTAAAAGGAAGGTCATAGAGAGTTTCAGTTTCGTTAAAAGTAACCTAAGTGTTTCATAATACATTTTTTGTTAGATACAAAAGTACATTGTAAAAAGATACTGTACATTAGGGAGCAAGAAACTGAACTAAGCATGAACCAAATGTGAAAATTTTAAGAGATGCATACTAGGAGTGTCACAATATTCTGGTATTGACAGTGACTGTGATATTAAAAATCATGATTATCAATGCCGTGTTCATTGCAAACATATGATAATATGGCAAATAATTCAGCACCTTTTTACAGATTTGGCTTAAGAGCCACAATGGTTACAAATGATCTTTCTCAAATTCATTATGAACGATTAATTATTTGGGCCATGATAACGGTGAAGTGAAAATCTGAAATCATGACAGCCCTTATACATACCGCTGGAAACGTTCTTGCGTTCTGAACAGCTATAGTATACAGAATAAAGCATAATGCAGAGGTCTTGAAAAACTTTTTTTAACTTTCCGGAAATTTTTTCCTAATCGTCCTTTTAACATTATTGTAAAAAGAGAAACTTTGATGACTGTAGAATGAAGTCTGTGAGCTTTAAAGATGTATTTAGCTACAAACATTTTCTAAAAGGGTTTTTGCGTTCTGACAGTCCAGCAGTTACTAAAGCACAGCCTGCTGTCAGCACCTTAAAATAGTTGTGACTTTAAAGTGATCTCTGTTTTTTGTTCTATTTATATTCTATCAAAGAGATAAACTCTCTAGTCAACCTCCGTAATAAATGAGGTGATGTATGAGTGTTTGTTTTGGCTCTAGCTCCTATGAGTTGATCCATGCTATTTGAATCATCTTATTTATCAGGGTGAGATGTGGGTGGTGAGAACAGAGAGGTGTAGTTACTGCAGATATGTCTTCACGGCCCTACCGTTTGACAAATCGACTAAAGCAAATGAACACCGACCTAGCAACCAAAACCTCCAACATTTAATCATTATTTTTAGGGAACGTACACTATCTGTGATTGCTCACCCACAACACCTGGCAAAATAACTGTTTATGTGATTTATAGTCTTGTAAACAATCACATCGGGCTTGGCTCATTCTTACCCGCGGCGGTGTTGCGGCCTGTGGCTATTGGGGTTGGTTACCATGGTAACAAGTCCCATGGCATCCTTGAGAATGTCACCTGGAAGATCAATCCATTCACTCACTTTTTTTCTGAGAAGATGGAGGTAGATTCAGTTTCATCTGCACAAGCATTGACCCTCTCTTGACCCGCATAAAGGTTCAATACATCAGGATCGGAAGCATCTGTGTGTGTGTGTGTGTGTTTGCCAGAAAGCATGTGCACAAAATGTAATGTCTGTTTGTTTGATATTAAATGTGTTCCTAAAATCTATTTATATTGGTAAATGTTTATGGGATTGCTTTGTATCTGTGCAGATTCGGCTCCGCCCACCCCACAGCCCACAGATCCACCCACAGATCCGCCCACAGATCCGCCTCCCCCCTCGTGGCCCCACCTAGCAAATCACGGTGAAGCGGGCAAGTACTGTTGCCTATGTGGCGCCTGGTTCAACAACCCGCTGATGGCACAGCAACACTACGAGGGCAAGAAGCACAAGAGAAATGCGGCACGGGCACGACTACTGGAGCAGCTGGCCGGCAGCCTAGATGCCAATGAAAGCACAGGTCAGTCCACGGCAGGGGTTCTCGACTCGTATGTTGGGTTCCAAAATACTTAAGACCCCCATCACACCCTCACCCACTAACAGAATTAAGCAATATAGTTTGGTATCTCATAGGCTACTGTGATTTGGTCCATATAATGTGAATCCTGTCATCCTTTACTCACCATCTTGTAAATGTGTATGACTTTCTTCTGCTGAACACAAAAAAATATATTTTGAAGAATGTTTACAACCAAACAGTGGCTGTACTCTTTGACTTGCATTGGTTTTGGGTCAGTACAATGTAAGTGAATGTAAGGTGCCGGTTACATTTTTCCATTTACAAACTTTCTTCAAAATATCTTCTTTTGTGTTCTGCAGAAAAATATAGTCATACAGGTTTGAAATGACAAAAGGGGGAGTAAATGATGACCGAGTTTTCGTGTTTTGATTTTTGTGTATCACAGGCAGTTTCTGGCAATCCCCTCAATTAATCTTGAGGGCCTATACAGTAGTATTGCATGTCTCATATCTTCGAAGAGGATTTAGTTTGATCAAATTTTAAAAGAGAGGTTCAGCTGAATGATTATTTCCAGGGAAAAAGATGTGGGACTAGTGGGGAGAGTGGGATGGAACTACAGCACGAGCAAGCAACACATCACATCATCCTAAGACGTATGACTTAGTTTGACTTACCGCAGGCAGTAAGCACTGAGACCGCCCCATCTATCAGTTTCAAACAATCTCCAAATCCAGCGTTATATCCACCATTAATATAACATCCATGACTGAAATGCCACGAACAAACAGACACATCTAAATTTCACTATAGCCAGTTTAACTTGACGCAGTGCAGATAACCTTGATGTTAAGTGAATCTCACTCAGTGGTTGGCTCCTGGACGGGCTCTTCCACCTTCACCTTGCCATGCTTTTGGCCTGTGATGAGACAGGGAACCAGATTTAGAAAAAACTTTCCGAAACAAGTTGGAGTGCTGGGGAAGTGTATCGAGTACAGAAATACTACGTCATAAGTCCAACTCGTTTTTTAACAAGTTGACGATGATAGCTCCGCTTCAAAGTATTATGGTGACAGTTTTTTATATACATTATCTGAAAAGTGGGTTTTGGGATTGAACTGTGACACAGTTTTAAAAAGCTGAGCTCAGATATGATCAAAATCATTCTTTGAGTATAATTGCCTAAGATCAAGCACGTCTCTGTTTGTTTATGTGTGTGTGTGTGTGTGTGTGTGCTGTATAGCATGTATTCGTGTTTGTTCAAAGACTGGCAATCTGCTGCGTTTTCAAAGTTCCCTTTAAACAACAAAGATCTAAATCTTGTTTCCCCTTGGGTGAACATCTAAACGAAAATAAACCAAAGTGCTGCAAGGGTGCAATTTCAATCTGTCTTCTAGACTTGAAGGGACAGTTCACCCAAAAATAAAAATCATAATTATTTACTCACCCTCAAGTTGTTCCAAATCTTTAAAAATGTATTTGTTCTGTTGGACCCGAAGAAAGATATTTGGAAGAATGCTTGTAACCTTACAGTTCTTGGCCACCATTGACTACCATCGTAGGATAAAAAAGTGCCCTAGAACTGTTTTCTTTCCTACATTCTTCAAAATATCTTCTTTTGTGATCAATAGAACAAAGAAATGTTTAAAGCAACTTTCCTACTATGGTAGTCAATGGTAGCCAAGAAATGTTTAGTTACTAGCAACCTAGCAACCTTTCGAGCATCTTTCTCTTTTCAGAACAAGGACATTTATACAGATTTGGAACAACTTGAGGAAGAAAAAATTAAGACAGGATATTCATTTTTGGGTGAACTGTTCCTTTAATGCATTGCACAGCAGATGTTCTCCTTGGGTTCTTAAGCAAGTTTATGTGGTCCACACATATGAGAATTTTACATTTGTGGCTGACAAGAGTGTCTACATATCACTCACTCAAAAATCTCCCCTCCCTTTTCTCCTCACAGTTGGACTTTCTTGCGTTCCTGCTCTTCAAAAAAATATTTCACATTGATGCAATCACTAGACGTTTTAGTCATGCTGTGTGTGATCCAGTTGTCTTGACAGATCTCATAAGCCTGTTGAAATAAACCGTGAGTCATAAGTGCTGTGGTTGCTCAGGGGATTGAACAAGCTCATGTGATTGCCTTTGGATACTAGAACAGTACGGCCTGAATTAATTTTCAGAGAAAAGCTTAGGAAAGTCTTTATTCTGTGTCAGTGCTTCGAATGGGAGGGCTGATCAGTGGAGTGAGCCGTTGTTTGCAATTCGCATCCTTACCACCAGATGTAGCTAAATTTCATAAAGTGGACCTGTAAGAGAAATAGTTTAAACAAAAATAGAAAAAAGCCAGAAATGGCAAAGCCATTAGTCAGGAGAGACAGCAATATCTATACATGTGTAAATGTGCATGGACACCCCTGATGTTCTCTTATATACCTGCAAACTGATCAGAGGGTTTCAAGTTCACTGAGCTTCAGTCTCATTGGACATCAGCACACATTCCAGCACACACAGGCATAAAAAACAGCTGTCAACACAGAGTATTGTCCAAAAAGAGCATGTGGACACCTGCCAAGACTCTGCAGGTAACTTGCATTCTCTTATACCAGGATAGAAACGCATCAGTCACAGAACACGAGCATGCCATAAATACAAGCTTCACTTTTAACTGATGTTTACAATACCGCATGTGTAGTTCAACAATGCATCAAAACGTTTTGTGCTTTATAGGAGACGCACAGTTGGTGGTCCTTGTCAAGATGGGAGACAATGTTGCAGTGAAAATTGCATCCTGCTTAAGAGATTATCTTTTTTTTTCCTTGCACAAGACAGTAGGTTGCCCTCGTCAGGAGCTTTTCAGTGTGAATGTCAACTTCTATTTAAATCTCAGCAGAAACGCCGTTGATTATAACAGACTCTCATCAAGGTGCATGGAGTCCCAAACATCATATATACACACACAGATGCTTTTAGCTCAGATTCATCCGGTGTCCTGCCAGATGCAGTCTACCAGCAATATGCCATTTCCTTTGGTACTTTAATGCAGATATTATAATACATTTTATATATGTGGATGTGGATATTTAGCGGCATCTAGCGGTGAGGTTGCAAACTGCAACCAACGGCTCACTCCTTCCATCCCCCTTTCCTTTCGAAGCACTATGCTGGCTGAACAGAATTAAAATTCCTCTAGCTCAGTGGTAAGAGCATTGCGTTAACAACGCAAGGTTGTGGGTTCGACCTATGTATAAATGTATAGGATAATGCAATGTAAGTCGCATTGAAACGTCATCACGCTTTCACTT
This sequence comes from Triplophysa dalaica, assembly GCF_015846415.1. Classification (NCBI taxonomy): domain Eukaryota; kingdom Metazoa; phylum Chordata; class Actinopteri; order Cypriniformes; family Nemacheilidae; genus Triplophysa; species Triplophysa dalaica. Next base: position 4,395,322 of record NC_079552.1, read on the forward strand.
CTTGTTAAAAATATTTTTTTTATGAATTGCGCTCTGTAGAGCCGTTTGTCCTACTGTAGAAACAACATGGCGAATTCCATGTAAGGGGAATGTATGTAGATAGAAATAGCTAATTCTAATGTAATAAACAAATAACGCTTTATTATGTTAGGTCTTTATACACTTCTGATGACATATTTATGTGTATTATATTGCATTTCTGTCAATAAATCCTCCAGAAATATACACAGCGGACCTTTAAATTGCTACTATTGTTACTATAGGCTTGCATGACCCAGCAAAAAGCAGTTTTTCCTCTGAGATTACCCCTGCTTCATATCCACGGTTCTGAGTTGTGATTCGCACCATCTCCAGGGCTGCGTCTCTGATTTGGTCGTCCCTCAGAAAGCTGTCCAAGACTCTGTTGGTCTGTCCTCTTTGATTTATCATTTACATTAGCAGTCTGCACTGCGCACACAGGTTACACGAAACATACAGACGAACACATTCAGTCCCAAACCAATGAAGAAAGAGACGAAAATTGGAGGATTGCAAAAGACTTTGTGGGCATGTAGCCATTTATTACCACTAAAGCTTCTTATCAAGAGTAGAAAGCCATTGGTGGGGCTCATCAGAGGTGACTGCTAGCATCTCCCAGCCCAGACTTATGGCTATTTTCGTGAAGAACACTTCAGTGTAATTGCCTTCCAACTGGGGCTGTATTTTGTTGCTGAGAAAATTGGAGCGCCTCGCAAACTTCTCCTGCTGCTAAGAGGTTTTTTCATTTCTCCCTAAACAAAAAGGCAACGAGAGTGACGAGCTTTAGGATGTAAATACCAGTTCTGTGTTGAAGAGCCTCCTGCCATTTCGTGAAGGAGAGATATTGAAAGTGCCGCGATGTGCCCCGTTTAAAATTGCAAGAGCGCTTTGTGTTTCACAGAATCTGTTAAAGTCAAGGACAGGCGAGCATCTCCTTCCTATTGAATTTGTATTCCTCTGGATGTGTGATTAAAATTGAATGGATTATGGTTGTTGTGGCTGTATTAAGTAAATGTCTGCTTGGAAATATTTATGATATTACAGAATTACTGTACAGTGATGTTCCTTTAGCTCAGTTGGTTGAGCTTGGCACTTGACATGACAAGATCATAGGTTCAAATCCCTTTTGTATTTTCGGCGCGCTGTCCTGCTATTAACGCTTTCGTTCTTGAGTTACGACAACATCATTCAGGATTGGTTTGCTCCTAGGGCATGAAATCAAGATTTGAACTTTGAATTTTTGCATCTTTTATACTTTTTCATTACATTAGGAAAAGATTGACAGTATTGAATAATGAACTACAGTCCCTGAAGTGGTCGATGTACTGTACAACTATGTCATCAAAACCCATGTACAGTTAGGTCCATAAATATTTGGACAGAAGAATTTTGTTATTTTAGCTGTGTATCAAAATGTATTGAGTTAAAGTTTTATAATGGATATTGTCTGAAAGTGCACACTGTATGCTTTTTTTAGAGTTTGTTCATGTGTATGACATTATCCTCTCCACGATAAACAAAAAACCTTCACAACGTCCAGACAATTGAAGAATTCTTGATGCTTTTGTCTTCTGCTACATCACCAAAAAACACCAGTGACCGAGTGCCTGAGGAAGTCATGCATGGAAATGGAATCACACTGCTTGAATACTATTTTACTGAAGATGTTGTCTGCTCAAACCATGAGATATTCCAGGCCTTCTCCAACTCTTTTATTCTTTTTAGTCTAATGCAGGATGAAATTAATTTAATCTCTCCAAAAAATGCTTTTTAGAGCTTGTTCAGCTATTTAAGAAGTCTAATCTACCTGTCCTATTCTTGAGGATTTTGCAATTTATTGTGAACCCTGTGTATTTTCCCTCGTATTATCTTTGTTGTTTTGATTGACAAACACTGACATATTTACCTCTTGGAGAATGTTCTTCAGTTGTCTGGACATTGTGAAGATGTTTTTCTGTATCATGAAGAGGATAATGTCATCATCCACCACTTTTATCTCATATGGACGCCCAGGATTGTTTTGTTGCTGAGCTCAGCGTATTCTTTTTTGGCTGCTCTCAATGTTCCTGGCATCTTTCTGATGGATTTGTTGTGTTTTTGAAATCTAACTAGGGTCTGTTTCACTTGCATGGAGATCTCCCTGAACCCCATTATGTAGGTTCACAGCAGGGCTGGACTGGGACACAAATATCCCACACTCATCCAGACCACAAATCTATTTTTTATTAAATGTTGAATGCTTTGTAATAATCACACAGTGCGCCATCAATGCTTAATTAAACTGACATTGCATTGTTTATGACCAAAATAAATACACTTTGGCTTGAGAAAGTTTCAAGAAAACACATTTTATAATGTTGCCAAAACACAAAAACACATTTAAATGATTTATACTACAAGTCTTTCTTAAACTGAAGATTAATTCGATCTTTAGGTTTTATAATAAGACAACAAATACACATTATAAATTAAAATTTTCTGTGTGAAGAGAAACAATTGTATTGTGCTGTCTATAATCTCTCCTGCACTGCTTTATGATTGTATCCCTTTACCTGCTATTGACGTTAGAAAAGTGATGTTACTTTGTTGACGGTCCCTAAAATTCACAAATATTGAATGTCCAATGTCAAGCCAGCTTTCTGTCAGTCTTTTATGCTGTGCTTTTACTGACAAATGTCAAGCGTGCGTTATTTTAGCACGAAAGTACGTCAATATTGATGTGTGAGCAGGAACCTCTCCGCACGCAAGCGGATTTCTTTTGCTCCGGCACAGAACTGGATGCGCACCGTGATGCTCTCCGGTCGCACACGGAAGATGCATTCCTCGCACACGGATTTCTTTTGCTCTTGCACAAAATTGGATGCGTGCCCTTTGATTCCCTGGGCATAAGCAGCACCCATCCAGTTTTGAGTGAGACCAAAAGAAATCCGTACTTTACGTACTTTCGCGGTACAATGACGTCTTCTCGACATTTGTCTGTAAAAAATGCCACAGGTGGGTAGCAGCAGGCCTGATCAGTCGACAGGCCACCGGGAATCGTCCTGGTTCTCCCGATGTACAGTCCGCGCCTGGTTCACAGCAACAGCTTCCAAATTCAAACACCACACGTACAAATAACCCCAAACCTTTAACATGCTTCATTTATGAAGAAATTATTCAAGGAAAAGCCCGTACCTGTGAATAAAACACGCTTTTGATTTAACTGTCCATTCACTTTGGTCCCTAGAAAAAGGGAGGAATTTCATACTGAAGAGCTGTAATTCCTGAAGCCTTCAGCTAATCTGGATGTGAATACACTCTAAATAAAGCTGAGAGTGTGCACTTTAAGACAATTTCGATATACAGCTAAAATAACAAAAATCTGCTTCCGTCCAAATATTTATGGACTTAACTGTATGCCAGAAAAGCTGTACATTGCACTGACCTTTATGCATGAAAGGGTTAAACATTTGTGCACTTTAGTATGAGTCAGAGGATATTTCTTTTTATTTCATGTTTTAGCAAATTGGTGACTAGTTTAGCTATATAATGTCATTTTTTTTGTATGATCTACTGTAGCCTTGTTGATGGATATATTTTCTGATAATGTATGTTTTTGTGTTCACATCATAAAATGCATACCTTATAAGTTGCGTTTTGTGTTGAGGTCAGATTTAAGTGGAAGCTATTTGTGATAGATTTCGAATGAATTGAATAGAATACCTTTGTCAATGCAAATTTTGTATTTTTAGTAATGTTGATACAGAAATGATTTCATTACAATGGGTGCTGTATGTAATGGATTTAACTTTTCAACACTGGTCACACGATACGAAAGAATACCTTTTTTATCAATGTTCACATTTTTTGTAAAATTTTATTAGTAATTTCGATACATAAGTTCTCATTACATTTTAAAAACTAATCACATTAAAATGTTTCATTTTAACACCGTGTCCTAACCAAACGCAATGCTACGCCGCAACATGCGATAAAAGGTATCTTTTCCATGTTGTTTTAGTGGTTTTGTCCTAAACAGCCGCGATAGCACTGCGCAACGGTAAAAGAAACGGTTTCTTTTTCTGCGACATCACGGCTGACAGCTCCGCCCACACAATGATCTCATTTGATGTAAGTTCTGCACTTCATGAATAATAATCGCCAAAAAACATGGACAAGGACAGGTTACATAGCGTCCGGTGAACCACCACTGAAGTCATGAGGACAGGAGGCATCTCTCTATGTGCACCCTTCAGCTGCAGCATGAGAGGGTGCGGACAGAGAAAAACTGTTCTGATTGGCTTTGTTTTGTGATTGATTGACACGTCCCGCCCCTTTTTCGCGTTCAGTATGGATGGACTATTGTTGCTTATCGCAGGAATCTCATCGCATTGGGTTTGGTTAGATTGCGGTGTTAGACCACCTTATTTTAGGTTTAGACCGGACAAGTGGATCAACTGCCCAAACAATTTCGGCAATGTTAAAAGACCATCTAAACCAGTTAAGACCAGCAAACCTATTTTTGAGTTACTTTATAGCAAGAACAAATGAAGCATAGTTTATGATAAACTTCAGTTTAACTAATGATGATACTATCCTCATAAACTTCAGATAAACCAGACTGTGTTTTTTCATTCTGTCCCACTTTTTCCAACTTTCTTTAGTTTTAATGAAGGAGACGTTCTGATTTAACGCTCAGATCCCCAACATGCGTAAAACAGCAATATACCCACCAATTAAATCCTTCTGTACGTCTGATTGGGCACGATTAAACATTTTGTTGGAATGCACGAGTGCTTCATCTATTTGGTTGTAATTTCCTGGGTAAGAAAAGAGAGACTGATTGATGGTTTGTTGTGGGAAAAATAAGTGCGACCTCTTTCACTTCAGCCAGCCGTTAGATACAAACTTTAATCTTCAGCCAGTAAACATTAATTTTACCCTGGCTAGCATATCTGTCTGGCGTTGTGTTTCTGTCTCTCCATGGTTTTGGCATTTCAGTGGGTTTAATTAACTGGGATTAGAAGCCATCACAGTGTCTTCAAGGCTGGTTTATGAGCAACACGCTAAGAGGTCATCGGGGGTCCAACATGAAATAAACACTCTAAGACGGGAGCTTTAAAACAAAAACAAACACTCAGGAAAGCTACTTATGAAGACGTCTAAAGGCCATGTCATGCGTTTTAATTTTTGAAGAAGTCTGATGCTTTAGTCTTCAGATTAAATCTTATATCCAGTTTTCTGTTTGGTTTCAGGTAAATTCTAAATTCGCAATTAAATGAATACAGTGGTGATCAAAAGTGATATCCATTTTGGAGAATTTTCAGGGCACTTTATTTCAGTATATTAATTAAAATTGTATGCATGTTGCAATGTTGTGCTTGGAGTCTAAACTGAAGCTCAGCTCTGGAAAATATTTAAGGAGACAAAAAAAGCACATCCACAAAACTTATTTTGTCAAGAGCCGGGAGAATGGCCACAAAATATTACTACAAGAGACGATCAACGAAATATTAACAGTGAAATTGTAGTCAATGATGTCAGGTATTATAGACCTCATTGGTGATAACATTCTGCGTCTGGAGAGCCGACTGGTTTCGGACTAAATCAAGTAGCCTGTAAAGTTGGTTTATAATGTCAGCTACGTTTTTATGGATATACTTCACAGTCCCATCATAATTCCAGTTCATATAAATAGCTTAGTATGAATAGCGGAGCGGTCACGTGTTTTGGATTCATAACACGTATTTGCTCTCACCATATGTGTGGTGTACTGACACCGCAAGCTGTGAACATCACTCTCAACTCAGTAATCCAGAAGCCTTTATTAGACTGTGTGCGTTTATTCTGTCAATATTAAGGAAGTTCTGGAAGAAAATAAAAGTAGGACATTCCCGGAAGTCATAAATGCACTTTTATCTTTGATGGATTGTGTTGTTTAAAGTGCCGTGAAGATGAAGGGAATGTTTCTATTCTTGCCGTTTATTGTTTCTGTTTTGTCAACATATTGACTTTTTTAAATCAGTTGAAGCAATTGGGAAGAGCTTTACATGTCTTCTCACTCACTTTGTTCATTTTTTTCAGACCTGGTCAAATTAAAGAACAAGACAATTATTAAGGGTATTGATAAGTCTCAAAGGGACAGTGTACCCAGAAAATTAAAGTCACTCTGAAATTTCATTTTAAATGTATCTTACTAGAAAGGCATTGTTTGATATGCTCATCTCAACTGAATTGAACCAGGGGGAACTGTTTTAGTTTTGAGAGCTCTTTGCATGACAGACTGGCAGCAACATAATGCCAGTGACGATATGAAAGCCTTTTTTACGTACAAGCCTTTTTTGTGAACAGATCGAGGCACAGACAACACATCTATCAAAAATAACTCTGCAGATGTCTGTGAGAAATACTGCCAAGATGTGGCGCGCACATGGTCTCTCCACATGTGTTGAATGAACTGCTAAGATTTTTTGCATTTTCTGCCGTTCTTCACATAAATCTATTTTTGGTAGCTGCTATAACCACCTGCAAAGCCTTTAATTATCTCACATCTGCTTCCCTTTTCAAGAAATTGGCGCCCATCATAAAGCATAACCCCGAACCAAAAGGCCAGAAGACAAATATCTGAAAGACATACCATTCCATGAAGACTGCACAATGAGATATTTGTATGACCGTGTTTTCAGAAGTACCAAAGAAGCATGCATGAAATATAGATTCCTCTTCTGTTTATCACCCTAGGCAGTTTTGAAATAAAAAAATAATCAATACGGCAGGAAATGGGACAAAATCCATCCATCCATCCATTTTCTACCGCTTATCCGAATTACCTCGGGTCACGGGGAGCCTGCGCCTATCTCAGGAGTCATCGGGCATCAAGGCAGGATACACCCTGGATGGAGTGATGGGACAAAATAATTTTCAAAAAAGCACTTCAGCGGGACACATTTCCATTCTGCTTTTAAAATGAAATGTGTTTTTGTGTTTTGCATCGTAGGTCTGCGTCGGAGTTACTCTTGCAGCGTTTGTAAAGTGGTCCTGAACTCCATCGAGCAGTATCACGCACATCTCCAGGGTTCCAAACACCAAAACAAGTGAGTGAGCTGCTACTGTACAGAATTCTGTTTCCTTCTGTCACAGCCTTCCAGAAGAATGAGCGGAGGTCTTTCTTTTAACAAGAGACTTAAATCGAAAACTAAGTATAAACTTTTGTTTCTGATCTTGCAAAATCGTCCATTTTGTCTGCCAGTGAATGCAACTTAAAATAAGCCTTTGTAATGATCTATTTTTCCTTTGAATTCAAGTTAAAAGACATCTCATTTTTGTCTTGATCGAGCAATTCTACATGAGACAAATGTTGACATCTATTGTAGTTATATAAAGCTAAAAGAATAGAAAATATTTGAGAGTACATACTATAGTGCTTTAAAATTTATTTAGATAGCATAACAATAACTACGTTAATATTAAAATCACTTGATAATATTTTTGTCCATATTGAAATGCGGTTGTATTGGTTAACATGAGATAATGGTTTAGTTAAAATAGACTTATAATGAACCACACTTCGACAGCATTTATTCCTCTTAGTTCATGTTAATTCCAGCATTTACTAATATACTTTTAAATCAAAATGTTAATGCACAATGAATTTACAGAAACAATTATATTAACACTAACTAACATTATCAAATATCCATAATTGCTAAAAAACGATATTCCTTATTTGTTAGTTCCTGTTAGCTAATGCATTTACTAATGTCAACAAATGCAACCTTATTATAAAGTGTTTATTAAAATATCTGACATTTGACCGAAGACTTCTTGCAAAATCCTAACTCAGTTTTAATGCACGAGATCTTGAGACTTAAGGCAGGAGTATAGTCTGGCCGTCCGCATGACGTAATTTTCGTCATCAGGAGAGTCTGTGGTCGTCCGCACACCCCGTCCACGGGATGCTTACAACAGCACATGCACGACAAAATGTTGAATCAGCCGAGTCCACTTGGTGACGTACTGCGCATGTGTTGAACTCGCTTATCCGCGATTGAGTATGCTCAAGAAGCTGTGCGGATGCGTTTGTGCCGTAGACAGACTCGGAAAGTCAAGTATACCATGGCTTTAGGTTCTCATCTAAAGCTCTAGAGAATACATTGTAGGCTTTTTTGGAAGGTGTCCATCTTAAGCTTCATATTTTGCCCTCTCAAGCGATTTTCATATAACCTGTTTTCTAGTCAGTATTGTACAGAGACGGCTATGAGTAAGCATTACCACCTGTGAGTACTTCAAAACAATTAAAGTGTTTGTTTATTTTCCTGTGCCAGAGCCCCCTTTGCATCATACAGTTGAGTTTAGTTGATCTGTCGCCCTGTTTGTCTCCAGATCCCTCAGCCACCTCTTACTGTGTAATTAAATAAATATGATTCAGAGCAACAAGCAGGAGAGGTAGAACAAACCCTGCTCTTTGTCCAACGACTCCCACTTTCTTTAACAGCAACTGTCTAGTTTAGACCAGCTGGCAAAAGCTATACGGGGCGGCTACGACACGTACAGCTACTTTAATTGTTCTTCACAATAAAGCAATTGATTAACATGCCAGCGGACCCCGGGATGGGTAGAAAAGACTCCAGCTGAAAGCCAAATCACTGTTATCCTACAATCATTAATTGTAATTAGAGCTACATCCTTTCTCACGAGGAATTACTGACAGACGGGAAGTGTATTGATTAAAGAGGATGTCACGCTGTCGTGTTGCTGCAACGTGTCCTTGTGTATTTTGAACAAGGAAGGGAAAAGTTTATGCAAGGGTCTGCTTAGCATTTAAACTGCATTTAACTCTGCAGTACATCAGGCTTTGGGATGCTGTTTGTTGTGGGTGGACAGGGCTTACAATCTATGCCAAACACAGTCAGCTCCTGCTACATGTTTTTAACTTTCTTTTTGAGATTCTTCTTGCCAGATTAAAACCGCACTGATTGCAAATTTAAATATAATGTATTTTTTAAACATTTACACAAAAATTGTCCCCCTTTAATCCTTCGGAAGCTAGATTTACTAACAATTTTCGGGAGCACGAACACTACTGTCTGTATTTACTAAAGACACATGGTGAAAATTTGCGGAAAAGCAGCTTATCGCATATGCATTTGTAGGAGTTTACTTTTCAGACGTAAACTTTATGGGAGGAGAGTATTGAAATGAATCACGATTAACGCGATTAACTAAGGTTTGCGCTGGTCATTGTACAGGTATTTGCGGATTAGCTGTTTTTTTTTGTAGGCTCAGTTTATGTTTTTCTTTGATTAAAAATTACTTGAAAAAAATATGTGTCGCAAAAGTATAACAAAAAATTGAAGCACACTCTTTATAAAAAAGAATCAATTATTCTCCCTACATAAATTAATAAAAAAAATAAAAAAAAATCTGTATTCTAGAGTCTTAGAACTTTCCAATGATATAAAGTTTGTCATTATTCGATTAGAAATTACATGCACAATATTGACGCAAACTTAGGTGTCCCGTATACGGAACGGGTGACAATTAACAGGCTACTGTGCAAACCTTTGCCTCTTTATCGCCATCTTAGTTTGAAACCTAAAATTGCCGGTTACTTCAAGTACAGTACTTACCTTTACGTGTGTTGAAGTAGGATTTCAAACTGACATTTCCTGCAAAATTGGTTTTGAACCTAATCATTTATGTACTCACAAAAACACTTTTTATTTTTGTCAAAAAAGTTACAGAATGCAGGGTACATATATTAGCTTAGAAGCTTTATTAAACACTCAAAATGGTTATGTTAAACAATAACACATTTTATGTGTAACAGAATTCAACATATTATGCATTTTTTAGCACATTATGACTCATTTTGTGTTGATTTTACGTGAAATAAAAGGGACAGCACAAGGCTCACCCTCTTGTCATGTTAACCTGTATGTCTTTCTTTACACCGCGGAACACAAAAGAACATATTTTTAAGAATGTTGGTAACCGAACAACGATGCCTATTCACTTACATTTGATTTGTGGCTGTACAATAAAAGTGAATGGATACCATTGTTAAGTTACCAAAATACTATATCTTCCTTTGTGTTTTACAGAGAAAAGAATGCCATACAATATTAAAATGAGGGTGAGTTAATGATGACATAATTTGCATTTTGGTGTAAACTATCACTATAAAGTACTTTCCCTATAGTACTGCTTTCAATTCTGGCCTTCGTAGGACTGGAACACAAAGAAAACACAGACAAGTAATCACAAGGGCCAGTCTCTCTCATGTTGAGATGCACACACACACACTGATCAGAGGGACTCCAGGGGCCCGTCCTTCCCATACTGGGACACACAAACACACACATTCATCAGAGGCAGTCTGGGGTCGGTCCCACTCAAACTGAGACACACACACTTTAATCAGAGAAACTCCAGGGGCCCTACACTCTCATATTGGTACTCAGCAGATTGGGAAATGGGGTGTAATATCTGGCAGGTTGTTTTCATCATGTAGGGCAGCAGCCAGAAAACACCTGATTTCATTTCAAAGTGACAAATGAAAAGCCTTCACCCGCAGGAGCTCGGCACGCTGGGGGATATTGCCCCAAAGGAGAAAAAGAAAGTTACCATTTATGAAACTGATTTATTGCAATGTTTGTTTTAATGTACGTATATATATATATATTTATAATTTTTTATAAAATTCTACAAATTAAACATCAACGGAGTCCAATGGAGGTCAGTTGGGTTCAGTGTTGATTGGTTCCCAACGTTTTTCCAAATATCTTCTGTGTTCTGCGAAAGAATGTTTGGAATGACATGAGGTTGAGCAGAAGATGAAAGAACTGTCCTGAGAACACCTCGTGCAACACCTGTGCAACATCCCGCATCTCCATTGAGTCTCCATTGGGCCAAGTTACCATTTAATGACATCCATCAAACGATTACTCAGATGATCTGTAAATTCTCATGGTATATCTGTCAAACAAGCCATAAAAGTGGAAAATGCACCTCTTATTCACTGAGAAAGCATAAACTGATTGTACTTTTACCACACGGGAGAGAGATTTTCGGTGTTTAACGTACAGTCGTGAAGCGTTTTTTCCACCCGTCATTAAATCAGCCAGAAGGAACTGCAGCTAATGTGGGGGAAATTGATTTTTGAAGACTAGAATGGATAATGATAGCATTCAGAAATAAGTCATTAATGATTCATGAATTCACATTCAGATGTCCCGGCTGGTTGGAGGCAGAGCGATCCGAACGGTGTTTCAATCTAATCCGTGCATCTACCACAATGGACGAAAACTTATATCAACGTGAAAGGTTCTATGGTTTTCGTAATACACTTTTAGGTTCTCTAAATGGCTGTCACCAGAAGTACCCGTTGGATTTAAAGTAGACATTACTGCCACCTGATTTATGTCGGAAAATGTCAAGTTGGACACCAGTGTGCAGCATTTTTTTTGATGCATGATGACTTCGGGAATGTTTCGCTTCCTTTCCCCCCATTTTTTTGGTCTCATATTACACAGTCAAGTGTTCCGTGAAGAACAGCAATGACGGTCCAAACTCTGACGGCTATAATTATCTATGTGAAGAGCAGGAAGGGAACGGCTTTAGGGGGCGGAAAGAAAGCTGTCACACACCCTGGGACCCCCTGCTGAAGCCCGAATGTGGAATAAGCTGTCAAAGTGACGTTTAAGAAATAGTTAGCCCCAACAAATCTGTTATTTGCTCACCCTCATGTTGACACTTTGCTTTTGAACACAAAGGAACATTTTAAAGAATTGTGATCATGAACATATTACTCAGAAATCGTACACATTTTTGGAAGAATGCTTGTAAGCAAACAGTTATTGGCCATGGTTGGAAAAATGTCTTTGTTCTGTTGAACACAAAAGACGATATTTTGAAGAATGTAGGAGAGCAAACAGTACTAGGGAAACTTTTGTCACTTTTCCTACTATTGAAGTCAATGGTAGGCAATAACTGTTTGGTAACAGGTATTTGTCCAAACATCTCTCCCTGTGTTCATCAGAACAAATACATGAATACAGATTTAGAACAACTCGACGGTGAATAAGTGATGAGGGACTTTTCATTTTTGGTTGAACTGTCCCTTCAATTTTTTTCTAACCATTTCTGTAGGACCAGTCGTCCCACATTTCCCATTAAAAAACAATCACATTCGTCTCCCTGCATCTCAGGTGGCCACACAGAAGGTGGATTTTCAGTTCAGCGTACTTAACCGTCAGCATCTCTTCTGCACAAGCAGCATTTAGCCCGTTTTGCTCATATCAGAGTTTAGTTTCCAGGTGACATTCCGGCACAGTTGAGGTTAAGTGTGAGTGTTCACAAACGCAACAGAGCATCTGAAGTCGTTCATTTTCAATGAGAGCAATTTCTGGTGACACGAGCGACAGCCACTGTTGGCAAAGCGGCACGTGCGAGTCCGTTCATGCGACAAAGTTGAAAAATGTTTGTGAATTAAAGCAACACGCAGTGTTATAATGGAAAGCCGCTGGAATACTGCATGTGTTCATGGGTGCCTGTTCATTTTAATTATTATGTGATTCGTTATATATTATGGCATTGTCGTTTTTTAGTTGTACTAGTTATTGTACTTTTTAGTTTCAGTGTAGATTTAGTCATGTTTAAAGTATCCTTTTATATTTTTTTACTAAACATTTTTCACATTTTTATGTTTTTAGTTTCTTGTTCATTTGAGTTTAATTTTTAGCAATTTTCTTATGTGCTGTTGTCATTTTTTAGTTATTTTTCTTATTGCGTCTATTCAGTTTATTGCTAAGGCAAGTGTTTTAAATTTCCATTTAGTTTACGTTTTTCACATTTTAGGCATAATTTAATTGATTCAATTAACTGATTTTTTTAATAGTTTAGTTTAGTACACTATGACCATCTTGCATTATGGTAATTTGTATTAAAATGATTCCCTTCGAGAATGATTATTTTAGCAAAAAAATTCATAGTCCGCTTAGAGTAACGTCTTGGGAATAAAATCATTATTTACAGAGGATTTTCTATTTTAAGCTTGACACAATAACACAAGATAAAGTGAGGGTCATAAAACTTGTAACCCAGGCAGGCAATCAGCTCTCTTTTCTTAAGTTCGCATACTTCAGATTTGGAGACAGTGATGTGAATATTCAGAGATAATAAGCATTTGTGATTGTCAAAGCAGCCTAGCGGCTGTGATTTGTCAGAGGTGACCGTGTCAGTCCCCTTAGTCCTGGCCTCTGGCCCTTACAGACAGTCAGACAGGTTATTATCATCAGTCATGGGCAGCAGCGTCCTAAAGAGAGAACGCCCTGTCTTTCCCACTTTCCCTCTTATAGCTTTCGGTTAATCACGCTCGCTGGCTTCTGACCCAAACCATAGAGAAGCCCATTGTCCACCCCTTTTCTGTCTGAGACACAGCTGCTGACCTGCAGCACTGTATCATTGCACAGGGACCAATAGGCTTATGGCACAGGGTCGTGCCAGGCTGTGCTGACAGAATGTGTTAGCTGTGCTTATCTGCCACCGGCCAACGTTGACCCTCCCTAGAGCTCTAGTGTACACCACTGGAGGACATCGGTTCGGTTTAGCATCTGCTGTCCACTCCTACTGTGTCCTCGAAAAGCGTTCAGCCATCTCTATTTACGCCACCAAGATTCTAGACATCATTTCCTGTAGCATCAACCTTACTCCGGTGTGTCATGCTCTTTCTCACACCCTTTATCTCACTGTGAAATGCAACAACAGACCAGGTTTCAAATGCACACAGATTTACACCGACTCTGATGTTGTTCTCGGATATTTCTGACAGGTAGCAGTGATTCTTATTGTAACTTTAATATTTACTATAGTAAGGTTCAAAAACACTATAATATCTAGGAATTTTACTACAGTATAAGCCTAGTACATACTATAGTAAACTATAGTCTTTTTTGTGGACAAATACAACAACGTTATGTCCCCACAGAATGAGATCAGCTGACTACCTTAATATACTGAATGACCAGGTTATTCCATCAATGGTTTTTTCTCCTCCCTGATGGCACGGGCATATCCCAAGATGACAATGCCTGGATTCATCGTGCTCAAATTGTCAAGGGAGCATGAGACATCATTTTCACACATGGATTGGGCACCAGAGTCCAGACCTTAACCCCATTGAGAATCAATGCGCAGCGGTCCAATCTTCAATACAAGATCTTGGTGAAAAATGTATGCAACTCTGGATGGGAATAAATGTTGTGACATTGCAGGAGCTTATCGAAACGATGCCAATGTGAATATAATCAAAGCTAAAGGCGGTCCAACGAAATATTATAGTGTGTGACTTTTTTTGGACAGGTATATAACTATTGTACCTGCATTTTTTTTTAAAGATGATAACAGATGTTAACTTTAAAACTCTGTAGCGGTGCAAAAAAGTGATTTTTTTCAGTTCAGATCATGGATCAAGATTCTTTGTTATGAAGATCGTGATACGCTTTTTTGGCAAGAGCTCCTAGCCCTAATGGCGACATCTTGGTACTGTGTCAGCCACCGTAGTGTTTTAAGAGGGGGGAGTGAGCCATTGATTGGAATTCAAAACCTCACCACTAGATGCCGCTGAATCAGCTGAAAATCATTTAAACCATTGGAACTCATTTTTCTCCACAGTCTAACCATTGCAAAAATATCTGGAATATAAATAATAGATTAAAGATTGCATAAGTAAGTGGTATGTCACCCTTAAATACAAATTCTATCATCATTTATTCACTCTTGTGTGGTTCAAAACATTTACAGTATGTGACACTTTCTTCTGTGGAACACAAAAGATTTTAAGAAACGTGGTTTTGTGTCCATACAATGAAAGTCAATCCATACAGTGTTGTTTGGTTACCAGCGTTCTTCTTTTGTGTTCTGCAAAGAACTTAAGTCAGTCATTTAAGTTTGGAGTGACATGAGGGTGAGTAAATGATGACAGAATTTTCATTTTTTGATGAACTATCCCTTTAAAGTCAACATTCCTGTTAGTATTGTGACGCACCATCCCTATTAAAATCAATGCCTTGGCAGCATCCTCTGTTCATTGTGAATGTCAAAAGTGCACATTTGCTCTCTATGTAATCTCATTACTATCTAGTGAAAACACTTTTGATGCTCATCTATAATAGCACAAGAGACAGCTGCAATCTAAGTTTGTTACCAAAAATACCACGACTTTAATTCAGGAACAGCAAGAGGTTTGATTTCAGCTCATTTTCACCTGCAGTTACAGACGCTGGCTCATTCTCCCTCCTCCTACTGTTCTCCATCATAAACAGATCAACAAACCGGTGTGAAATGGATCCGATCGCCTCAGCGTGAACTCTCGTCCTGATTCTCATTGGATCTGGCACCGCAGGTGAAAGTTGAATTAAACACATGCGTTGGATGCTGAAAGCTTTCCTCCCCCACACCCGAGACTAATTTTCTTAATGCTAAGCGAGGTTTCTTATCTCCTCCGCAGCTCAGGAGCACACAGGTATGGTCGGCAGCGATTACACGCCTATTATCTTCAAGTCATGCTGACCCTGGCCTCACTGTGTGACTGTGCTTTGCTCCATGTCCATTTGTCAGCAATATTTAGCAGATTTTTATGTGTGTGTGTCTGGTCGCTGTAGAGTGGATAAGAAAGTGATTTAGTGCTGGCGGGATTCTGGCTGCCGACGGTGTGGCGTTTTACTACAAAAGGTTCGGATGTGAAGCTCAGGATATGATGTTCAGTGACCTATTTTTGCCAGAGTGATAAAAGTGCGAAGATACCTTTTGTCTGCGCTGAAAGGTCTGCTGCTTTTTACAGCTTAAAGTGGCCAAGAACCGCCCACTTAGACGGGAAGAGTCGCACGATGGACGTGAACTGGTTTCGTTAATGTTCAGTTTAGGGTTAATAGAGATGTGCCGTCTGGTGCGGAGACTGAAGTGAAGATGCCTTTGTGAAAAAATAAAAAAGAGGTGAGGGGGAACACATGAACGATAAGGTTGAAGAACAGTGAGGAAAGAGGTAGGACTAGGGTAGACAGACTTGAAAGTGTTGATTGATTCGATGAGAGTGCTGTAATCTGAGCCCACCGCATCAATGTGTAGACCCTCTTCTTCTACTATCGATCCCCTTGGGCTTCCTGGAACAAGATAGCAGGTTCCAGCTCAATGAGTTTCCTCTACCTGTGTAATCACTCTGACCCAACTGCAGTCCCATTCCTCAGAGAAAACCCGGCGGCTGTAGACTGGCAGACAGTGGGGGAAATCTCATCTGTTAGAAAACTTGATGTTGAGCTTTCATCTCAGGTACACACGCTGATGAACATAGAGCCGTACTGATCTGATAGTACAGTGCTAAACAAATGTATTAGACCACCGCCCAATGTAAGGTTTGGACCGTTGTATTTCTAATATTGTTTTTAATTGTATTTCATTTTTGTACAAGAAAGGCAGAAAATAAAGTAAAGCATTTTAATAGCTTTTAATTAGATGCCCAGTTATTTACTTAGATAGAAAAATATGCCTTAAAGTAATAGTTCGCCCAAAAATATTTTTTGTCATCGTTTGCTTCATTTAAACCTGTACGACTTTCTTCCACAGAACACAAAAGAAGATATTTTGAAGAATGTTGTCAACTGGCCCACCTTCATTTGTTTTGTGTCCATATAAATGAATGGGGGCTATTCAATACAATAACATTTTCATTTTTCAACAAATTTCTAAAATATTTGTGTTTTCTCTTTATTACGACAGGTGGTGTACTGAATATGTTAAGCATTGTTTAGCTGTGTAGTCGGAAATAGAATTGTGCCAACATATTATTGCTTTCACTACAGTATGTACATAAAAATATATGTTTTTTCAAAAATGTATAGTTTTATATTTATAAAATTGCATTCTATATTTGACTTAACATTGTGTGAAGACTACCCACCATTTTGGGTTGAAACATCTCAGGATCTGTTAGTTTACAGCCCATTTGTGTGGGGTTGTCCCTTTTTTGTCCCAACGCTGGGTTGAAAGTAATCTAGTGTTTTTAGAGTGAACGATGAAGAAAAAGCAGTGGATAAGTGCCCATCTTACATGGGAAGTCCTTTAATAATCGTTAAATTGTCTCAGGGTGAGACCTTGAAAAGCTGTGTGATGAATTATGAAAAGTACATTTTTACAAAAATTTTGGCAAAGGGTTTATCTGCTTATTTTTGCTACTCTTTTACTATTTGATTTATCACTTTAAAGGTAACTATTGCCCATGAATACTGAGTTTTGTTACTGCCAAGAACACATGTTGAACTGATAGTTCACCTAAAAATGAAAACGCCTGCATCATTTGTCATCATTTGTCACACACAAAAGAAGATATTTTGAAGAATGTTGATAAAAAAACACATTAGCCCCAATTGACTCCCATTGTATGGACACAAAACCACTAGACATTGCTTAAAATATCTTTTTATCTTTAATCTTACACAAACAATATGAGGGTGAATAAATGAAAACACATTTTTTGGGGGGGGGTTGAGATATCCCTTTAAGTATATACAAGGACACAGCGTTGCGATGCATTTGAATCTGTGTTGTACAAATAGTTACCATCACAGTACTGCTGGTCGTCCATTTGATTCTGTGTTCTTCTATCAAGTATATTTCTAGCACAAGAGTTTCCCAACCACATGAGAGCGAGAACTCATTCGCAGGGAAGTCTGCTGTTAATGGACAGGCAGGAATGAGTTTCACTCCATCTTACTCTTATTTAACTCAGGAATGAGCTGTCTAATGTGGTGCCGGGTGTCGGGTGAGAGAGAGAGAGCTTTGGGGATTAAAGCATCCTGTCTCCAGGGGCCGATGGGACGCACACGGGTGCAGCTCCTGCTGGATGAGTGTGGAGTCGTGTAAGGAGCTTTGGTTGGGGGACGAACACTCAGCTGGCAGCCGCTGGGGATTAGTTCCCTGCACGGCACAGGGATAAAGAGAGACTGGCTGTAAAAAACGATTTCTCTTCCCGTCCTTCAGCGAGCTAACGTGGGTCTTTAATCTGCCTTCCTCTCTTCTCTCAACCCTTCCTGCTGCATCTTATAAGGCTCGCAAAACTCTCAGCTTTGCTGTAAAGGAGTTGCTTTTAGTAGTGCAATATCCGTGAAACACTTTTTTTATCTGTCTAGCTTACAACTGTGATTAATGAGCACTATAACAGTGTAAATTGTCATTTTGAAGGTAGGGTTGGGAAACCAGTATTTATTCAGAACAGGTTTGATCGTGAGTTTTCTGTTTAGAGCATTTTTTCCATTGAAAGTACCACAACGATTTGTGTTGTCTTAATTATTTTAGATTATTTTCATTATAATGAATCAAACACGCATATAAATCCGTTTTTTTTCTGATATGACTGAAACAGGGTTTATTCATTTTGTCCATCTCAAAAATAACCCAGAACTGTTATGTTACAGAGTTAACGTGGTGCTAACTAAATATCTAATCTATCTCAATACTGAACTTTTAATACATATAAAATATGAAGAGTTTGTTGGCAAAAACATAACTTTATTTGCAATTTTTTCATGTTTTGTATTAGTTTGTCATATTTTTTTGCATTTTATTGAGTTAGAGTTAGCTTTTTCAGTTATTAATTAATCAAAACACCCCAACTGCAGTTTGATTTATAATAATTTGAATGTACAATAAAAAAAAAAAATGTTTAAAAACAAAAGTTATCCGTTTTTGCAAATTAACTCTTGATATTGGCCTTAATGTTTTTTTATTAAACTTACAAAAAATAGACATTTTGCCTTAGCAATAAAATGAAATAAGTTTAAGTTGATGCACTAAAATTCAAAATAGATAACAATAATAAAAAAATATACAGTATATATAAGAAATATATATAGGAAATATATGTAACGCTATAAACACAAATACAGAATAAAAAGAATAAATGTAAGAATAATTAAATTGCAATATTTAAAATATTTAAAAATGATGAAATAAAATGTATAATTATTAAAATGACCATGAAATCTAAAAAATAACACAATAATAAAACTAAAGTGAAAAAATAGAATAACTGCCTTGTTATTGTGCACAAAGATCTTCCACATCTCTCCGAATTGGGCTCTATAACGCTTCACTTAGTAAAACCCCAGTTGGTGCTTATTCTGTCATGAATTATGTTTCTTAATATCGCTATAAACGCTGCCATGTTGCGTTCATTAAGCAAGACAAGAGCTCTTTCCAACCTCAATAGATTGGAGACGTCTGCAGCGAGACACATTAGTAAACCGTTCAGCTCAAATTCCTTCAGTTGCATCATTTACTGTTGATGCATAAGTTGGTTTATGGGAACATTAGATATTTGAAGCCGTTATGTTTTGAACAGTGATTACAATAAAGATTCGTACGAGTACCAAGCAGTGTTCTCAGGCAATACTGTTCAGATTTCACACCTTGTTAGGTTTTGTGTGTAAATACACTTCAGACACGAGCAAGTGCTTATTAGTGCTTGTGGGGGAAGAATCTAACGATATATTGTCATATTGCTTTCCCTGATATTACCTTCTGGCGAAAAGCTAGGTTTTTCAAATGGGATGAAGAAAGAATAAAGCTGGTAAATGTAGCCTACAGTATAACATGACTTATTATTGGATGCTAAAAGGTGCAGTAAAATTCCTCCTCAGTTACTTTGTTTCATGGCACCGGAGCAAAACTTGTTAGTACCCTACCAGGTGTACAAAGTAAATAAGTTGGTCCACTGAATACTCATTAGTCTGCATATGTCAGCGTTTGTCTTTGCACCTGCGAACAACCTCAGTTTAGGCCACATTTTGAGACAAGTAAAATGCAAACAGAGGGCAGTTTTCCTGAGATGCATCTTAAACACCCAAAAATATTTGACTTTTCTGTGTCACATAAAGAATACATTTTGAGAAACGTTTCAGTGGTTTCGTGACAATACAATGGACGTCAATGGGGTCCAGTTTGGTTGGTTGTCAATATTCTTCAAAAAGTCTTCTTTTGTGTTCTGCAGAAGAAAAAAACTGATACGGGTTGGGTATGACATGAGGATGAATAAATGATGAACGGGTGTTCATTTGTGGGTCGACTATCCCTTTTTCAACTAGTTACCTTGAGATAATGTTCAAGTTCACGTTTATTTATAGAGCACATTTAAAAACAATGGGCGTTGTGCCAAAGTGCTGTGCAATGTATTAACATAATTTACAGTATAAAGACGTAAAAAAAGACAGGAGAACTCATACAAACACAAATAAAGCCAACAGGATAAAACAAAACAACTATACAACCCCAACATTCTCAAGCAACACCATGAGCTAGTGAGCGAGTCTTCAATCTGGATTTAAAAATGACCAACGAGGGAGAGGATCTTACGGCAACTGGAAGTGCATTCCACTGTTTGGGTGCTGCTACTAAAAAAGCTCCATCGCCCTTGCTTTTTTAACCATAATGTGCATTCTGTTACAGGCCATTGAGCTGTCCAGCCTTAGCCAGAACACAGAGAAGCACCAAGGGCGTAGCACTATTTAAGAGGATCTCCAGAAACGAGTCAGTGGCTGACAGTGTTTTTTCTAAAGCTTGTGTAAATAGGGCTGGAGAGCGTCCGACGTGAGCTGCCCTCAAAGCGTGATGTCAGCTCCTCTCTCTTCCGCTGTCACTCTTACGGATTGGATCGGATACAGGGGGATTTTGACCCCTCTGGCACCCTCAGACACAAACACCTCTGACTTATTTTGGCAACGGCTGTGACGGCAGCTCCCCATCACCTGGGATGTCAGGGTTGGCGCGGTTTCCAGGGCGACGGCTGTCTCCATGACTAACTAAACGCAGCACAGTACTTGAGCACAGACGTAACCACACCGTATGGATGCGTGTAGCTGATTTTCTTTCTCTTTTGAGTAAGATGCTCACAGATGGTAGTGTACATGATGTATAAATGTATTTGGTTTGGCAGAATAGATCTACTATGCTGCGGCGGAGCAAATACGGAGACAACATGCTGCTGTGTGCATATAAGGAATGCTGGTGCTGCACATACAGTATAATATATGTGACCCTGGACAACAAATGTCTTATGGGTCAATTTTTTGAAATCGATCATTTTACATAATTTGAAAGCTGAATAATTAAGCTTTCTGTTGATGTATGGGTTGTTAGGATATGATATTATCTGCTGGAGATATAACTGTTTAAATATCTGGAATCTGAGGGTGCAAAGGAATCAAAATATTGAGAAAATTGCCTATGAAGTTGGTAATAAGAGGCACTATTACTGCTCATCCACTCACAAAAATAAAGCTTTGATATATTTACGTTAGGAAATTTACAAAATATCTTCATGGAACATGATCTTTACGTAATATCTTAATGATTTTGGGCATAAAAGAAAAATCTATAATTTTGACCCATACAATGTATTTTTGGCTTTTATGTCAAAAAAATGTCCCCCTGCTACTTTAGACTGGTTTTGTGATCCAGGGTCACATATATGAATAAACCCCGCATAGCTTGCGTGATCAGATCTATAGGGGTGGAGCTAGGGAATAATGAGTTTCATGCAAGAACTTTCTCTCTCATCACAGAGATGTTTCGTGCATATGAACAAACTTTTTGCTTTTTACAATGAGATGGATGCTGTAGTGCCAGATTTTGTTAGTCTGCTACATCTTCCGCATCATTTAGAACCGACCGCCAAGCTGAGAAATGACCTTGAGCATACAGTAAAATACTGATGTCATAGCTGTGTTTGTGCAAATACCAAATTTGCATCATTTATTTAGTGATTCAGGCGTTAAAACAATGCAGAAATTGCGCAACGCTATCAGTGAACACAATTCATTCCCTCACGTCTTCTGTTTACTGCGGTAGTATTCAGATAAGGATGCAGACCTTAAGACAGTGTTGGACTGCATGTTTGGGAAGATGATTCTCAGGCAAACTAACAGGAGAGTTATTTTTAGTCCTGTTTGCAGAAGCATGCAGAGAATGACCTCCCCAGAGGCTCAAAAATCCCCAGGTGTTAAGCTGTATCACTGTCGCATGCTTGAGGATACAGTGCTTGTTTAACACACACAAAGTTCTGGCTGGTGTCCTGTATTTCTCTTGAGGTGTGTCTGTGTATGTAAATGGAGGAATGAAAGGGAAATATTCATTGGAACGATTTATCTTTGACTCGGATGAATTGGATGTATGAGCGTATAGTGTAAATATTTACTCTGTGATTACGTGCAAGACAAGAAATATTTTTACCTAAGCTTGGCAGGTCTTGCTGAGTTTTATGGAGGATTTTTATTTACTGTATGTAACGTTGAGATGTAAATAGCAAGAAATCTCTTCAATATTTAAAAACTTAATTTTTTAAATCAATCAATATTTTTACTCTTTATTAAAATAATATTTTGTTATTTTTTCCCAAAAGGTAGCACTTATGCCCTTACTGCCTTTTGGGTCTTGTTTTTTATGTTTTTGATAATTCACCGCATTGTGAAAATTACAAGATATTAAATATACATTGTTAGTTTAAAATTGCTTTATTAGATCTGATCTATAGATGTGTCGTCTTACATTTTTGGCTATGATGTTTATATTAATAGTTACTTCACTTTAATTGCAATGAGGACATGCTGTATTCTTTGCCATGAAAGTGAAATCACATAACATAAAAATAGGAGCCTGACAAAAAGACTATTTTAAGAAGTAAATTAAACGGCACTTAGAGGCTTTTGCATCTGAACTCTTTGTTTCTAACCTGATCTTGCTATTTTACAATATGACAATTTTGTATGAATCATTAAATTGTGAATCATAAAAAAAGAGAAAAAAAAAAGAAAGCCCATCCCCACGCCAAAATTGAGCGAATGCAGACCATTTAAAAATGTATACACTATACAACATAAATGAAAAGGTAATGAATTGTCATGAGATTTTTATTTTGCCTCTATTTAAAACCAGTTTGTCCATCAAGCATGATATTCCCGTACGAAAGTAAAACAAATGTGAATACATTTTTAAATATAAAAGCATTTATAAAATAAAACATTGGAAAATTTATCACAAGGTTATAATATTTGGAAATGTATGAAAAGCAGCAATTCTTTATGTGTTTTATCAATATACTGTAATATTGTAATTGTATATATTTTAATATATATAGATATATGAAATAATTTTATATTGGCAGTTAATACAATATATAGGAAAATTGAGGGTTGACCTGTTTTGGTTTGTTTTTACAGTTTGAAACAGCATCAACAATGAAGAACTTAAAACACTGTAGCTGAAACCGAGAGTGTTGTGCGAGTTTACGGAGCTGCACGGACTGAAACTTACCGCCGGATCATTCGATATCTGAGGTTCCTCAGCACTCAATTGTGTTTTGTATTCACAATCAACAGCTAAAAGACTGATCTATTTTGGGAATATCATTGATTGTTCCCGAGCAAAAGGATGTCTGTGGTGTTGATGTGTGAAACTAATGGAACAAAACCAGCGATCTTCATGTAACGTTAGCACACCAGCCTGAATCCACACGGAATGTGCCAGCTACTTTTATTTTTGCCTTTCAGACTCTCGTACGCAGTGGCCTGTCTTCAAATGGGTCATCGCTGCTTTGGTTGTTCACTTTAGCATGCCGATGACAGACAAATATCAAATATCATCAACCTTTTTACAGTGACTCTGTTCTGGAGATTTCTCACTTGTGCGTGAACGCTGCCAGCGAGGAGTCGATTCAGCTGCCTTCGTGTGAATTCTGTCTTGGCTGTTGTCGAGCGGCACATTTTCTGCGCCGTTTTTCAAGGCTGAACTCAATTCGTGTTTATTCGCACCTCAGCGTCGTTTCTACAAGAACATTTCTGCAGTCTTATGCTGCTTAATCGTTGATGTCAAATGGAATATACCATTAATATAAAGGAGTCCAGATGCAGCGTGTAGACATTTGTCACGGTGACTCAATCGTTGATAAGTGATTCAGGCACTGAGCTTCATCCTAATCTATGCCAAAATGACTGCCTGTAACACCCGAGCTCAGTGCCTGCTGTCTGAAGTATGAATGCTCTTCATGTTTGCTTTCTTCTGATGTGGCGTAGGAATCGCAGCGTTTTTGGTGTATTTGTTGTTTTACGGTAGCTACTAAAGTACGACCTGGGGCCTCATTTATAAATATCTCTGATCATGTTTGAATTGTTCCAAAATCAACCCTTTCTTTGTGACATGATATAAAGCAAGTGCAATATGTTTTTACATGTCAGCGTGTCGTTTGACTGAAAAAGGATGCTATTAGGACCTACTTTCCAATTTGTAAATATATGAACATTTGATTTATCCCTTTATTAATCCCTTTACAAATGTTAAGCACTTTAACATCAAATCCATGAAATTTGGTTTGTATGTAAAGAGGCAACCATATGTTAAGACTTCTGAAGCCAGAAGATAGCTGTGATGAACAGATCACAATTTAAATCACTTTTTTAAGTGATATTGAAGTGTTTTATTGTAAAATGTTTATTTCATTTTATTTTTATTTCAACCAATGGTCAGACTTTATACTTTCAACAATCCAGTACATTTTCTAAGCCCCGCCCTATGTTTTTATTTCACTAACCATTTTACTCAAATATGAGCACTTCCTTGAAAATGTCAACCTTACCACAAATTTTTTAGTTTTTACTATGGTTTGGTGGTTCAAATACCCATGTGAGATCTTCTCTTCAAAGCATTTGTTTTATTTTTAGTGCATGATCTTTCATAGTCAGGTAATTACCATTTGTTACCAGATTGTCACATCCATAACGCTGCATATTCCTCATAAATGGACACATGAAATTTCATATAAAGTAACAATTTTATGTTCTATAAAGAGGCATCTCTTCTCCATTCATTGAGTATTATTGCTTTAAGATTGTGCATTTTATTTGATAGAAATCCTACAAAGTTTACTGTCTCCCAAAGACCGCATCGATTTTTGTCATAACACATGTTTATTTCCCTTTTTTTAAATATCATTTTTTTTCATAGACTTACATTTTTTGATGTTTAGACTCTATCAACAAGGGTTCAGTAAAATATAAACAAATGGTTCAATATAATTGTAACAAATTAATTCTCTGAGCATTTTTATGTCACATCCATAATGCAAAATGTCACTTTCATAATTCTGGAAATGCCCGTATACTGTACGTCACAATATGAAAAACGTTTCATGCCGATTTTAAGTCATTTCTAGCATAAAATCTTCACACCGTTAAAGTTAACATAAATTACATTGCATGTGCATTTTATAAATGAGGCCCTTGTTCTGAAATTCTGTCAGAATTTGTGACATTTATGCAAAACAGTATCATGGTAGCGACCAGGCCAGATGTTTTAAAATGGCATGGTTGAATAATGCAAAAACTAGTTTTTGTAAATAATCGATACTGAATAATATTGTTAGTAATACTTTTAAACTAGGATTATTAATATTGTGGAGTATTTACTTGAAGATTTTGTGTGCTGCTTGAACAATAAGTGATTGATTTTGCTTTGATGAAAGACATCTGTTGACGAGAGCACACATAATGATGTCAGTGTTTTTAGTGCAATGACGTCCTTTACAGAAGACGATATTTGTATGACAGAAACAGACAGGATTATACGACTTGTCTTGTGTTGTGGTTTCCTATCACTGCTTTGCCAGAAATGTCAGAAAGCTGCCAAGAATCAAGGCAATAGACACAAAACTGAGTTCCAACACATACAAGTGAGAGTCATGAAGTGATGCAGATATTTGAGAACTAACTCAGGCTGTTTAGAAGTGTCTGTTTGTATCAGTTCTTGTCTCAAGCCTTTTACTGACCATGTGAACTCAATTATCAGTCTTGCTGTCCATAAAATGGAACGCAGTTTCAACTACAAATGGATGATGAATATTTTATGGTTATATGCTGTGGGCTAAAATAATTTATTTATTGTAAAAAAATATATATTAAATACAACATATGAAAGCATATGTATGTAAATCTACGTTTTTTTGTGAATTTCCTGTGAAATGGTGAACAATGAAGTATGTATTGTGCATTTGTAAATACACTTGATAATAACTATTTTCACTCTTAAACTGTACATGAGTCTTTGGGTAGTGAATTTCTGTCACATTTGACCTTAAGGTCTAGATTCAGCAAGATCAAAAGGAAAGACGTTATGCATTTGTACTTCTGAAATATATAAAAATGTATATTTTGAAACCAGACGCGATTTCTTTAAGACTGCAAGGGAAGCTCAGCTTCCCCTATAATTGTCAAAATTGAATGGTCAAATATATGTACTATTATGTTAACATTTTATTGACTAAAAATGCGTTAAACACGTTCATCTCGAACGAAAACAATTTCGTTCAGAATCAGCTACTTAGGTCGGCTGACTCGATTTCCTTCTCATTCATTCCCGTAGCGTACAGTGCATTACTCTGTTGAAGACCAGCGTCCATTGACTTCAATGGGGCTGCTTTAAACAGTTTTTTTCAGTGCTTAGAAACAAGACGGTCATTGGATAATGCTGCGATTATGTCCCGCCCACGGACGCTCAGCGTCTCTGGGATGAATGGAGGAGTGGGCTGGCCCGGACTCCGAGCGTCTGCGTGATGATTGGAGGGTCTGTCATCTCTTTTTAATCCACTTTAATGTCCTAAACGCTCGTTTTTTGGGGTCGACAGCTTATAAAAACGTATTTCTTGTTGTTGTTTTTTAGCTTGTTTGCTATACACATTGTCACATATCAGCTTTTAGACATTTTTTTTTTTTTCGTTATAAATCATAAATGACAAGGAGGCGGCAGCTTCCCGCAATGCAAAGAGACGGTTGGTGTGGGCGTGGTCTTCAGATTATGACGCGTATCACTCTGTGTCCCAATTTCCAACTCAGTCCCATCGTGGATTTTGCATGTGTAGTCGAAAGACAAACTGCTGCAACCTTCATCGTATATTTCACACAATTTCACACCACATTCATTGTTTCAGTTTAACATAATTCCCACATTTCCTCCCGTTGAGTTAAATATATATATATATATATATATATATATTAGATTGTTTGTTCATTAATTCATATAGTCTGAACTAGCCAGCTAGCAAACTGCACACGATGGCAGACAGTGCTAATATTGTCGACCTGATTTTGGCAAAGCCATTAGAAAGTCTTCCTTACGAGGAGAAATTTAGAATTAAACAGCAGGGCAGATCAACACCTAAGATTGATTTAGTGCAAAAGATAGGGAAAAGTAACAGGTCTTTTCAGCTCTCCTGGTATGACAAAGTTAGCTGGCTGACTGGAAGTGCTGTGAAAAAGAAAATGTACTGCTGGCCATGTCTCTTGATGAAACCATCTCATGGATGTGTTGTTTGGTCAAAATTGGGGTAGGAGATCTGTCAAACTTTGACAGGGCATATAAAAGGCATGAAAATAGCAATGAACATGTGAGTGCATGTGCAAGATTAAGTTGCATGGGCAGGATCAGGGTTGAGCATGCAATCAATGAAGGTGCTCGCATTCAAGCCGAAAATGAGCTTCCCCTCTTTAAAAGATCAGCAGCCGCCACTGTTTGAAACACAGTTTTTCAACATTTTTGAGCTTGAGATGCAAAAAGGGCAACAGTTTAGTACTGTATTGAACTCATCAACCTCACTTCATTATTTATTAAGTTATTTTTGCATTTAAAACATTATATAGAGAAAAACTGTTTTGACATGAATCATGAGGCATTCTTGTGTGAGTTTTAGGTTTTCCTGAGTAGATTGAGAAGTCATTTAAGATGTTGCCTCTTTAAAAACAAATTTATAGTGTAAAGCATTAAGTTTCTTGTGTGTCTTTACTTGCTAAGATGACAGATGGTAGGAAAATCTGAAACTTGCCAGATGTTCCAGACAATTAAATGATCTTCTAAGCCAATGTATCATCAGATTGACGTTTCAGCTGAAGGATGTTTCGATGGAAAATTAAAGCCAGCAAGTTAGCATCACTGGGGACGCGATAACGCTGTTCGCTTTGAGATTTCAGGGTTATTAAAGTTAATTTGTCTCTGTGTTTTGCTGTAAAGTTCAGATTCTTTTTTCTAAATGCAACCAAAAGACCCTAGTAGGCTATATAATTTTTTACCCTTAATAACAAAGTTTGTAAATTTGTTTGTAATAAAATACACAGAACACTTTTGGGACGTTAAGCTCAGAACCTGCAAGCACATCAAATCATGTTCTTTAAATAGAGGTGGAGACATCAGTCATGTTCAACTAGATCTGAGAGACATAAAATATTTTAGTCTGTACCTTTAAATTGCTTTTACCACATGCACTTTAAAATGATAATTAACACTTCAGAATGTGAGTAGCATGCAGGTTTTGGTTATGGTTTCAAGAGTGTTTTGTACTACATAATGTGTTTCTCTGGTTCTCTTATCTATATGGGCACAGGACAGTGTTTAGAGGACGTCAGCATAAACTAATTACCTGAGAAATCAAATCAACTCAACTTCAGGTATCAATCTGCTAAAGAACACACAAGGACATTGACCCAGACTCTTAAAACAGCTCGGTTCAATTGGCATTTATATTGATGTCTTGTGTCATTAACAATAATAGATCATTTTTCATCAATACGGTACCAACAATGATAACATCACCTTCAACTGTCATATCTATAGAAGACAAACACACCTCTGCAGTCGCTTGACACTGAACCAGATTATGTGACTTTCATTTGCCCCATGCAATTGATTTTTAAGGCCAATATTTTTCTATCGATATAAACAATGTGCCATCTATTTCTGACACATACTTCAGAATCAATTTGGTTAATTTGGTTAACTTTTTTATAAATTAAAAAGTAAATTAAAAAGTAAAAATAGTGCCTTGACAGAGGCATCAACTGTGGCTAAGATGTTCCTCAAAAAGCTCTGTTATGTAAGATGTTCTGTCAAAATGAGAACACTGGGTGATGAGTATTTCTTACTCATATGAAAACCATGTGATGACTGTAACCCACATCACTTTACTAGAACATAAAAAACTTAAATATTCAGAGACGTGAAATAGTTTGCCCTTTAAGTGGCTCATTGAACTATAATGTACACCTTTTGATCATAAATACTGCAGCAACACCCAGAAACAGAATTTGCTTTTACACATTTCATTATGGATCACGTATGTTATTATGCAACGTTCAATTCTTTCTCCCCTTATTCACACACATTATTTTGTATAATGTCACATGTAAAACAGGGTATTTATGAAGAAAAAATGTTTGTGACATACTTGAGGAATTGTCTTTAAAATGTGGCCACATTACACACACATATATATGGTATAACACATGAATATGAAATGGTTTTGATTAATTCAATTTTATTTGTTGGAATCTATGCTCTGCTGTCATGACCTAAAACAATTATAACCTGATAGAAGTAGTATGCTTTTTGACTGTAACTCCCATGGATGAAACAGATTCATTCGATGCACACGTACAGATTGATAATTCAACATGTATTTAGTTAGGATGTATCTCTCTTTTATAAATTTGATCAAACTAAAGATACTAAGTATGCAATACTACTGTATAGGTACTCAAGATTAATATGAGATTTGCAGAAACTATCATTTTTCATCATACATCTTTCATTTTAAGTAATTTACTAACATCCTATTATGTTCTAAATTACTAATGCTAACCTTAAAGGAATAGTTCACCTTCAAAATTAAAATTCTGTAATCATTTAGTCCTGTTAATCCTTTTGTCATTTTTAAACCTGTGTGATTTTCTTTCTTCTGCAAAACACAAAAGATATTTTGCAGAGTAACCGAACAATATTGGCACCCATTGACTACCATTATATGGACACAAACCGATGCAAGTCAATGTGGATCAACTGTTTTCTGTTGCCAACATTTCTCAAAATATGTTGTTTTGTGTTCTGCATAAGAATGAAAGTCACACAGGTTTGAAATGAACAAACTGGTTCTTTAACTCTTGGTATACTCTGGAGATTCAATTATTATTTACATTAAAATGCAAGTGCATATGGTTCAAATGCATAAATTGTTGTCACGAAACTGACCCAAGTACAGACAGCTCTTCATCAAATTACATTTATTTAACATGGCGAAACAGAACTCAAATTCCCTCGAGGGGAACACAAGAACAAAATAGTATAACATAACAAAACTCAAGACATAAAACTTTACTGAACTCAACTCAACTTAACTTAACTTAACTTAGACCAGGGTCATCAGGAGAATACAAGGATGTCAAACGGACCAGCATAGGACAGCAAACACAAGGGCATTAAATAGGAGAGGAACGAAAGAGGCTTAACGAGGGCAACAGGTGAAGGGCTTAAACTGATAACGGGATAATGAAAAAAGAAACAAGGGGGCGGGGCTAAAACAAAAGTGATGGGCTGTCATGATCCTGTCAGTCTGAACTAGAAACAACTACAAAAGGACAGGATTGCATTTACACTTTTTATACGTAATATTCAAGAAATGTAATTTATCTGTCAATAACGGTGCCACCTCTGCTGTCCTTTTTGTAAAAATCTTTAAGTGGAATGTGTGCAGTTTGATGTTTGAATGCAGCAGATGTCCTGTCACTCTGCACCAATCAGCAATGGCAGAATTTGTATATGCTGATGTTTCACTTTGACGTTCACTGTCATTAAATGCGTTTGTAGTGTAGACCGTATTTGTTGATTATAATGGGAGCGTGCGACTAGTTTTGCTCACTCTTGGTCTCAGTAGAAGCATCTAGTTTGTCATGCTGAATCGCTCACTATCATAACAAATGTGAATATCTAGGATTATGGTTTCCCTGTTTTTCCCTTTGGTTAGGATTAGGTGTGGGGGTGGGCTTCAGCGATAGACACCAATCATGTAGCAGCCTCCCCAGTATACAGTATAAACCAATGGGAAACAGTGGAGACTAAATTTCACAGGGAGTCGATCGCTGTTCCTCATAAAAGCTGAGGCTAAAATGCTGCCCACCTTGACCTCAATTACACATTTCTCATAAATATGGCCACGATTCCCACTTGATGATGAAATGCTGGCTGTCAGTCAACGTAATAAGATTTTTACCGCCGATATTAGAATGGCCAGCGGTTGAGTGAAATAAATGTCAGTGTTGACTCTGGTGTATTCGCTATCTAATAAGCTCACTTCCAGCAGACGTCTGCATCATTTGTCATTGTCAGAAGTGTTCAGGACTGCTTTCACACTGCTGTTCCTTCTCATATTGATATCTCACTGACAAAACACTCGAGTCAAATATGACACGTACGCGGCATGTCACACATTCTATGCGTCTGTCTGTCGTCATTCTGCAGACTGCAGTAATCAGAATGGAATTTCTCATAAAATACATCATATAATAATACATAGACATTTACAACAATACAGTATGATTTTCTGTAAACTTTAAAACTGTGTTTATGTAAAAAAAAATATGCAATAGAAATTTAGTCACTTTTGACACAGATCCACTATGATTTGAGAAAAGACATTATCCTCCATCACAAAACCATGACACTTTAAACCCAGAAGACCCCATTCATACCTGAGATTACAGACCAGCAATAGACCGAGGATAAGGTCACAAACATTCAATTATTGATTTCAGCTGAGCAGAAAATTACATCTCAGGGACACATAGCAAAAAAAAAACAGCTTATCATCACTGCAACCTCACTGATGTGTTTTAATTGTGAACCTGGACCATAAAACCAGTCAAAAACGCACAGGTTATTTGTAGCAATAGCCAACAATACATTGTATGGGACAAAAGGATTAAAAAACATTATAAAATCATAGAATATTAAATAAAGATTATGTTTTATGAAGACATTTTGCAAATTTCCTACTGTGAAAATATCAAAACTTTATTTTTGTGAATGTATGCAGTGAAATCGCAAATAAAAATCTCCACTCTTTGAGATTTACCCACTCAATCTATGTAAAGCTTTGAATTTCTGCTTTAAGATTTATCTACTTTCTATAACGTCATTACAGCAGTAAGACAATCGAGAGTGTTAAAACAAATCTGTTTCTTCTTAGCAACGGCCTGCTACAGCGCCTCTGAAGGAAAACTTTAAAGGTGATTTTCTCAATATTTTTTTTTGCAAAGTTGTATCTCGTACATATACCATACATCTATAGAAAGCTTATTTATTCATTTTATATACTGATGTATAATCTCAGTTTTTATTACTGGTTTCATTACTGGTTTATGACTGGTTTTGTGGTCCAGGGTCACATAAATCTAAAAGGTCATATATTGCAAGTTTGTTTAGGGATACCTTATCATTTAAAGAGCAATTGTCTTCCAAAATGGTGTTGTTGTGTTACACAGCTGATTCGTGAGCTACTGTAATTAAAATCTGACAAGAGACCATCAGATCCAAACACTGCAATTGTGTTTGTGGCGAACTTGAAATTTTGCCACTTTATTAAGTACCTTTTTCCGGTTTCTTTTCTTATCATATCATATTGAACGATATTTTTCTATAGAAGCATAAATACACTTAATTTGTATTTATATATTTTTTTTAAAGACAACTTCAAATTTTATTTAATACAAATAAAACTTTAATTAATATTTAAATAATAAAACTTCATATTTAATTAGATTTTAATCATATATTAATCTTCAATAAGTTTTTTTATAAATTTGTACTGCAAAGAAGATAAAACACTGAGAAATTAATTTGTGTACATCTTGATTTATTTTTGTGTGAAGACAGGTGGTGTTGTGACCTCTAGTTGTTATGAATCGGGGTCACTAACAAATACAGTATTCACTCCGTGACACCTAAAAAGTTTTCTCAGACTGTTTTTATCACATCATACTGTGATGCCCTATGTGATAAAAGTTTCATAAGTCGAATTATTCACATAACGTTATGATTGGAGCTCATATTCACAACGCTTCAGAAACTTAAAAGTGAATTTGAAGACAACGTCAAACTTTTTGCTGTTGACTTATTCATGTGACTAATTAAGAGTACATAAAAGAGGGAAAAATCTGTTACAGATTCTGCACAAATCAAGTTTCATTAGGTAAACACAAAGAACATCTATGTTTTTGTGAATAATGATGTATAAGATAATATCTGTTAGGTTCATGCAACCATAAGAGCATGAGGAAGGGAAATGGCTTATGTTTAGTTTGGATGGTTAAAGCTGAAGCTTTGTGAGAATTGTCTTTTGCACACCACTAAAATCTTGCATCATGTTGTGAGTCATTTTATTTCTGTCTAATGTTTTATGTCTTAATGTAATTATTTTTGCGAAACATTCAGTTAATTTAACTGGTGATATTACACAAGCATGTGGTAATATGGTAACAGCAGGGCAGTGTTGGCTTGCTCAACGGGAGACTGCATCTATTTATTTATTCATCTATTAGATATTATTTATTAGAATGATCATTCTTGTTCTATAAACACCATGCACTGAGCTGTGTTTTACCTTTCTGTGTTTTCTGTTTTTCTTATTTGCTGCTGTAAAGCTGCTTTGGAACAATGCACATTGTAAAAAGTGCTATATAAATCAATTGAATGTAAATGATGCCTATTTTTGGATAATAAAGTAAATTAACTACCCTTGTTTAATACCCAAACGAAAGGAGAGCTTTAGAGCTTTTCACTCGTCTTGGTTAGGGACTCCATTTTTTGGTTGCTTTCATGTGTAAATACTGCAATACAGTTTTGCTTTGCGATGCACAAATATAGACACAACGGTATGACACATTATACCACAGATCCCTAAACAGTCTAATAATAAAGTAACAAAGTTTAGGAGTGTACTACACACTGTGCCCTTGATTGAAGCACTTAACCTGATATTTCTATGGTTTAACAAACTAATAATTGTCTGTTAAGTGCCCTCCACTAGTCAACAAGGATCTTAAATACTCACCATAGTTGACCCTGTGATTTCAGCATCTCTATGTCAAAGTTATATCTTTGCAGAATAGTCATTAGCCTGCTGTTAGATCATGCACATCTTTTATCTCTTCAGCACACTAAAAAATACTCAAACAGTGACGAAATAATGTTGTCAAAATCTCTGTTCATCAGATAATGGCAGACCAGATCATGAGAGTGTTGAGTTTATCTTAATTGTTTACAATTGGATTCCTCTGAAGTGAATTTACGGTTTAAAACACGGTTTTTCAGCAGTAGCTGGGAATTATTTTCTTTACGCACTAGCTGGGAAATGCAGCCGGCAGGGTTGCCAGATTTGCGTAAGAACACTGGGCCAAATAAAACGGCCCAAGCCCAAACACGAAATATTCTCTTTCTATACTTAAAAACATATTTTAATGTCACTGTTATGCATCTTTTTTTAAATGACTTGTATTATATAGGCCCTACTGTATATAAACTATAGTACTTAAATCATAAACAGAGTTTGTTATTATGAACGTCTTAATTTTACCTTAAAATTGACAGCTGATAAACATCATCATCCAACTTGGAATTATTAATAAAATTAACAGGTTTGATTTAAAACCTTCGAGTCTCTTCAAAGAGAACTTCATGTCTGGCTCCATTATACACTTGACATGCTTGACTCTCTGCACGGTGCAGATATACTTCTGTCATCATTCAGGGATTACTTTCAGGAAGCACTGAGCTCTGTGCATTGCCCCAGTACCTCACACAGCGAGAGAGAACAGAGGTTACAGGCAAAACTAGGGCAGGTATTCTCACGAAACCAAGCTCACCAAGTCCACTTTCCTTTAGGGAGAAACGGGGACTTAAATCTATTTTTACCATCCAACTCTGCTGCCTGCATCAGCATAAGAAACTCTACTGTATGCTAACAACCACTTATCTCATTCCTGCACCTAAAGAGGGCTGATGGTAGCAGTTTACATTTTCTTATTTAAGCAATTTTATATTTCGTATTCTTTCTAAAACCAACAGGAATGGAGGATGTTATAGATGTTATAGGATACAGCAACAGAACGGAGAGTGAAGATGTCCATTAGATGTGTTATTGACACTTTATGTATTTTAGCATGACTCTCATACCGGCACAAATAAATCCTGAGATCCCGCTGGAAATTAAGATATGCATGTGTGAATCATCTTGTTAAATTTGATCATTTCGACATGAGCGACTTCTCACACAGCTTGTGTCTAGACCCGAAAAAAACACGCTCCTATTACAGTCAAATGAGCTGTTTATTTTATTTGAAAGTTTATTTGAAACAATCCAGGTTTTGATTCCAAATCACTGTTTTTGGGTAAAGAAGACATTTAGAGACCCATAAGTCTTACTGTAAATGTATCATAAGCATCACTGTTTTGCAAAACAATAACGTGCAAATAATAAACTTTTTTGTATATCAAAAAAATACTCAAATACAACATATGTTTTATGAACATAGAATATACCATACACTATTTCACACAACTAAAACATGTTATAAATGTACATAGTTACATATTGCTGCTGTCCTTCTTAAACCTTGTATCTCCATAATTAGTAATTTAAATTGTTTGTTATAAATCATTATGATTAGTCACCATTTTGTTTTTACTGTGTTTTGCAAAAATCTAACCAATAAAAGTATCAAAAAGTAATTGTCGACTTTAACATCACAGTATTCAATCATTTAAAAAGTACAGTGTTTTTGTCCTGAAAAACAGCAACTCTCAGAAAGACAGCAACGATATTTTGCTGAAGTCTACAATAGTAAGAAGTATATGTGTGTGCATGGTCTATAAACTATAAATGTTCATTACTTTAGTGGTGGTCACATGGTCATAATTCATTTAGAATATTGTACAACCACATGCTTCCCGAGAAATTCATATATGGATCCCCAGTAAGAGCACAAAATAACTTTTCCAGTTCGCGATCAAGCGACATCCGAATTTTAGCTGCCCCAGAGAACGACCCCATCAGGCTGTCACAGAGGTGTCAACACTTCCCAAGTCATTCATCTCACATAATGTCAGAGCTGTCAATCACAGGGGCCAGCTCAAATCACAGACAGTGCAATGTGAAAGCCATGCTAATGAGAAACACATTGTTATTCTATGACAAAACCCCCGTTTCTATATTCCTAAACTGAGAACATCATTAGGATACCAAACACCAGAGGACTGATGCTATTTTAATCGCAGAACACCATGCCAGTGTATTCTGTGTCCGCTTAAGAATGTACTATATTAAGTGCTCTTTAATAACTGATATAAGTGTCACATAGTGCTCATGATGATATTTAAGATACATTCAGAAGTCTATAATAGAATTTTAAAAAGGACAAATCTGTAAGGTAAGAATAAATAAAGGATATTTCACCCCAAAAGGAAAATTCCCCCTTACTTCAAGTCTGTGAGACTTTTTTTCGTCTGTGGAACACAAAAGATATTGTTAACCAAACAACATTGGTGCCCATTGACTTTCATTGTATCCCCACAAAATAATTGGATATTTCTCAACATATCTTTTTTTGTCTTCCATATACAGGTTTCTTGGATAGCACAAGGATGAAGAAATTATGACAGAATTTAACCAAGCGTTTTTATAATAAAATAGGTGTTTCAAAAGGTTCTTCGATGCTAAGAATAACCATAAAGAACCTTTAACATTTAAAGAACCTTTTTGTTTCCGAAAAGGCACTTTGTGGCAAAAGAAGGTTCTTAAGATTATCAAAAAGTAAGAAAGATATGGTTCTTGACTGTGTTGTTCTTTGCGGAACCAAAAAGGGTTCTTCTTTGGCATCACTGTGAAGAACCTTTTATGCACCATTTTTGCGAGTGTAAAATGTTTTGTGGTCAAGGTAAAACTCTGTAGAGACATTCAGTTTAAAAAAACAAATCTTCCTTGATATACATATTCTATTCCTAAAATACAGCGAAAACATTTTTAAAGAAAATTTGTGACAACTTGCGCCATCATATTTATTGTCTTGACATAAGAAAACATGAACAAACCAGCACATATCTGTCAATGCCAAATGTCTTTTTATAACCACTTTAACAGCATGCTAAATTTGTTCGATCAAACGTCTAATTTTCTTTCTGCGCTCACAAAGACCTCTTAAAGGTTTTATTGACTCAGGACACCAGAGGGTCTGTCACTTCCAATAGTGTCTGTGCGAGACAGGCCCCTGAGTAAACACTCATTTCTATTAGTGACCTATTTCAGCAGGCATTCGGCTGTAGGGATCTGAAGGTTGGATCTGACCATTGAAAGTCAGACAATAGCTGTAAAGATCCAAGGGGGCATGAGAT
Source organism: Triplophysa dalaica (assembly GCF_015846415.1). Lineage (NCBI taxonomy): Eukaryota > Metazoa > Chordata > Actinopteri > Cypriniformes > Nemacheilidae > Triplophysa > Triplophysa dalaica. The sequence continues at coordinate 4,432,618 of NC_079552.1, forward strand.
GCATATAAATCAATAGAAAAATTTTAAGGAATCGATATTGGCCCTGCGTTCTTCTGAACCAGCAATGGCCACTATAACCTCTGAGATGGAGGTACAAAACATTAACTTTGGAAACTATGCACCTTAAAGTGAACCATATCTCAGTAATAGGATTTCAGTTAAAGGTCTTTAGATACTAAATGATAAGAGATTAGCAGTATTTGCCTAGGAGAATCAGGAACATAGCACACCGTATCCCTCAATGTCCATCAACAAATCATTGAATTGCTTCGAGAGGAAAGATGTCCGTTTATCCAGGATAACAAGGTCAGAGTGTAAAGTTTGAAGTATGTTCTCCTGATAAGCTTTATAGGTGACCGTGACATCCGATCAGTGCCAGTGCCCTGCAGGCAACAGCTGACCACTGAAGCAACCAGACGCTGTATCAAGATGATAAAATAAAATGAATATACTTTACCTGCTACTCAGTAAAATGAAACAACCCTGGTCCAGAAGAACTTCCTGTTTTAGTTACACACAAACTTTTGAACAAAATACAACCAACAGAATAATTATAGTAGATTTAAAATATCAAATTATTGTATATGTAAGATTAAAAAAAATCGAATTATAAATTAATTAATAAATGAAACTGATAGTGCTTCTGCACCAGCATAGTTTACAACCTGCAAAGTAGCAATTTTTTAAGTATTATATCTAAATGTTGCCTTTCACCGTTTGAACCTCTCTCTCCAAACAACTTGACTGCAAAGTAATATGATTTCATTACACTTTTTAATATGTAGCCAGCTCACCTTTCTTGAAAATAAAGTGAGTTTCATGCTGTCGTGCTCTATCAGAGGACATAATACCTCCCACATTTAATTGAATCTGTTTTAAATTAGATTAAGCAGAAATTGGTATAAGGCAGACGGGGTAAACTGTTTATTTAAGTGTGTCTGCTAGTATTTCACTAATAATTAATTTTTTTGCATTGGTAAGTTTAACATGAAAATCCGTTTGCAGGCTGTATATCACCCATCTCTCTGGAGAATGGCTTATGACACTCAAACCATTCAGTTATAATGTGATTTAATATAAAGAACTGCACTATATAGAGTTTCTCATAACAAATTAATTGAAAACAGTGCATCTGTGCACTATGAGCTGTTATGGGCTTATCATTTTTTAATTTTGTTACTCAGCAAGGGTCTACACTTTTCAAAATAGAGGGGCTTTTTGTCTCAAGGGTTCCAATGGCAAAAAAAAGGTTCTTCATGTTATATAAAGATACAAAGATGGTTTATTTAAAGGACCTTTGACTGAATGGTTCTTTGTGGAACCAAAAAATGTTTTTATGGCGTCACTGTGAAGATCCCTTTAAGCACCTTTATTTTAACAGTGTAATGGACCCACAAGATTATAGATAGGATATGTGAGTAATATTTGTCATTTTTGAAATAAGTGGTAATAAAAAATAAAAATCAACGATATGGGTAAAAAACATGTTTCTGTGAGGACCACTTTCGTCAAATATTTAACAATAGCATATATTTAAGGTTGGCGGAATGAAACTGTTCTGGGAAAACTCTTCGCCTCCATGCGGCCTTGCATGGATAGAGCCGTAGCAGTTCATGATGCGTAACAGGATTAAATTAAATGATTGGACAGATACAGGCAGATATGGAGGAGATGGGAACTGAGGTGGGAGGTGAGGTGCAGCACAATAAGCAGCTGATAAGGAGCAAAAAAATGCAACTTAAATAGTGTGTCTAGCGTTTGTTGCATGACTATTGGTTAAAAGGGTTCTGCAACAATATGTCATGCAATCTGACTTCTTTACAATGATAAACATGCTGTCTTCTCATGCTTAACATGGTCAACTTGTCAATAACGAGTTTGGGCGTATTACGTAGTATTTGTGTGCTCGATACACTCCCCCAGCGATAATTTTTTCGCACTTATAAAAATGTTTTCGTAACAATATCTCTTAGTCTCTTATTGGGTGGCAGCAAGGAGAGCAGGAGAAGGAGCATGCGCAGACGTCACTTTCAATTGTGCACAGGAGAGAGTGCATACGTTCGCGAAGTTCAGGTACTTTGTCTGTTCACTGCATTTAGGTGATAATTGTTATATAAACGGTGGATATAACGCTGGATTTGTAGATCGTTTGAAACCGCCCCATGTGTCGTTTGAGTTTGGAAATAATCATACAGCTGGATCTATCTTTTATAAATGTGATCAAACTAAATACGCTTTGAAGATACGAAGTATGGAATATTACTCTATAGGTTCTCAAGATTAATATGAGAATGGCGGATCCGCATGTGTTAGGGCCGCTTTAACGTTGATTAGCTGCACCTGATGTGATCGGCTGATGCATGATAGACTCACGTCACCTGCCAGAACTAACGCTCATTTGATTTTCTTAAATAAATACACTGAATTGTTTTCCAAAGGCCCAAACCACACACAAGGGTTAAACAATGATCAAAGTTCAGAAAACGGTTCCTCCGGTGTGGGATTCCTTAATCTCCAAGGTCAAGGTCGCTAGGGAACATACTGATTTAATGCATATCTTAAATGAACTGTAAGTCACTTTTCAAAAAAATGAATTAAGGCCATAACTATTGTTGAAACTGGTAACTCTCTGCATGGAGATCAGGGGATTTATTGAGTTAAACACGACTTTTTCTACGGGCTTTTTCTATTTGGCCACACGCCTTTTGACTTAATTTGGAACGCTCTTGTGCAGTGATGTCCTGGAGATGAGAATATCCAGGTGAAGCTTTAAAAACCACATCCATGCATGTAGAAATATGCAAGGACTAGATTTGCATAACATGGAGAAATGATTATAAAACAGCCCTGCTAATAGAAAATGTATGTCTGCGTGTGAACATTTTTATGACTTAAGCTTGAAGGTTAAAGGAACTTTTTGGGCCGAGTGAATGGCATAAACATTATCAAAGCAGGATTAAAAAAGCTTCTGTATATACTGTCCCTGAGAAGAACTTTACAGCTCATCTGGTGAAGGTAAAATGTGTTATAGAGGATTTTGTGCAAAAAAGCTTGATAATTAAATAGAGAAGAAATAGGTGAAATTGCATTTTCTTCTTAATTTTAAACATACATATAAATGTCCAGAGACAAAAATAACACATTTCTATGATCTCGGAACATTACTGCAGCAGTATAAATTTTAAACCCGATTTCCAATCCAGATTTACACAAGCAGTCAAAATGAAGAATAAGCCACCCCTTTAAAATGATTACACCTTAAGAGGTCTGCACGGAGTTTGAGAAATATTTCAAATCTATCAAAAAGTAATGTACTTTCTGTTCTCTCTGGCTTTAATGGGTTTCCTTAGCAACCCACTTCTCCTGATCAATAATACAAACAATGCTTTTTAAATATTTTCATAACATCGATGGATTCTTTTATATATACTTTACAGGCTCCTTAGCACATTCAGAGTCCCACTTACATTATTAAAAACTTTTTCTAGGTAATATGTAAATTGTTAGCTCTTATAATACTTTCTTCCCTAGTTCATCTCTATTTTTATTCTCTTACATGTCAGGAAAATGAACTGAAGGGGTGTTTTCGGAAAGGCTAACAATATATAAAGCTAGGATGAAAGCATATGTGCGGTGGTTCATAGTTCATAGTTTGGCAAGTGGGACATTCCTTCATTGCATTCATTGCATCGAATGCAATGATTGAACATTTTTTGGTCCTGCAACTTTAACAGAAGATTTAAATTATATTTACACCACTTGGCGATTGTTTGCAAGGTTGGTCAGTTGGTCAATGGGCAACACCCAACATTAATCTACAAACACCTGAAATTATACATTTTAGTGTATCTAATCGAATATATTGTATACTCATGTTCTGGACTACTGAGAAACCCCAAAACCACTGGTTGTTCATAGCTTAGATTTGTTGAACAATGCAGCCGGCTAATTACCACAAATTCGGCCGATGTAAAAGATCTTAAAACATGTTGATGAGCTGTTCCGCATTTTAATGGGAGCAAAAACGTTGTTGTTCCAGAAATTCAGGAGAAGAAAAGAGAATTAAAAAACAGTTGTTTGTTCCAGTAGAAGACATTTTAAAGTAATCTTGAACAAGAAGCAAACATCGCATTGGGCACAGTTTCCCATTATCTGGCTTTCTGTTATCTATTAGAGGGCATTTCCATACTGAACACAAAAACTATTTCCACCTAATGCAAAATTTCCAAATTTCCATTGAAGATGAATTTCTGTCAACACATTTTCGTTCTCTTTCTTAAGAGCGATTTCAAATCATTATCTGTGTTAATGCAGCAGATTTGTATTTACTGAAGGATTTCATTTGTCAAAAGACTTTTTAACTTAATGAAGAACAACATGATCAAACTTCTGGTTTATTTTGGGGTCAGGAAGACATGCATTCGACTGCATTAGACCGTCTTCAGAGCCTCAACGCATCCATATTTAGTTTGCTCTGTAAATGAGTTAGAGCAGTGGAGTTGCTCGTGTTTGTTTTGGTCTGTTTGTTTATCGAGTCAGGGGTCCTCTGGGGAAGAGGAAGCATTTGATGGAAATGCAGAAGGGAGAACGGTGTTTAAAAGTGTGTAACAAGGGGGGAGGTGTGGTTTGGGTAGAGGAGGAGTCCTTTGGCAATTGATGCTGAGAGGAGGGCAAATCTCTGAACGTATTAAGACAGCTCAAAGCTCCAGTTCTGACTGATCCATGGGCGTCTGTGGACAATCGCACGCAGAGATAGAGAGAAACACAAGGTCGGAGAAAAACATGACAGAATGAGGGAGTTTGTGTGTGTGTGTCTGTATGTGTGCATGGCTCACTACAGAGCTGATCCAGGGACTTCCCATGAGGCAGCGCACCTGGGCTTTTACGCCCATAAACATCGTGCCCACGATCGTAGAGCTGATAACAAATTCTGTGCGGTCACACAGAGATTTCATTACAATAGCACGGATGACATACATTACCACAAAACCAAATACAGCTGCTATATTAGCAGATAAGGGAAGCCATTTAAAATGTTTAAAATGGCGATTTTGATTGTAATCAGGATTGAACAAAATATTTTTTCCTTTACAAACCAAACTTTTCAATGCACTGAAACGGTTGTTCCCTAAAAATTCCCACAATGCAAGGCAGAACCCAGGGAGCACTAACACTCTCTCTTTTATTATCAGAAAACACCTTTCAGCTCAAAATCACAAACAGCAACTAAATAAACATCATGGAAATGCAAAAGTTTTAACTTCATACATTTTCTATCAATGTGAGCATAAACACGCATTGCAGGTAGGCCTCTTAAAAGAATAGTTCACTCATAAATAAAAAGTCTGTTATCATTTACTCACCTTCTCAAAACTGTGACTTTCTTTCTTCATCAGAACACAAAAGAAGTTATTCTGAAGATTGTTGGTAACCAAAGACCATCGGTCCCCATTACTTCTATTGTGTGAACAAAAAAAACGATGCAAGTCAACGGGGATCAACGGTGTCTGTTACCAACTTTTTTCAGAATATCTCCTTTTGTGTTTTGAAGAAGATAAAAACGTCATACAGGTTTACCATGACAAGAGGGCGTGTAAAGAATGAATTTTTGGGTGAACTATGCCTTTAATTTAGTAAGCGTCTATAAACATAAACGGATGAAATTTTCAACAGATGCATCATCGAATAATTCAAGTATTTACCGTAATGAATCCCCACAGTGACACTTGTGCAAAAAAACATGGTTAATTTGAATTTAAATATGATTATTAATAATATTTTTCATTAAATTATAATTAATAGTTTCATTTTTTATTATTATTTACAATTATTTAAATTATTAAAGAAATATAAATAAATAAATAAAGAATATTGCATTGTTATTATATTACAATACTGTGATATATTAAATAAGATAATTGTAGCTTTTCATATGTTAAGAATATAAGCCCTTAAAAGTATTATTTATTATATTGCATTATATTTCCCAGTATATTCCAGGATATTTTTGTATCGTAAGTGGAGCCAGGTCCTTGCCAGTGTCTGAACTCATGTACACGATAAACTCAGTGTCATTTGGGACACATACTATACAATATGCACTTAAACTATTCACTTAACCTTCTAGGGTATGAATTTTAGAAGAGTAGTATCGTTCCAAATGTAATACTGAACCGTTTTACAACTGGAAGTATATCGGTTTCCCAGACAAGCCTAAATGAAGTCAATTGCACCGTACGGCAAAATGCGTGTGAATAAAAATAAATTTGTGCATTTAATGTCGTTTTCATACGTTTAGCCCAGAATTATTTTAGTCATCAACAGATTGAAGCGTTATCACTCTGCAGGAGAGTTTGCTCTAGCAGCATCTGAGAGCCCCGTCTCCCTCCCTTCCCTATCCCAGTTCCACACTTCATATTGTCGGTTGAAAAAGTGCATCATCCGGGTACTTAAGTGCGCTTCTTTTTCAAAATGTTCAATGTGAACGCACTACTCACACTAGTTATAATATGAATGGCATAGAATATTGCATAAGTGCACCGTTTGAGACGCGCCTAGCCACTGTTTTTTCATTGGAGCATTGAGCCTGCTACTTTACTCCCACCACCTGGGGGCTCCCTATCTGTATTTCAGACCCATCCTTATCACCCACACCTGTGACTCATTTAAACAGTGTATATATACCTAACATACACATCCTACTGTTTTTGTATTACTCTATTGTGTACTGTTGAAGCAAACTGAGTTTTGACTTGCTATACAATTCAATAATCATCTGAATTATGATGGTTCGTGAACCAACCCACACTTAAACTGAACTGAATTGAATTGTACAGTACTTCCCGCCGAAAACATCACAAAGTGCAATCATTTGAAGCCATGGGAATATACAACACAAGGATTTTTAATGTGTCAGCTCAGTAGGACACAGAATAAAAAAACTGATGAAATACTGCACAGCATAGGCTAGACCTGAGCTTAAACCTCAAGAGTCAGAGAATGACATTTTACTAAATGATCGCTCTGATAGGTTGGTTGATTGATTAGGGAAGGTTCATGACGCAAGAGGGATGTAACAGTCGATATGAGAGTGCTGCAGTATGGGCTTGTCCGTAAAGCTTCTATATTTACCAACTTGAAAGGCAAGATGAAAGTATTTAAACTGATCTAATGAGTGAGATTCTGTGGTGCAACCAGAGTATTAACAACTCTTCTCGGCCGGAGTCGGGGCTAATAAGATCTCTCTAGTGTCTCAGTTATTTCTCCTGGACAGCAATTAGATTTAAAGGAAACTCAATAGAGAATTTAGCTTGCAGGTGTTTTCTTTACAGTTTTGAATGAGATCTTAAGCCAAAGACAAATGATAATTTATGCAATCTAGATCCATTTAAACTTTATCTTTAGGCTGTGCACCCTGTGTATAAGATGTCCTGTATGAAAAAATGTTTTGCCGTGTGTTAACTGTCAGTGTCAATACATTAAATGACTTAATATATATAAAAAAAATATATAGAATAATACGTTGTTAATAAATTACAATTTGAATATATCAACACAAAACGGAACAGCTGCTTTTCATGTATTGAAAAATATAACCACTTGGCTCCTATACATGGAAATGTATTATTGTTTAATTTGCATTAGGTTTTCTGCTCTATTCAGTTTTATTTATAGCTATATATATAGTTTTTGTTTCTGAAGGGCAAGTTGTGCATCTTAAAAAACTAATTGATGGAGACAGACAGCAACAACAATTTAAATGCTGACTGTTCCAAGATGGCGGACACGTTCAAGCAGAGCTCTCTGCATTCTTCATGGCACACATGACATCCTACCTGCTTGGATCGAAGTTAGATGCCAGAAGTCACGCCCATATATGGGCGGTCAGGGGATTAATAAAGTTATGTATTGTGGGTGGGTGTAGCTTCCGGTGTCATGGGCGTGGCATCTGACGTCACCCTTGAATATGGACTGGGTTGACTGTGAAGTGCAGGCTGACACGATGATGTCTGGAGAGGTCAAATGTGGCATCTAAGTATCCATGGCTGGACCTTCCCATAGAGTCAGACTCAAATGTGTTTGGGTGTATTAGTAAATCCTGATTCATTAGTTGACCATTTTGTTGGTCCAAGCTACAGGCAAAATCAATCAAAATATAGATTTTATAGCGCAGCTGGCACCCTCAAGTGTTATTTTGCTATCTCGGGATGGGGTTGATTAATTTGATATCGTTTTGCCAGAAGCTTTAATATTTCAAGAAGAGCCATAGCAGGGTTGTCGGCTGCACCTGTGAGGTGGTTGAATAAGCGCATTGGAAAACTTCTTTAAATTTAGCACGAGAGGATCTGTGACATGGTAAAAGCCGAATCCCTTCATTAGTTACAAGCTCGTAAATTCTAGTTTCTACCACCTGTCAAAACATAATCTCATACTTATGCGTTAAAGCAGACCTGGGGCATCACACAGCAGAAGAGGGTGACATCTACTCAAATTTGACATCCACAACATGTCACTCCAGCACTGATAGCAATACACACTTTAATGCTGCATGTATGTCCCATAGCAACTAATGTGAGTAATTACATCCAACACTGAGTGTTACTTTTCAAGCTCAAAATCTGATGGATACCGGGATACCCGCAGAGCTCAGCTGGGGCTGTTTTTATGAAGACGGGCGCAGCGGAACATAGGCATTCAGGCTCTAGCTGGCTTTAGTCAATAATTCATTCGTACCAAATCTCTCACATGACCTTTTCTAGCGTTGTGCATTATAATAGACTGGTTCTGCTAAAGCAGACGGATGGATTTTTTTCGTTCAGCTAAGTTTTGGTGCAAATAATGATCGTGTAGTGAAGAGGCTAAAGTATGTTCAGATTTACACACTCGACGGTGGATATTATAGACATCGAACACATTGGGGGAGTTGAATATATTGACACACGCGATAAGTATTATCAAATTGTCATCATATTTACCATATCATATAAATATTTAATCCCTACTATTTAGAATATTTAGCCTGGTTGGAGTCCAGGCGACTGGAACGTACCGAAAGTGTTCAACAGAAGGTGCGTGAGTCAGATAGGACGGGCTCTAAAGAGGTAGCAGTTGGTGAAGGGTGTTGTGTTAGCTCTGTGTGGTTGAATATGGCATTAAGGGCATTATGTAATCGTCCGTCTGCTTGATTGATTCGGTTCCAGCCATTAAGACACCCGCAGGGAAGTAAAACATCGTGGACAGGGTGATTCTGAAATGCAGGGGTTCAGGTCTTCTCCCTATGCAGAAACAGAGTTTAAGAGCAGCCTAGATAGTAGAATGTAAAAAATGAATGAATAAATCAACCAAAGCTCAAATCTCAGCCTCTTCCTTGGAGAACACGACAAAAGCCATCGCATCATTCCTATCCTGTTGCGGCCTCTGAGCGCATCAAGGCGCTTCCATATTTAATGTTGCTTCCTCTCATCTGTGAATATTGTGCTCTGGCTGACACCCTGAAAGCCCCTGATCCTCTCCGCCACAGATCAGAAGTGTTTAGATGCACTGGCAGTCGCTCAGACTTAAAGTCTGTCAAAGTATTACACTTATATGAGACCACTGTGAACACTGAGGGCATTCAAAGTGGTTTCATCAAATATAAAGTACATTTAAACAACTGAAAAACTACCAAAGATAAAATTGTTGGTCTCACCGTGTCTTGGTGGGTCTGGTTTTAGAGCAATTCTGGGGGTTTTATTCAGAACCAGTCGAGCATCATCTTGGCCAGGCTGGGATTCCGGCTAGACCGCATTAAATGTAGGACAGTAAAGCATAAATGTTCACTGGTGTTGCGTGATGATTTGAAATCTGTTGACAGTCCAACTGATGTAAAATTGAAGAAGCATTTTATAGCCTAAATATGTCTACCGTCTCTAAGTACGTCTGACAAAAGATGTCATTTATATTCTCATTGCAGCCTTAAAATACTTGTTTTATAAATATTTTAGTGTTTTGGAACAAATTCTTAGGTGGATGTTTGTCTGCTGCATTTTAAACTTCTGTGTTGTTTTGCCTCTAGTTGAAAAGCAAGTTTAGTCCATTAGCGGACACATTTCAAAAGCAGTCCGACTGAGCCGCTTAATCTGAAATGAGACTCTGTTTGATTTATTTGCATCGACTCCGATGACATTTCTGTGTTCATTGCACAGAGCTGGTGGTTACATTATTATGTCCTGCAAATTTTTATGTCCATTCGTCAAGTCAAAGTGATCAATGGCTTTATGAAAAAACATGAAAGGTACATGCTTTTTTCAGCAGCTAATGTAGAACACTAACATTGCCACGTAATTTAGCAACACACCAACATATGAATAACAATTCCAACCACAATACAACACAATATTAAGAAATTGTAATTTAAGCAAGCAAGGAAAGCAGATCATATATGCATAAATATGTATAAGAGAGTTGATTTTTAATTATTCACTTTCATGCAAATTCAGTTTATCTGAATAGATTTCTAATTATTTGCAAACAAACATTAGTCAAGTATTTTCACAGATTCTCAACAGTGACAGTACAACATTAACAAAACAGAAACACATTTTTGTAATATGGCAACAACCATTATTCATTATTCATATGGCAGCATTATTCATTATCAGTAGCTGTTCACTTCAAACCAAGCTGCAACCTTCCGGTCTCTCTTGTCGTGAAACCAACACGGAAGTGACATAAACTGCAATTCGTTGACTGGCTGCTAGACACTGGCTCCAAAACAGAGCAGAATCTCATGTTAAAATGCCAACTTTATAGCAGAGAAAAACATGTTTACATCCTGATACAAAAAATATTTTGGTCTAGCTAACTGTGATTTTTTTACAACTCATCCGTTCAAATTATATTTATCCTTAAAATTCTGCATGATTAAGGGTGTGGCCACTTGAGTGACAAGGGGATTCACCGACCAACATTCTGCCTTTTTGCCCTTTTTTTATTATCCAGGAGTGACCCACGGTGATGCGCTAACAAGATGGCGACGACCGGCTCCGCCCACTTTAGGCTTCAAAATTGCTCATCACAAACCTACTGGTGACGTCACGGACATTACGTCCATGTTTTATACCGTCTATGCTTTAAACCAGGACATCAAGGTCAAGGTGTTTCTATTTTTCAAATATTTAATTATAGAACATGTTAATGTACCAATTTTATTTATCTACTTATCTTTCTTTTGCATTTTACTTTCATGTTATAAAACTTCAGCAGCACATTTGAGTGCCCTGAAGCAAACATAGCCTTTTACTGTTATACTGTATAGGCAGATTTCTCCAAAGTTGCCTGGTCGGTTTTGGCTAATGGCCCTGCTGACAGATGTTTCAACTTCAACAACAAGAATGCAAAATATTTTTCTTCATTAAAGTATCTTCAGTCTTTATTTCATGTGTTTTGCAAGCAATAAAAATCTTTATTATAGTAGATGTTTTAGATATAATATAATGTATTCCCTTTCCACTCTATAATTTTAGCCTTCCTTGATTCATATTCAAAGCAGGAGACAGCATGAATGGTTGAATGGATATATGGGGCGAGGTATGAGAAACGTTGAGTTTTTCCATCACTTGAGTTGTGAAATGCGAAGGGCTCTCTCTTTCCACCTCTAACACCTTCCGCTCTGCCGTTCTCCTCGCACACTCAACCATTGATTGCAACTCATGAATATTTCATTTCTTTTATAAAAATAATTTGAAAAAGTGGCTCTGCATATTAACAAGAATCTCTATTTTCAGAAAATGGGAACTTATTGAAGCAAATGAATGTGGAAATAAAGGGTTGCCCTAAACTGTCCTCCAGGCGAATTCATTTCACTGTTGCATCCCTTTTGTGTGTGGATTTTCAGCACTAAAACTCATGTCTAACCAAGCATTAGATGTGCTGAAATTGCGCTGCGCTGTTTTAGATGAGCTCATTGTCCATTTTGAGTGCAAACACACCTTTATACTTCCTGACATACTACTGGGTTATCCCTGCTTGCTAAAAGAGAACAGAATTTGGTTTGTTAAGATGCACGAGGATATATCCAGACGCACAGTGTGTAGACAAGCATGTGTCACTGAGGTCAGATTTGTGGGCTAAACAAGGGGTCAAAATCGGGTCTGCTTTCTAGAGTCCCTGCTATGCACAATGTTACTAGGCAGATAGGAAACCGGGTCATGACCACCAATAAGGGAGGGCTTCATACAGAATGTTGATTTTCTGAAGTACAGTAAAACAATTTTAACATACAGTAGTGATGGAGCTGAGAAAGTCATCTTGTTGACAGGGGGGGCAATATTATGCACACGATGATGGACGCCTTAAGAAAAAAAGATTTATCTTGATTTTTAAAAGTATAAGAAATTTGATTGATTTAAAAGATTCATGATGGGTACTTTCATAAGGGATGTAGTGATTTTGCCTGTGAACTACAAAAACGTTGTTGCTATGGCGACTTTCTCACCTCGGTTTAGAGAATTCAAAGCTTTTTTTAAATGTTGCTAAATATTTTCCATTCAGAAAGAAAAACTCAAATTCTGTCATCATTTACTCACACTCATGTCATAACATGTATGCTTTTCTTTGTTTTGAAGAACACAAACAAAGATCTTTCGTAGAATGACAGTAACCTAACAACACTGGACCCTGTTGACTTCCATTGTGTGATGACCAATGAGACCACAAAACCAATTAGATGCTTCTCAAAATAACTTCTCTTATCTTCTGTTCCAGTGATTTTTTTTCTTATAAGAAGATGTTGAATCCTGAGCTATTGTACCACAAAAAAGCACTAACTTCTCACAGGATTTAAAATAATTCTCGCCGGAGCATTATCCGCCCCGACAGCTCCGATGTTGCTGAATGCAAACCTTCAGTGGTCTAGATAATTACAATTTCATAACATCTCGGCCGAGAAAACAGAACAGAACAGATGTGCAGCTTTATGGTGGAGACCCAGCATCTGACAAGCGCGTTGCTCTAACTTTCTTCTGTCCGTTCCATTTCTCTCATCCTCTTCAAAAGAACGCAGAGACTGATCCATAAAACATCCAAAGACTTTCCTGTTGCTCAGCAGATGGTGTATTTAATAAATTAAAACCTCTCAAGCTTCAAGACTGTTTTCAGTACAGTAGTTTTCCATTTTCTCTAGATTGAAATGTTACCTTAGTGGAGAATTGGTAAAAGGTTTTAAAATCCAAGGTTAAAAGTGGTGCTAACCCACTTTAAGAATTAATGTGAAATGTTGTATAACACTAAATCACGAGCACACAGTAGCCTTAATCATCGTATTATCCCTGCATAACTATTGATTCTATAAGTTTGTGTTGTTTACATTATGCACGTAAGTGCCGATGCCAACAAAACACAGACATATGACTTAGTTTCACTTACCACGTGCGTGCGTGTCATGCCCCGCATCTTTTAGCGCTAGGACTGTTCCATCTATCAGTTTCAAAATCCATATTCACCGTTTATATAACATCCTCACTGAAATGCCGTGAAACTGCCTAAACTTCACTATCGCAAGAGTAACGAGCTGCAGGCCCACAGCGCAGCCAATCTTGACGCAGCACAGTCAAATAAACTACGATACACCTCCAACTCCTTTTTTGACATGCATGAGAAGTCTGCATGTTTAACATTGTAAATAAGTCAGAATGCACGAAACAGCATTGTATGCCCCCTCTTCTTTGAAGTATATTTATTATAGATATTTATAAATATATACAGTTGTGCTCAAAAATTTACACACCCGTTGCAGAATCTGGAAAAAGCTGAAACTTTTGGAAAAATTAGAAAAAAAATTAGTAAATTAATTAAGTCCTGCCCTGAGCAAGTTATTTCACTAAAGAAATGTTAACTAAAAGTTCACACTAAAGAATAATAACATAATTTCTATAAAAAGCCCAGGGTAAAAGTTTACATGCCCCTTATTCTTAGAAACTGTATGATGTTACCTAAACAATCAATGACAGTTTTTCTGTTTGGTCATAGTTGTTTAAGGGTTTCTTGTTTGTCATGAGTCATTAGACTGTCCATTGATCTTCAAAACAATCACCCAGGTCCTCCACAATCTTTGCTTTTTCAGCATTTCTGGATATTTGATTCATGTCCAGCAGTAACTGTATGATGTTGAGATTCCTGTTTTTACATTGAGGACAATCAAGAGACTCATACACAACAATTACAGTAGATAGAAACATTCAGTGCTGCCCACAAAGTCAACACCATTCATTTAAAGTCAGGTGGGTGTAAACCTTTGAAATGATTTTGGTGTAAATTGTTATTGTTCTTTTTATACATCTTATTTTTTCATTCACTAATGTCCATCAGAAGATTTAAAAATGCATGAATTAAACATTTTTTTACACCAAAACTATTTTCAGAGGTTTAAAGCGGTCCTAATCTCATATTAATCTTGAGTACCTATAGAGTAGTATTGCATACTTCATATCTTCGCAGAGTATTTAGTTTGATCACATTTATAAAAGATTGTTTTTGAAAACCTACCGCGCGTGTGGGGGGGAGGGGTAGGCTGAACCAAAGCACATGTGCACCCATGTCAACAAAACATATACATCAGTTTCACTCACCGCATTTGGTTCATATCCGGCATCTTTTGGCTGTGGGACGGCTTAATATATCAGTTTAAAACATCTGCAAATCCAGCGTTATATCCACCGTTTATATAACATTCATCACCCAAATCCAATGAACAAACAAACACCTCAACTTCGTGAACGTATGCTCTCTTTCTCTCCTGCTTACAAGTGAAATTGATGTCTGCGCATGCTCCTTCTCCTGCTCTCATGTGGCCGTGCTGCTTGCTTTTCCGGCAGAATAGTCCAATAAGAGAGTAAGAAAAGTTGTTTTGCAAAACAGTTTTATATGTTAAAAAAAAACTTTCAGAAACCTGCACGATCGCTGGGGGAGTGTATCGCGCACAGAAATACTACGGTATACGCCCACCTTGTTTTTCGACAAGTTGACCATGTTGAGCATGAGAAGACAGCACGTTTAACAGTGTAAAGAAGTCAGAATGAATGACACATCGTTGCTGGTCCGCTTTAAGTATATTTTTAAAAAGCACATAAGGCAAAGTACTCAGTATAGTAGTAGACTGAACTAGGTGTACTAATAGCCCACCTGAGTAGAACAAGTTTTTTTGTAAGGAACATTAAAAATTTATTTTAATGGGATTCATAAAATTGGCCATTAAAATCATTTTATTTCTGTAAATATGGTGGCCTCAGCTGAACTTTCTAGCATATTTAAAATCCAGTTCCCTGCAGCCAATACGTGACTTTCCCAATGATAGGCGTTTGCTGTGAGGAAATTGTCAAATGCAATAAGGTAGCGTAGTGATGGGGAGACACAGAAGCGTTTGACCTGCGAAAGGGATGCTCTGATTGCTTTGAAGCCGGAGAGCCAACTCGCATCCATGCTGCACAATAACTTTGTCAAATTGGATGTGAAAGGTTAAGTTAAGCGGACCACAGGACTAAACGCACCTCTCCGTCTGCATTATTTTCAGCAATGAGTGTCGAGTCTAAAACAATCGCAGCGGACTGTTTTCAGATCACAGCTATAGTATAATCATATCAGCAACGCTGACTTCACTGGAGTTACACACAGAGACATTTTATCCCAGCCAAATTTGATCAGCACACAACAGAAAGAATGTGGACCCTGAAGTTATTTGCCACAATTTTTATGTAATATTAGCTGTTAAAACAAGGTAACGCAATCATTTTTCAATAGATACATGGTGAAAACCTCACTGCATGTATAATTTAGCACATTTATCACAAAAAGAAGCAATAACACCAAATATACAGGATACACCTTGGTCCAATTTAAAATGTATTCCAGCTGTTAAATATTCACAGTCTGGTTCATCAGCTCTTTACGCAAACACATAAACAGCATGAAAGTTCATTCAGGAAGCAATTGATCTCCTGGTTTCATCTTTTACTTTAAATCAGGCAAACCTCAGTTCATTGTTAATTCACCTGTTGCATTGAACCTACAGTACATCACATGGCAATAATGTGCTGTCTCCCACTTTTACCTGTCAAAATCCAAAGGACAAGGCTGATCCTTTCTTAGAGGAAAACAAAGGCAATTTTGCAACAGATCATCAGTAGTAGATCATTCCTGCTGACTTGAGCTTTCCTACCCCCCGATGGCATTGCACACGATTTTGTTCTGGAAAATAACGTTTTAAAGTAACCAAACATAGCTAAAAACTAGGGATGTAACAATATTATCTATAGTGTATTATCGCAATAGCAAAAGTTTCTCAATATCCTCGTGGTCACATGACTGTATGAAACGATAGGTCTTCTGGGCCTAACATAGAATTGTTAGAAAAAATAATATATTTGGCAAGGTCCATCTGGTGCAGTTATTTTTTTATAAAAGGATTTTTTTAGGTCATTTCACCAATCTCATACTATAACTCATACCTCTAAAGCAGGGGTGGGGAACCTTGATCCTGGAGGGCCACTGTTCTGCAGTGTTTATCTCCAACCTAATCAAACTCACCTAAACCAGCTCTTTAAAGTCTTCAGGATAACTAGAAACTTCACAACACGCGTATGTTTGAGCTGGTTGGAGCTAAACTCTGCAGGACAACTGCTCTCCAGGATCAAGGTTCCCCACCCCTGCTCTAAAGCAACTGTTATGATTAGAAAATAAAGAAAAGAGGATGCTTACGGCACGTTTCCAAGTCATCAGTTGTCTTTTTAAATATCGCAATAAACATTGTACCGTGGACGTTATATCAAGGTATTTAAGGAATTCCAACCCTGCCAAAATTAAAAATAAATAATGTAAACTCGGCACGAAAATGGATCTCGCAGGCCAGAGTTGAGAACCACTTGCTTATACCATAGTATTAAAGTGAGTAAAATTCCCAGATACTACAGTGTTCCCTTATGAAAATAAACCTTGGTTTTACCGTGGTGTTGCTACAGTAACCAGAGTTAACCCAGGTATTTGTAAATTTGCCTGTGGCCTAGCAACACTCCACTGCTATGTCTGAAGCGAGACACTTCCCCTCATTACCATATGATTACAGAAACGTATAAATAAGTAAATGTAAAAATGTGGAAATACATATTGTGGTGAGGAAGGCGGGACGGGAGCTGTGAGGCGGGGGCCGCATATCTCACGGAGGAAATCGGAAGCATAAGAGAACGAGCGACCGGACTGCTGACGAGAGAGGACCGGGCCCGGACATGTGTTTAGTTTGTGTTATTGTGGCCAGCAGTCGACCGTGTGATGGCTGCCGGTCTTTTACTTCCGTGTTATGGTTTGTTTATTTTTGATTAAACTCTATTTAAATGTTCGCCGGTTCCCGCCTCCTTCCTTCCCTACTTTGAACTGTGTAACACATATATACTAACATAAATTCATAGAACAAAACAAATATATATAAAAGTAAATGATTAAATAAATAAATATAAAAATGAATGTAAAATAGATATTTAAACTTACATTTTTTATTTTTAGAGAATACATTCCTGTATTTCTGAATTTATTTTCACATTTTTTCTTGTATTTATTTTTGTAATCATTATTTATTATTATTTTAAATTTTGCCAGGATTAGAATTCCATAGGTAGAATCGTACAGTGAGATTTTTATATTTTTGCATACCTACTAAAAAGATATTTAAGATATATAATAAGATTCCCCTGCCTACTACTATACAGTAAGTGTAAAGTTTGAGTGTTTTGGTATTTGGGCATAGGCCATTGGGTCGGTATGTTGCACAGATCTGGCAAACCTGAATGCGATAGTTGCAGAGCAAGATTTAAAGGCCAATTGCTACAAACAAAAGTAAGACATAAACATAAAATAAAATGAATAAGAAATAGGCTTTTTGTCACTTACACAACAACAGGCTTACCAGAGATTTACCTCATCTAATTCCATCATTATGAAACTCCTGTTAAAAAATAAAATTGTAAGCATTAAGATGAATTATGATGAAACGAAATGCAAGATCCTTATCCTGTGGGGAAACAGATCTGAACATCTTAGAGACACGGGGACTCATCCATCTGCTAAGATGTAGACAACACCATCATATGACACAATCATAAATTTAATGTAATATTCTCTCATGAACAACACACCCTCAGGTATGAAAGTCTGCAAGAAAGATCTTAGAGAGGAAATCTTGAGGGTAATTCATTTAGGTTGTGTCGCAGCCTTCCTGCTCGATGCACATCAGTTGATCGGCCTAGTTTTCACATTTGTTCATTTTATCACATCAAACGCTACTGCATGACAATAGTTTACAGGCAAAAATGCAAAAAAGTCTGTGCGTGATTTGTTACAGAGTCTGTGAAAATAATAGCTGAAGTCATTTTTGGTGATTTGCATTTTTCTACATAAAATCTAGCCTATATTGTGTAAAGAACATCTTGTGAAAATACAACCTTGATATCTTTAATACTGAACAATATGTGACAATGTAACCTGGATTTCTTTAATTATGACTGAGTAAAGCCATTTCAAGAATTTATATCATATTGATTTTAATAGTTAAAATCAAATTTTGCTCAGTATCTCATAATTAGAATCATAAGACTTCACCCTGGTTTTCACAGACTGGGTCACATTTTTTCCCAACGTTATCTTATGCTGAGTGTTTGCACTGCACCGTGTTTGTATAAACAGCGATTCTGGCTTACATCGTTGTGCCAGATTCTATTTTTGGAGCTTGAGAATTAAAATGATATTTTCATCACACATACATTTCAAATGACAAACTGAACGACAGGTGAAGATTAAAAACACATAACAGCATTTTTAAACATTCAACAGAACATTCCCTTTCTATCACATCTAGTGTGAATCCCACTTTTAAACAACATTTTACATCTATACTGCCATCACTGTTTGACACAAAATTGAAGATCATGTACTTGGTTCAATGATTTATAAGGATTTTAGATTTTATAAAACTTTAAATGAAGTGATTTTAGTGTTTTTTTGTCATGTGGTGCAACCCTAATTTATCATACAAAAAATAATTGACCTAACATGCTTAACATTTATAAATAAAAATTGTTCTAAGTAAAGTGTTTAGAAACCAATTATTTTAGTGTCTTTGAGTTTTGGTATAAGCAATAATCTCATATTTTTGTTCTATAATTCAGAGCTGTTTTATTAAATAATTAGCTATTTTTTTCCTGAAAATCGCATATAACTAGCAGAAATATAAAAAAAATAACTAATTAGTTATGCATAATGTATTAGAGATTTATCTTCCAGAATCAGATTTTTAATTGGATACAATTAATATTATTTTGCTCGCACCACTTGAGAAGTGTTGTTATACGTCATTGACCCACTTATCTTTACATGAAGAAAGTGGTCTTAAAAAAATCTCTTAAGTACTGTACCTGAACAATAGCTTGATTTCAGTTTATTTTAGCAAATAAGTTTCAGATTTGAAAAAATGTTTAAAAGGAAATTCATACAAATATAAATGAGAACGCTAAATACCTTGAGTAATCACTTTTCCCCCTGAAAGACAGTTTGGGATTCTCGGCATTATATATAACACTAGTGGTTAAAAATAAGGATATTCTCTGGATGGTTTACTATAATTAATTTCATCTCCAGAGTAAAGATCCAGCAGCAGTCAGATTGTGAGCTCTTATGGTGGCCGTGCTGACTCCAGTCTGACCTGAGACAAGATATATAGAGGCCAACAACCACTGCTTCCTACACCCTCTAACATTATTAATAGTTTTCACTTTCATCCTGAACCTTTTCCAAAGGACAAAGCATATACCTGTCTGATGATGGATTTGGTCTTTGGTTTCATTGAACAATGAAAAAGTGACACAGTGAAAAATATGTTGAATTTAACACAAAAGTAAATCTAAAGCAAGAAATTAATCCTGTTTGGGGAAAATCAGCATCTGCATAATACAAAAAGAACTATTAATCCTCAGCTCCTTCAAATATGTTAAAAACTATGAAAATAAAAGCGCAATAAATCTCCCATCAGTGAGCACAGGGAAGATGCCACGCTATCCAAATGAGATATTTGGTAAAATGCAATTATATTGGTCTAAATGACATTAAACTGTAACATTATGTTGTGTGATTACAAAGACAGAGCTTAGATTCTTTCGTAGAAATCAAATTAAATCTGCAAAGCGGATGGGCCTGGAAGAAATAAATCCAGTCTCCTGGCAAGTGCCGGGAGCTCAGACTCATTTTTCAAAAGTGGATGAATACGCTGTTGGCAGTAGGCGCTTCGCAGGGCATCGTGTGACTCTACAGAAGGCACTGCCACTTTTATGTGTGTTGTTTGTTTTTCTCTCAGGTCAGGGATTGTTGTTTTAAGCATTCTGGCTGCGTGTAGCTTTATGATTTATGAATTGCCCAAAATGGTAATTTGATGACTGCTGTGCTGTGCCATGGGAAAGAACTACAGCTAAAAGAAGTGTTGCTGCTACTACGGTAAATGGCACTATTACCTTTATTGCACACACTGTATTTAGGGACACTAGATGTAAAATACTGTGTGGTAGCTCTTCGCACACATCAGACTTGCGAAAACATCACAAAAAATCTGGGGACGAAAATATACTTGAGAGTTTTTGAATACATTAATGGCTTATGTTGTCAAAACCAAGCAGAACTCTATTTCAAACTATTTCACACTTCTGATTCCATCATTTACCTGACAAGGAGGTAAACAGTGTAAAAATAACCAAATAAACAGCCTGAAAAGTACCTGACACTTGAAGATCCCTGAATGAAGATCTCTTACCAAAGCCAGTCAAGGCAATTACAGCAAAAAGTTGCAGTTCACCGTCGCCGAGTTCTAGAGTTAAAAACAGAATATGGCAATTTACCGTGTGTGCTGTATTATATTCCCAACAAAACATTGTTTTTAAAAGCAAGTGATATAATAAACCAGCCTGCTTGGTTTCTTTTCAAGTAGAGATGAGAGACATTTCATGAGCACCCAGGAGTGAACGATGTTGTGTACAAAAAACAAAGACAGGCAGAGACCTTTTGATGTTCGGCTGCCATCAAGCCGGTACAGAGACGTTATCGGAAGGAAGAATCTTGTGTTTTGACTGCTCTCCATTGAGATAACATCTCAGATGGTTTATTTTATTTTATTTTTTTGCTCGGACTGGTTTTCAACTTCAGGTAGTCCGTCCGTCTCTAACAGGGTTTTAGATTGCATTACAAAGAGAGTATAGTTGTTGGGTAAAGAATTTATTTTAACTTGATATCCCCATTCAGGAGAATTTTTGTTGAGCTTTCCCATGAAAAACAATATTTTCAAATGCAGCAGGTCAGTCTTAAAACTTACTACTATTTACACTGTATGTGATATACAGTGAGAAGACTACACCAGAATATTAAAATACAGTTTAGAAAAAAATAGTTTTCTAAAGTAGTTTTCACAACTCCACACTGACATGCGCATTCAACACGATCTCATATAAATTTGTAACTATTTTGCGAGCTGGTTGATTCGTACAATCTTATTTGTACAATTTCATAAGATTTGCTATCGCACCAGTAACGTTAGGTTTATGGGTGGGGTTAAGGAAGGGGCTTAAGTATTGATATTTTTTAATAATCGTTTGTTTTTTTATGATTGACATTGTACAAATTCATGCGAATCAGCCACCTCATAAAGTAGTTATGATTTCCTATGATATCACCTTGGAATGATTCTATGTCATTTTTTCCACCTAACCTGTGCTGTCTGTCCTGAGACTGTTTTTAATCACAATATGCCCAAAAGCACAATGTCTAAATTTGGCCGGTCTATCCGCAGCACTGTGTTTAATCTCAAAGAATCATCCTTCAACCCGGTGAGCAAATAAAGTTAACTATACATGGTGTGAAACGAATGCCCCTGAGAAATCTTTATTTTCATTTACGTGACCTTCATCACACTTCCTGTTAAACTGTGCGTGCTCTTTCCATCCATGAGGACTTCGATTTGACCGTGTTCAAAATCCACACCCTGTGCATGCCCTGTATACTTATGCTCTGATTTGTCTCTATTTATCCATCTCCGGCTGTATTTTTGTTTCTTTCCCACTGACAGTATCAATTATCTCGATGCTCGCTCACTGATCAAATGCTTCTTCTGTTTAAAATGCATGTCCCCATTTAGACGTCATGTGCGTGTTAAATATTCAGATTGGTTTTCCTTCGTCGTGCCAGCTAAATGGCAGACATTAGCCATACATTTGACACAGTTCTGTAATAATACTTTGCATGCAAAACAGAGTCTCCAGCAGCGAACAACTTGCTTTGTTGTTTATTTATATCGCAGCTTCATGCGTGGCCACAATACAAAAGCTATTCTCTACGTTCGTGCACTTCAATCATGTTCTGGGTTTAAAAAATCCTAGGGATGTCAATAACAGCAGACAATATTTTTGCTGTTTACATTTGTAAAAGAAAGCAGAAACTGTTTACAGTTGTATGTTTATAATGTACAGTATTGGCCATATTTGTACAATATCTACTTTGAATGTTCCCCTGCTGAACCATCAACGTGGACGATGTTAAAAAGGGAAAAACATTAGTTCTGATGAACAGAGCTCTGACCGTGTCTCATGACCTCTGATTATAATAACGACACAATACAGAACCAAATGATCATCAACTCATTAAACAGGTTATAGAGTCAACAGCTGTAGTGTGATTCCATTCATTAAAACGGTGAGAATATTTCAGTGAATGTAAAATATTTTGCTTTGAGGTCAACAGTTCATGTGTTGGAGATTACTGGTTAGCAGGGAATGTGCTCATAAGCTGAGCGGTTAGAACGGGCCTAGTGATCCTATTTGCATAAAATAGCAGATGCTGTGAGCGTTTCTGCTCCGTCGAGCTCGTGGTTTTCTTGTATTTTCTAATCGCGTCGTGACCGTGAACAGCTCTTATGCAGACAAAGTACCCGAGCGCTAATTATGTGAACGCAGTAGCACGAGACAGCCGCAATCAATCATTAGTTTAATTTCAGGTCTGCCGTTTATTTATGTAATTAACATCGTAACATAATTACAGCGTTAATCATAACATCATTACATCACTGACAAAAACGAGCTCAGGTGATGCAGAATGAAATACAATGATGCAAACTGAACAAGAAACTTTTAAACATTTAAAGATAAGTCTGATTATGATGTACATTGTAACCCATTAGGCTCTGTATCCAAATGGCTCCTCTAAACAAACTTGAGCGTGCTCTGAGCATCAGTGGTTCGGATGAGTTTTCACTCTCTTTTATCTAAAACAGCAGAAGTCAGTGACCTCAATCAATGAACCTTTGTACAACTGGGCAAAATTATCACTTGTGACGAAGAGAACAAATTTGCTGCTAATCTCCTCCATTGCTTCCCCTATGGGATTTTCATTAGCCTGACATTGTGTCCACAGCAGGAAGCAAATGAGATGTCATGCAACCTGGAGCACGGAGTCCTGAGTGGTCCGGTGATAAATGAATCATTGCAGGACAAAAATGGCCGAGCATTTTTGAACCGGGGTGACTTTTGTGCAGGGTGTGAATTATTGGGTTTATTAAAACAATTCTTTTTTTATATACTTTATATATGCATTCATTTTAATTAGATTTGCATACTGTATGTTCAGTAAGAAATGAATCAGAGCACATATTTGCGCCATGCAGTTAGAAATATATTCATGCGAATAGCAATCGCATTTGCCTGCAGATGTAACCACAGCAACAGTAGCCTCAAGCATTTCCCATTCATTTAGGATCATTATCTGACTCTAACAAAGCACAAACATTGTCATTACTAAACGCTTGTTACTTTTGGAGATTTACGTACGTAGAACAAAAACTTTTCAGTGTCTAAAACAGTCAAGCAAAATCAATCTCAAGTGAAAGTCACAAAAAGTTACTCTTTAAAAAAAACTTGTCATTTGAGGATTCATTATGTCATCATGTTCTCTTTAAAAACAAAACAGGTTTGTTTTAAACAAAGACTCTAAGAAACAACTCATTTGTCTGGTAATAACAGATGCATATCAGTACATCACTTAAAATCCCAGAACTGTATGGGGGGTCAAATTCTGAGAGATGCTCACATGCAACGTCCTGCTGTGGCTATACACATTGTGCTGCAAAATATCCATCTAACCTCAAACTCCTTGTGCCTCTCTGAATTGCCATAGTAACAGAGATAAAGATCAAGTCTGTATAGATGCATTCATACAAAGCACAATGAATACTGGCCAAGCTTGTTAGTGTTACCAGACAGCGTATTTGTGTTAGAAACTATTGGCCGTCGGATACGAGCTGACAACAATTATCAGAGACCTAGATAAAAAGGCCTGTATCGATAGACAGACTTGAGGTTTACAAAAGAAGTGGATTTGCATTTAATGTTTACAACCTTTCGAGTCTCCAGCAAACCTGTAA
Source organism: Triplophysa dalaica (assembly GCF_015846415.1). Classification (NCBI taxonomy): domain Eukaryota; kingdom Metazoa; phylum Chordata; class Actinopteri; order Cypriniformes; family Nemacheilidae; genus Triplophysa; species Triplophysa dalaica. The sequence goes on from NC_079552.1 coordinate 4,457,087, forward strand.
ATCTGTCCAATAATAATATGCATCAAGAAAACATAAAATTTAAGATAGTACAGACTATGAGGCAAAGAGGAATTGGAAATTTTACAACCGATTTACTGCTGTATGGAGAGTGAAATTGTTTGTTGTTGATATTAGAAGCTGTCAGGTGTAGCTACAGCAAATCTCTAATGCTGTTTATCACTGCAGGAATAATGGTTGCCTTAGGACTGACTTGTGTAATGAAGCTTTTCTCTGCGCTGCTGTTTACAGGGATTAGCTTTATTTTCATATATGTGTTCTTATGTACATATTTTGCATCCTTAATATTATAAAATAACTGACCAAGTGAACTATGATAAGCTCTTTTCCACAAAGGCTTTAACCACTTTAAGAAATATTGAACTTCATATAAGAATTATTGTGTGACAGAGCTTGTGTTCTCAAGTTCAGAGATGTTCACAGAGAGAAGAGTAAAGCTCATAAACCTAAAAAAACTAAATCCATTGAAATGCGTATTGTTGCTCTTTAGACGGTGATTGAGTGTATGCCTACCGGTGGTTTATTAAACAGGCAACACTGACATCTAGCGAAAGAAATAAGAAATTACAGTTATGTTTTCTTAATAGTTTGAGTAGGCTATTTTTATTATAATCTTTAGCAGTTTGTCATAATATGATGAATAGACAGACACATATTCTCACTTTTCTCGATGAAGTGACTGGCAGACTGATCTCAAAAGTAGGCTCTATATTTAATAATCACGTTTGAAAAAATAATCACATATCATGAAAAAATGAAGCCATTAAAAATAATCAAATTAAACATATTAACTTTATAAAAAAGAGTGACAGGAATGCATCTGGCCATCTGACCTTTTTTACAGAAACATTCTTTATTCTGTATACCGATGTGTCTGGTAGGCCAACTTCGGTTGGAAAAAACGACATAACACCCCTATAATTACTCAATTATAAAGGAAATATTATAAGTATGGTTTTACACTGCCACACCCCTATTTTTTATTAACACAAATATACGCCCTTGGTTAGAATAAAATGCATATAATTATTCATAAATAATCAAACTAAAACTACATCGTGTACACCTCAGGGAACCTTACTAGACCCCGTCTAGATATAAATACATGTTTGTTTGTACTTCTGCTGAAAAAGCCAAGAATATCAAAACAAATATCGTACCCTTATTTTGAAATCTATACGTCACAAACGGACACAAACTCTGGTACTCTTATTTTGGACTGAAATGAGAAGCATCTGCGGGTCTACTAAACCACATGCAGGTATTGATAGATTCTCTTAAGTTTCTTCCTTGGATATATTTATCATTCGTGTTCATATTAACACTAAATTACGCGGTCTATGGAGCATTCAGGTGGTTTACTCTTTTTTAGGATGTGTTTTACATACAGGACGATAGATGTCGCTAGAGGTTTTCAACATTGAGCACTTTGGCCCGTATGGCTCATCCACACCGCCATGTTAGAACGGGCAAAAAACATATACACGGGAACTGGAGAGCTGCGTGTTTTCTAGAGAAAAGGGACTGCAACGTGTGCTTCTTACCTTTGAAATGATTCAGTGTCATAAGGAATTGTAAAATGAATACTTCTCATTTAAAAACAGAAAAACGAAGCTCTTTATTTACAATTATGGTGGCTTTTACGCAGTGCTCGAATTGAAGGGGGACTGGGGGATCCAGGATCCCCCCCATAAGGCATTAGGGACCCCGCTTAAGAAGTTAAAAATGGACTTTGGGGGTCCCTCAGATATTTGTATTTGGGTAAAAATTATAATGACAAATGTGATTAAATTTATGCAATGGATGTGGTTCATTTTGTGAATTAATCTTTTACAATAATTTATATTACGTTTGTTTGTGGGCTTAGTTGTCTTTAAATTTGAAACAATCCGCCCCACATCTAAACACCGCTAAGTGCAGGACATTGAAAGAAGCCTGTTCTTCTATATTAGCCTGTTTTAAATATAATAGTATATAGTTTTGCATATTATTATCAAATATATTGTGAATTTTGTATCAATTGTATATTGGACCCCCATAAGACTTGGTTCAATTCGAGCACTGATTTTACGTCTATTATCAAAGCAGTAAGGAAGACATGTAACAGTTGTCAAGCTTTTAAATCATAAGACAAATATAATATTTATGTATAATATTTATGATAATAAGGATAAAAGAATAATGAATTAGTCATTCAATAGGCAATGGGGATAATGGAATAACGTTTTTAAAAACAGTACAAAACCATCAATGGAGTGAATGGGAGTATGCAAGTGGGTTTATAGATATTTAGTCTAAAAAAATCAAATAACAGAATGTATTTAAAAAAATATATAACTTGGTTTTAGTCTAGTTTCAAAGAAGTTTCAGAAGTCTAGTTTCAAATGTTATCATAACCACATCATCATGCACATTAAACACATTATAAGCAAAAGATACTTTGCTGATTTTTATGTGCTGTGTATTCGCATGTAGTCAAACAAAAGCTTTATAGTAAAAAGACTGAGATAGAAAAACATTTTAGAAAAAGAGAGATAGAAAGAGGGATATGATAATAACGTATTGCTGTGAAGAAACTACAACTTAATTTAGGCTTTTGATGTGCTAGTTTAAGACTCTTAATATGTGTAATGTCCCACCCTATCCTTTCCCTGAACTTTAAATAATTCAAAGCACAAAAAATGTAATACGTTCGAAAATAAATGTATGAAAATATTCCATGAACCAAAGAAGATATATTGAGAATGTTTCCATTGTTTAGTGTCCATACAATGAAAATCAAGGAGCCAATGTTGTTTGATTACCAACATTCTTCAAATGATCTTCTTTGGTGTTCTGCAAAGGAAAGAAAGTCATACATGTTTGGAATGTCACAAGTGTGAGCAAATTATGAAATAATTATCATTTTTGGGTAAACTATCCTATTAAATTGATCATCATTAATCTCAAAAATGAATGTTCAGAATTATTTTCAACTGCAGCGTTCCCAAAGACAGAGCAGGCATTGTCTTACATCCATTTTGCTAGGGAAACTTTTTCATCATGTATGCACAATTATTCTGTTAATGAGAGGGTATATCTGACTCTCCTCTGAACAAAGCAGGCCTGTTCGACTAAAAAGCTTTTCCGCAACAAGCATGCCAAAGTCATGAACACATGTTTCCTTCTAACGCTCAAAGTATACTTTTTTTTAATTAGCTGTCAATGTTTTTACTTTGTGAACATGTGCCTGAAATGTTTGCATTAAAAACTGAGTCCAAAATTTGACCCCCAGTTAAATAGTGTACTTTGAAAGGCAGAGCATACCATACAAATACGTTATATACGTAATATTATATCATTTAGATCTAAGAATGCAGAAAGTCTTGTTTTGTGTTTTGGCAAAATGGTACAGAGAGTCAAAAGGTGTGAAAAAAAAGCTGGCTGAAATCTTGGTTAACATGAGTATCATTTTACACTGGCCCCAGCGACCATATTCACAGCATTGTACTACCAGGATTACCAAATACTTTGTGGGGTAAATTACACATTTCTGCCATCAGCTATGTGGACTGGCAGCAAGAGGGAAATTGGTATTTCCACAACTCTATAAATAGACTTCACATCCTACAGGCTGCACTCTGCCACACTCTGCTTTAACAGAGCACCAATTCAGACGCCCTCCGAAACAGGATGTGACTTTCCTTTTGCCCATACTGTGATTCTGTCTCATAGCCTAGGGTGCAGGTTTTATCATTTAAAGCGATTACTCACTGAAAAATCTTTGAGGGAAGGCATGGCCAAGTACTCTGTCTTAAACATCTTTACATGAAAAGCCAGTTATAGGAACAACCATCACATTTAATGTATTTAAAAAAATCTGTATTAAAAATTAGAGTATTTTAAACTGTAGTTGCAGCCATTCTTTTTGTTTCATAATAACAGTGCACATGAGGTTCATGTATAAACTATTTAATAACAAAAATCTTTTTTCAATCTCGATTTTCTTTTTAGATGAAACAGTCTGTTCATTGCTGGTTGTACAGTGTTTCTTTCCCTCACGTGAGCAACATCACAGAGAGGAATGTGTCTCTCAGCATTATATGGAGAGCTTGTGGTTAACAGTCCACATGTGCAGGCCTGCTCTCACTAAAGTTCTGCAGACATATCTCAGGAATTAGACGCCCACAAGAACTGATGAACTTATTAAGTCACAGGAAACAAAGCCAACAAAAGACACACTTGGAAGATGCTGTGAATGAGTCTTGATCCTATGTTTAAGATATTATCAAGTCTACGTACATTTCCATTATTTTAATCACTGTTTTCTGTACTACAGAACCTAACATTACATAAATGTTTTTGTTTTACTCACCGGTCTATTCTTGTAACATCAACTACTACGTTTCAGACACACCCCAAACAACATAATCCCAAAACCAACCATGGTTGGTTGATTTACATGTCGGTCAGACACTGTCTTCCTGTCTGTGGGTGGTTCATGGACACAATAAGCTACAATGTGGACCAAACTTTACACCGCAATTCAAAAGCTATATGTTAGACAAGTCACTAATTTAAAGTTAGTGAGAGAGAAAGAGCAGAAGAGAATGAGAGCGACAGGGGGAGAGAAACTGACTTTCAGACAGTTGAGCTCCTAAACGGCAGGAAGTGCAATAGTTTGTTTAAATACCCCTCGGCCAGCATGGAGAGATTTGGGTGTTGGTTAATGACAATTTCCCAAGGAACTCTACTGTTATAAAGAAGCATAATGCTCTGTTAAAGGGATAGTTCACCCAAAAATGAAATAGACATTTTATTACAATGTCAAAAGTACCCCAGAATTTTTTTTCTTGTCGATGGGGTCCAAAAACTGTTTGGTTATAAGCATTCTTCCAAATATCTTTCAGTGTTCCTCAGAACAAAGACATTTATACAAATTTGTAACGAATGGAAGGTGAGTAAATGATGAGAGACACATCTTGGCATTTTCTTAACAAATTTCATGGTGCATTCTGGGTTGTTTAAAACAGTATGGAAGTACATGCTGCAGTTCCCATATGCAACATTTCTTGTAATAGATTTTTCTTGTAAGTGTAACAATGATATTAATACTCACACATATCTTTCAGAAGGAGACAATGGAAAATAATTCTTAAGCAACATGAAAACATCATGCTGCTCATATAAATACACACACACACCCACACACTTCGTCATTTACAGACATTTGACATAATGACTTCCTGAATTAAGGAAGTCGTAAACAAGAGGGTCTATTTTTATTGAACATGTTTTTCTTCAGAAAAACAACTGTGAAACAGTACACACAAATGAAATGTCAGCTTTTCTTTTTTTATTGACTGTTTGCTAATAGTTACATATAATATTCGATTCTAAAATATTATTGTCAGACAACTGTTAAATGTGAAGTGATGTAATTTGTTCTTGTATTGTCAAATAGTAAAGCACATGTACACATGCTGTGTTGAGTGATTTTGAAAAAGGGCTGCTTTGTCGAAACTTTGATACGTTGTTTCATCAAGCAACAAACTGCTTTTTGGGTTGTCAGGTACTTTACAAACTTCACAATGGTTAGAAATATATAGATCTGAAGTAACAAAAACGTACAAATAACACAGACATTTTTGCACGACTGCACGTACAAAGCTCTTTAAATTACTGTATAAAAGGCCACAAACAAACAAACCTGAAAGCCTGAGGCAAGAGTTCTCTGCTTTAAGAGAAATGAAAATGTTTTCAGGTCTCCATAAGCTTGCCGAGTGCAACCAGAGTTAAGGCTCCTCGTCCCTCAGTAACAGGACGTCCTGAGGGTCTCTGAGGCGCTGCTGGCTTTTTACACGACGGTCTGCTCCCCTCGACATTTCCTACAGCAACCGTAGATGGCAGAGAGCAGGTAGACGCTGGCCGTGAGGCAGGCGAAGACTGAGGCAGTGAGGTAGACCTTGTACAAGCAGTGATGTTTGTAGAGCTCCAAGTTGCAGTAAGAGTTCTTTTCCGTTTTGTAGATCATGATCCCAACTGCAGACAGATACAGCGCCGTGGCCGCAATGTCATGTATCACGTTGCTTAACAACCAGCGGTCTCCTCCCACGATGGGAACAAGGTCTTGTTTGTCCAGCAGCGTAAGGATGAAAATGGCCAACGTTAGGAGCCAGAAGAACACAGCCACGAAAAGGACGAAGTGAATGGAGCCCTCATACTTGTTTGCCGCGATGGTGACCCAAAGCCCGGCTCCAAGCAGGATCTGAAGGACTCGTACAATCCCAACGAAGCTCTTGAGGAATTCCTGGAAACTTCTCCTCACCTGTGGCTGAGGGGGCATCTCCTCTTTGTTAAAGAAGTCTTCTGGTGGGTCTTTAGGGTGGGGGCTGTTTGCCTCAACAAACAGGAAGAAAAAGAAAACTGGAGGAGGGAAAGCAGTTGATGGGGGGGTTTAGATTTAAGATAACACTCTGAAATGTACAGAGAGTGACTCTTTAGCGGAGCTCCGGGGTTTTGAAATGACTTTTCTCTGCTTCTTCTCTTCCGTTTCCTATGTGGAAACTGCAGCGTTGTATCTCCCTCCCCCTCTTTTCCAGCAGAGAGCAAGAGGAGGAGGAGTGGAGGAGAAGGCTGGACTTATAGACAAACCCCCTCCTGCTCCTCTTCCATCACTGTGTCTCACTCATCTCAGCTGATATTAGAAATCTTGTGTGTGGTGTAATTTTTTTTTCTTAATTAACAGTTATGTTGCGCTTTCAATCAAAAACATTTGAACTTATTTAAAACAACATGCGTTTAGTTGAAATTCTAAGTGACATGAGAAATTAAGTTTATAACTACGATTAGAGAGGAAATTTAGAGTTTCAACAATAACTCTGCCCTGAAAAATAATCAGTGGAATAAACAACATGGCAGTTAAAAATCTATCTTCCTGTGGATCTAATTTTCCACTTAATAAGTCTCTTTATTTGTGTGGTAAAGGTAAATCTGAGAAAATCCATTTAAAGGACAGTTCATCCACAAATAAAATTTGTTTATGAATTACTTACTCTAGTTGTTCCAAATCTGTATAAATGTATTTGTTCTGATGAACACAGAGAACGATTTTTGAGAAGAATGCCTGTAACCAAACAGTTCTTGGTCACCATTGACTACCATAGTAGGAAAAATGAAATGACAATGCTAGTCAAAAGTGCACCAGAACTGTTTGATATCCTACATTCTTCAAAATATCTTTATCATTCTTCTAATTAATTATCAAGTTATTTTTCCTACTTTGGTAGTCAATGGGGTCCAAGAACTTTATGCATACAAGCATTCTGCAAAATATGGTGGCTTTTATGTCTATTATCAAAGGTATGTGGATGGGCAGGAAGGAAGACAGGAAACAATTGTCATGCTTCATTCACTAAAGAAATAAGACAAATAGAATATTTATGTATAAAATTTATAATAAGGACAAAGGAATAATGAATTAATCATTCAATTGTTATAACAATATAACAAATTTTTATAACAATTATAATAACAAATAGTGCACGTGAAATCCATATATAAATTATTTTATAACACATTTGTGGAAGAAAATTGTTTAACTGTCAAAAGCTGAAGTCAGACCACATCACCCAATGACCTCACTGATGTAGATATGTTTTAAAAAGAAATTGAGAGATAGTTCACCCAAAAACTAAAATTTGCTGTTTATGTTCTCTGCCACCCGAGACGTAGGACAATGAAAAATAAAGTAGATTTTTTGGTAAATCTGCAGCTCTCTGTGCTTCATATTACGGGAATATATGGTGTCCACATGTCTAAGAGTTCCTAAAGAACATAATTTAAAAAAAGCAGCTCTTGGCAACATGTTGACGTCTAATGGAGGGTATCTTTCGTTATTTTCATAAAGCTAAATGTCATATTGAATAATATTAGCCATTCTGTACAGCCTCAACACTCCCCTTATGCAGGTGGGGCTAAACGCACCAATTGTGGTATGCAATCTTCCACCAAATACTACAAGAAGAAGATCGCGATTGTGTGCAGTGGGGTACAGTATGGCTAATATTATTAAAAATTACGTTCAGTTTTATGAAAATATCGAACGATTCGCTTCACAAGACATAAACATGTTGCCAGGAGCCACTTTTTTGGAATTATATGCTTTGTGAACTCTTAGACAAGTGGAGTCCATAGACTCCCATAATATGAAGCACAGAGGGCTGCGGATTAACCAAAAATCTTCTTTATGGTTCTACTCAAGAAAAAATGTCACCTACGTCAAGGATGACCTGGGGGTGAGTAAATAAACAGCAAATCTAAATTTCGGGTGAATCTAGACTTTAATAAATCCATATCAGTTCTGCTTTGATATCTTCAACATTACTGGGAACTCTATTCATTGGATGTTGGAACAGGGATGTTGGAATTTGTTCCAATTGACCCTTCGCCAAGCCATGCCCGAAAACTGCCATAGGCCAATCGTGGTTCAGCAACCATAACTAGGCGCGGGAGGTCTGTCAAGCTTTCGAGCGAGTGAAACATGCCGAAGCGTTGTGCGTATGGATTGTGTAAATCTGATAGCCAGTATCCTAAAAGTTTTGACGGGGTGGTGGAATTTTTTCCCTTCCCAAAACTTAAAACCCAATGGGAGTAATGCCAGACGTGGATCAAGCAGTGTGGAAGGCCTCATTCACAACTAAATGTCAACAGGATTAAGAAAATATTTGAACTTAAAATAAGATGATTAAAGGCAAGACGGAAATTTGTTTGTGTTGTTGATGATGTATGGCTCAGCTCAGCATCTCAGGCTCTTGCCAGGTCCAAGGCGTAGATTAGACCCACGACGTGTGAGCAGTAGCCTGGCGCGCTAAAAATATAAGCGGGAGAATGTTATCATTGCAAAATGGTCAGGTTTATGTCTTGTGTTAATACCACAAGATTTATGGATAAACTGTTTGATTTAGAATTATTAGATTATTTTCACAAATTTCACTTCCCCTGTTGTTCATGAACAAAGCTTTTCCTCAATTTGTGTGTTTCACATTTGAATGGTCAGCGTACGAGGCGGCTGCTGCTTGCTCTAGGACCAATAGGCTTTAGCTTCAATTTTGATTAAATTATTTTGTTATCGGTTGCATATTATGTTGCATATATTATTTCCCAAAGGTACTCAGTGGGGTTAAGATCTGGGCTTTGTGGAGACCAGTCAAGTTGTTTCTCACAACACTCACTAAACCACTTTTATGAACCTCGCTTTGTGGGCAGCATTCTAAAATTTGAATAAAAAATGACCCAGCTTTAAGTGCACAAAAGTTTAGCGGCATCTAGCGGTGAGGTTGCAAATGACAACTAACGGCCCTCTTCACCCCTCCCTTTCAAAGCACTACGAAGCCAAATCCTAGTCTTGGCCTGCATAATATGTTACATGGTTTTAATCAGTTAATGACATCCATGTGTTTCTGTCAACACATGTCCGCTTTCACCCCCCTCGACTTTCCCAAGAGGAATTCACAGTGCTTCATGTTTGGCCCGAAGTTCTGTTGAATGATTATCTGGTCAGATGTAATTCATTGTATATTGGCAACCAATCTGTGTCCATCTGTGATACTTAAAAAGGGTGTGGTGATGTTTTTAAAGAGATAGTTCACCCAAAAAGGCTATTATTTTATCGTTTAAACACTCTCAGGTCATTCCAAACTTGTACGACTTTATTTGTATTACAAAACACGATGAGAAGATATTTTGTAAAACATTGGTAACCAAACAACGGGGGTTACATTTGACTTCAATTGAACAGTATGAACACAAAACCACAGAGACATTTCTCAAAATATATTCCTTCGTGTTCCACTGAAAAAAATAATCATACACCCCTAAACAACATAAAATCAAAACCAACCATGGTTGGTCGATTTACATGTCGGTCAGACACTGTCTTCCTGTCTGTGGGTGGTTCATGGACACAATAATCTGCAATGTGGACCAAACTTTACACCGCAAGTCAAAAGCTATATGTTTAGACTATGTCACTGATTTAAAGTTAGTGAGAGAGAAAGAGCAGAAGAGAATGAGAGAGACAGAGAGAGAGAGACTGACTGCTTCAGACAGCTGAGCTCCTAAACGGCAGGAAATGTCTTTAAATTCAATATTTTGTTTAAATTATTATTTTATGTATTCAATTAGAAATTTGGGTGTTGGTTAATTACCATTTCCCAAGGAACTCTACTATTTCTACTATGGGGTCCAAGAACTGTTTGGTTATAAGCATTTTTCCAAAAAAAGACATTTACACAGATTTGGAACAATTTGAAGGTGAGTAAATCATGAGAGAATTTTCATTTTTGGGTGAACTGTCCCTTTAAACCTGACATTAAAATGTGAATAGAGCCTCAGAATAAAGTGCCTTAGAAAATAGGGTCAATGCTGTAGTTCTGCAATAAAAGATATTTACTTATTTCATAAAAAGTATTTATAAATTGGTATTTATGTATACAGTAGTGGCAAATAAGTGTAAACAAATCCAACCATTAAAATTATGTTACATTTTCTCCTCTTAAAACTGCCCACTCTTTACCTAACGCTTTGCACATTCTGGGCATTTTCTCAACAAATTTCATGGTGCATTCTGGGTTGTTTACAACAGTATAAATACATGCCACAGTTCCCATATGGCACATTTCTTTTAATACATTCTTCTTGTACGTGTAACAATGATGTTAAAACTCCAATCGATCTTTCAGAAGGAGACAATGGAAAAAAAATGTTCAGCAACATGAAAAAAAATTATGCTGCTCATATAAATACACACACACACCCACACACTTCGTCATTTAACGACATTTGACATGATGACTTCCTGAGCGAAAGGAAGTCGTAAACAAGAGGGTCTATTTTTATTGAACAAGTACACACAAATGAAATGTCACATTTTCTTTATTTTGATTGACTGTTTGCTAATAGTTACATATAACATTTGATTCTAAAATGTGATGGTCAGACAACTGTTAAATATTTCATCAATATTTTTTTTTTTATAAGATGATCGACTCAACAATACATGTGAAGTGATGTAATTTGTTCTTGTATTGTCAAACAGTAAAACACGTGTACACATGCTGTTTTGAGGGATTTCGAAAAAGCACTGCTTTGTCATATCAAAACGTTAAAAAATGCTACAAATTTGATATGTTGTTTCGTCAAGGAACGAACTGCTTTTTGGATTGTCAAGTGCTTTACAAACTTTACGATGGCAACAAAAACGTACAAAAAACACAGACGTTTATGCCCGACTGCACTGATACAAAGCTCTTTAAATTACTGTATAAAAGGCCACAAACAAACAAACCTGAAAGCCTGAGGCAAGAGTTCTCTGCTTTAAGAGAAATGAAAATGTTTTCAGGTCTCCATAAGCTTGCCGAGTGCAACCAGAGTTAAGGCTCCTCGTCCCTCAGTAACAGGACGTCCTGAGGGTCTCTGAGGCGCTGCTGGCTTTTTACACGACGGTCTGCTCCCCTCGACATTTCCTACAGCAACCGTAGATGGCAGAGAGCAGGTAGACGCTGGCCGTGAGGCAGGCGAAGACTGAGGCAGTGAGGTAGACCTTGTACAAGCAGTGATGTTTGTAGAGCTCCAAGTTGCAGTAAGAGTTCTTTTCCGTTTTGTAGATCATGATCCCAACTGCAGACAGATACAGCGCCGTGGCCGCAATGTCATGTATCACGTTGCTTAACAACCAGCGGTCTCCTCCCACGATGGGAACAAGGTCTTGTTTGTCCAGCAGCGTAAGGATGAAAATGGCCAACGTTAGGAGCCAGAAGAACACAGCCACGAAAAGGACGAAGTGAATGGAGCCCTCATACTTGTTGGCCGCGATGGTGACCCAAAGCCCGGCTCCAAGCAGGATCTGAAGGACTCGTACAATCCCAACGAAGCTCTTGAGGAATTCCTGGAAACTTCTCCTCACCTGTGGCTGAGGGGGCATCTCCTCTTTGTTAAAGAAGTCTTCTGGTGGGTCTTTAGGGTGGGGGCTGTTTGCCTCAACAAACAGGAAGAAAAAGAAAACTGGAGGAGGGAAAGCAGTTGATGGGGGGGTTTAGATTTAAGATAACACTCTGAAATGTACAGAGAGTGACTCTTTAGCGGAGCTCCGGGGTTTTGAAATGACTTTTCTCTGCTTCTTCTCTTCCGTTTCCTATGTGGAAACTGCAGCGTTGTATCTCCCTCCCCCTCTTTTCCAGCAGAGAGCAAGAGGAGGAGGAGTGGAGGAGAAGGCTGGACTTATAGACAAACCCCCTCCTGCTCCTCGTCCGTCACAGAGTTTCCTGTAAAAAAATGTTTCTTAATTAACAGTTCTGTTTCGCTTTCAAGCTAAAACAATTGAACTTATTTAAAACAACATTCGTTTAGTTGAAAATCTAAGTGACATGAGAAATTAAGTCTATAACTAAAATAAGAGAAAAATTAGCGCTAAAATGTAATTTGTTGTTTATTTATTATTGTTTTCATGCAGAATATAGACTGGCAAATATCAACACAACATACCACAATGCCCATTGTTACAACTTACCCCACAGTGTGTCAATCTCAGCACATTATTATGTCTTTTTAGAAACCAACTTATAAGCCTGCCCTGAAAATGAATCAGTGGAATAAACAACAAATGACAGTAAAAAACATTTCTGTGGTTCATATTGTGTACTCGGCCAAAACGGAATTTCGTCAATAAGTCTCTTTATTTGTGTGTTAATGGTAAATCACAGAAAATCCATAAACACACATTAAAGGGACTGCCATGAATTACTTACTCTAGTTGTTCCAAATCTGTATAAATGTCTTTGTTCTGAAAGATATTTGGAAGAATGCTTGTAACTGAACAGTTCTTGGCCACCATTGACTAAGAAATATTTCTATTGTAGTCAAAAGTGCCCCAGAACTGTTTGATTCCCTATATCTTCAAAATATCTTATTTTGTGTTCAACAGAACAAAAAAAATAAGTATCAAGTAATTGTTCCTACTATGGTGGTCAATGGGGTCCAAGAACTGTGTGGATAGAAGCATTCTTCAAAATATCTTCTCTGTGTTCATAAGATCAAAGAAATGTAAACAGAAAGGAACAACTCAAAGGTGAGCAAACAATGACAGAATTTTTATTTTTGGGTGAACTATCCCAACCCTCACCATATTTGGACATTAGATATAACCTTATGTGCACTCAGTAAATGAGTGTGACAGAAGCAGGAATTCGAAGCACTTCGGTCTCTGCTAAACTAAACAGTCTTATCACTGCTGGTATGTGTTGTCCATGAAATTAATGTTTTTCATTCTTTCACGGTTCATGACCAGTCTGACAGCTGAGATCAGGGGCTGGATACCGTGACATCAATAAATACAGTATACCCATAAAACTACGTGGCTATACAGTTGACCGCCCCTTTAAAGATTCTGGCCACACAGTAACCTAGTGGGCAGGGTTGGTTTTAGATTCTTATTGTGATTTATCTCTCATTTCCTTTAGGGAGCAAAATGTAACTGCAGCTATGTTGCTGTGCCCTTCCAGAAGGATCAGAAAGCATTTCATTGAGAATATCACATAACTTTCATTTGTAGTACAACGTTCAGAAATAAAGTGTATAAAGCTTAAACTGGATGAATGTATGGAATAGATATGGAGCACACTTTATTTAGTCTAAATGAACAGTGAACATGATGAAAAGAAACGTATGAAAAAGAAAACTGGTCTTTGAGAATTGTTTTAGTCGAGTTAACTATTTGAATGTTCTCCAAAATATGGACAGCCTCGAAAATCTTGGAACACAACATTACAATGACGTAATTTAAACAGCAATCAAATAATAATCAGAATCCTGGCACGTCTACAAAATATAGATTTCACATATTGTCAAATACTGTTGGAGGAACTGACCAAATCTGGGTCTTTCCAACATTGTATAATATCCAAGCAATGAGAAGATTCATAGTTTAATATCTTTAGTATGAGTATGACTAAGATGTCATTATATATATAGGCTACTGTATATGCGTGTCAGATAAAGGTCACATGACGAAATGCTCACTCTAAAAAGCTCAAAGAAATAATTTAATTTAAGACTTTTACATTTTCTTCCTTAAAATGTGTTAAATTGGCGGTGTTAGTCTTCTGCCACTAGATGGCAGTATAAGCACATGTAGATCTGACTACATCGTTTTGTTGATTGGACGAGAGCTACAATATAATTTCCAGAGCAAAAGAAAATCTAGGCGAGTAAACATTTTTAGATGATAATTGCATAGATAAGTATACAGCACAGAACACTCGTATTTAGTATACTGAACATTCAAATTCAGTAGGTATACTGTAGTATGCAGCTGTTTGTCTGAAGTCTCTGTTCCTGGCTAGAATAAAGGGCGAAAAAATTCATACAAATGTTAAAAATCTGTACAGGGATAATGTCCTCTAGTGAACCAGAAAATGTGCAAGTGTAGACAATAAAAAATTCTTCTGTATTTAATTTTTTTCAGTTGCAATTTAGAAAACAAATTCAACATGCTTTGATGCTGCAGATACAATATTTATTTAAAAATATGTCAGTTCAGCACACTACAATAACCATCTGTAATGCTCATGTTTATTAGGGGCCTTACATTATTAATAACTTTCTTTGAACTTTGTTACAAGCATATCCCTTCATGTATCTTGAGGGCTGTGTGTGTCTGATTATGAAAAATGGTGAATGCGATGGGACTCTAAACTTCAAAGTGATCCTCTGGAAAAGCCATTAAACTTTTTCTCTGCAGAACAGCCGCTGATCTCGGATGCTTCTGTCACTTTACCGAGGATTGGAGAGTATAGACCCCATCAGGTGCTCTTTCTCTGTCTCATTCTTACTGTCTCTCCCTTCTGGTGATAGAAGTCTATATTTATCCTGAGAGGGAAAAAGATGAGGAAGCAGAGACTCCAGGAGGCCCTCTGAGCTGAATAAATCCCTCCGGTAACTTCATGCCAGTGTCATAAACTCATACGCTCTATTACTTGTGATACTAGGCCATGTGCATTGTGTGGGAGCAATTTATCAAAACAGGGAATGAGAAGACTGCCAAGTCCAAATAAGCATCTGTGGATTTATGTATAGGCGTTTTGCTGGCTGGGGAAAAGGATTACACGTGTGCATAAACATGCAAACCAGCACACACCCGCACAAAAAAAACACTCACACACGTGCACAGCAAAATCTGTGGGACAGCTTGGAGGAAGTGAAATGAGAAGGAGACATAAGACATCTTGAGTGTACCTTATACTGTACTATGAGCCATGCAGAGACACTTTGGGTTACTAGCTGTGTTACCATAGCAACACTGGTACACCGTTAAGATGGCAAGAACCAGGACATCACAGGAAACAGATTAAGTGATTTAGTCAAAGTCATTTCCAAGTATGAAATTTGATATGATGTTTGGCCTTCACATAGAAACAATGCAACACAGAAGGAACAATAACCCCCCTGCTGACTGTACTGATGGCTTTCATCTCTATCAGTGGGACATTCTGGATTCAGATGGCATCCCATGAAAGCACAACCGCAATGTTTTAAATCACCAGCCAAAATACTTTTTTAAGAGGGCTACTACAAAGTACTGTCTATGACGTTTTGGAGAGGAATTATTTAAATGAGCAAAAAAATCTGTTATAATTGTGAGGGTCCTTATAATAGTGAAATACTGTACGACAAACTTGCGAGGACATTACATAAACGATTTGTTGAATTTTGTTGTAGGCTATACTCATTTGTGACCCTGGATCACAAAACCAGTCTTAAGTATCACAGGAACATTATTAGTAAAAGACAAAAATACATTGTATGGGTCAAAATTATTGATTTTACTTTTATGGCAAAATTCATTAGGATATTAAGTAAAGATCATATTCCATGAAGATATTTTGTAAATTTCCTACCTTAAATATAAAAAACTTTATTTTTGCGAGTGGATGGCCTGCCACAGTGCCCTTAACAACTTCAAAGGCAATTTTCTCAATATTTTGATTTTTTGCACTCTCAGATTCTGGAGTTTTAAACGGTTGTATCTCAGACCGATATTGTCATATTCTAACAACTCATACATCAAGTTTATATATTAAGATTATGTAAAACTCTTAATTTCGAAAAATTGACCCATAAGACTGATTTTGTTGTCCAGGTTCACATTTCATTTAATAAACAATTTCTTGAATGGGTCCCGTATCGGTAGCATTTGAAGACACCGTATTGTACATTGACATCTAGCGGTTGAGCTTGGTATTGAAGTCTAAATTCAAAATATCCCTTGCGAAAATTTACCATGGTTTTACTTAAATTAAAATTGAACAATCTTGGTTTACTACAGTTAAAAGTAAATCATTAAAAACGGGTAACTTTAGTAAAAAAATGGTTATCGCAAAATAACCAGATTTGTGATATTTTATGAACCGTGACGTTTTTATCTCGTTAGCATTATTGACCAGCATGTAAACAATTGTGACCCTGTGAAAACCCAGACTAAAGACTCATAATCTAGCATTAGTTTCAGTAAGATTTTAATCTTTAAAATGGCATTATTCAGTCAATCTTGGAGATTATGTTGTTATATATTTTCACAGAATTTTCTTTCTGTGGGATGAATTTGTGTAGAAAACAGTAAAAATACATTTGCTGGGTTTTCACAAGCAGGTTCACATTTAGCAATGAACAACGTGAAATTATTTAAAGATAGAAGTAGTTCTGGTATGAATGGCATGGAAAAGCTAATTTAGTAAGTAACTTTGTGTTCTGGTTATCATGAGAGCATTTTAATTGTTAAATAACATTTGTTGTTAGCGGCTTTTTATTTACCAATATTAATTAACAGACTTGATAAGTGGATGTCAAAATATAAAACAAACGGCCTAAAACATTTGATATATTTTACATAAATATATGGGCCATATTGATTAAATATTTATTATTTTCAAAAAACGTGATGTCTGGACCCCCTTTTGGAAGAAAAAATAAAGACTGGACCTCTTTGAACTTGAATTCGTTTCCAAATCAATGCAACAGCTGTTTTACACATCCACATCCACTCATTTCGCAGTGAAAAACACAAGCCACGCCCAATAGTTTTGTGTCAGAATGCGGATGTAAAAACTATCGCAACTTCCGGTTCGCGGGGACTTTAAGATGAAACCTTCTATAAAAATCAGAGCCCCAATGTAAAGATAGCCTATATTTTCACACAAATGTGTCGTAAAGTACGTATGTTTATTGTATCACACAATTCTGATAACACAATTAAATCATTTTCTTTTCACAGAGCACAGTCCATCTCTCCTCAGCACCAAACACATCAAACAAGAGCACATAATATACATTACTGAATGTAAAGTGCTGTCTGTGAAATTGGAAAATGTGAGCATTTGGACACACAGAGCTCGGGTCTCGGATCAGGGAGTCCAATTATCCACCTTTCTTCCTTTCCCATCTGGAAGCAGGTATGCAAAACAGAGATTTGTGACTTTCCACCGCTTAATGGATGTTAAAATCAGTCAAATCAAAGGGATCTTATTATATGGCATAATACATTTGCATCACTCATTATAGGATTAACTTTATTAACTTTGTTTAACATTTTTTACCATGTTTTCAATTCATTCTGCAGACTTCCTCCATATCTGTTCAGAGAGTGTGGAAAAGGCTATGGATGGTCACTCCTGGTGATGAGATCCTTAAGCAAGAAATACAGAAGAAGGTCAGTTTGACATAACTGTGAGATGTTTCCAAAACTTATGGTCTCCACAGGCGAACAAAAGACAAGTGAGACATGCAAATCCCTTGAGAAATATTTTCGCAAAGAACCCGCTGTGGCTTTCTTTCTCTCTTAATCGCGCGTCATCTGCTGCGTTTGGCTTGTTGTTGTTGAATCCCAACAGGGGGAATTTGGTGGTGCAGTATTTCTTCTCTCTTCTACTGTCATAAAATGTACTAATTGACCGCCTGGACACCCAGCCAAACAGCAACTTCCATAATCAACACATCAAGTTCAATACATCCTACACACACATTTACCTTGAAAAGCCTCAAATGCATACTATAGATATGATCTAACCTACAGATTGAGTGCGCCGTCTGGCATCCAGCTGTCCCAAGGGCGGTGTCCTGCTAAGCTAAGGAGGTTCGGTCACTTTGACTTGATCGGCGGTTTTATTCAGGTTCAGATAATAAGTATATTTGTAATTACTTCAGACTGAGACTTGTTAAAAGAGATCACCATAGAGAATGGCTTTGCTTATATAACAAATCATAAAAAGTAATCACAAAAACATAACAACGTAAAGTCTTCACCACGAGGTTCGGCCTGGAACAATGACGAGAGTCTCTTTTTATAGTGTCCCACTGATACAGAGGGGCTATGTGGCAGTGTGTAGACTCCTTGTTTGGACTTACAAAAAACACTTCATCAAAACTGTGCTATACATTGTTTTTCCTACCTAAGCACAAACAATTCGCTGAGTGCGCAACACATCTTGCAACCGCAATGGAGATATCATCTTGGAGAACCATTAACACCTGACCTATGTTGCTATACAAAGCATAACACCTCAAAGTAAACTTTCCACCTCTCGATTAAAACGACTCTAATGTGTGCGAAAGTTTTACATATCGGTCTGGGGCTTTAAGCATTGGCTATATGGAGTTGCTATAAAATTATAATTAGTATCGACAGCCAGCGCTGATTCTTCAATCAGTGACAAAGAGTCAACCTTGGCTGTGGCATCCAGGTGGATGCTGCACATTGGAGATGCCCCCTTACCATGTAAAAGCGCTTTGAGTGCCCAGCCAGAAAAGCGCTATATAAATGTAATGAGGCAATTAATTAATTATTTCTAAGTTAGAACAAATGTTACTAGTTATTAAATTATCTCCTCAATGGCATCATTAACTTCTTATAGATCCATTCTTGTTTACGACTCAACTTTATCATTTGTGTAACTTTAGAAATTATATCATCCAAAGATGGCTGTTGCTTGGTCTTCCTCTCTTCTTTGATCCTCATTTTCTCTCGTTTTTTTCTGGAGAACTTGGACGATTAAATCACGCATGTCATAGTTGATGGGTTCATGGTGAAAGGACATTTCATTTTTTTAGTTCTAGTAGGTGCATTATACACAACACTACTTCTGTGAAAGCCACATTCCACTTGTTCTTCGTGATGGATAGCAAGTTTTAAAATTGAACTCCTGTTATTTTCAGAGTACTGTAATTATAGCTTGCTTCATATGTTGCTTCAGAGCTGAAAGCGGGTTTTCTGGTTTTTGGACTCGAGGGCCAGTTGAGAGCCCATCAGCACACAGCATCTTTGGTAACATGGCAACAAGGATAGCTGCTGTGCTGACCCAAATACAACTGTGTCGACATCAATTCGGGGCGAAAACAACCACAAAGGACAAGCCATAATTTTTATCTTTAAACATTAAGCATTGCATCCTCAAAAAATAAGTATGTCGTGATTGTTTTTGATTGGAGGGAGCTATGAAACTCTTAAAGGAAAGAAAACCCTGCACTCTCTTGAGCATTTCCAGTTCAAGCAGATAAGACAAAGGAAGATTCCTAATCCAATCCGTTTTCAGTCTACGATACAAAAACATCCGTACATACTGTAGGACGTCATTTCTAAAGTTGATAATAGTACTTTTACACAGCAGGTATACTACACAAAATATCTAGTGAGGAAGTAGACTGTCTTTGTACATAGATCTTTTTCTCATTTCTCTTTGAAGGCACAGAATTCTTTGAAATGTGTTACTGCGGCAAAGCATGATCTTTATTGTATACGGATGATAAATATGTTTTTACTTTCTTCTATCCATGGTTTCAAATTTGGGGCATTGTGATTTTCTTTCTGTAAAAAACACAGGACAGTAGTAAGATAAATCGGAGCTCTTTAGATGTCATATATTTTTAGCCACTATAGAGTGCTTGTATCTTGTAATAGGGACAATGTTTTTTTTTTGTGTAAACTGCTTCGTGGTGAAATAATGAGGAGTTGTTTACCAAAACCAATGCAGAGGACTTAATGACGAAGTAGTCTTTTTCACTGCTCACTGTATTTTTCTGTAACTCCTTGTATTGGTTTTCTTTGGCTTTTATCATTGTTCTCATTGCTAGTTAATACCAATACAGTTATTCTTTTTTCATTCATCTTTTACATAATTATATGTGAACTAATCAACATACATTATGTTGACAAATTACACCTTATTTAAGTAAAAACGGGTGTCTAACACTTTACAATGCACTATGTTGTTCGAATGCATTTCCCCTCAAGATCCACGCAGCACTGACACTCATCTACCGTTAGATGTCGCTGTACATCTGAAAACTACCGGAGGTGTGACAGCCGTTACTATTCTGGCGAGAATGTAATATGCCACGGCAGGAGCGCGTGAGTGTGGATGAGTGGGTCTGTTCAGTCCGTGTCTCTGTGTGCTTGTGATCAGTGGTCTTCTCTCATTCATGGGGATCATGCACGGAGATGGAGACCGGCTCGGACCCCCACGGAGGGACTGCCTGTGTTACCTGGGACCACCGACCACCTTGATGCCCATGTAAGAACTCACAATCTATATATAACGCAGCCTATGCATCTGCAGAACATGTGTCTCGTGATGGGATGCTGCTTCAACTCAGAATCACTTTGTTGTTAAGGCAGTAGTCGTGACAAATGTAAGGAGTAAAAGATGATTTGCCTTCCAAATGAAACAAATCAGCATAATAGTAACACATGGAGATTTGTAACAATTATTGTAGTTGCAAATTACGCACAGGTCTCTGGGTATTCAGTCATATGGGTTATCTTCAAGGCATGTTTAATGCATATAAAAATAAGTATAATTTTGCAGATAATCTGTGGCTATTTATTCATTTCAAAGTGAATAATGTACTGGATTTGGTAAGAAGATGGAGATAATTGAATATCTTTTTATACATGAAGAGTGAATGTTTTATAGGGTGTTGTAGGAGTGACGTGTTTTTTCCGAATCAGTTGCTGCGTAAAACTGAATAGTTAAAACCTCCATGTTGCCATAAAAACGACTTTGAATAATTTATTGAATGCACGCAAATCCTGGTAGTTTTTTCCATGAGTAGATGTAATTTTCATCCGTCACAATAATAAAGAATGTAGATGCCAGCTTTATGACGCGACGTGTTTTTGATGTAGATCGATGAGAACGGCAGATCTCACTGTTTAAATCCTAATGGATTTAAGATTTATGCCTATTATACAAAGTATACAAACCATTTTTATTGGTCTGAGTGGCAACTATGATGGGTACTATTGTTATCAAACAGATGGAATAAGAACATCATTAAAGGCGGGGTGTCCGATTTCCGACTTACGCTTGTTTAGACAAAGTCGGGTACCAGAACAACCTTGTAGCCAATCAGCAGTAAGGTGCACAGTGCACAGGATGGACATTAGTCGAGCTGACGAAAGCGAAAGATGGGGGTAGGGGTGTGTCTTTTTTGGTGATTGGTACATTAACAACGGGTATGAGAAATCGGACATCCCGCCTTTATGGGACCCAAATAAAACCACATAAAAGAAATAATGTTGTTGTTTAATGGTAAACGGCTAATGGTTCGTAATGGTATTTGTAACCATTAAAGTTGGTCTATCTTCATTGAGTCAGATTTAACGAAATGATGAATTTGATAGATTTGGATAGCTACATTTTTCTCAAATTGAATGGTGGTTTACTGTACCAGTAGTGTATTGCACTGTTATACTGTACCCGTCCAGCAGTCATGTCTGGTTATCATCTCAGCCGCTTTGGCGTGACGCCATTGGAGGGTGAAGATCGTGCGCTTACACGCACAAGCCATACTGGGGAGCTGGAAAAGCCTTTCAAGCCAAGTGTTTGTGTGAATGCTAGCGTTTAAGTTATTCTTATTGATCTTTCTGCCCACGGATGTAGACAAACTGAATCCCCATGTATTGAGAACGCTTGTTTGCGTGCAGCACTCCGACTGGCACACTTCGCCCTCTGTGCCAAGCACTCCAAGACAACGCGTTTCTAACTTTGCGTTCTTGTTCCCAGCGGTATGCGCAGATCCCCCGATGTGAGCCCCAGACGGCTGTCCGACATCAGCCCACAACTACGGCAGCTTAAGTACCTGGTGGTGGATGAATCGATTAAAGAGGACCTGAAGTCATCTCGGTCTGTAGAGGACATCAACAGCGCGTCCATAGAGGAGAGGATCTTGAGAATTACAGGCTATTATGGTTACCAGCCGTGGAATGCAGTTTATAAGAGTAAGCAATTTCTTTTAGCAGATGTGTTTATTTTGTTGAACAGTTTTGAGGAATCATCTATGGTTTTGAAGTTGCTTCAAAGCTTGTGATGGAGTGCTTGGTTTCTTGGATGTAAGCCGATTGATTATATTCTTCTAGGGTGGGTGAGATGATTGTTAATATACAAAAAGCATATTATAGAAAGTTTAAAATGAGTTTGGATGGTCTAGAATATTTGTTCTTGGTGAGAAATTCACTCATAGTGAAATCTTTTGTTATCTTGGCACATCTAAGCAAAGCTTAAGCTTACATTGATGATGTCTCCTGTGAAACCTTAGATGAGACAGATGCAAGGATACTAAAGTGTCTTTTCTCAGAAGATAAAAAGGTGCAGATGGAAGACATAAACAAAAGTTTCCATTTATTCTTATTTTGCTAATTGGAAAGCATGCATTTTAAGACATGTTTAGGATTTTCCCTTGGTTTCGAATGACTCTGCCCCGATAAATTCAACAATAAGTCCCTGATGTGATAGAGGTGATTTTTCTTGTTTTTTCTCCTTTGCTTAAAAACAGTGATTCTTCTCTGGGCAGGGCAACAAAGGCTAGTGAGCATTGGTATCTCGGATGTAACCATCCCTCCCCACCCCACCATTTCTGTTTATATCCTTTTCGTCTAACCGTTCCCTCTGGAGACAAGAACTTTATGAATGTGCAGGGACCCTTTGTGTTTAGAAACAGACATGGTTATGCCTGGTGAGCTTGTATTTTGGTCCTCATAAAAAGCACCAGCAGCCTGACCTTTTCTGTGAAACATGCTTGTCAGAAAACACTTCAATGTGTATTATTGAGTCATGTTTATATTTAACTATAACTATATTATGTAATAATAGAAATATTGACATCCTCCTACAGATGCTGCTCACCGGACTACAATTAATGCATCTCTCATTCTACATCCTTGTCAAATCTGTACCATTAGGCAAAAGACTGAAGCTTAACTTATTTTAAAAGGGGAGTTTATTGTAAGTAATTTTGCATACAATTCTCTGCCAGAAAAAACTTTGTTGATCACGTGGCACAAGGACACATTTACAGTATATGCTGAATTTAAAGTGCCTATTTTCTTGTTTAATCTACAGTTGGTCCTCTGTTGTGTATATACTGCCCAGAAAGGCATAAAATGAGTCTCTTGATTTAAGTGGAAGTGAATTGAGGTTAAACCAGATTGGATGTTTGTCCAGAGACTATATAGTTAATTAAAGGGATATTAAGCTTGTGTATGTAAGGAAACACAGGAACAGACGCCTTAGTGTCTGTACAGAGGCTGGAGCTAGTTGTCAAATTGGGAAGTTGTCACAAATGTGTGTGAATAAATTATGCTTTTCTCCGGGGTCATACTGTGAGTTTGTGTTGCCTAGCACTAATATACAAATAATAATGGTCTTGTCTGGATTTCTTTCACTCTTGTCTTCCCTTCGAACGGTAAACACTTCTTGACATACAGAACAGTGGAATGTGTCTGTTTACTCTCAGCACTTGTACATCATCAGTTTCTATAAACATTGGCTGATGTGTGACTGGTTGTGTTGCAGTGTTGTAAGCTTGTGTTAATAATGACTGGTTTGTTTGGTTTCATCACTTTTTAAACACCTTAAACGACGTTTAACTTTTTATTGAAACATTTATTTAATTTATTTGTAATATGTGCAAAAAGAAATCAGTGAGTTAAATACATTTTAGCGCATATAGTGGTGCTTGCTAAAGGGACAGTTTACCCGAAAATTATGTACATCATTTACTCACCCTCGAGTTGTTCCAAATCTGTATAAATTTCTTTGTCTGTTTGGAAAAATGTTTGTCACCAAACATTTCTTGGCCACCATTGACTACCATAGTAGGAAAAATGACAGTGGTAGTCAACAGTGCCCCAGAACTCTTTGCTTTCCTACATTCTTTAAAATATCTTTTTTTGTCCTCAACAGGACAAAGAAATTTAGAAGGCAAATTTTCCCACTATGGTAGTCAATGGTGGCCAAGAACTGTTTGTTTACAAGCATTCTTCCAAATATCCTGACAGAATTTTCATTTTTGGGAGAACTGCTCCTTTAAGGCATGTAACTTCATTAATGTTGTAACTTGTGATTAAGGAAACTTAACTTTGTCTTAACATTCTCATTTATTTGTGCTATGGTCTTAACTGAAATCTCACATCAAGTGGCTTATTAAAAAGTGTGGCGGATATTTTTTCCAAGCATCAAATATCTTAGACTTGCAGTAAAAGAAGACATACATCTAGGACAACCCAGCATACTATAGATGTGAGAGCAGAGTTTTGTTAAAACAAAAGTCAGTCTAGTTTTTCATCGTATTTGTAGAATACAAATGAAAGAATATGAATAATTATTTCCTATTTGTTTACTTTTTTACTGTTTATTTTGTCATTTATTCTTATTTACCAGAACAGATGTTTTAAGTTTGGGCTTTAATAATGCACTGCATTGTGCGTGGTAATATGACAGTATCATTTACACTTTTACTTGTATGTGATATCATTTACCAGCATGTGCCATATCTGTCACTCTCACCCTTCAATCAAACAGGATTTCAGGGACTAAGAATAAAATTGGCCACGCTTTGCTCTAGGGGGAAAGGACTGTGGAGGCAAGGAAGGACATATAAAGTATATTGTTCCTTAATGGTCTTTCTGCGACTATAGAGACATATCTGGCTGCATATCACAGGAAATTGAATACAGACTTGATTCCTGTTAAAAAGGTCATGTCAAAATTATACAGGGTTGCTTTTGTTGTTTTTATACATGTTTTATTGTTTTAACATTGTCCCTGATCCAGACTATAGACTAGATCTTAAAGGGGTGACGCGCCGGAAATATGTTTTTATCTTTGTCTTTGGTGTGTTATAAGTTGCCCATGCATGTATTAGACACGTAAAATTAAGTGTCGGAACAAAAGCTGTGTTTTATCTAGAAGCGAATGTTCACACAGTCCTGCCTGAAACGGCTCGTGTAACCACACCCGGCGAATCTACGTCAGTTCGTAACACGATTCGCTTTTGATCTTGTAAATCTCATTGTACCGGTGAACATTTATAGTCGTACATTTCTGTAACGTATTCGACCAATCATTACGCACTAGTGAACTGGCCGATCATAGCACACCTCGCTTTTCAGAGCGATTAGCTTTGTAAAATATCAGCGCGTTTCAGAGAGGCGGACCAAAGAGGAGATACAAACATGCACGGTATGTGGAATATACAACGTTTTTTAATCATAAATCGTGAATACGTGTATTACATCTAAAACAAACTATAATATTTGTTTTAGCCGCATCATATGACCCCTTTAAAATATGAAAATCCATCAGAAACTTAACTAAAAGTGAACCATTTTATGATATCTAAGTGAAAATGGTTTCCATAAATTGTTACTGTCCTCCATCATTTTCCTGCGTTATATAAAGTTGTCAGTCAACTTTTATACCAAGGCACTTTTTTTATTTTCTAAAAGTCTACGTGACCAAATGTATCTCTTTTTGTCCAGAGAGTTTGTGAGTTGTGTTGGCTCCGTATAAGGTCTAACAAATAGCACTTTTATCAATCAGCAAAGCAACACAAGACAACCAACAGAGATCCAGACAGTCTGTGACTGAACCACAGGTGCATCAGTCAGATGGAATAGAGGAAGTGTGTCTGGATGCATGTCTGAGATGAGATTTGTTAAGTGTGAAACCCAAGAGATTGTGACTTATATTGTACGAAAAGGTAATTTACATCCAAACATTTTTTCATGCTTTTCTCTGCAGTAATATGTAAACACGTACAAAGTTCCCCTCACAAATATGCAAGTCAGCGAGGCTAAATATTACTTTCTGATCTACTTTGCCTAAACTTGAAAAAAAGGAATCGGAAGGGTTTTTGTAGGATAACATTTTTGTGTCTCTTTAAGATGCAGTGAGTTAGTCTGGTTGGGTAGCGGAGTGTCAAAGTGATTTATTAGAAGATTTTCAACCCGAGTTGTGCAGTCAGTGATCTGTGAGTCTCTCAACACTTTCATTAACCTCAATACGTATCTCAGAGGAAGAAAATGTATATTTGTCTCAGTACAGCTTGCGTAAGATAAGAATACTGAATTATTTGCGACATGCATCTGCCACTTTGCATCCCCCTATGCTGCACACAGGAGTCTTTGAACTTCCTATTGGAATTCAGTCTTCTGCTGAACTCTCTTTGTGACTGAGAGAAAATGAGGACAATTTGAAGTAACCTCCATTGTGCGTCTGTAATGTCTTTAGTTGGTGATTATGTTCAAAAATATCCACAAACTCCAGTCTGTGCGATTCGAGACGCATGACTAGAATCTACTGGCAGACGGCTGAATACGGTCTTACAGGAGAAGACATGTTTAGATAGATGCCTGTTATGTCATTAGGGCTAATAGGAGTGTTGGGGTTCTTTAACAGCATTAGTGGTTGTGTTGCCTAAAACCAGTTGTTTTTATTAATGCCTTTGTAACTAAAGAAAGAGACTGATGTAGGGAAAGAGGTTATTTGTTGAGACGTATGGTGTTGGCTGGTCGATCATACAATCACAGCATCCAATTGAATGCCGCCCTTTACTGCATGCATAGATAGACTAACAGTACATGCATCCCATTGACTTACCTTGTAGGAGAGACACAGGTAATTTCTTGGCACCAGAATGTCATAGAGATTGGCAATGGGCTTTTTTTATTCATCCTTTGCTGTGTGTAGTTACATTTATATATTCATAAATTCATACACTGCATGAAACAATTCTCTTCGTTATAGACAGCACCACAAGCCTGCCGGCTTATAACTACATCCAATAACGGTTCTGCAGATAACACGTTTTGGGTTTCTGTCATTGGGTCTGGTTTTGATGGAGTGGCATTAGCCCGTGGGAGAACGAGAGTGCTAATCACAGTCTATTCTAAAGCAGTGTGTACTTAAAAGGTGGTGTAACTCCAGGGCACACCAGGGAAAAGGGTCCTGCAATTAGAGTCACTCTGGATAAAACACATCCACTCAATATTAACTAACAAGCTTACATGCAAATCTCCATTAAATGTTTTATTAGCAAAATGAAGATGACGGGCTAGACGGATTTGCGAGTACAGTTTAGTATTAATATCCAGTAACATTGAAATTGGACTTTGGTGTATCATTATTTATTTTTGTACAAATCTTGTTTAATAGTAAAAAGTATAATGCATTCATAATGCATAGTGTTGAGGTGTGAGCCACATATGAGTTCATAACCTAAAATCAGTTGTTGTGTAGGAAGGTGTTTCTCACCAGCTTGTTGTCTGACTACATTCTGAATCATTTTGAAGTGCAACAATAATAGTTTTTATTCAAAAAATAATAGCCTTTTTTGGTATATCTGATCTTGGTTTTAAATGAATGTGGATATTGCCTATTTCAACTTACTACACAATGCCTTATGCCAGAAGAATTTTGTTGTTTGGATGAAAGTATGTGTGTAGTATCTTAACATGGCAACACCAAGGTCCAGGAAACTGACAAACTCATTAAATATGTGTTTAGATAGTACAGTAAGTTACTTTGGATCAAAGCGTCTGCCGAATACATACCTGTTAATGTAATGTTTTAAATGACATTGTTTAATAATTTGGAATCATTAAGGATTAAGTTCAGCTCTGTTTTATCTCTTGGCTGTATTTCTTATGATGTAAAATGGTCTACAGCTAAAAACGAAGCAGCAGAAAATTGCCTCGGATAAGATAAACTTGTACAGTCCTGAATTATGTACTGAGGTCTGGAGGGGATAGACTGGGAAAAGAGAATCACATAACTTCAATATCTTGGGCTTGATCTGGCCGAGTTTTTTTTTACTTAAAAATATTGTAATATAATCATATATTGTAAACAAATCTGTCTACAGGCAAAAACATGACAATGAACAGGATTGTGCTCCTATTCAGTGAAAGATGTCAATGCATTGACACACATGCTGGTTTTAGACGTGGATTTAATATTTATCACTTGCGAGTTTGTTGAAGTTGTTTTAAAATAGAGCTGGTTTAGGTTATGGGCCGCTCTTATGATGCTAAAAATATGATATTAGAGTCTCCAGACCAAACGCCTACAAAACAATTATAGACTTATGTGACAGGATCCTTGATATCAAAAACAGGACTTTTGATCCTCTTTGCCTAAAAAAGGAATCCTCTCATTTTAAGCATGGTGTAAAATAAGCTTAGCACACTACATGCTAAAACACACATCATAATGTGAGAAAGAATAACCATAAGAACTTGCAGAAAATATCATTGGAAACAACAGAGCATAGCGTCTTATTTATTTATGTTGTGTCATTTTACTCTTTTGATTCTTTGTTGTCCACTTTCAAATGCTAGTCAGAGACAAAAATCAGACAAAACAACATAATGCATTTTTTCACAATGTAGTATAATGGGCTGTTTTAAGATGTACATGTAAATTGCCTCTTCACACATAAAAGCTTACTCATCGTAAGCCTGCTGTCAGTCCAAAACAGATTGTGCTCCTCCATCCATCAGTAACAGCCTCTTTGTTGCTTAAAGGAACAGTTCACACAAAAAGGAAGATTTTGTCCTCATTTTGTTCCAAATCTGTATAAATTTGTTGAGATGAACACACAGAAAGATATTTGGAAGAATACACAGCCTGAATTACTTGGCCACCATTGACTACCATAGTAGTACAATAGTATATATAAAATACAGCGCAACAGTGGTAAAAGGAGGGGAACATGTGAGAAATCCTGAATTGAAGGACTGTTGAGTTATTACATATTTGTTATATTCTTTTGGCCAAGCATTCATGTTTTTTTTGTTTTTGGTATTGATGAATCAAACAAAGTAATGCAGGGTCTTAAATTCACACTGTTCACTTTAAAAACACGTTGTGTTGTTTTCATTTCACAACAACCTTGTTTGTTTCACTGTTGGTGATTTTGTCGATGTGGCTCAGGGATTGATTTGTTAGTTAACATTGTCGCTCTCTCTCTCTCTGGATTCATGCTGGTGCAATAGTGTTTGCTATTGATTGGCCATCTTAAAGTTAGAGGTCTGCTCCAAACAAGGTCAGATCATTCCTCAATGAAACAGACTCTTTCTCATGTGTCCCCCTCTCTCTCTCTCTCTCTCTCTCTCTCTCTCTGTCTATCAATCACTTGGTTTATCTCTCACAACGGCTGCACAGGGTTTAGAAGGAGAGGAGCTGTTGCTTGTGCTACTACTGTGAGAATCCATGAGTGTTTGTTGTGCGTCACCTGAGATTAATTTTAAACCGACACCTGTACTGCATTTGAGAAAACATAAGGATCAAAAGAAAGAAAATACACTATTTTAGTTTGATTTTGAAGATAGTTTTGTCTCTGGAATTGAAGGTTAGGCATTTGCATATTGATGTCTGTTTTTCTTTTAGAAGCTCAGGGTTAGACGGAGGTCAGTGTCATCTGGGCTACATCAATGAAACGCTGTATAGCTTGATTTTGAAGTTTAGATGTGCATGTGTATCGCAATGGGCCTTTCAATGCTTAAAAGGGGTCATAGCATCTAAACATTAGATTTTCTTTAATCTTTTCAGATACCTGTCAATGGCACTTAAAACACAGTGTAATTCTCAAAACTGCGATTATTCTTCCATGTGAAAATATATCCACTGAAAATGATAAAGAAACCACTCCAAATTTAAATTCCAAATCATGAAACCTGGGATAAAAGGTTATCATATATATATATCCCCGTGACCCGAGGTAGTTCGGATAAGCGGTAGAAAATGGAATGGAATGGAATGGAATATATATATATATATATTTCATGTAATTGTTCTGCATGTTTAGGCATTTGTAAGAACAGGACACTATTTAACTTTAAGAGATTGTATATGGCAGACTTTATGACTTTAAAGGGGTCATATGGTCCGAATACATGTTTTTCTGTGTCTTTGGTGTGTTATAAGTTGTCCATGCATGTTAGACACGTAAAATTGCAAAAATGTAAGTGTCGGAACAAAAGATGCATTCTATCTTAAAGCGAATGCTCACCCAGACCTGCCTGAAACTCCTCGTGTAACCACACCCCCTCAAATCCACGTCAGTTTGTGGTATGATTTGACTTTGACCGCCCAAATGTATACGCAAGTCAGTACTATCAGTATAATTGCTTTGGAACCTGATGTTCCAAACATGGTAAGAGGCGTTACATTTCCGTCACACGCTTGCAGTATTCGACCAATCACTACGCACTGGTTAACTGGCCAATTATAGCACACCTCGCTTTTCAAAGCGAGGAGCTTTGATAAAAAATCTGCCCGTTTCAGAGAGATACTAACATGCATGGTATGTGGAAAATACAGCGTATTGAACTTTAAATTGTGTATACGCATTGCATTAAATCTAAACCAAACAAAAATATTTGTTTTACCCCTGTCACATCACCCCTTTAATAAGTTTGAAAAGTAAAATGGTAAAGAAACACTATTACGTTTGTCCGCACGTGACTGATGTCTTATAAAGGCAATGTATTAAATGAAGACAAATACACAACACCATAAATACTCTGTTGCCAACCAGCATTTTCAGACTATAATTTCCGTTTATCATCAAAGTCTAATTTAACACATTCACACTCTGTGGGTGTAAACAAACCTTCCTGCCGAGTTGTATGTTTGATGGTTACCAGGAGAGAATATCAGGACAGAAAGGTCTGTTAAGTGCTAGAAAAACTGAATCTATGGAACTAAATATCTCAAATCAAAACAAAGCAGTGGGAATCTGGAAGGTGATTGAAAGTAATCAGAAAGTCGAGAAAGAGGTATTCGGTTTTTGAACCAGCTTCTATACTGGTCCTGTTCTCTTTCCATATCAGGCAAGACTTGATGTTCTACTCAGCCCGGGGTGACAGAGAAATGCAACGCGCGGTAATATCTCTCTCTTTCTGTCATTTCAGAATGACAGTTTATATGGTGTCATTTATCAGGAGGTTGCTGTGACACTCGATCAAATGAATTACTTTACCGCAAGTTTTAACAATTGCTCACCCTAAAGGACCAGTTCAGCCAAACAAAAAGCAGTATGCTGTGCCCAAATTGTTTGCTGAGCGTCGTTTGTAAAATGATCTGAAAATTACCATAATTATTCAAATGCCTTGAACTGAAGCACTAGGAAAATTATAAAAAAATTGAAATTCACAAGCATTACTGTCGATTAAAGCGAAGTGGGACCTCTTGCTTGAACAGAGTATTTTGGAAGGAAACATTGTGCATGAAATATGAAAAAATGCTGCTGAAGCAGAGAAACTCTTCAGAAATAGTTCGAAATCGTCACATTGGCAAGTGATTATGGAGCTTTTTTTTCTGTTCGTAAAGATGGAAAGCTGTGCAACTCCAAAGGCCAGAGAGTAAATGTGCAGGCGGCTCAATCATTTCTTAGAAGCTGTGGATCCTGAATGAACTTTAAATGGATACCTGTACTTTTTTAAGATCATCATCATTTTATAAAATGATCTCTCTCATTGTACTTGTGAGACACCAGTAGTGATTGCTTCTTCGGAAGCTTTCATTTAGCTCAGCTGGTAAAGTTCAGTGCTAACAGCGCTAAAGTGATGGGTTTGGTTCCCATGTGGACTCATAACATGTAGATGCCGAAAAGTCTCTTGAGATAAATGCACCTTTCAGACACGTATATGTAAAATTATTACCATTAGGGCTTACATGCGTCAGCAGCATGCAACCAGCTATTTTAAAATGTTTTTCGTCGGGTCTGGCCATCGACAGGTTCACAACAACAGAAACTGAAGCTCTTTTTATAGGATATTAAGGAAACTATATTGCATATTTCCTACTGAATACATTGCGGATTAATTTATGCATATAAGGTTTCACTTCCCCAGTGATCATTGGATTTTACATTACACTCAGCAAAGGTTTCTCAAAGGTTTTTTTATGCTATATACTTCCATAAAGAATGTTCACAGACAGTTTTTGTAGTGGAAAATGATTCTACAGACTCTAAAAAGGTGATAAAGAAAAGGTACCTTTGGCTCAAAAGGTGTTTCGGGGAACCAGAAATGGTACTAGACACCTTTATTTTTAAGAATATCATTTTTGTATTTCTTGTTGGCCGTTTCAGTCACAGTATGCAACCCTGCCTATAGGAGAGCTTTTGTTGTTACGTTATTTGACTGAATCGCCCTTGTAAATATTTGATTTGGTCTTCTTCAGGGACTGAAAACTGTAGAGCGAGCACAACAGTATATGCTTGTGGCAGATTAATCATTGTCGAGAATCAGAATGAGCTTTTTTGTCAATAATTTACTGTATGCATGCAGGGAATTTGTCTTGACCAAAGCTTCTAGTGCACAAAAATCCAACAACGAATTGCATAATATAATTTGCATAAACTGCATAAATATAACAGGGGAAATACAACCCCTATGACACAAAAATATATGGAAATATAATATGCTGTACATTTAATAGTACATTTCCATATTCCATTCATTTTTATTTATGTAGCGCTTTTTACCACGTGTATTGTTTCAAAGCAGCTTTACAGGTGAGAAGAAAAATAATTTTTTTCAAACCAAGTGCTTATGTTTTTCAATATATGAAAAGCAACAATTCTGTGTATTATTCAATATGTTGTTGTAATATATTTACAATGCATTTTAGTATTGACTTTTTCATCAGACGCACAATGCATAGCTTGTGTTCTGTTTTTGTTTATGAGTCTGGTGTTCAGTCTGTGTTTGTTTATCAGTCTAGAAATATACAATTTATTGTGTATTCATATTTTAGATTATCTTCACTTAATACACAAAATAATCTACTCTCTAGGGACTCTGTTTTAACTGATTCTTTGCGGAGGTCTATTGGAAGTTACTTTAAGTTTGGGCCCAAAACGTTTGTTTATGTTGTTGCTGTTAAAACCATCTTTAGGAGAATATACTGTATTTGTGTAAGGAAAGACTCTAGTCTGTACGGATATAATAAGTGAAATGTCCTCAAATGGAAAATTTGACAGTATCTACAGTACAGATTTTAAAATGGGTGATTTCACGTATTGCACTGGGGTCATATTGCGCATCAGATTGTATTGCATTGGTAATATTGCACTATTAAGATGCAGTTTTAAGTGTTTGTCAAGAAGGAGGCGTGAGGGAAAAAGTTATTATCAGAAGAAATTAGCAGCACTGTAAAACACAAACCAAAAGCCAGGTTGCCAGAGCATGTCAATGGGCTCAGACCGCCAGTCCATGTATAGTCAGTGGGATCCTAATGCGTGTAATACTCACTATGCCTCCATGCACACAGGACAAGCAGGCAATTAGAGCAACACTGGTGACATATCCAACACGACAGCCAATGGGGGAGGTAGCAAGAATAGATAGAAACAAACCACCCCTCTCCATAGCTCCCTCAGGCAATGTGCCCACCCGGATACTGCATTATTATGGTGACTCTCCATCATCTCTTTATCCTCTTAAACTACAAATGAACCCTTTTTGCAATCTGATCACCTCATATCCATATGCCAATATAGGTTTTATCCGCAAATATATTGTGGCATTTAAAAAACAGGATGGAGAGTTGAGCCGTTCGCCTTGTAGATCTCTCCAGCTGCTCGACATTGGAAAGGTCAGAAGTGTTTCTGGAAGGGTTGGCAGGTATGCGAGTCATGGCTTACAGAATCAGCACAATCGAATAGAGAAAAATACATTTAATGAGCCAGAAATGTGGCAAAATGTGAACGCTGACTCAATGGAGTGTTTTTGACTAAAAAAGAAATTGTAGTCATTAAAATGTATGGCAGGTAAACAAGGTGCTTGGTTGAGTTGTTATTGTTATAGTTGGGATTCCTGACAGTCGATTAATATCTGAATGGGTATTTTTGGGCCGATTACGCTATAATGTAGACCATATTTCATGGACAGAGTCAAATCTTACAACAGTGAAAATAACAGGTTTTGTTTAGTATGCAGAGATTTTGAGAAATGTGGTTTTGTGTTCATACAGTGAAAGTCAATGGGGGCCGATATTGTTTGGTTACCAACATTCTTCAAAATATCTTATTTTGTGTTCTGCTGAAGAAAGAAAGTCATACAGGTTTGTAATGACATGAGGATGGATACATTATGAATGAATTTTGTTCCTTATGTAAGATCTTGGTCCTAAAGTAAAGCCAGATGAAGTACAACCAGTGTAGCTGAATGTAAAGTCAAATGGATCTTGCCATTCAGCATTTAATGACTGATTGTTGCATATATTTCTGATTTTCTGCTTCATACCTTTCAAGTGAAGGTATGAGCACACCTGCTCTGCTCTTTTGAAATCGAGCCAGAGGCACCAGCTGCAGCGATGACGGATACACAGTCATGTACGCCTGATCAGAACCCGGCTCGATGGTTGTTGAAAGCCTTCTGTCTGAACGGTAAAATACAATCAGAATGTAGAAAGGGAGATCAAAGGACCAGGCTGGATGTTACTGTATGAAACTCCTGAGTATAAAACACTCCCCCTGGTCATATTTGCAATTCAGAATGCTGATGAGCTGCAAACTTTAAAAGCATTATTATATTGGAAGTGATGTCTCAACTATTCTGTTCTAATACATTTATCTGTAATACTGTGAAGGGAAGACGGGGCTAAAGACTGAGGTAGAAGGTAATTGATTTATTCTTATTTTAAAAATGAAACGGCACTTTCCTTAATGCGAGTTTTTCTAAAATATAAGTCAAATATTTATTTATTTTGTTTTTCAGGAAATGAAAAAAAAACTGTTTATGATTGCATACTGTGTCGACAGAATTGACAAACACTTTTAATGCTTTTTATTAGCTAGATATTTGCAGTGACAAACATAAAGAGTCACTAATAATGATGATTCATAGCAAAAAGAAAAAATCTTGAAATATGGAGATACATAGCAGCGATATTAAAATAGTTGGTTACTCTAATTATACAGTATTTTACAAATGTAGAGATTTTGCCTTAGGATAGAGACAATAGGGTTTTGGACTCCTTTTGGACTGTGGTTTTGATCTCTATACACCATGTTATTCCATATAGTTAAAATAATTAAAGGTATATTGTTTGCTGGAAGATAATTGTTGTACTGTTCATTTAAATCTTAAATAGTGGCCTGAATAAAAATGTCATACATGTCAAATTCAAAAGCTAAACCAACGGCAAGGTGGAGTTGGTTGAGGGAGGGAAGATGGTTTGAATTGTTACATCAATTGTTAGGCACTAAAGACCATGATAAGTGGATTTTGATGATTGATTATACCCGTTAATTTCCCAATGTGTGTTATAATAATAGCGCTCGAGAGAAAACCGCAATCGGAAGGAACCTGCAGGAAACAGATACCTGCTAATGCCAGAACTGGGGCGCGGGAGTCTGATATGAGCCAGATAGGTAGGTCCCACAGTTCAACAGGGTGTGGAAGAGGAACTATAGGAACATTAAGAGAAAATAATATCCCAAAACAGGAATAATAGACATTGTGTGTACAGAACAAGATTAGACTCCCAACAGAAGAGTGACAACCAAATATATCCGGAGTGCGTGCATCTGTAGTGCATTTTCATCAACCATTTTATTTCCCCAGTCTGTTGTTCTGTCTTGTTTGTTCTGTGTTGAGCATCTTTTAATCACAGGTGTGTGCTATTTGTATGACAGTAAATAAGACGACTATTCTCCTAACGGCACCTTGACAATAAAATTTCTCTCTCTCTCTGTGCTCTGCTCTCTCTCATCGTTTTCAGAAGCTCTACTATTTCGTATCAAAGCACAGTAGGACTCCTAGGTCCTGTTAAATCAGTTGCTTTGTGTTTCTGTCTGTTTTGTCTCTTAGTGCGAGTGTTTCTGCCCTCAGCCCATGTTGTTCTGGAGATACTGTAGAATGAGACCACAGCGCCCCCTACTGCTCAATTGCAGAAAACAAGTTTAAAGTATGCCACAAAAAATTAGTAGTGTTTGTGAGGGTAAGATCTTTAATAAATGGAAATAATTTGATAAAATCTATAAAAATACTACGGAAGTAGCATAGTTCATGGATGACATAAGCATTCATTGCAATAGTATTTATCATTTGTATCATTTATGGTATTCAGGTGGTATATCAGAGTTTTTCTATGAATACAATCATATTACAGCTCCATAGTATGTTTAAATAAAGCAATAAGCCCCAAGAATAAGCCCCCTTAGCATTGTATAGCAGCTAAGGGGCATTGTAAGGCACAACGCAAAGCAATTACGTGATAATTTATTTTTATTAGAATCTGAGATAAAGGGAGTAAATTGTCAACATAATGATCCTAGGTAAAATATGCTTAATTTAGAGTTAAAGTTAAAAATAGATTCTTATTTATTTTTGTCTGTAGACATGTAAGCCTATTGTAACACCCACAAGATGTCCCTCTTGTGTTTACTGGGACTATCTCTCACCTGGCAGTCTGTGATGTTCATTGTGTTTCTATGTAATACAAGCAACCACATTTACATTTTACCTTTAATCATTTAGCAAAAAGGATTCATCTTAAGGTGGCGATAATTACAAGATGGCTTTAGTTAAATATTTTATCCCTGTTACATACAACATAAAAAGTCCACATTTCTTGTGCCATCACTGCATTCACAGAAGTGCTGAGCTTTGAAAAGAGGACGCCATCCTTTTTCAGCCAACCAAGACAATGTACGATTGATTGCCGGAACAATAGCTGCTGTTTCTGCTGACCTGAGGACATTTTGGGCCTTTTCTTCAACAAAAGTTAATGACAATTTGTAATGGTTGTAATTCACAAACATGCAACCACTATTAAATTCATTGTTCCCCTCAGCTAAAGTGATTGCTGATTACAAAAGCACATGTGACAGCCTTTGTGCATAAAAGTAAAAGCGGATGAAAGAATCTTTAAAATTGTGCATCTGTGAAACTGAAATAGGATTGTTTTGGGTGTGTGTCTTGCATAATAGATATGATAGATGTGTGCACATATTTGTGTCCATTAGTTCACATCCTACCTGCATTGCTGCAGAGATTTGATGGAACGTGAAACGCGTTTCACCGTAAAAGCAGAAAATTGGATATGGATTTCAGATGGTTGCAATAAAGGTTTCTGCTGTTATTTCAGTTCTCTGTATGTGCACTTAAAAACAATTGTTGTCCTGAAGCATTGATGCAAGAGTCAGGAGAGACCAGGAGAGATCCAAAGATCTGATGAGGATGTCTCAAAGTTTTTAAAGATCCATGACATTAAATAACGACAGTAATTCATTTTGGGGTGAACTGTCCCTTTAACAATATGAGGATAAGAAAAGCCGCCGCCAACCCTCCACAAAAATTGCAAGCCGGTGACAGGGATGCAGATATTTATGCCCACACATCTGAGCTCACGAGGGGTACTGCAGTGTAGGAGGAGGATTCTGTACGTTTGATGTTTTGCATGCTCATCTCTATTGATTACTGGGTTTGGCAACCCCTCACTCCCCCTCACCGATTGTATAAGATATGCCTGTTTGCACATGTTTGTTAATGATAAAAGTTTCTGAAGAAATCTGGACTCGTGAGAATTAGCTCTTGTAGACTGCGCACACACAAAGACACATTCGTGGATCCACTGAGTTCTTCTTTTCTTTTCTGTGCGGTAAATAATAGATATGCTGTCATGAGCGCGCGAGGCTTCCCTCCGCCCCCTCAAATGACGGTAGTTTCTGGTGCCGGCTTCCCAGCAAGCAAAATTCACTTCATGTAACATAAACAGAACTCCCATACAGTTTTCTAATGACAGCCACAAAGATAATACAAAAAAGACATTTCTGCGAATTGTTAATGGTGCTATAAGTGAAAGTTAGTCTAACATTTCCCAGTATTCCTTTTTGTGTTTTAAGGAAGAAGTAATTTGGGTTTGACATGACATGATGGTGGGTAAATGATAATTATAGTTTTTAAGGTAAACTCATTATCTCATTAGGATAAAAATAAGCTGTCATTCCATTCCATTTTCTACCGCTTATCCGAACTACCTCGGGTCACGGGGAGCCTGCGCCTATCTCAGGAGTCATCGGGCATCAAGGCAGGATACACCCTGGATGGAGTGCCAACCCATCGCAGGGCACACACACTCACTCATTCACTCACGCACTCACTCACTCACTCACACACTACGGACAATTTTTTCCAGAGATGCCAATCAACCTACCATGCATGTCTTTGGACCAGGGGAGGAAACCGGAGTACCCGGAGGAAACCCCCGAGGCACGGGGAGAACATGCAAACTCTACACACACAAGTCGGAAGCGGGAATCGAACCCCCAACCCTGGAGGTGTGAGGCGAACGTGCTAACCACTAAGACACCGTGCCCCCCTTAGCAGCATCTAGTGGTGAGGTTCAGAAATTGCAACCAACGACTGACTAGTCACGTTTTCGCTTCTTTGCTGAAAGCGACATTTACGAAATACGCTCTGTAGAGCAGGTTGGCCGTTTAGGACTTAAATAGAATCAACATCCATGTAAGTGGACCCGCGGTGTATGTAGATAGAAATAGCTCATTCTAAGGTAATAAAAACATAACTCTTCATTTTGTAACGTCTTATTACACCTCTGAACATATAGTTATGTTTATTATTTTGTATTTCTTTCGATAGATCCTACAAAAAACTACACACTGGGCCCATAAGTGAACTTTAAAAAAATATATCAAAACATATAAAAGACATCTCATAATCTCCAAAGAAATACCGTATACTGTATGTACATACACTCACCTAAAGGATTATAAGGAACACCTGTTCAATTTCTCATTAATGCAATTATGGTGGTGGTGTAATGGTGTGGGGGATGTTTTCTTGGCACAATTTAGGCCCCTTGGTGCCAATTGGGCATCGTTTAAAAGCCACGGCCTACCTGAGCATTGTTTCTGACCATGTCTATCCCTTTATGACCACCATGTACCCATCCTCTGATGGCTACTTCCAGCAGGATAATGCACCATGTCACAAAGCTCGAATCATTTCAAATTTGTTTCTTGAACATGACCATGAGTTCACTGTACTAAAATGGCCCCACAGTCACCAGATCTCAACCCAATAGAGCATCTTTTGGATGTGGTGGAACGGGAGCTTCGTGCATCCCACAAATCTCCATCAACTGCAAGATGCTATCCTATCAATATGGGCCAACATTTCTAAAGAATGCTTTCAGTACCTTGTTGAATCAATGCCACGTAGAATTAAGGCAGTTCTGAAGGCGAAAGGGGGTCAAAAACAGTATTAGTTTGGTGTTCCTAATAATCCTTTAGGTGAGTGTATATGCACGCTCTAAACAATGTTGGGGTGTTTAAAACCCATGATGAAATATGGACAAACCCAACCGTTGGTTTAAATTAACCTTGAAATGTCTGTTATTACCATGAGATAAAACAACCCAGCAGTGCAGTCAGTGTATACTGAAGAATCTGGAAGGAAATTGTAAATCCTTTTGCTGTCACTATACATGATCTTCAACCCTTATCTCATACTCATCAGCCTGAAGGTCAGTATACATTAGCTTAAAGATGGCTCTGGCTTAAAAAAAGCAAGCACAATGTTAAAGGCATACAATGACATTCAGCAAAAAACTATGGCAGAACATCACTTATTGAATTTTTCACTGACATTTGTGTTGAAAGGTTATTCACCATAGTTTATTTATTATAATATTAATTGAGCTCGCATAGTCCATGATGTACCTGTAACAAATGTTGGTCAAATCCACTTTAAGGTGACACGTGATAGATCTCAGATGTTCCACTCCAGAGATCCTGTTCTGTTCTCCATCACGCTATTCCATCACAATCCACATCAATTTGTAATCATGTTCAGTCATTCAGAACTTTAAATGCCTGGCTGTGGGGATATCAGGAATGGAAAATGGTCTGAAATCTAGTGGATAAAAAGGGTGAGCGTGAAGGTTTTATGAAGGTTAGAGTTTCCCAGCCCTGTAAATACTATGATTAAATCTGTTGGTGAATTACAGTTCTCATAGAAAACAAGACATGTCATAGACTTCCATTGTTTTCATTATAAAAATGGTATTTAGTATTATGTATATATATTTATATACAATATTATATTATTAAATACCCTTTTATATATTAAAATATATATATATATATTTGTTTATATATCAAATAATATAGTATACGTAATTCTAAATAAATTAAATTCTTGAAATGTATTACACATTGCTCCGCAGAAAACTTTAGAAAACACTGCATAATAAGGCAGATTAAAGTAGTTCTTGGCAAACAAGTAAGACTGCGTATCATGCAGCATGCATTGTTCTCTTCTTTCAAATGATTCGATTTAAATGAATAAATTAACTTAAATGAATGCGTATCACATGTTTTATATAGTCTTTAGTTCACTTTCTCTTGGATAAACACTCGAATGTGAATATTTGGTCCCCTAGAACGTTACAGTTGTAAAGGGGGGAAAGGTTAACAAAAAAGGTTTTGCGTCTTCGGCGACGCAGCTGGTGGAATCGACATCATTGAAGACATCTAGATGTAAAACTCGTGTGGAAATCTTCATAGGGCAGAATAAATGGGATGTTGTCGCCCACCTGACCAACTGCAGCATTGTGGCTGTCCCGAGTGGAGAAGTCACAGCGCATAAAGCCCGAATGAAGGAGGATACCGCAGAGTGTTTGGTGGGAGGGGAGCCAGACCCATTCCTGCAGATTTCGGGGGTAGAGGAAGAGCCAGAGACGTCGTGAGCTCCTAACACTTCGTGCAGTTTGGATAGATATCGGCTTTAGGGATGTAGTCGATGCGGATTGAGCTCCGTCTGTCCGAGCTCGTCGCAATGAAAAAACATTCGGCCCGGGTCGCGCCGATGTCCGCCTGCAACAGTCCGGTGCTCACCCTGACCAAAGTGAGAGGTATGTGCCCACCCGATTCGTGAGTAAACATCCTTCGTGACGCCTTTTTAGTGTGTGCTATGTTGTTTTTAAATAGTCTTTATCGTTTAGTTCGTTTAAACTACCGCGCTAATCAGCCTAATTAATGCGGTTACCAAATGTCTCCTTTACGCATAGCCAGTGCAGATGCTTGGCTGGAGGGCGATGCGCTTTTGGCGTTTGTATTATCAACATGAGTGGATCGTTTTAAAAATAAAATAAGATTGCATATCCTTCTTTGGTGATGAAACTTTTAGCGTAATTCAGAAGAATGATCCAGAATTCTGCGTAAAGGGTTGCCCGGAGAAGTGAAATTGAGTGGAGAAAAGGAATGTGCTCTGAATTGATGAGGATTCCCCTATGTGACAGATTGAAGGGTTTTCTGCTTTATATTCAGGATGTTTCAATGACAGCATACCAATCATTCCTTCACTTCATGCATGAAGAATCGCACATACCTGTTTTCTGAAGTGTTTGGAGGATGGACTTGCAGAAATGCAGGCACACAAACAAGTCCAGTTTACAACATCAGATTTAATGTAACAGTTTATGGATTTATAGAATATTATTATTTATAACAATACATTATTTAAACCAGTAATAATACAAATCTGTTGTTACATTAAGTTGATTACATGTCCCATTTTACTGGGGTGGATGAATTCACCCCAGCACTGGATGGGCTTGAAACTAATGAGGGACATTTTGCATTTCTCCAATCAGCCGACCATTCAGTATGCCACCCTGGCTGGACAAATTCTTCAATCTCAAAGGATATTCAAATTTTTATGAGAAAAGCACGCTTACAATGTCTTCCAACTACGTAAAATCTGTCAAAATCCATCAAAATGAAACAGTTACTCACATCTTAAATGGATTTGAATTATGGACAGAATAGCCAGACACGATCGCCTGGTTGATCTGTTGTAAACGATAGAAAAAACAGAGTAAGACATAACAACATACTACTGTTGAATTGAACTGGCTATATCACAAGATGACAGACACTATTTTAAAAACATACCTTTGGATACCTGTTATCTTTCCAAATTACTTAAATAACAGCCATTGGTTGAAGCTATTCATCAACTTAACTCTCATTGTAAGTTAATTACCT
The DNA here is from genome assembly GCF_015846415.1 of Triplophysa dalaica. Taxonomy (NCBI): domain Eukaryota; kingdom Metazoa; phylum Chordata; class Actinopteri; order Cypriniformes; family Nemacheilidae; genus Triplophysa; species Triplophysa dalaica. The sequence continues at coordinate 4,499,498 of NC_079552.1, forward strand.
TAGTGCTTAGAAGTTAAGGTCATATGGATAAGAATGTGATCAGAGACTGCAGTTGAGTGGATTGCAGAAAAAAAAAATTGTTCAGTCTCAGCCATTACAGGGAGTGTTCAAAAATGGAAACAGAGATGTTTTGTCTACCTTTGATTGTAAAATGTTATGAATAGACGCAATTGTGAATGTATGTGAGCCACCTGTCATCTTGCAAAATGATTTTCCAAGATATTTGGATTCGGGTTTTTTAGCTTGTCAAGTGGATCCAAATAAAATAAGAAAATGTGCGTGATGGTGCCAAACAGCATTCTTTTTGTTTACGTTCAATGTTTGGATAAATTATTCTGTTGTTTTTGACGGCATGAAGGAATGCATTTTTAACCTTTTACCTGTCACTGAATGTATTGAGAATCCCAATGAAAATGCACAATTCAAATTGTTGTAATTCATGAATGCTTTAAAGTACGGACCTAAAGTCGGTCTCTTAAGGAAGACACTTGGCAGAAAATCACTTAATTAGTAATTAGGGGAAAGATATTTGAGATCTTATTTATATTATACCCTGGTCAAGTGTGTATTCTAGAGGCTTAGATCTTTCCTGTTTGTCATGAATAGCATTAAATTGTGATTACAGATGTCTGCATATTTTCAAGAAACTAAAGCTTTGTTTTTTTGGTCTGTAACAAACTTGAAGAGTTAATTCAGCAGTTTTTTGTTAGCATGCCAGTGAGACAGCTGGGAGATTGTTGTTTGTACTCTCTTTATTACTCTGTCTTGTACTTTGATATTCTTCCTGTTTTGTTTCACACACATTTATGTCTACATCAACAGATGGTCTCAAAAGCTGATAGGGAATCAGTGAAGACTGTATTACGCTTGAGTGTTTTTTTTTATGTAATCCAGTGAATGAGGTGGGGATGTTAAACATCATCGATCTGTGGTTTCAGACTAAAGCGTCTTCTCTTTCTATTGTAGTGGTGTAGGCTGCCGTAGGCCTGTCTACAGCCAAAGACTGGAAATAAACAGTCCTGTGAAGCCTTTTGGGTTTGATCACGTAAGGGTAATTATTTTAGTGAACCATCGCTATGGTAACAGCCGGCCAACTTTGCACACAAGTCATTGGACACAAAATATTTTTTTGAGATGCAATATTTTAATTATGATTTTATGAAAAAATCAAAAAATTAGGATATCTCTTTTAAATTTAACAGAATCTAGTAGTGAGGTTGCAAATTGCCACCAACATCTTACTCCACCCTTCCTTTTGAAGCACCACGTCCTTTTGAAGCAGATCGTCACGTTTTCACTTCTTTTGCACTCTAGAGCAGTTTGTACATTTAGGACAACATTGTGAATTCCATGTAAGGGGACCCGCGGTGTATGTAGATAGAAATAGCTCATTCTAAGGTAATAAAAACATAATGTTTGATTATGAAAGGTCTTTAAACAACTCTAAAGACATATATTTATGTATATTATATTGCATTTCTGTCAAGAGATTTTCCCAAAAAATTACACATTGGACCTTTAATCCATGGTTGTTCAGTGGATGTTGAGGGTTAGCAGATGGCTGGATGGTCTGTCCGACCAATCTGAATCGAGTATTCCAGTGAGCTAAATCGCATACAAACAAACAATTCTAACAGCGTGCACAGTTCTTTGTAAAGCTCAGTGTTTAGTTTTTACTGGCGAGCACTAAGTTTGATGCAACATGCACATTAAGCCAGTTGGATGTTTAAACCCGAGCTGTTACTCCATCAGGCGGTAAATCTGATGCAGGGTGGCAGAAATAAAAAGCTGTTTTAAACCTGCAGTGAGTCATTACAGTGATGTGACTCATGCACTTGCATTGCCAAAAGTCTTTCTGTTCTGATATTGGCTTCCATAAGCACGACATGTCCCTGTTTGAAAGCCAATTGACCATTTTTGTGTTTTCTTTTTGTTGGTAAAATCCCAGCATTTTAAACAAAATATATTTCACACCAGTGACCCATGACAGAGTATCTATTTGATGCTAGTCATTTTCGCTTAAAATAAATTTAGAATGTTGCCTTTGATAGTTCTGTGTGTGGATGCACGTAATCCCGACTGAGAGGCGTTGTGCGTGAGTGAAAACTGACGCTTTGTCTCGGTTCGGTACACTGGAGGGGAGAGATCTCCTCCAGGCTTTTAAATGACTTCAAACGTTTACTTTTTCTAATGTGGATTACAGAGTCAGGTTGTAACTGGGGTAAAATATTTTATCAGTACACATTTTGTTCTCTTGTTTCACTCGGAAAGCCTCAAGAAATATCAGCAAATTGAGTAACATAAGAACACAGTTCAGCAGTTTTCAGCATTCTTGTTTGTGCTGAGCAAAACCTATTTCAGTTTCTATTGGTCAGATCTTTTTGGGGACCTGAGCTGGTGTACTGACCCCTGCAGTGTTCACTCTTCCATGGGGTCTTTGTGTTTACTAGAATGAAGAATAAATACAGACATAGACTGTGTAGAATGAGTCGAAAGGTTCACCTTAGTTCAGCGAACAATAACAATTCTGTCATCATTTATTCATGTCATTCATGACTCCTTGTTCTGTGAAATATAAAAGATGATATTTTGAGAAATGTGTCAATGGTTTCCAACGGAAGTCAATGAGTAATAATTAAAGAAATTAATTTTTGTGTGAACTATCCCTTTAAAACTCTCTTTTATAAAACCAAACATTCAGAGTATTGAATGTATAAGTGATTCTTTTATTCAAAATTCTGTTTAAATTTGAGCAGTTTGTGTCATTGTTGAGATCCCCTCTGAAACTCCATTAGAGACATTTGTGAAATTTCTCTCGGGATAAATAGCTGAGACACAAGAGACGATTCTTTTTGCTCTCCATTTAATCTCAGAGATGTCTGAAACAAATAATTGCGATGTTAAAGAGATCTCATCAATGTTTTACGGGACTTTATACAGTATTGTTCAGTATAATTCTATATTAATTATATGCGACCCTGAACCACAAAGCCAGTCTTGAGTGGCACGGGAAGATTCTTAGTAAAAGACAAAAAAGACATTGTATGGGTCAAAATGATCGTTTTGATCTTTAATGCCAAAAATCATGAGGGTTATATTAAGTAAAGTTCATGTTCCATGAAACTATTTTGTTAATTTCCTTCCCTAAATATATAAAAACTTTGTTTTTGTGAGTAATATTCTATGCTAAGGACTTAATTTGGACAAAGGCTTTTTTCTCAATATACAGTATATATATATTTGCACCCTCAGATTCCAGATTTTTAAATAGTTTAATCTCAGGCCAAATATCGTCCTATACTAACAAACCATACATCAATAGAAAACGTATTTATTTAGCTTTCAGATAATTAAAAAATCTACATTTAGACAGAATCCCATATTGTATACTTTTTGCAAGTTTAATCTAGGTATGTGTTTCCAGAAAGGAGGAGTACAGGGTATATATTTGTTGTTTTGGAGGGGTATGCCATTGTATTAGGTTTATAAAAATCCTACACTGCTAAAATCCTTAACCACAACACATTTTTATGTATCTTCCCCTCGAGTCTTATACGTCGCTAAAAAGACCCGAGATTACAAGAACAGAAGGACAGCTCTACATCCAGAGGGCAAAAATGTCTTCTAGTATTTTATTGATGAGTTTTAACACACTTGTCTGAATTGTTTACAGATTGAAGTGGATTAGTATTTTAGTCGAAGCTCACGAGCTAACTGTCAGTGTGCTCGAGGGTTTATACTGTGGGGACATTAGCGTGAAACGCTCTCTTCTGGAGACACCTGCGGCGAGAGCTCATCAATGAAATGCAGCAGGGCACTGGCAGGCAATCTATTACATATTGATCCGGGCAGGGAAAGCTGGCGGGGCTCCAGTCTCCTTAAATGCAGCGTGTCTTCTGCAGGGGTTAGAGGCTGCGCTGGAGCACTTACACGGGGAATGAGGTGGAGAGATGGACTTTGACGTATAGATATCATAAAAGGCGCGTTCTTGGGATACACTTTGGGACCGACTTAAAGGCATTATGATCTTATTGGTGGTCCGTGGGCATAGGTTTGAGCGTAGGTTCTCTTACACACACAGAGGGCGACTGGCATGGTTATGATTTTCTCTATTGTGTCACTGTGAGGTGAGCAAGGTCACAACAGAGTGTGACATCCCAGACATCTGTTCTACCAGCTGGACATTACAGGTTTCTCTAACCTGCTGCACACACACACAAGCCACTTGTTCCCTTTCTGTCGGTCTCTCGACGTTGTGTCGAGAACGACAGATGGGGTTCGCCCTTGAGAACCAATCAACTCTGACTACTATAGAAAAGGCCAATGAAATTTGGCGAATGCAATTTGCATGCCGGGCTCCGCCCCCGGAAATCCGGTATAAAAGGAGGCCGGCGTGCAGCATTCACTTACCTTTTGTTCTTCAGAGCCATCGCTCATGAGTACAACTCAGGATTCAATCCTCTACAACTACACGCTGGTGCTACGACGTGTTACAGCGGATCGTCCCTTCCTGCAGCGACCTTCCCCTGGGCGTCTCGGCGGTTCCGGAGGTGTTAGAGATTTTTTCTAAAAGTCCTTTTCAGGACTGACTGAGCATTCTCCAGCGCGGCATGTCCCGCTGTTCTCTTGGGTGCGGCACCCTCATCGAGGAGGGGGATGGACACGATCGCTGCATTAGGTGTCTGGGCGTCCAGCACACTGAAGCAGCGTTCGTTGACACATCTGCCTGCACTGCGGGCAGATTGTCATTCAGAAGTTGCGGTCACGGGTGGCTGTCTTCCTACGGGAACCAGCCACCATTTCGTCTGCTACCCGGGCTGTGACATCTGTGGCTACGGCCCCGATGACCACCCACGTTAGCAGCGTTAGTGATACGGGGAACTCTGCGAACGTAAACCCGCCAGCCAAGTGCTCACGGGCCGATCGCACCCCGATTCGCTCTTCTGAACGTTCCCCAACCGGCGGTGGCATACCGTCCGGATCCTCACGCACACACTCGGAAACGATGTGTGACGTAGATGAGATGTCGCTCGCAGCATCGGAGGGAGACTGGCATCCGACTCTGCCGAATCCAAACTCCACCCCCAGCGGTCGAGTTCAGGAGGAAGCAGAAGTGATGTCATCCGTGCTAACCCGGGGATACGTGGTTCCCGAGGTCGGTGCGCGGTGCAAACCGCGCCCACCCCGGGTGCCATGTTTTTCCCGGAGGTGCATGAGGAGCTGTGTAAAACTTGGAACGCTCCACTCACGGACCGTTCCAGTGAAACCAGCTCCGGCTCCCTTACTTCCCTCGATGGTGAGGCAGCCAAGGACTGCGTCGAGATCCCCCGGGTGGAACGTCCGCCTGCGGTGCACCTGTGCCGCGGACGGCTACCACCTGGGGGGGGATCGACCACTCCTACCGTCCAAAGCACGTAAGACTTCGGCATCACTGGTGTCGAAAGCTTGCGATGTTGCGGGCCAGGCTGCCTCCTCTCTCTATGCCTTGGCCATCCTGCAGGTCCGCCAGGCCAGGGCGTTGAGAGGGCTCCACGAGGGTAAGGCCGACCCGGGTATAATGCAGGATCTCCGTGCCACCGCTGACAGCGCTCTACGGGCGACTAAGGCGGCGGCACGGGCCCTGGGTCGGACGATGTCCACGGTAGTGGTCCAGGAGAGACACCCCCGGCTATACCTTGTGCAGAAGAGTGACAGCAAGGAAGTCCGCTTTCTTGATGCACTCATCTCGCAGGGTGGGTTGTTGGTAACACCGTCGAGGACTGCGCTCAGCAGTTTTTTGACGGCGAAGCAGACAGTGGCAATTAACCACATTTTTTTTTTCACGCCGCGACTCGGCCGCCTACAGGCCTCCGAGATCTCACGTGACGTCTGCTTCCCTGCAACCCAGGACCCTTTCGACATCGGCTCCGGTTCCTGTGCCCCCACAGGCGGCACCCCGGAAGCAGAGGTCGAGGGGGAAACCTCCACCCCGTCAGCAACCTCCTCGCGAGAAGGGACACTGACGGGAAGACCCCAGGGAGAACAACATCGGGCCCGAACCTTCACAGCCACGGCTCTGATCGGTCGGTACGGGACGACTCCTGCCTCGTCACCAAAGCCGGGCCCTTGTTAGGGCTTGGCGCCCACTTACTCACTGAGTTTTCTGTTCTCCCCGGGTTTACTTGCAGCCGATCGCACACTCCACTGGACTGTGCTCGGCGAACCGACCTCACACCCTGGCGAGGCGTGAGGTCGTACACATACGACAGCCGTCACCACTCTCAAACCGACAGTGCGTGCCGTTGTCCCGCCAGGCAGGTAAGCAGGCGGAGCAAAAACCTTCCCTCCGGGGACTCCCCGCGACATGGTTAGCTCCGCCAGCCGACGAACCACCCCCCGTGGGAATGATGAAGCAGACCGTCCCCTTGGTCACCCTGTCACAGTCCCTGGGAGCTCGAGAGCTGCCCACACTGTCTCGCTGGCTAATGAGGGCGGTCCGTCTTGGTTACTCGATCCAGTTCGCCAGAGACTCACCCAAGTTTCGGGGCATCATCTCTCCCTCTGTCAGAGGCAGGGACGCCTCCGTACTTCGGGTAGAGGTCACCACCCTTCTGGCAAAACAGGCATCGAGTTCGTCCCTCAAAACCAAGATGTTCAGTGGGTCACCACCCGCACTTCATCGTTCCCAAGAAAGACGGCGGGTTGCCCCCAAAGGCTGCGTACCCTGAACAGAGCACCTTCACAAGCTGCCATTCAGGGTGCTCACACAGAGGCGCGTCCTGACATCTATGAGGTGTCAGGATTGGTTCGTGGCAATCGACCTGAAGGACGCTTACTTTCATGTCTCGATCCTCCTCGACACCGGCCGTTCCCACGGTCCGCGTGCGAGAGGCGGGCATATCAGTACAGAGTCCTCCCTTTCGGTCTGTCCCTGACCGCCCTTTCTCCCTGAGAGGAGGAAGGCGAGCGGGTACTAAACTATCTCAGCGACTGGCCTATCTTGGCACACTCGCGAGATCTGTTATGTACACAAAGGGACCTGGTGCTCCGGCACCTAGGTCGATTGGGACTCCAGGTCAACCAAGAGAGGGGCAAGCTCTCCCCAGTGCAGAGCATCCTCTTTCTCGGTATGGAACTCAACTCTGTCACCATGTCGGCACACCTGTCCGCAGTTGTGCCCAACCAGTGTTGAACTGTCTGAAATGAACATTTTAGGCAGACAGCGGTCCCCCTGAAACAATTCAGAGGCTCCTGGGACACATGGCGTCCTCGCGGGCTAATACCCCTCGAGTTGATGCACATGACACCGCTCCAACACTGGTTTCAGAGTCGAGTTCCGAGGAGAGCGGCACACCGGCAGCAGGCGCATGGTGATGCCGCCCTGCTGCCGACGCACCATAACCCCTAGTCTTTATGACTTTTTCGACGGACTCAGGTCCCTCTGAGCAGGTTATGAGGCAGGTCGTGGTGACGACTGAAGTCTCCCTGCAGGGGTGCGGTGTAGTGTGCAACGGGCACGCAGGTGGGGTGTTGGACGAACCCCCGCCTGCGCTGGCATATCAATTGCCAAGAGTTGTGGGCTATGCTACTTGCACTGAGCAGGCTACGGCCTCTCGTGCGAGACATACACGTGCTGTTCCGAGGACAGCACTATAGCTGTAGCGAATACAGATCGTCAGGGTGGCGTTCGCACACAGCAGCTAAACACAACTTGCTCGACGCCTCCTCCGGTGGAGTCAACAGGTGACTCGTTCCCTGCAGGCCACACACCCCGGGCAAACTGAACTAGACAGCCGACGTGCTTTCTCGCCAGTTTATGCCTCGTGGAGAGTGGCGACTCCACCCCCGTGCAGTCCAGCTCATTTGGAGGCTGTTCGGGTAGGCCCAGGTAAAACCTGTTCACCTCCCGTAACACCACCATTTGCCCGCTTGATAGTCCCTGCCCTCGGCACGGATATCCTTGCGCACAGCTGGCCGCGGGATGGGCGGAAGCACACCTTCCCCCCCCAGGAGCCTTCTTGTACAGACTCTGTGCAAGGTCAGGGAGCAGGAGCACCAAGTGTTATTGGTTACACCACACCGGTCTAACCGCACTTGGCCTCAGAGCCGATGCTCTGGACAGCGACTCCCCCTGAACCATTCCCCTGACAGAGGACCTGCTCTCTCAGGGGAAGGACACGTTCTGGCATCCCAGATCAGACCTCTGGAACACCCATGTCTGGTCTCTAGACGGGACGAGAAGATCCTAAGATGGCTACTCCCCCTATACGGCTGAGACCATCACCCAGGCTAGGGCCCCATCTACTAGGCGGTTACACGCCTCTAGACGGTGCCTCTTCTCGTCCTGGTGTCTTTCTCAACGAGAAAGACCCACTGAGGTGCTTGATCAGGATTGTGTTCCCCTCCTCACGAGACTGGAGACTAACATCTCCCTTCCACACTGAAAGTGTATGTAGTCGCTATTGCCACTCATCACGACTCAGTCGGTGGAAAGTTTCTAGGGCAACACGACCTGGTCACCAGGTTCCTAAGCAGCGAGAGGGCGGAATCCGCCTCATCTCCGCTCCATACCCTCTTGGGACCCTAAGTGGTCCTGGGGAGCCTCAGGGCCCCCCAAAGAGCCCCTCGGAGGTTCCGATCTTCCTCATAGAGTAAGACGGCCCTCCTGACGGCGCTCACTTCCTTCAAGAGGGTAGGGGACCACCGAGCATCCTCCGTGTCCCTGGATTGCCTTAAACTCGGCCCTGGAAACTCTCACGTTATCTTGAGACCCAGGCCCGGATGCGTGCCCAAGAAGTTCCCACTACTCCCTCCGGGGCCAAGTGGTGAACTTGCAGGCGCTCCCCATAGGGGAGGAAGACCCAACCCGATTAGTGTTGTGTCCAGTACGTACTGGACCGCACGCAGAGCTCTGAAGCTCTGACCAGCTCCGTGTCTGTTGGAGGACAGCAGAAGGGGAAGGCTGTCTCCAAACAGAGGCTGGCGCACTGGGTCGTGGACGCCGTTACGACGGCATTCCGATCTCAGAATCTCCCATGCCCATTGGCAGTGAGGGCTCACTCCACACGGAGTTTAGCCACCTCCTGGACACTGGCAGAAGCGCCTCTCTAGCAGACATCTGTAGAGCTGCGGGTTGGGCTATGCCCAAACACCTTCGCAAGGGTTAACAACCTTCGCGTAAACCCGGTGTCAGCCCACGTCCTGCGTGGCGACATGTAGGACTGGCATCCGGGGGGGCGTATGCCTGCGAAAGCACCTTTCCACCCTCTAACAGGTTGGGTCAGTGTGCTATTTACCTTTTCTTCTTACCCGAACACATCGCTAAGAAACTGGTACCTCACCAGCCTCCCTTCTTACCCAGACACTGGTTAAGAATAGGCATTCCATCCATCACCAAACAAGCACCCCCTGGGGGCTGGCTGGGCAGAGCAGCCTTCCCCCTTAGGCCGGGATACCATGTGAGCTATCACAGATAGCTCTAACCGGACCTAGTGCTACCGGACGTCTGTAACACCCCCTCCGTGGGCTGTTCCGTCTGATGTATCCTCATGAGAATGGTTCCCACTCCTGGTAACCCATGAGCTTCCCCAGGTGGGCCTCCACCTCGCGGTTAACTACTCAGTCCGCACGTTCCATGCGTTCTCCTCCAAGGACGAGACCATACCTATATCCACCATATTCCTCCCCACGGGTAGGAGGTGGCCTCTGTAGCGCTTCTCTGATTAAGAGTCGCGCTTACCCGGTGTAAACTGATCTGGACGGCCTCTCGCCTATAGAGAGCTAAGGCCCCGTCCGTGAAAGTTACCGGTCAGGGCTGTACCCATCTTTCTCCAAGAAAGCTCTGGAACCCCCCGACCACCACACTGGAAGGTTACAGTCTCACGAAAGCTTCGAGATGACACGCCCAGGCTTGTTACCGTCGCTTCGCTAGAGATTGTGACGCGATACAGCGTTGTGGCGTTTTCCATAGGCAACCCCATCTGTCGTTCTCGACACAACGTCGAGAGACCGACAGAAAGGGAACGTCTTGGTTACGTATGTAACCTCAGTTCCCTGATGGAGGGAACGAGACGTTGTGTCCCTTATGCCACGAACACGTATCGTATTCTGCTGCAGTTTGAGAGGTCTCAGGCTCTTCAGAACAAAGGTAAGTGAATGCTGCACGCCGGCCTCCTTTTATACCGGATTTCCGGGGGCGGAGCCCGGCATGCAAATTGCATTCGCCAAATTTCATTGGCCTTTTCTATAGTAGTCAGAGTTGATTGGTTCTCAAGGGCGAACCCCATCTGTCGTTCTCGACACAACGTCTCGTTCCCTCCATCAGGGAACTGAGGTTACATACGTAACCAAGACGTTTTCATGACTGGACTTTTGTTAGTGAACTATACATTTAATTTGATAGGATATACTACAGTATATGGAATTGGACTTGCATAGCGAATGTGCATTTGAGAGAATGTTTTGTCACACTGTGCTTTATATAATGCTGAATAATGCTTTCATTGCATTTGGAGACATTGTCTTCTCGCGGGCAATTTGCAAAGTTGGAACAGCACCACTGCAGACCACAAACAAAGAGGTGGAAACACATGGGTGGTGTCAGCATAAATGAAAGTTGATTTATGAGGGCATCTGCCACTTTAGACGTAATGGATGACTGGAATGCAGAAGGTTAATGAATAAATGCACATTGTCACAGTCTGACAGAAATGTAAAGCGACCAATCACGGTTAGTTTTGATTTTAGATGTCGCTTATGTATTGGTATGTGTGATATATAATGTGCTAAATAATAAGCCATTTAAAAAAAAATATCTCATGGGATAGTTATAATATTAGGGGGGTTTAAAGCATCTCAATATTTATGTCTGTTTTAGAAATATCTACAATACTCATATTTTCGATATATTAGAGCATACAGCACAGTTGTTCTTGTGGAAATCTAACCTGCTAACCAAATACATATATTTTACTTAAGATTTGATCCCACTAATATTGCAAGCATGTTCTTTCTATTAGTTCATTGTTCCTAAGCAGATTTATTAAATCCTTGGCGTTCATAAGTTTTGTAAATACATAACCAAAAAAACATGTAAACATCAATGCTCTTACAAATGAATTGTAAGCGTATGGGCCAAATTCTCTCCGTCCGTTATAAATACAGCTTGTTTTTTTACAATTTAAGAAAGCAGATGAAAAATGTCTTATTGCAATCGACGCCAGCCCTACCCTCATAAAAAGAAATGTTCTTCACGATATTATATAAGAACCATATTAGTGACCCTGGACAACAAAACCAGTCTTATGGGTCCATTTTTCGAAATTGAGATTTGTACATAACCTGAAAGCTGAATAAATAAGTTTTATATTGATGTATTAGTTCTTAGAATAGAATAGGACAATATCTGGCTGAGATGCAACCGATAAAAACAAGAACAACAAATCTAAATATTGAGAAAATTGCCATTGAAGTTGTTAGAGGCACTGTGACAGGCCATCCACACACAACACTTTAGTTTTTATATATTTAATGTAGGACATTTACAAAATATCTTCATGGAACATGATCTTTAAAAGATTTTTTTTAATTTTGACCCATACAATGTATTTTTGTCTTTTACTAAAAATGTTCCCCTGCTACTTAAGACTTGTATTGTGATCCAGGGTCACATTTTGTCTAAATGGTTCCATAATGATTTTTTGGGGGGAACCAGCATTTTTTTATTTGTGTACTACATTTAACCTATATTCCTTTTCTGAAAGGTAAATCACCTAAAAGCTTACAGATTTATAGGCTTTTCCCATAATCCACGAAATACCGCACTGCAGAGCTGTACCTCTGTCCCCCAGATGGTGGTCTGTTCATATATTTCAACTGTTTGAAGTCTTGCTGTGGTGTCCCACGGCTTACTGACATGCTCACAGCTGCCATAACAAAACAACATGGTCCTGGCAAGTAGTGTGCGTCAAAGTGGAGCCAGCGTTTTCAGAGGAGGCACAGGATTGTGGGTTTTCATGCTGCTCGGGCACCGTGAATTAAGGAGAGGAAATGAGCGGAGTTGGCACTACAAAGAATTGGCTGTTATCAACAAGAGAGATCTGCACTGCAGAGACTAACACAGGAGAGAGGAAAGTTACGAAAAGAATAACACCAGCTCAGAAGCACATTCAAAACGGGATCAAATTGACCATGAACGTAGGATCTTCCCTGTGGATAAAGGAAAGAAGAATCAACTATCTTATTTGATCGTGCTGAGTTTTGAGTCTGCTCGAGTCTAGGATAGAGAGATCTCTAAGGCATGTTGTCTGAGGCTTTAGACTACATATGCCAAGACCATAAAATGACATCAAGTTTAAAAATAGTACATTTATCCGCGTGCATGCATGGATATATTATGATCCAAAACAAACATTAATCACGTGAATCACATTCTGTATAACAGGCTCATATTTGAGGGTGGTTATACATGCATAGCAGGTAATCTTTGGAGGTAATGACTTCCACGAGAGGCTGGGTTCCATTATTGATGGATTTTCACCATTGTTAGGACTCGGCTGCCATTGTGTGCTGGAGGCACACGCTGGCTTTCTCCAAAAGTAATACACATTATAACGATAGGTATAACTATAATAAAAATGTTTAAAAAAATCTTCATTTAGGAGAATAGCGCAGTCACATCACTGCAACGATAAAGATAGAGAACAAAGTCGTGGGATCACTTTCAGAATGATTTTTAACGATACAACATTCTGGTAAATAGTTATAAAATGATGAAAATAATATAAAGTTGTTCCAGACAGATGTCTACAGTATGTGTGTGTGTGTCATGAGAGATTTGTATCAGCATTATACTGATGACCGATCTCCATGGTTTTCCACACACATTTGTTGCTGTGAGATAATTCCCCTCATGTTCAAGGCTGTGATGGTGGTAGTTCATTATTAGGAGATGAAGGACTAGTGATTCGCTTTGAAATACAAACCATGGAAGTGCTGGTTTAATGACAGCAAAGTTTTGTATTCATTACTTTCAAAATGGCAGCTTTGTAGCTTGCATATAAGCTTTAGTCTGTTTGCATTTTATAGGTACTTTAAAAGAGATTGAGGAAAAGGTTGGATTCACTTAAATGAGTTGGCTTGAAAAAAGACCTCTGATGGCTTTAAACTTTCAGATTTGCTGCTTTCTAGTAAGTTTGAAAGAACTTTTTTATCACGTCAGCCCATTGAGAATACTTCAACGATAAAGAGGTTCCAGATGAGGTGGTGTGAGTTATAGATTAAAGGGATAATTCACCCAAAAATAAGAAATAAACTGTCATAAATTACACACTCTCTAGTTGCTCCAAACATGTGCTCATTTCTTTGTTCTGATGAACACAGAGACAGAATGCTCGTTCCCAAACAGTTCTTGGCAACCATTGACCACCATTCTAGGGAACATTACAATGGTAGTCAAAAGTGCCCCAGAAGCTGTCCTACATTCATCAAAATATGGTCTTTTGTGTTCAACAGAACAACTCTGGTAGTGTTCATCAGAACAAAGAAATTTGTACAGATTTGGAACAAGTCGAATGATGACAGAATTTGTATTTTTGGGTGAACTATCCCTTTAAGTCCCAAAAGGTTATAGGTTTAAATCCAAGACAGAGAGATCATTGACCAATTCTCAGTGCGTTCTTAAAAATGGCGTGGAAGACCAGATTTAATGGGAAGGTTTACCAGAAAATGAAAATGTATTCATCATTTTCTCAGTTATGTCATTCCAAGCCTCTATGAATTTCATTCTTTTGCAAAACACAAATGAAGATATTAAGAACATTGGTAACCAAACAACACTGGCCCCCATTGACTTGTTCATTGTATGGACAAAAAATCACAGAGACATTTCTCAAAATATCTTCTTTTGTGTTCCACAGACGAAATAGTCAAATACAGTTTTTGAATTTCTTTATGAACCATCCCTTTAAGTCAGCTGTAATATTTTTAGCATAAACACAATATTTTAGGTGTGCTTTTTAATGTACAAGTTCCTGCTTATTCTCTTTAAAACCTAAACAAAACATTTAACAAATATTGCAGTTTGATTTATGTTTACTTTATTTAGGTTTGCCATATCATTTCTCTCTCTGTTTTAAGAGAGACGGAAAGAGAGAGAAAGATACAAACACAATAATAGTCGTGTTTTCAGACAGTGTTTTTAGAGGGTTAACTCTCTTGTGAATGTTCTTGACAAAAGAAAAAAAGTCAATTCATAGTCTTGTTAAGTATCTGCTTGTGTTTAATGTATCTCTTGAGAGTAACCAGATACTTCAGTGTTAAGAACGCACCTTGTTCTCCTCATGAATAAACTGATGAAATACTTCAGAGACAGGCAGAGGAATTACTCCACTCCATTATACTGAGTGTGAAAGAGCTTTTAAGGGTGTTTATCAATGAATAGAGGACACTTGCAATGTGCATATCTGACTTAAACAATAACCAGGCTGTCCTTGAATGACAGGTCTAGACAGATTCAAGTCAGGGTTTCTGCATCATAATGGACTTCCCCTTGGCAGTTTGAATCACTTTCTGTGTTGAAGGAGTAAACTGTGATATTGATTTTCTCTTGGATGTTTCAGGGACGGCGGGTGAGAGAGTGATGTTTCACTTCTTTGGCAGGAGAGATTCTTTAAAAGTCAATGAAATAAATGGATTTCATTTTATTTCTCCAGCAGTGTAGAAGGTGATGAAGAATGTGTGTACTGTAATACGGCAATATGACCTGCTATTAAACATAAATGTATTTTTTTAAATATTGGATAAACATAAAGAGTTACAGTAAATGTGATAAAACCTCTAAAACTAGGCTAGCAGCCAACATCTTTAGAGGTGAAATGTATAAAGTTAGCTTCTCATCTGCATTCTTTCTCATCTCTTATCTATCACTCAAAATAATTTAGCGATTATTATTCGTGAAACGATTTATACTCAAAAAATGTTGTACATTTTAAAGCTGTTTAATCAATGAAATATACTGTTTATATTGGGTAAATAAGTACAAAAGTAAGTAAATCTGAGTAACTGAAATATTTCTGTAAGAATTCACCAAAAATATTACGTGTATATTACAAATATAATTTCTTAATTAAATATCATTTTTTTTCATGTTTCAAATTTTAGAGAAATTAAAAAAATAACAAATATTTGTAATCCTTTTTTTACATGTCCCACTGAAATGTTTTTAAAAGATTTAATTTAATTATTATAACTGTTTATTTTTGTGGTATATACCAAGCCGTTCCAATAACAAATTTATTCTAGTTAAATCTTGTTTTAAAAAAATTGTTTTCATTCATTCGCAGGGGAGGACCGACCGCGGGAGAACATCACGAGTACAGCCGATGGACAGGCGATGGTGGGCGGAGCTGGGGCGGAGTCTGGTACAGGGAAGCAGAGAATACGCTGCTGTGTGCGAGTGACAGCCGTCCAGGTGCGAAAAGCAATATGGGGCGTGGCCATGGTGATATGTGTGTGCACGTCATGGGCAGGCTCCACCCAGTTGGCTAAACTGACCTTCAAGCAGTATGATGCACCATTTACTCTCACGTGGTTCGCCACTTCGTGGAATTGCCTCTTCTTTCCGCTGTATTACATCGGTCACCTGTGCAAAGGCCCGGAAAAACAATCACCAAAACAGAGAATTAGGTAAGAACCGGAAGAATGAAGCTCAGTTGTTATTCCCTTTCCATCTGCAAACCGCTATAAGTATGTGGGTCATTTAAGATGTCATAGCATCTTTAATCAAGCTCAATATATTCATCCTGTGATGTGATAAAGTGTGTACTGTCACTTTTAATTCGTCGTTGAAATACCGAGTTTGTATTCCTGGCTCCAGTATTTTTTTGTAGTGACACCTTTTAATCTCTGTTGAGTGGGGCATTGAGGGAATTCCTGGCACGTCTGGTACTGTAATACTGTGTGCCTTAATGCAAAGATGATTTCTCGACAACCATCCTTTACTCTTAGTCTGATTAAATTACTCTAGTCTTAAATACTAAGCACTACACAGTCTTGTTGAGTATTAAAGCTGGTTCAGAAAATCTATTTGAGAAATGTATGCACTATTCTTTGGGGCATTACCTCTGTAATTATTCAATTTACATTTAATAATTTAAATGATAACTTACCCCAAGCACTTAACAAATAAGGAAAATCACAAACTGTCTATCCTACATGAGCCAACAATATGATAGTACTGCGACATTACATTTTTAGACGTTTTGAAATTTAAATTTAAAAGTGAGATTTTTTCGAATATATCTATTTTACGTGTTTGATGTGCATTCAACAAACTCATATAACACTTTAGAAAACACAGCTGGACAATCTGTTATATTGAGCTCTACCCATAATCCCAGTTTCAATACAAATTTGAAAATGGCTTTGCAAACAGAAACAAATTTTGGCCTGATTTTCTACAAATAAGAAAAGCATTTGAAAACCTTTTTTTTTAAATAAATCATTTTTAAGTATCTACTGTACTCAGATAACTGCATAAAAGTTTCCTTTGCAAACTCTGGAAGTGCACTAACATTACATGGATTAAAAGGCGGACTGTCACATAAGTAGAGAATTACACAAAATGGTTCTTAAATCTTTGTATGTGAGTAATTCATAAGAAACCTGCGTAATTTCTGTTATTTATTAATAAACTATGTTAAGATGTGTTTAGAGATCTCTCCACTTTCCTACAGAGATTGAGACAGCAAAGATTGTTATTAAATGGTCAAATGGTCTGTTGGAGTGTTAAAGTAAATGCAATGCTAATTTCTTACCCTGACATCCAAATATAAGTATGAAGCTGTCCTTCTGAAACCTTGCATGCCCAAATTCACTGTTTTTCAGCAAACGAGAAAAACACTGTACTTTTTAAATGATTACATACTGTGTGGTCAAAGTTGACAAGTACTTTGTAGCCTGTTAACTGTCACCCGTTCCGTATACGGGACACCTAAGTTTGCGTCAATATTGTGAATGTTATTTCGAATCGAATCATGACAAACTATGGAAATGTATGGATTCTTTTTTTATAAAGAGTGTGCTTAGATTTTTTGATCCATATATTTTTTAATTAAAGAAAAAAAACTTTTTTAATTATTTTTTACAATAAACCTAGCAACATCCCTTTAATTTATTTTTTGTGTGTGTGTGTGATTTTTTTGTTGCAATAAACAGCTACTTTACTTTTGTCAAACGAGACCAATCGTAAGTCTGTGTTCCAAAGAATTCATGAGTTACCGCCATTTTAGTTCCAACATGCGTTTTCATGTGTAGGATTGAAAAGGGCTCCGACAGTTAACAGTTAATACCGAATATTGGTTAGATATTTGCAAAACCCATTGACAAACATAAATGTGACTAATAATAATGAATTATGGCGAAAAATTATAACGCAACATGGAGATACGAGGTTTCAGAAGTACAGCAGCGATATATTTGTACTAGTCCTGATCATGTTTTATTCATGTTCACTTTGTTCCTTTTATCACTGAATGGTCTTTATAACCGTAATGTGTGATTTGGACAGTGAAGTGATGTTTTATTACATTTGTGTTGGTGTATTCAGAGAGTGCTGCCGGTTCTTTGGGGATGATGGACTGACGGCGAAGGTGTTCTTCACTAAAGTGGTCCCTTTTGGGCTGTTGTGGATCCTGATAAACTACCTGTATCTCCAGGCTCTGAGAAAGATCAACACCACTGATGTATCGGCTCTCTTCTGCTGTAACAAAGCCTTCGTTTTTCTACTATCCTGGATCGTGCTGCGGGATCGCTTCATGGGCGTCCGGGTGAGTGCATGGATGTGTAGATGGACTCTTTTGATGGATAAACGTGGTCCTTTAAGGGTGAATCTTTTTAAATGGGTCTTCAATATGTCCTGTTCTTTAACAGTGAAATTAAATGAAAAAGGCAAAACGTTATCATTTGTAGAATAAAAATGCCTTCTTGGAGTGTATTCCTATTCTTGCATTGTAAATTTGGGTGATATAATGGGTGTAATTTTATTCATTAAAAGGATTATACCTTTTCTCATTGTTTATATGGATTCAATCAAATGCCTGATCAGGGCAAGGCAAGTTTATTTATATAGCACAGTTCATACACAAATCTAATTCAAAGTGCTTTACATAGAAAAAAGATACATAATGAATGAGAGAAATTTAAATGGTACCTGGTTATGGTTAGAGAGTTGGACTCGTGACCGGAAGGTCGCCGGTTCGATTCTCAGTGCCGGCGGGTAATGACTGCGGTGCCCTTGAGCAAGCTTGAGTGCTCCGGGTGTATGTATGTTCACTATTCACTGGATGGGTTAAATCCAGAGGTCACATTTTGGGTATGGGTCATCTGACAGATAGCTCACTTTCACAAAAATATAGCATCTCGTTGTGGACCTGCAGCTCGTGATATTTCTCTGGATTCCTGTCAGCGCAGTTAAGTCTTTCACCTTCCTCTGCCTTTGTTTTCCTCTTTCTTGTTCCTGCTCTCGGATCAAAGGAACAATGTGCTATGAAGCTCTTTTTTCTCCTTCCGTCTGCCTGTTCACACACATGCACTGCAGTGCCAGGCCGGTTTTAGTGAGAAGTTAAGTGGGTTCCCATCTGGAGGAAAAGACTTTGAGCAGAATCTGTGTGTCGGGTGAGTCAGAGAGCGAGTTTGACTCACGATTCGGCTCAGACGTGTAAGGTGATGCTTTAAAGAATAGATTTCTGACATAGCTGGTAACAACAAAATCTCTGATCGAATAGTAGAGATAGAACAGTGTTTTGGGACAGAGGTGAATGAGGGCGAGAGGAGAACAGAGCGTGAGATGGCTGTTATGCAGTCTTTTGGTGGAACACTGGTAATCATTAGTCTTTCTGACACCCTCCTAATGTTCCTCTTCTGCACTCAATTCAGCTCCACTTCAGAAACATTTCTCGCCGGGATCGTACATATAAACACAATCACACAAGCAGTATGGGTTTTATAAAACAGGCCTGTTCCATCTGTAAAAACACTCAAGAAGAATACAAATGAAAGGTGTTATCGTGTGTGTGTGTGTATATACAACTAAATATACAATATATTAAACAGAAATTTGATGTGAGGTTTTAAATGAAAAATAATATTAACCTTCAATCTTATTTGGAGAAGAAACTCTGCTGTGAGACAATAAAATTAAACGATAAAACGTCCTAGATGTGTTAATGGAATTAATGTATAGATCCGTGCTCTTAAAGGGACAGTTCACCAAAAAATATAAATTCTTGCATCATTAATTTTTACATTATTGTAAACCAGCATGACTTTCTTTCTTCTGCAGAACACTAAAGAATATATTTTGAAGAATGTCCGTAACAAAACATTATTGCCCCCATTGAAACCACTGAGACATTGCTCAAAATATCCTCTTTTTTGTTCCTCAAAAGAAGACTCACAGGTGTTGAACACCATAAAGGTCCATAAATTATGAAATATTTTCAGGTGAACTCTTTAAAGACTTAAAACGTTTATTTGACGTTGGTAAAGAAACCAGCATTCTGAGCTAGGTATATACCTACCGTAGAACAGGTAATAGTCTTCCTAAAGTGCCGCAAGCAATGCATTACAATGTCTTTTGTGTGTTTTATTTTCTTCTTTTAAAAGATTGTTGCTGCCATTCTGGCCATTGCTGGAATAGTGATGCTGACGTACGCCGATGGGTTTCACAGTCATTCGGTTATAGGAATCACACTGGTGGTGGCTTCAGCATCTGCCTCCGCTCTCTACAAGGTAACCCCACTTCAGAAAGCTTTCAAAGCCAATAATTCCAGTTACATGTGTAATTGCTGTTCATTGACTGTGTAGAATCAATGACTAACTAGATCTGTTTCAGTTCAATGATATCATATGGTTGTGTCTACAGTTTTGTTCGATAAACCATATTTGTCGAAACTGACCTTCTAACCGAGTCATTAGATGACGTGTCTTGGGAACACTTTGCTGTTGTTTTCAGTAAATAAAATGACCTCACTAATCTGTTTGTCCTTATTGATTTGCGATGCACTTCAGGCTCCTGGCGGTCATCTGAATGACTGATCAACGTAAATATCAGCTCTCGGGCCTCATTTATAAAGAGAGCGTACACAAAAATCCACGGCTACGTTCATATATGTAAAAGCAGTCTTTGCTGTGGAAAAGTGCCTAGCGCCACATCAGAGTTTGAGCAGACGTAGGCTACGTATTTTTGTTGCGACTTGTATAAGATTTGGACGTTGACAGGCGCTCTTTCATACATCAATGACATTAATTAGATATCATTATAAGGCGGAGAACTGGAACAGTTGAACCCAATTCCAGGATCGTTTGTGATTTATAGATGTCACATCTGATAGAGAGGCGTACACACGTTTTCTATGTGTACGTTCGTTGTATGAATCTCACGTATGCACTTTTTTCAGAAATTATCATAAAATCTAATTTAGGAGAGTTTCTACGCATCATTTAAAAAAATGAGGCCCCTAGAGTTGCATCATTTTAGACTCATCCTGAGACAGAAACAAGTCTCTATTTCCCCTCTTCCTGCAGTCATTTGAAAGATTAGATTGATGAATTAGATGAATGTTCTGGTCTATATTTATCCTGTCCTGCCAAGCTACAAGATACACTGTTTAAATTAGACTACACTTAAGACACTCATTTAAAAAATCTTCAGTTGTACAAGTAGCTATTGACAAAAAAAGGAGTACAATTTGTTGAAACTATTTAAAAGAATAATTTCTTAAAAGCTGCAATCTGTAACTTTTGCCTTTCTGTTCAAAATTGTTCACTTTATGTGGGTTAAAGTCAAATAATGTCAAACGGACATTTCCCAAGAAATCATACATGTAATGTAATGGTTTAATGGTTTTATTGTATATTTCTGAAAATGTGCACAAAGTTATTTTATATAAAGTATCAGATTCCTAACCTTTCGAAAAATTGAAATTCATTTTTTGTAATTCATTTTTGATTCCCAACCCTAATCATTATAAGTTTACAGCTATGGAAGGTCAGTTTTTAGCATTTGTTTTCCATATAATTTTCGTGTTTAATAATAAAGCTGCAATAAATGATGCTTTATTAAGATAAGGACATAAAAATATACCAAACCTGCCCAGAGTCCAGTTATGGCTCATGAGAATATGTTTGGTTATTGCCTCAGTTCACTCAACTTTTAAAAATACAAATGTTTGGTTTATTTTGGGGTCAGATTAGATGCTTTATTTTACCTGCTGAGCATCTCATGGTTGGGACTTTTCATTTGTTATACCCTCCGACACAGATCCTGTTATTTCTCTTTCAGGTACTTTTCAAGCTTGTCCTGGGAAGTGCCAAATTTGGAGAAGCAGCTCTGTTTCTGACTATTGTCGGAGGTGCAAACTTTGTCTTCATGAGCTTTGTGCCAGTTATCCTGTACTTCACACATGTTGAATACTTCACATCTATATATGAGCTCCCTTGGGCTTTCCTGTGTGGAGTAGCTGGACTCTTACTAGGTAAATAAAACACAGAAAAAAATACATTTTGTGTCATCTTTGTTGTTTTAAGAGACTCATATTTGTTCATCTTCCTCTATAGCATTTAATATGCTGGTGAACTTTGGAATCGCTGTTACATACCCAACACTGATTTCACTTGGCATTGTTCTGAGTGTCCCTGTCAATGCAAGTAAGTTCATTGACATCAAAAGCTTTTATCTAGAAATTTCTTTTAAAACTGTAAAAGAGACAAGAGATAAAGATCCTATCTTTGTTAATTCACCCTTGTGTTCTTTCTTCTGTGAAACACAAAAGGATGCATTTACATAATCAGCTTTTGCATACAATGAAAGTGAATTGTAACTTTGTCTGTCAATCTTCAAAGTTAAGTGTGTTTTGTTTTTGTATTATAGTGGTGGACCTTTACACTTGTGATATTCACTTCAACACAGTGCGTCTCATTGCTGTGTTCATCATCTGCCTGGGCTTCCTCATGCTGCTCTTACCAGAGGACTGGGATCAATGTCTGATTGAACTCAGCACTAAATTCAGAAAACGCGAACAGCCTGTTGAGCCGGTAGAGACGGCAGGCGGGCTCAACTGGAGCCGACGGGCCAGGACCTCCATGTCCACGTTTTCACACTGACACACGCTTGTCATCTACAAGAAACTGGATGGTTTTTGGAATTGTTCATCCCATCATCTTCAGTAAAGAAGGCTCTCTAGGAATGGCTCTATTTGCCAT
Source organism: Triplophysa dalaica (assembly GCF_015846415.1). Classification (NCBI taxonomy): domain Eukaryota; kingdom Metazoa; phylum Chordata; class Actinopteri; order Cypriniformes; family Nemacheilidae; genus Triplophysa; species Triplophysa dalaica. Next base: position 4,521,737 of record NC_079552.1, read on the forward strand.
GATAACAAACAATATTTTTTTTTATTCTCCCTTCTGACAGTGGATGTCAACAATGATAATGAATTGGGATTTATTTCATTGTCGTCTGTCCTTTTACTGTTCATAAACGAAAAGTTCAGAATTAAAATAATTCGGAATTCTGTTACTCACTTTAACATGATGCCATTTTATTTTCACCTCAACATAAAAAACAAGTTTTATTGTTTTATCAATATTCTTATAAAACACTATTATAAATTTAAATTCATAATGTTTTGAGAATAATCTAAATAGGACCTTAAATTTTATAATGTAAATTTACATTTTGATCTTATTCTGATTGTACAACTGTGTTCTTGAAATTTATTTTTATAAATGTTTTATTTTTATTTATTTTTTCATTTTTTTAACCTTTACATTTTATTTGGATCATAAAGAAATGTTCAATACATTGTTTGATATTTTCCATGCATTATTATTGCAGAACATACGACTCGTGCACATATGGTAACTAAAGCCATACAATAGCTTTCTGTAAAGGAACAAGAAGACAAAATGTTTCTTAATTTTGATTAAATTGTTCAAGTAGCAGCTCATACAGCTTTAACAGAAAGGTTCATAAATAATAAATATTTTAACATTTTATTAGTAAATTTCACATAATCATGTGCCAAACACTGATAAAATGTATGAACCATAACGTCTATCAACCTACCTGAAAGGATTTCATCTCCCAAACTGTGAAGCTCATGTTGGACAACGGCAACATCCAGAGTCTCCTACAGGGGGCACCAAGAAGTCCAAACTGTTTACGCTGAATAAATTCCTTGTCAAATCCATTACAGTTTTACTGAATCACATGCTAATCACTGTGAGGACACTTCAGGGTCAGTGTTGGCAAGTGAAGAGACTTTCCTCAGTCACACAACCGGCAATGGGGCCAGACGTCCTGCGAATGTATGACCAGTTCTGAAAAGTGCACCCATACTATGAACTTTCCAAAGGTGGTGACCAGAACTAACACTGCACTTTTACACGTGCAACATATTCAAATACACACCCTGCACTTCATAAGACTCGATTATTCTTATTTTAATTTCTCGATTTTATGTACTGTCCCAATAAAGGTGATCTACAGGAAACCGCATGCAGAAAATGCCAACAAACGCTAGCTGACAGCTTCACTGCCTTTGATTTGCAATAGAAACTCATCAGCACTGTCTCCCATTGTCATTGTTATAATGACAATTAATATGATATTGTATTCCTCTGGAATTATTGCTAGACATTATTGTAAACCTTTGTAAGGAATGATTTTTACACAGAAATGCATTATGATCACATTTGAGGCAAATGACGTCGAAACAAATAAACGAGAACTCCATTTAATACATCCGCTTGGTCTGTTTTTAAACCACATCAATCTCTACATTTCTCCTCCATTCTTCTGTTTGAAGGAAAAAAGACATGAATTATACATTTTATCAGCTGTTGGGATTCACACAAAAAAAGTTAGAAAACCAAATCCTTGCTGTCCTTCCGAAACCTCGGATGTTCAAATTCCCTGTTTTCCAGGAAGTGGAATAAACACTGTCCTTTTTAAATGCTTTGTATTGTTTAGATGTTTACAAAACCCAGTGACAAACAAAGGATGACTGAAAATAATTTATGGCAAAAATATCATAAAATATGGAGATACAAGATTTTAGAAGGAGAGCAGCGAAGTCTTGTTTTGCACTGTGAAATTCATGCAACTTCTCTGTAAAGGCTCATTTTGATGAGAATTTATGGTTTATTTGTACATGATAAACAACATCACCTACTGTAGACCAACTCTGATTTAAACGTTTATTACAAAAACTGCCTTAACAATATAACATCCAGTAACAGTAACTTTGTCCTCTGTTGTTTATTTGTCCCCACATTTGATTTAATAAAATGTCTTGCTCCTATTTTTTCACCTTTAGTTCACAGAGCGTACGCAAGACAGTGAATGTCTTCAGCCGATATCGTGTTCAACTCTTACTGTAATCTGTCCATAAAAGAACGTTGCTTGTTTCTTATGAGTTGCAGCAGAATAGGGGAGTCTGTTTCTCTCACGTTGTCTAGAAGGAACCTGCAGGTGATCCACAGTCCTGGCATCATTTCCGCCACATTTCCGACAGACAGATTGAGAAGCAGGAGGAATAACATTGCTCAGTTGCTCCTCTATGCTGTTGGGAAACGAAGAGCTGAGAGTAAAGACGGAGGAATATGTCGACTCCAGAGGTGCCCCGTCATTTCTGGAATGTGCCGAGGAGCTATGGCTTGTTCCGTTTGTGGGGTCGCTGTCTACTCCACCTCCGACTGTGGATCTCTCAACTCCGGCTTGTCCCACAGCACCACCAAGCCTGCCCTGAATCTTCCATCTCAAACTCTGAAGTGCCCTCTGAAAGCGCTTGCTTAAGAGGGCGTACAGCAAAGGGTTGATATCAGAATTAAGCAACACAAGCCAGTAGGAGAACGTAACCGCAGAGGAAGGCACGAGGCTGGTGTGCCGAGAAAGAGCAGTTTCGGTAGCCTGCACCAGAGATACGCTAATGTACGGCATCCAGCAAAGAAAAAAAGCAGCGATGACCATGAACAACCTCAAGATGCCGTGGTGCTGAGGCGGGTTGGGAAGCCGAGGGCTGCTGCCGTGGAGTTGAGCCAGGATGGAGTGCAGACGTCCATCAGCTTCCCCGGAAGAACCGTCATCTCCAGATGGTGCTTCTGGAGCTATTTCACCCGGAACCTCCAATCGCACGTCAGTCACAAACCTGCCGCTCACGTAGTACACCAGTTTGGAGGGCGCGTACATTTCCTCATCTGCAGATGCATGCTGAAGGTCCGAAACAGATGCCGATGTGGGCTTGCTCCGGAAGTGTTCCTCCAAGCTGTGGATCCTCCTGGCATGGTACCGGGCCACGCGTACGATCTTCACGTAGCAGTACAAGATGACTACGCCCGGAAGGAAGAAGCACAGTACAGCCATGAAAACCGTGTAGCTGGGGCTGTTTGCCAAGTTTACGGCACAGCTGTACATTGGAGCCACGTAGCTCACGTTGCTCCAGCCGAAGAGAGGAGGACAGCTGGTCACCATGGCTTGCATCCAGATCCAGAACACAGCCGAACCTGTTCTCCATACAGTGCAGCGGGAGTCGTACCGCAGGCAGTCCACGATGGAGAAGTAACGGTCCAGCGCAATAGCGGCGAGAGTTAAGACCGACGCAGTGCAGTAGACAGAAGAGGTGTAGCCAACATACAGACATAGATCCTGAAAACCAGAGAGAAACATCTGACCAAACACAGCAAACTCAATAAAATAACATTGTAAAGAAATAATGCACCCCAAATTGAAAATTCGGTCAATTTGCGGTCAAAAGGAGAACTTTGAGCTGTCATTGTGGAGAAAAGAGATGCGTTAAAAATGCTGTTGTGTGTAAGTACTGACATTGCAGCTGACCCATCCGTTGTTCATAATGGATACCGCCACAAAAGGCATGACGCCTATTCCCACTAACAGATCACTGATGGCCAGATTGATGATCAGGATGGAGGTCACAGTGTGGAGAGTTTTCGTGGCTGCCACGATCACAATGACTAAAGCATTTCCTGACAAGAAACAACAAAGACAGATTGTATATAAATTGTATAGAATGTATAGAATAAATTGTATAGTTACTACTGTACTGTACTTTAAGATTTTAACACAGTAGTATGAGTTTCATTACATGTGAAATGAGTAAATAAGGAAAAGCACTTATAAGTTGTGAGTTGGCTGTGATGTAGTTGATCATGAATTGAACTTGACTAGCCTTGTGTCTCATTTAAATGTAATTATAAATAATACTGTAATTTTATAAAACATGGCAAAATGATTTGGATTTAGACAAACAAATGGCAGAAAACAATTAAACAAGTGATTTTGTTTAACTGATGATCGTTTCAATGTTCTCTTTATCCCCCATATTACAAGGGTCGATCTTCATCATGCGTATTTTCACCGTTTTTTGTTTGTTTCATCTGACAACAATGCGCATTGTGAAACAAACATTAAATATCTTACAATTCAACACTCAAACGTGCATGCATTTAAACTTTCTGATGCAATGTTTGATGTCCATGTTGCATCTGAGATAAATAGTTTAGTTACAAACTCACCCGTCACTGCGCCCAGACTCATCAGCACCATCAGCGTCTCCATTAACAGACGCGCGCGAGAAGACGCAACCGTGGAGTTCTTCAATGACATACGCATCTCAGATTCATGCAAATCAAACCGAGTACTCAGTGAGGGATCCATCCAAAGCATTCGTTAATAAGAAATCTGATATGGATAAACTAGATCTCCCAATCCCATGCGTGGCGCATGCCTCTGGCCATTAAAAGAAAACACATACTTTAATACAGTGTACCTGTGTGTATAGCTTTTAAAAGAAAACGTCAAATTCGTTTTATTTAAACGAAACTTAAGCAGCCAGCTGCGATCCTGTTTAATGTATTATCTGCTGTGTGCGAACATGAGGGCGCTGCGCAGTTTGGCGTCTCCAGGGTCCCTCCATCAGCCAGCAGTTATCCACAGCGATGACAACATGGAAACTCAAACACATGACTTGTTGAATGAACACTACTAACAGGGTTGGTTAGTTTCGCAAGTCTTTAGGATAGATTGTAATTTAATACATCACATGGCATCTTCAAAATCTTTAGAACGCAATTAACTTGTGAAAACAAATAAAGCATGTAAATATCACTTGAATTAGACATTAACACTTTGAGGGACTGCTTGGGTGAATGTTTTTAAACTGTTTATTGTACCAAATGTATATTTTTTAAACTTACAAGGTAAAATACACATTCATCTGAAATAGTTATAAAATGTCCAAAAGAATCTCAATACACAAGATGAGATACAATCATCTCAAAAGCAAAACTGTGTCAAAAGCGATATAAACTTTAACAAGAACAAGGCTTTACAATGTAACATCTATTAAACGCTGACACTATACTTTCTGCTAAAACACAGAATTGTTCAGTCCATCTCTCTGGCGGGATTATGGTCCAATGCTTGGTCCTAAATGCTGCCGGGTATATTCCCACACCAGCAGGGCGGCGCTCACGTGCACATTGAGGGAACGAGTGATACCTTGCTGAGGAATTTCCACACACACATCTACCAGCTGCAGCAGGTTCGCAGGGATGCCTTCTCTTTCATTACTGTCCAGAGACAAACAAATAGTTCATAGTTATGCAAAAAAAATGGGAAAAAGTCTCTTGTCCTTTTAGGACAGTATACAGAGACATAAAGAGCAAATCCTTGAAGAGGTCAACGTCTGAATCCTCTGCAAGTACTCAAGGGTAAACAAAGCTTTTAAATAGCACATCTGACACAAACCGCTGTTTGATAGCTTCACATCAATAAGATTATCAGGCATAACAATGCAGTGATTCAGACACCTGCCGTGCAGAAAACAACAGGTGTCCTTATGCTCAGACAAATGATGCATTAAGACCAATCACAGACATCAAACAAACACACACAATTTTTGGAACACACACTCCTTTTAATTATTGTGTTGTTGCAGCGAAGGTTGTGGCTATTGAGCCTTCTCATCACTATTATCTTTTATTAACCTGACAGGATGACAACATAACCTTAGTACGTGATATGACAGTACTGCTAAAAAGAGATTATGTCAAGCTTTTTTTCCAGGCAGGTCTATGTTAAGACCTACCAAAATATTTTTAAATAGAAATATGGGTTATAATACTCTACACATTTATTCTCTATTAGTAAAGAGTGTTTTTTATATTCATAAGTCATATGAATGAAACGTAGGTTTAAGTTCATTCTAATCATTTCGTCATTGACAAAATTAAACATTTATTTGACCTGTAGGCAAATATATGCTTTTATGTCTACATTTGGTTTACTGTTCTCAAACAGATATATTCAATGTTCTCAATAAATTATAATGTCTAAATGAAGTAGACCAGTAGATTTTTGCTGTAAAAACCACTTCAGTACCGTACATTAGACGGAAGGAGGGTGGATGTTTTCTGAACGTGCGTATTGTGTGTACTTCTGGTTTTGCTGATGTGTGCCTGGCATGTCAGGGCAAGAATCTCTCTCTCCAGCTGCATTCAGGGGTGAGGAAATCTCACAGGGAGCAAAGCATCAATTAGCCTGATAACATTAAACTGCACCCTAAGCACAACAATAAGACGCTATTTTTATCCCATCACTCTTTTTACAATGACAACTCTGATCTTTGATCGATTAACTCGTATGAAGAGCAATTATTAGCTTGTTTGGGTTAAAGTACAGTGGCTCATTTGAGCCTTGCATCTGATTTCCTGCAGAACAAGAGTTAGGAAAGTAATGGGTTTCATTCCCAGTGAATGCTCATACAAAAAAAACGTATGAAAAAGGGATAGTTAACACAAAAATGAAAATTCGGTCATCATTTACTCAACCTCAAGTTGTTCCAAACCTGTGAGAATTTTGTTGTTCTGCCGAACACAAAGATATTTGGAAGAATGTTTGTAACCAGATTTGGGGCACCATAGACTTACTACTATATTGTGGTAGTTAATGGTGCCCCGGAAAGGTTTAGCCTGCTGTTAACTGTTAAAAATACCTTTTTGTTTTCAACAGAACAAAGATTTATATAGTTTTATAATAACTTGAGGGTGTGTAAATGTTCAATCATTTTTGGGTGAACTGCCCCTTTAAGCATTTAATGAACTTTAGATAAAAATGACCTTGGGTGCATCTGGTAAAAAGTAATATCAAATATGATTGAAATTCATCTATTTAGAGTTTATCTGAGGTGGGCCGGAACATGTTTTGGGGCCCGATGTACACAGAATGAATTGAGATGCTTAGGTGTATTTACCCAAGTAGCAAAAGGCTTCTCTCAGGAAACGTGTAATCTTGTAAATTCTGGCTGTTGGATGTCTGCTCCACACCTATTACCCAGTATCCCTCTCGCTTCTTCAGCTGCAGGAAGTCTGATAACTCGGCAGGCTTCACCTGGAAAATGTTGGTAAATGTTAGATAACTCGACAGATTCCACACACACAACAGGTCTACAGTTTTGTATTGTTGTGTATAATTGACTGACAAAATCTATTTGATTTGCATGTACATTTGTATATATGTAGTGGTATTCGTTATTCGGGCTGTCTCGGCCCAAACTATGGAAAGATCAAAATATGGTTATAGATTTAAAGATGAAGTGTCATTTTTGCACTTCTAGTGGCGCAAAACAGAAATGTGATCTATCTGTCAGAACAAGCCCAGACACAACATCATTGATTGTATCTTAAAGGGGTCATATGGTCGGAATACGTGTTTTTCTGTGTCTTTGTTGTGTTATAAATTGCCCATGCATGTATTAGACACGTAAAATTGTAAAAATGAAAGTGCTGGAATAAAAGATGCATTCTATCTTAAACCGAATGTTCACTCAGACCTGCCGGAATCACCTCGTGTAACCACAACCCCACAAATCTATGTCAGTTTGTGGTGTGAGTTGACCAAGACCGCAAGTAAGTAGTAAACGCAAGTAAGGTGGGCTATCATTACAATTTCTTTGGAACATGTTGATCCACATATGGTAAGAGCCTAAACCTTTTGTCACACGCTTACAGTATTCGACCAATCACTATGCACTGGTTAACTGGCCAATCATAGCACACCTCGCTTTTTAGAGTGATGAGCTTTGTAAAAAATCCAATCCAATGTATGTGGAAAATACAGCGCTTTTGAACTTTTAATCCTGTCTACACATTGCATTACATCTTAAATAAACGATAATATTCGTTTCAGCCGTCTCACATCACCCCTCTAATATAGTTTTATCATAATTTATTTTCCAAATTTTTTACTGATGTCTCTATTGTTAAGCTTTGCAATAATGCAACGTATCTTAAAGTCATGTATAATCAATATTTCCATTATTTTTCACTGGTGTCTCTACTTTGCAACATTGTTAGTGCTATAGAATGTAGTTCGTCATAAATTCTCTTGAAGAAAAATAGATTTGGTTACAGTTTATTTCAAAGTGTCCTTACTATACTATATAAGGGTAGCAACCGTATCAGTATACTATACTATATAAGGGTAGCAACGACCAACAATACATTGTATGGGTCAAAATTATAGATTTTTCTTTTATGCCAAACATCATTAGGATATTAAGCAAATATCATGTTCCATGAAGCCATTTTGTAAATTTCCTACCGTAAATATATCAAAACGTAGCAAAACGACAAACAAATATGACCGGAAATACGCCTACAAACTTCAGAAAGCGTTAAAACTAACAAGTTTCTTCTTAGAAACGGCCTGCTACACTGCCTCTGATGAACAACTTTAAAGGTGATTTTCTCGATATTTTGATATTTTGTTAAACAGTTGTATTTTGGACAAATATTGTCTTTTCCTAACAAACCATTCATCAATGGTGTTTCCAAAAAAACATATTATTCTATATATTTATATATATATATATATATATATATATATATATATATATATATATATATGATATATCTAATTCTAAAAACAAATTTATGGCTGGTTTTGTGGTCCCTGGTTACATCATATACTCATTGTTTCTGTAGGCCGGAAAGGCAGAAATATTACAAACATAAGACAATTTAAAAAAAGAAGACAAACAATCTACATCTAGGCATCAACTATACTAAAACACACACACCTCCAGCAATGGCAGCCACAACTCTGAGGACACACTGAGCGCCTGGAATTGTTTGTCATTCACGTGTCTCAGACTGTCCAGAACCAGACCTTTAGCTCCAAAGATCTCACATGTCCTACACAGACCTGAAACAAACATATGAACTACTGTATTATTGCACAACTACAACATAAAAAACACTACATAGACACTCTAATGAACTTGACCTCTCTTGTGTAGTGAACATAATTATCAAAAGATCAAACACTGAGCGTGACTTGTTTCTCTGCTTATGTCCGTAAATCCTCTCACTTATCAGAGTAAATTCACAAGACGACCGTTTCAGCCATATGTGGTTTCCTTTATCTGTCTGTGAACAAATGTTGACACTCAGTTTAATGAAACACACCAACTAGATAAAAGGGATATGAAAACCACGCGCCTATCAAACCAACAATAACCCGCTGTATTAAATGTTCGATTGAGATAACGCCTTTTATGATGAGCTTTTGTTGGGTGATGCAGAAGTGACGTTGATGGTTTCCTCTGAATTTCATTATGGCATACACAACCAAGACATTTAACACGCATGCAAAACTTAGCAACAAAAGGTCGCAAGGCATTAGAACATCATTTAAATCAGTGAACAAAGCTTTACACACTAGATGAAATTAAACAGAACAGATACACAGTAGTACACTGTTGGTGATAAAGAAATCAACAGTAGAGACTCAAAATGTTCCTCCAGATTCACCGTTTCATTGCTGTGGTACTCTGACATTGATATGCTGTGCTTGGACTATTTTTAACTTGACATGATGTGAGAGGTTGAAAAAAAAAACGTTGGTTTATGTGTGCAACACACATAAACCAACAAAAAACAAAAGAGTACAAAATTCCTTCCTGTGAATATACTCGAAGTACATTTAAAATTATAACATTTGCATATTCAACTAAAAGTCATTTATGATTACAAAAGTGATTAAAAAGGGATTCTTGGTAGCAATTCAATATGTATTTTGGTTATTAATTCCCCCAAAACACACTACAGTAATCATTTCCAACATGAAACACAATTTGAAGGTAAATGAATGTTTTATCAGTTCATCAGTCTTACCACCCAAATTGGTTGGCTTGTCGATGAGAGATGCGACCACCAGGAGGGCGCTGGTGAGTTTGCCCAGGCGTGCTGCTCTCTGCTGGGCCATGAGCTCAGGCTCCTGCTCCTGAACGCTCAACTTCCATGGAGTGATTTTCTTCTGAACTTCTGCCCAGCGTTCCTCCTGCTCCATCTCACCTGTCCAATACAAACGACATCAACTAAGACACAGAGAAAATGACTACAGTGCATCATTGCTGTAACAAGGTATAGTTTTCTTATACAGATATCTAACACAGATTATATCATAAATTCTTTATTCTTAAGATTTATTTTTATTCTTTAATCTACATATGCACACGAAATTCAATAAATGCCATTTGCTAATAAATTAATACTATTAATAACTATTAATAGAAGTCACTTCCTCAAAATCTTGCACAGGTGTAGGTCATTGTGTCTGGATCTTCATTTCAACGTGATAACCAGACATAGAAACCGAATAGTTTCTAAATCGGACCAAAATTTCTGTATATCTACTGGAAATGATATGAATGAATGCATCGTGTGTCACTTTGGATAAAAGCATTTGACAAATGCATGTGACAATCTCTTATTAAAAATAAAAAATGATATGATATAATTAACTACCCAAGACAAAGAAACATCTTTATCATCTATTCAGAAATTCTCACTGTCCTAATAATGCAGGGGTTCTCAACCTTTTTGACTCCAATGCCCCCTTAGTTACCTAATGTTTACTTAATAAATTATTTTAGAACCTGATATTAACCGGAAAAGTATGATATAATATAATAATGGACAAATAATAAGAAATATCCTGGTTTTTAGTTGAAAATGTATTTCGATGCTCATTCGGTCTCATTTTAAATGATAAGTCAACATACTTATTTAAACTAAACCGATGTATTCTATTACCATTAGTGATTTCAGAAGAATAAGCAGCTCAGGATGATTCTTGCTGACTTTTTCACTTGGGATTTAGGGCGCCACCTGCTGGGTGCCAAAACTAGCTCACTCTGCAAATCTTATATCAAACAAATATCTGGTGCAAAATGAGAAACTTTGCAAACTTGTGTCAGAGGCTCGGAGCAGCAGATTCAAGCAGTTGTGGTTACGTTCTTGTGTTTGTGTTACAAAGATGTCCAAGAATGAAACCTTTAATTTGTGAGAAAATATTTTACAGGCATTCAACTCTCATTGCATGGATTTACATCTGAGTGCACGACTATCTTAGTTTGTGATTTGTAGAATTGGATTTGTGCGCTTGCACTGAAGGATTCAAGAAGATGTAACTTTTGTGTTGTGTTTGCGGGAGAGAACTATACAACTACAAATTCCACTTTCACAGGCGCTCAGTTGTTTTGCACCAAAATACCTTCATACACGGACCTCCTGTTGAGAAGCACTGGCATAATGATGTCAACTGTTGCCCTCTGGTGGCGATTACCTTTATCCTGTTGGATCCAGTCTCCAGGCTGGTGTTCGCTCAGATCCATCACAGGGTTCTTCAAAGGCAGCGACGCACACGAGGGAAAGTTACCGAAGCACTCAAATTTCCACACCGGAAGCCATTCATCTTCTGCCAGCTCTGAGAGGCGAGGAAAGGTCTCGAATATTGTCTGGGGAAACAGGGAACGTTATTCAGCAACATTATAAGAGCGAAGAACGGATCAGACCCTTTGGGCAAAGTGTATGGTGTGAGGAAAAGCACTTACCTCCACACTGTAATCCCTGATTGGATGGAAAACACCAAAAAAGAAATGCTCCTGGATTCTAGTCCAGTTTTTCAACGCATTGCTGTGGAATAAACGGTCCAGAATCATCTATGATGAGCAGCAACCAAGCAATCCTCACATCACACTTTCATCTTGGCGGCAAGTTTGAGCTCACAATTTCTGCAGAAAAAGTCTTGAATTCCCTCACCCTGTGTTTTGCATGGCTTCAGCCTGGTTCAGACAGGCCTGGACCACCGTGCTCAGACCACCCAGATTCTCCTCACTGAGGACATCAGCGTCTTTCAGCTCCAAACCCTCTTGAGGGCAAGAAGGGCGTACAGACGGACGCTGAAGTTGTGGCAGAAGCACCACTGCAGGATCACCTCCATGGCTCTCCGCCAATGCACCTGCTGAGAGAAGAACCACAGAAACAGTTCTCAATCGCTAATTAGCTTATGACAGAAAGTACTAAAATGTTATTTGTTACCTTCTCGTCCAGTTTTGGGAGGAGGATGTTCAAATGCACGAGGACAGACAGAAATGCGCAGATACTTGTTTTCGTCTTCTCGTGATCCTGCAAAACACATAAAAAACGCCACATTCGCCTACACAATTGAAGTTGATGCGTGCAATGTTTTTGTTCAAATGTTTTCTTCGATCTTGGTTTTGTGTGAATTAAATGTAAACTTCACTGTCTTGACATGTTGGTTTCAGGCTCAGCCAATGGCATGAGTCTGGGGCGGGGCAACCTGTAATCAATCATGAGTTTAGACTCACCAGACTGAAGCAGTCCCACAGGCTGTGGATGTGAGACGGGTACTGATGGAGGATTAGGATCAGGGTCCACTCGATCAGGTACTTGACTGACGCTTGGTTACTGCAGAACCCAGCCTCACACACATGACTCAAGACAAACTCTGATACAAACTCCTGTAACAGAAAAAGCAACATAGACGGTTCAATTTTTTCCAAATTCTGAAATTCTTCATTGTTGTTTTAAACACAAACCACTGCTGGGAACCAACCAAATAATTTAGATTTAAGAAATTAAATTAAATAGTTTGTTAGAAATGAAATAATATAAAGTATGACATTCTCTAATTTTATTAGTTGTTCTTAAAGGGACAGTTCACCCAAAAATAAAAATTAAATCATCATTTCTCAATTTTGTATACATTTCTTTGTTCTTTCACAGAGAAAGATATTTGGACGAATGCTTGTAACCAAACATTTCTTGGCCACCATTGATATCTTTTTCTGTGTTCAACCAAACAATTTTACATTTACATTTAGTCATTTAGCAGACGCTTTTATCCAAAGCGACTTACAAAGAGTTTAGGGAGAAATAAGCGACATGTCATACAGGAGCCATAATACATTCGGTGCCAATACAAAGTTACTGGTTTCAACAAAAGCTAGACCACTACCTGTTGAGAGAAAGTGTTAGTGTTGTGTTTTATTTTTGTATTTATTTTTTTAACAAATAAATACATTTAAACAGGTTTGAAACAACTAGAGAGCGAGTAATTCAAGACAGAATTTTCTTTTTTGGGTGAACTATCCCTTTAACAAACATTTACTGTACATGTAAAAGCAATTTGTAAATTTTGATGTCAAAAACAAACAAAAATCATTTCAAAACTCTCTCCTTGCCCAACCCCAATTCACAGTTTATATACGTTTATATATTTAAAAATAAATTAATCTAAGTTATTAGGTATGATTTTGTGATATAAGTTTGATGTCATTTTCACAACATCAAGAAGTATGCAAAGTAACCTGCAATTTTGTGATTCAAAGAAAGATGGCGATAGAGAGGGAAACATTATAATAATATAGCAAGAAAAATAAAACTATATTTTCTGATATTAAATAAAATATATTTAAATTATGTTAAACACTTTATATAATATATATATATATATATATATATATATATAAATATTGCTTTCCTCAAAGTGGTTTAAATGTAGTTAGATATTTTAGGCTAGTTAGCCAAGTGAAAAAAAAGCTTTACAGTATTTAATCTAATGTAAATTAGAAGAGGATTAATATGCATGAGCATGTGTGGAGAGATCTAACCGCTCTTAGTTTGGGCAGTAACAGCAGCAGCGTCTGCCACACGCGGTTCTTCACTCTGTGCTGGATGGAGTTGCTATAGTAACGTACTTTGGATTTTGAGATCTCGGCATCCTGTGAGGAGAAAATAAGAAACAGGATGGAGCTTTATTTAAAAACACATGCAATAACCACGAAAAGACAATTCAAAAATAATTAAACACACACACACACACACACAACCTCTTCTAACGAAACACTTCACTGACCACCCGATTTCCCGAAAGAGGCGTTTTAACAATTAAACAAACCTTTTTTAGTAGTCTCTGAACAACCTCTTGCATCACACGCTGGTGAAGCTGATTGGACGGATTCAGATGGCACAAGAAAGCCAGGACGCACATGCGAGGAAACTGATCGTCTCTGTTATCACTGAAACAAAAGGCAAAATGTAAGAAGTGTATATGACATTGTATATAACAATTAAATCTCATTTTAGCTCAAAATTATACAGAAACGATTGTTGTTCACCTGTTAATGGCCGTGTTCGCGGCACAACTATCACCAAGCTGCTCAACGTAGCTTTGAACTTCTTGAATGAGTCTGAAAGCAATTGAAAGCATATCCTAAATATTTCTTATTTCTTTTTAAATCTTTACAATCCAAATAATAACATGGCTATGTTTGTTACTGTGGACTAGAGGTCGACCGACATGCGATTTTCAGGGCCGATGTCGATATCGATTATTACAGGTCAACTAGACCGATAGCCGATATTTTGAACCGATATACATGTCTGATGTAAAAATGGAAATATGTTCAAAATTAAGAATAACAAGAGCTCTGACAAAAACTTTCCCCGAAAACCATGGTTATTACACGTTTACTATAGTAACTCCACCGGTAAACATTAACGAACGAAATAAACAAACAATAGTTCAATCAACATATTAAACGAAGAGTCTTGCTGTTTTGTTGTGCCAGTGTTTGGGGCTTGAGCAGATCATGTGAAATAGAGCAAGGATGTGATCACATACGAGCTGATGCTTGAGAAACTGTACCCATCTTTAATTTCATACATAGTATATATTTTGAAAATATTCATATTAATTAGATCATTTAAAAGTAGACACTTCATGCTTTTTTAGACATATCCTTTACGTTTCTAGGATGAGTATTCGCAGAGTTTTCAATCTGCTTTAAAGATTCGTTTCAGAAAGATCTACGCAGAGAGAGACGGCTGAAAGCACAGGCTGTATATTTTCATTCTTTTTACAAAATCAAAACATTTTATAACGACTACACACAAAAAAAGTAGACTATTCGCAGTTTCAAATCATGTAATAGTCTTATTTGTATGACCAAAATTACTGGAGTATTCAGCAGTGATAAAAAAAGAGGTGGCGGCGCGTTAAGACAAGGAAAAACATTTATTACACAGACCTGAAGACACTTACTGAAGACAACTGACTGTGCTTACATATATAATGCCAAGACGGGCATTATAACATGCGTGTCTGCACATCTATGTGTAATAAATTGCGAAGATAACTCAATCTGACACTTGTTGCGAGCAGTTTGAGTGGCGGTTGTGTCCCATGTGCATTGCCTGAATACACTGACTTAAGATCATCTTTTGAGAACACGCGAGTACTTGACGCTTTCAAATGGTTTGTATTTGTGAATTGGCATGACTTAAAATAATGTTCAAATGCTTTCAGTGCGAGAAAGACAAATCAGATGAGCGGTGTGCGGGCATGCATTACTCCAGGCAACAGACTAGTTCCATGTTACGACGGCTCTCTCTAAATCCTTGGCTGCATCTGTGCCAAATAGCGCAATTCAAAATTAAATTACTTTATCGGCAAACTGGCTTTTAAAATGACCGATGTCGATAATTGAAAAAATGCTTAATATCGACATCGATAACCGGCCACTTCGATAATCGGTCGACCCCTACTGTGGACTCACCTTTGGTCTCTTCTAAACACAGGGCCGTATACACAGGCTTCAGTGAGAATGCTGAGGTGTGAGAGGGCAGAGCTGAACACAACGTCTGTCTGGACTCCCTTTTCTGCCCCAGAAGGCAACCACATGTCACAGCAGTGCTGGATGAGAACATTATACACACCGGAGCGGACCTGAGCTAAATCCATGAGCTCATTCACAATCTGTGAAAAAGCACACAATCACAGCATTAGATTTAGGAAAGGGATATGTGAAGAAAACTGAATGACTGGTTTGGAGATCTCTATTGGACCTGTTGAACGCAGGCAGTAATTTGGGGGTTTTGCTCATCCGTCAGCTCTAGCAGCTTCCGATTAAAAGCCAAACGCACAAATCCCTGCAGTGTGGACCAGAAGTCATGAGGGTTTGTGCTCAGAGCCTGAACCACCTTCCATGATGCACATATGACATCCACGCATAAAGACTCGTCAGACTGCACCACCTGGTGGATGAAACAGACCCATGAAGTCAACATCACAGAATACAACCAAACAAAATGTAACAAGCATGTCTACAAAAGCACATAAATCATATTTTATTTCTTGGTTTTGATTTAAAATGTTAAAGATCATCACAGCTGATTGGCGTGAGTGTGGTGCACCTGTGGTAAGACTGTCGTCATATAGTCCAGCACTGGCAGCACAAGATGACCAGGCAGTAAGGCCAGAGCCTCGACGGCAGCCCGCAGGATCTCAGTGGCTTCAGGGGCCTTCAGGTGCCCGGCAGGAAAAGACTTCTGCAGGAAACTCAGACACATCCACTGGTCTCGAATAAACTGAGCAACGATTCGTCCCCAGTCCTTCAGAACAGGGCTATCCTCTGGACTGGAATATACATTCAAAAAAATATCAGCGATATCATTTTTTGTAGACAAAAATATAATTGTTTTTATTTAATAAAAAGTTTTTTGATGATTTGGATTAAATAATGTGGGGAAGGCAGCCAATAAGAGTTCAGCATAGATGTGAAATACTTCAATAATGTTTAAATGCATCACAGAGTGAGAAACTAGCTGATTAAATGAATATTCGGCAAATTGAAGGCAAATGTTATTTTGAATGCGTTAAAATCTTTGAATTGTTTAAGTTTTCTTTAGTCACAACATAATTTTTATAAAGACATGACACTGCTTTGTACATTTTGGCAGATACAATAACCGATAATTCTTTAACATTGGAAGATGATAACCGATATATTGGCCAATACAAAGTATCTAAATATAAATATAAAACTCCTTAAGACTGAAACAAAAGGCAAAAAGTAAACTAATTTTATTTGAAAACATTGACTGCAGAACACAAGGTAACCACTAGTACACTTTCCCCCCTGAAAACCATGTACCAAGCTACTTAACACTAGTTAAAGATTCTTTATCCTTCAAACTTTTTTGGTATATTTTATATTTAATAAACAAATTATATATGTTCTTCGAGAGAAACCCAGAAAAGTGTTTTTAATAGCCACATGTCTAACAGGTCTCAAGACAGAAAGTATTCAGACAGCAGTGTGATTCAAACAATATACTGTATCTATGTACTGTACCCACATCAATAATGTTTTGCTAACAGCAGTAAGGAAATGATCATGACAGAAATACTGTATTTTAACTTTGAGCAGCATGCAGCTGAAGAAGTTTAACCAGAGGAAACTATTATATGATTTTTCAGCTATAATATATAAATATTATTAGTAGATTATCGGTATTGTCCGATAAACGGTCATTTTTAATGTTATCGGTATCGGCCAATACCGATAATCTATCGTGCATGCCTAATTATTATTAGTCATCCTTCATGTTTGTCACTGGGTTTTAAAAATATCTAACCAATAAAAAAGTGCTTGATTTCCATTTTCGGAAAAACAGTGAATTTGACACAAGGTTTCAGAAGGAAAGAGACGATATCCCTTTTCTACATGAGGGCTAGTAAACAATTAAAACTGAATTTTTATCATTATATTCATTGAACGATTGCTTTAAGGACAGTGGCAGCTATACACTGACTATAACAAATATGAGTGAATAAGTAGCTCATTTAGATATTTTTTTTAAACAAACCTGACTGAGGGATCAGACGCAGATGTGGGCTTCGGTAACGTCTGGTTGAGATGCTGAAGAGATGATGATGAAGAGTAGAAGTAGTCGGTCAGTGAGTGTAAAGATCTCATGGCCTCGGAACCGGAGTTCCATACACCACCACCTGCAATATCACACAGCAGTGCAAGCGTGGCCATACTAACCACTCTCTGAACCTGTCCTGATACAAACGGCTTCTGAAAAACAAAAACATACAGTATGATCTCAAACCATCAGAATCCACAGTCGGTTATTTATTACTTTTCTTTAAAGTGAACTGCACCTGGTGAGAAGGTTCATTGAGGATCTCAAGGCAGTTTGTGGTGAGTTTGGGGATGTAGTTTTGCTGCAGATTTGAGCCGTACCATGACACACTGGAGTAAGTCAGAACCAGCTCTCTTAATACTGAGAGATAAAGTTCAGCCCTCTCCAAATCACAGAACTGGAAGCAGAAAATAAACACAAAATTCAGACAAACCAGCTTTGTCTGGTCTAGATGGTTGATCCAGCTGAACTTCCAACTGTTAAACCATTTGTAAAGCCTGTTTGTGTGTAAGAAAACACTCACCTCCCTCAGTTCACAGCTCAACCTCCTCAGCAGAAAGTCCTGGACCGACTCCACCGCCGACAGCACTTGCGTCTTCAAAGCAACAGCCACAGCATCCTCTGCAAACATCAAGTACCAAAAACTATCATCCAGTATGTTTGAAATCCTGCATGCCTGCCTTCTGTCAAACACACACCTTTCTCTGGATCTTCGGCTCTTCCCCGAAGCTGCAACAGTCGCAGTAGTAGCTGCAGGCTTTTATCTGTCTTGTGCTGCAGCAGGTAGACGTTGGTGCTGAGTCTGTGCAAGATGTCCAGCAGCGGTTGCAGGAGCTCTTCTAGACCAGCAATTTCCTTCGGTTCGGTCTTGCTCTGCTGCAGGTCCGCAGACAGCAGGACGGCCCGGGCCAGCAGCTCGGCCTCTGATGGATCAGACACACTCCCTGTTTGATCTTCCGGGAGAAGAGTGATGTTTTAGAAGATATATACTGATGGTTTAGAAGGAATATTGTTTCAGAAAGTGCTGTTTCCTACCTGAGCTGGCTGGAACCGTGAGGAAGGTCTTCAGTCGCTGCCGGACGTGACTGAATAGAGAAGTTCTGTTACCGTTTGATGTTTTATCATGAAGCTTTTCAGAGGAACCTGAATCCCCGTCAGTCAAACGAAAACGGTTTTCATTCCTCCGCAGCCAATCACAAAGCTGTAAACACAAGAATGTTGTGAAAATCTGTTAAGATCAAGCACCTTTCCACAGTTTGTGTGAGACGTACACATTCACATTAAGTTAACTTTGACGGTGTTGGTTTACCTCCATCCACAGAGTTGTGCCACGACAAAGCGACTCTTCAGCTCGAAAACACACAAGGAAACTCAAAACCTCATTTAAAGATACTGCTGACTGTCAAAAGAAAGTAAAAAAAAATACTGATGGGTCACTAAATGAATAAATGTTAGTACAGAATTAACATTACATATGAAACAATAAATGAATAATAACATGTCCCAGTGTGTGCAAATTGTTTTGCTAAATACTAAAATGCAAATACTTTTCCATAACAAACAATTTTGCATAATTTAAGTAGGCGAGTTGGGCAGCAATATAAAATGAACATTTTTTTGGTGTTTAAAAAAACTGCAGCATAAACATTTAAAAACATTGTATATGTTTGTGTGTATTTAAACATAGCGAGTTTCAATACATTCAAAAGTATTTTAAATGAATGATGATGAATTGCATTTGTTACTAGACATTTTGTGTTTTTCTTATTTTCAATATTTTTGTCAGCTTTTGTTGCCTTTGGTATTTCAGATGAGATCATAAAATGGGTTTGAAAGGACATAAGGGTGAGTAAATGATGACAATATTTTCACTAGTTTCGGATGAACTGCTTTAGGTATTTAAAGGGAGAGAGGTGCAGTACCACATCTGTCAGAGAGAGGGCGGCATGAAGCAGAAAACATTGTGAAGCTCCTCTCAACAGCACCTGATGAGTGATCATAGCACAGCGTAGAACTTCTCTGAAAACACACAAACATGTCAAATACAGTGAGCAGCTTGTTTACATAACATACATGCTTCATAACTATAACTATAGCCTTTATTTGAAGTAAACCTCTTCATTAATTCCCAGACAGCTCTCTCTTTCTCTGTACCTGAATGCCTGGAGCCCATCAGAGTTGAGGAGAGGACGCAGAGACAGACAGCTCAGAGCCTGAGACAGGAAGAGCAGAGGAACGGCACACCAGTGTCGTGAACCCAACCGCTGGATGAACTGCAGCAAAACTGAGCCTGATCAAAACAATATTCATAATATATGATTGGTTTATGTACACTTGACCTTTAATTTCAAAGATTACCAAATTGAGCTTTGAAAAATCAAATTATTCATATGGACTGAATCAAATTATGAACTTCATTATTCGTGTTACCATATTTATGCTCTCATTTCTGTGCATATATGAACATGAGAAATATTCACATATTCATGAGATGAAATGAACACATCTCACTTCTCCGTACCTTTATTCTCCTCTGGCAAACCGTTGAAGAAATTCACCATAAAGGTTTGCAGTTTCTTTCCCAGCTCTGGGCAATCTCTGATGTTCTGCTGAGCTGATCTGTGAAAACAAACAGCTTAGTTTTGTTACGAACACTGCAAACCGATGAACCGATATGAAGGGAAACAACAGGCATCACGTACCTGTGATATAGAGAGCTCTCTGCAAGAACATCCATGAGTGGACCGACTATAAACTGAGAACCAGAAAAACATTCTTCATCACAAAAACAAACACGTTTTCCATTACATGGAGAGCTTCTGGTTTTTTATAATGACATATATTGCCGTAACCAATAACAATAAACTTAAAGCATAAGATGGATTTGATGGATGTACGGATAAACAGGTGGATACCTGTGAGAATGCCAAAGCAAATCCAGGGTGATGCAGCGCTTTCAGCTCTAACAGGTGATTGACTCCTTCCTTCATAACTGCTTTGTTCTCGCTGTAAAACATGCGCTGATATACGCACAGCAACCAGGAAGGTGAAAACAGCCCATCTGATGACAGGGAGAGTTGGGAAAGCGGGGTTAAAATGAAATCCAAACCAGTAAGAATAACTTTTTAGGGTGTGTGCTGCTACATCAACGTACCTTCCACATCGGTTGAGGTTGTCTCAACAAGCTTATCGATCCTGTTGAGTACAGGTCGGATCACATGAATCTAAAACAAATAAATAACTGCGATATAACTGGAGGTATACAGTATTGAGTTCAAAAGCAAATGTTTTAAACATGAAACATAAGTAATGATAAATGGACATAAAATCACAAACGGTTGACTTGTAAGAGATACACTGATACATGAACATGAATTAAAGCCCTTTTTTCTCCTGTATATGTAAAACCCTATTTTAATCCCATTCTTATTGTTCTTATAAAATGCTTATTGTTGTTGACTCTTGACTGTTGTCTGTTGTTGAATCCCTCATAACCATACATGACAATATTGTCCATGGACATAATTTTATAACAAGTGTGTTTATTCAGGGAAATAAGATTATTAAAAAATTATGCCAAGTGCTTTCCTTTGAAAGGTTCAAAAATGCAAAATTAGGGCTACAATATAACTCTCACATTTTCAAAACACATAAATAACACCTATATTAGATCTATACTTATACTTAAATAACAAATACGGACAGAAAATTCAACAAGACCCAAGTAATGTATATATCAGTGCTTCTCAACTGATTTGCTTCAAGACTATTTGCTAATAAAATGCAAAATTGATCAGTAATATTCTTACCTGATTTTCCTCAAGTGTCTCTAATATTAATGCATAATCCTCCCAGAACCCCCTTAACAGCAGTTTCTTCTCTGATGTCCATTTAAACAAGATCTTTTCTGCAAAATAAGCACATGTTTACCATTTAAATGCAATCTTCTCTGGAGGCTACATTATTTAGAGATGTACATCTCTCACAACATGATGTACATCCTAGTACATCTTACTTGGTCCTGCATATTTCAGTGACTGATGTCCTACCTGTGCCGGGTGTCTGGCAGGTCCCCACATCTTCTCTCCTGGCATCTGCAAGTGCCACACACCGGGTGAGCAGGTAAAGCGCCCGTTTGCGGGTCACACTGTCTCTGTGTGTCAGTCCGGCCTGGATCGCCCTGAAAAACCATTGCGATCTCGTGGGTTCAGGGCGATTGCAGGATGAGTCTGATCCCAAAGAGAAGACGTGATCGGATAGAGCAGTAAGGCACAACAGAACCCGAGCCGTTACCGATTCTGTCCGGTCTCTGTGATGCCATGCCATCAAATCCTCCCATATCTGATGCAGGGTTTCTGATTCTTCTGGTTTACTGCAGGACTTCAGTATGGTGAACCAGATCCGAACGATTATTTTGGACACCTTGGAGTCAGACAGATCCTTAATACAGCCAAGTGTGCAGGACAGAGTCTTGGAGATGATGGATCTGTTTTCTGAGATGCTGGATAGCAAAACAGCAGTGGCTTCAATAGCAACATCCACGTCGAACCTCCTCGTTTCATGACTGCCATCGTCTCTCATCATAAGTACAGGGAGAAGAATTTGACACACCTGCTCGTGCACATCAGTCTGACATACACGGACACATGCTGCGAACAGTCCACACACTGCACTGAGCAGGTCCTTACCTCCATCATCTTCACTAGAGATCATTTTCAACAGTGGCATGCATTGATCCCATATCACTGACTGCACCTCACAAATGAAACGTTCCTCTCGTGCTGAATGCGAATCTGTGGAAAGCTCCTGGATCAGAGTAGTTAAAGCTTCAATCTTGTCAATGTCAGGCGAAGAAGTACTTTGCCAGCGGAGAGTTTGGATTAAATTCCCGGGATCGTGACAGTGGGACAAAAGAGTGTTTATCAAAAAACGAGACATGATGATTTCCTTTTTTTTGCCCTGTGATATAAAGACGTTTGAAAGCGATTCAAGTCCTGTACAATGTTTTGCCTTCAACACACGTGTAAACCGGTACTGCCCACTTCCTGAACTGTCACGTGGTCGCTATACGCATGCGCTGTGTTGGCTCGCGCCGCTACTTGCCTTTAGGGGGCGCAATACGATTAAGAAATGAATTAGTACGGTCTTCAAGTCTTCAAGCAATGTTTACATGATGGTTTGTAATCTTGTTATCATAAACGACTGTGACTGGTCAATCTCAAAGTATGATGAGATAAGTAGAAGAAAGCACGTGACCGTCCAGGGTCCACAAGTAAAATGCACATTTGATTTAATACCATATTATCATGAGCTAAATATAGTTGTCCTGAGAGATAACAGTCCCCAAATAAGCACAATGAAGTCAGATAAACATTTATTCAGAAATCTTATTTTGTCCCTTATTTTGGGTTTATATGCATTGTTGACTCACATGTCTTTGCCTTATAAGGCAATGTTTAGGAATAAGGCTGTTGTCTAAATTTGTGGGCAATAATTGCATAATTATGAAAGTTTTAAACTTAGCCTACGTAGTACTATTAACTATAAAGATCCACAGAATATGTTCATCTATTCTATTCTATCTCTATTTTTTCTAAGTTAAACTTTACAGATATTCTCTCTCAAATTAAACACCACAATTTGACAGATTTTAGTTATGTTTATTCATTCTATTCAATATTTTTTTCCTTTCACTGAAAGTAACATGTATACAGGCATGCTTTTAGTAAAATATGTGTTTGCCATCCATAAATGCAGCAATTAAAAATGCAACATTGTGTACACACCCCTTAAGGGCCCGATCCGTGTTTTGCAGTTTTTGAAATCAAAGGAGCTCCGTTATCTAAAATATTTATCCAAAACTAACACTGACATGATCCTTACTGAGTCTTTGTTGTCATTTCATTACAGACACTTAGTGTTCAATATTGCTTGAACAATAGAACCCATTTGACAAAACACAAAACCAACAGTTAATGGAAAAACGTGTGGCTTGACCTTTTCACCCTTTTCTCTCCCATCACTGGCTTTAGAAGGTTTACGTGTGTTTTTTATCTCAGGAACGTGAGTATTGTACAGTGATTGATTAAAACAGGATAACAGGTGATGCAAACTCAGAGTCTTTGTACAATTATCATGATCAAAACTCCAAAGCACCACATTATTGATAAGGACTGAGCTGCAAGTTCATACATTGACATTACTAGTGTAATAGTAAGAGCTAAAGTCAACATGAAATAAAAATACTTTTAAAAAGCATGTTGGACAAAATCCAAGTTGAAAGTCTTTAAGTGAACATGTGGCAATTGAATTCACAAGTACAGAAAGAACTTTTCAGTGACTTGAAGGAAAGCTTGTGAAAAACATTTCGACCATTTGCATTATAAGCTCTGTGAGAATTCACCTCAGGCCAAACACTTTCAAACTGTCTGTACTTATTATGTAGTTAAAAAAAGCGTGATTGAGATTCTTAGACCATCCAGTGAGACTCAAATGTCCTGTCATATGTTGAGCTCATAGCCAGACATACAAAAAACAAACTCATTTTTAAAAGAAGAGTTTTTTTAAGCTAACTGTGGACGTCAGATAGTGATGGAGTAATAATGCCTGGTCCTTGTACGATTTTTAAGTAACGCACAAAGTTGCGCAGAATGAAGTAGAAATTCATCGTTCATTCTATACGCGTGTTATAATCTTTAAACAACCCAGAATTGTTCATGTTGTCTGGCTGCTGAATAGAACTGAAACACATTAACTGTATGGTTCAGTCTTCATTTTGCTGTCCAAACCATCAACAAGCAACAGTCTGTCCCGTTTCTCAAAGGACGAGCTCCAGTGGCTGGTTATCCCCCAGCTGGTCCAGTGACAGGCAGTTCGTGGAGCGCTGGACATTGAATGAAGGTTTGTCTGGACAGGGACTGGTCGGAGAACAACTTGTGAAGTGTGGCTGGCCAAATGTGTAGCTGTGAGAAGTGTCTGGAACTGAAGATGTTCCCAGCGGTACAAGAGGGGAAAACAGTCGCATGTCGTCCAGGCTCAGGCTGTAACGGTCAGCTGGGTTACGCTTCTTTTGTGGACCTGTAAATAGAAGAACATTTTTTGAGATAAAATTGTGCAAGCACATGAAAAACAAAAAAATATTTGTATTATAATATCAATCTTTTTTTTATTAAGATGTCAGGACAGGCGTTTAGATGTGAGACACTAAAAAAAATTGAATCACATTTTGCAATCAGATACCTAAAGTTCGATCTCATAAGTGTTTACCCACATACAACAAGAACTGACTGCCCATGTAAATGCATTACTAATTACTAATTACACAGTTTTTGAGTCGTCACCTTTAGAGTCAATCTGTGATTGGACAGTGGGACATTGGACAGTGGGACAGTTGACAGACACGCCCTCCAGTAGCTCAGCCAATCGCAGGATATCCTCAGGGTCGTCCACAGAAACCTCCCCAGGCTCCTTCGCCATTTCCTGTAAATCTAGATTCAGAATGGACCACAATGACCACAAGATTAAGAACAATTCTCGATATGCAATTTTTTTAAATAAAGACAGTACAAGCGGGTTGAACAAACAGACTAAAGAACTTCAATAAATCACATTCTTCAGCTATTTTGGGCTGGATTGTATGCAAGGAATCTCAGCAAGGCCCAACTACTCCGTACTATTCAGTACAGATCGTAAATTACGTGAAAAGCGATATGTTGCGCTATTGCAAAATAGATACAGTTTTTAAAATACGTGCAAAGCCTGGGTAAAAGAAGTTGGCATGATTCAAACACCATAACAACACAGTGGTACCTTTCCAAGATAAGCTCAAAACTCTCGTGACATGCCCTCTGGCGTAAATGCTGTTCCAAAAAGTAGGCCTCAAATTTATGCTGCATCCTAAATAAATCTTTCGGCCAAATTTGAAAGTAGCTTTATCCGTCATACATAATCTCAGTAAGCAATACAGAAAATTCTGCTTAAGAGGGCAGCTGACAATGAAACAAAAGAAAATAAAGATGAAGACAGAATTGAGGTCTTGCAATCTTCACCTTCCTCCTGCCATCTCCTTCCATCCTCTTCATCGGCCCTGCCTTTGCTGCTCATGTCAACGCTGGAGGTGTGTAAGGAGCTGTGAATGATAGCAGAGACAAAGGACTTCTCTTTCTCCTCCATAGAGACCATTTCCACGGAGACGCTGTGTTGCCTGCTGTCCGCCTCAATCCCGGAGCTGCTGGTAGAGTGTCGAGACAGGTGAGGACTGCCCTCGCTGCAGGGCTGATCCAGGTCCAGTTCATCACTGATGTATGACTCACGATACCTCTTCTTCTCTGGATTCAGGGAATGTTGAGTCCAACATTGAAAGGAAAAGAAAAACATAATATTTTACTTTTTCAAGAGTACATGTTTATACACTTTTTTAACTTTCAAAATTGTTTGTATTGTGACATACAATGTCATATTTCTATGACATTTAAGCACATTTCTCTTGTAATACAGTAATTTATTAAACGTATTCTATAATGATGTACTGTCTTATAAATGAAAATGTTTACCGCGTGTAAACATCCCGTCAACAACTTCAACAATTTAAATGTACAAAATAACGAAAAACGACTTGAAATGTGACATTTTTGTGACTTAACTCTTTCAGCGCCATTGAAGAGTTATCTCGTCATTTAAAAAAAAACGCTTCCCCGCCAAAGGCGAGTTTTTACGGCAATCAGTGTTTGTTCTCTTGTACCGCAGGTGGCGCTATTACACACCACTGGGAAAAAGTACAGAATCCCAGAACCTAGAACGTATATGTTTTAGCGGTTTTTAATGATTGTTCTGCGTGGAATCTGGGCGGAATCTTTGATAAAAACGTTAATTATCTCGGCTGTTTAATCAAAATGAGGCATTTTTGAAGTAACCTACCCACATCTACGGAGTGATAAAAAACAAACAAATGAAGATGGTTTCTTTTGTTTAAAAGCCGAGACTCTGTTCTTTCATTTGACATATTGTTTGTCCATATATTCTTTACAGACAATTTACTGTGAGCCATTAAAGTTGGTGAAAATGTTATAAAATGCTGGCGTAGGCTGGCAACTTTTTTTTAAAGAGGCTGGCGGCGAATGAGTTAATCACCCATAACATCTGAAGTCATTAACTATATGGGATCTTCATCATGGCACAAAACACGAAGAATACAACTCACCCTCCGTCTCCTCCAGCTGCCGCAGGTGTTTGAGAGCAGGTTGCAGGCTGAGATACAACCGGTGGCAAGAACTCAAGTGTAGCAAAAGGTGACGAGAGCGAAAGGCAGAACCTGTGTAGTACACCAGCTTCCTTGCAGAGGGCAAACCATCTGGTTGGATCTCGAACCTCTTCCCCTGTGCAGAGAGGATAGAACATCTAAACCACTTTCACTTCCACATTTTGTCAATAAAATGCAGTGAAAGAAAAACATGTGAGACTGGTGTGATGAACTGTAGAGACATGTCAAGTAGCAACATGAAATATACCAGAAATGTGAGTCGTCCCACATGAAACCAGGGAAAGTCATAGAGCAGGTCACGTACATTGTTCAGCTCCTGCAAAATAAAAACAAATCATCATTGGAATAATTCAGATTTATACAGCTCCGATATTTTATTGGACATTTCAGCCAGTTTTTCATTTTAACCACAAAACGTTTTATGTGAGCATTTTTAATATAGGATTATTTGGCAGTGGAAGAAAGGAGTAAAAAAACAAATCCTGTTTTTAATCAAAGTACAAAGTGGAGTCCATTTAATTTTGGGGTCAGGGCCCCAACAAAGAGAGTCTTTGATCTCTTTAGACACAGGGTCCTTAGTATAATCCAGCCCCATACGCTTTAACAGACAGATCAGGGGACTCAGGGGAATGGCATGCACTCCAAATCCCTTTTTATGGACCGAACCATCTAATATATTCATGCCAGTCAGGCCTATCTGGAGAGCCCTATCATGGAGATTGGCACCGCATCAAAGAGAAAACACAGGACTGCACTAAATCACAGGAACGTGAACAAAAATTTAAAGAGACACACACGCCTATGTGAAGTCATTCCAAATCCAATGAGTTGGCAACAACATTCCATTTGTACTTTAACAAAACCGAGAACTTCAAAGTAAATACCAAAGTTAAGCACATTGAATAATTGTGTCAATATTATAAAATGCATGAGACATACAGTGCTGCCTGTGTAAACGTATATTGATGTGCGCATAGCGAGGTTATTATAGTTTACTAAAATTAAAACTTTGAAAACGTTCCTGTCCATTGAAATAAAATAAATTATTGACCTAAAAATTATTGGAAAATTGAAATGTCTCGAAAAGAATCTGAAGTTAGTTCAGTTAAATTATAACTATAAACCAAAACTAAACTAAAACTTGAGTAAAAATTAAGTAATCTTAAAACCAATAAAATTATAAAATGATAAAAAGCATATACCAAAATTGCTAAAACTTTTAACTTAAATTAAATTTTAGAGCAAAATTCTAAAAATAAAAGCCAATTAAAAATATTAATGAAACTAAGATCAAAACTATAACAACTCGGGCACATAGTTGGGCAGAAATTAACATACACATACAGCCGCGAAAAAAATGAAGAGACCATTTCAATGACCCCCATCAGTTTTTCTAAATGTACTATTTATAGGTATGTGTATTGGTAAAATTATTGATTTATTTTGCGAACTACTAAAAACATTTATCCCAAATTTCAAATAAAATAATGTTTCTTTTGGCATATATTCGCAAATAAAAAATGAACAGGTAAAAAAACATATGCTCTGTATTTTTATCAGACCTCAAATACTCCAAAGCAAATAAATTCATGTTCACTTTTAAGCAATGCAACAGAAATATTTGTACGTGTAGGAAAAGTTCACAATTGATGTAATAACAGTTTTCATGTGTCTTGTTGGATGTCACGAGGTTTGACTTTGTTGAAATTCAACAATACAGACACAATACAGCTAGAAATGCTGATTAAATGAATATTTGGAATGCTCTCTTAATTTTTTCCACGGTTGTATTACTTTTTAATTTCAAGTCCTATTCAACAAAACAAGCCACACCTCAATTTCACTAAAAAGATGTGAACCATGTTTTATAGAAGACTTTATGCATTCATAAACACACACCTGATACACCTGCATTCCTCGAAGGGTGAGTCCAAGAAGAGCTGAACCCGTTTCTTCTCTCTTGTCCTGCAACATAAACACATTGTCAGCTATGGAACGTCTTCATCAAAGCGAAAAGATGTGTGTGTTTCTGTGCCATTTGCACCACCAAACATGACAACAAAAAGTGGTATTTGTTCATCAATACAATATATTCTAAATTCATCCATCATCTATCACACATTGTAATTTTCCCTTTTTCAAAATCATGTTTTCGGTGCCTCTAGGGGTATATAAACCACACATTTGAACTTTCACTGTAATGAAGACATTCCTCAAATCCTCCCAACATTCCACAGCTGAGAAGGGCTTGACCTACAGCAAAACCTTCTGATAATAGTGTGTGACCTCTGACCTTCTGTAGGCGATAAAAGGTGACTGGGACATCCTCCAGGCGGCAGGATTCTCTGATAAACAGCAAGATAGCGTCACGAGAAGACATCCCCCACAGTTCTTTATGAACCTTGGGGCCGTGACGCAGCAGGTAGTCAATGCCGCGCTTGGCAATTATCTGTGAGGGGGCAGACAGGGTTCAGGCATGACTATGAAGTGTGTGTGGGCACTCACCATGAATGATTAAACATTTAATCAAACGTTTATAAAAAAACGAATTAATATCCATTCTGGTCTAGACTGGTTACTGATGCTATGGGGACCGGCAAAAAATGTACGAATACAGACCAACATTGGTCATTCAAGCAAGCACAAACTGAACCCAAATGTACTATGACACACAAGATATTCCTGTTTAGATGCAAATCTATGAAACAACTGAAAGTTGAAGTCTTACCCAAGGAGGGAAGTATTCTTTGGGTTGGAAATACGCAGAGCATCCGGGATTGGGGCCCTCTGAGATATGGTCATAGAGATTGGCCTGTAGGGCGTATCCCGCCAGCTGAAAGTACACTTCCTCCTGCTGTCTGCATTCTGAGCGCAAGACACGTTCACGTAGGTCGTAGTAGTAGAGTTTCCTCGCTTTCCGTTCGCTGCCCCACAACACACAAACAGAGAGAAAACGTGACATAACAATTACAGACTAGATTTGGTTTCATCTTCTTAAGAAAATGGGAGTAAAACCCCACATTTAAAAGCCGTATATATGGGAATTTAGTGCTTTACTAGTCCGTTTTCTGATTTCCCAGACGAAAGCTAATCTGGATTTTCACCAGGAGCAGTTTCGATTTTACAGCACTCAAATGAGAAGGGGAAAGCCTCATAAAAAGGCTTTCTGAGACGGACCGGATCAAACCCAAGATCCCTTTAAATGGCCTCATCCACCCAGTGGATTACACTATTAAAGGAAAAAGACAGGAGAGGGTTCCTCACTCCAACCAGTTTCTTACCAGATAAGTCTGCCATTCTCCACATAGTACTGAACCTTCAGACAGAGCAGAGGTGGTACTGGCCTCTTCAGTGACCCCTGCCGAGAAAAAAAAACAGGCTTGATCAGGTAGCTGTGGCAACCCCCTCATTACAAAGCGACTTCCTGACCAGCCCACTTGTGTTTATATACTGTCGTACTGTAACTTTGGTAAGGGAGTGACTCAAATTGGACGAGCAAAACTAAATTCCTGTGAAAAAGAAGTGTCAATTCTAGACAAGTCAGAATTCCAGTGATAAGATCTACGGTTGTCTGCGATGTCTCACCTTCCCTGAGTCCTGTTTCCACTCCTTGGGGAAGTAGTTGGTGAGTTTCTCTTCCAAGTCCAGAAAGATGTGTTCATTGTCTAAACAAGCCCAAAAGGACACACAGAATAAACGCCCTCGGCCAACAAACAATGGCATCATGAATTCATGCATGAAATCTGCCCAACAATGACCTCAATTAGTGAGACGGCAGGAATGAAAAGACTCGTTCAGCCATCGTCGAATGCAGCGACCGGCGTGCTTGAGCCGTAACACCAGACAAAACATGCGATTGCAAAAGAATTCCACCGCTTTAAGTAAATCACTTGTGCAAGATTGGAATTAAAACGGCCCCAACATATGCCAAAAGAATAACAAGGAGGAGATTTAGCTAAGACCAATAAATCAGCGTGTTGTTGCGAGTTTGTAGAAACAGCTTTCCAAGCGCATTCATTTTTTATTCTGTTATCACCGCCGCGTCCCCAACGCTGACTCCCTCACTTTCTCACTTTTCTGACTCACTCGAGTTAATCACGAGAAGGCTATGACCCTGCTAAACACTCAGCCGATATCTATTTCGCCTCCTCTGTCCTAAAGTGGTGAATCACGGTGGATTCCAGGCTTAGCAAAGTTAATATAGCTCGATTCCAGGGCTCAGGGGTCACGGCCCCAAAATGCACATAAACAAAAAACCCTTTGTGTAAGTGGAGAGAGACACAAAATTGTGAAAGGTATTGACGAATGAAACTGGAATGTGACTGAGGCTGAAAAGGAGACAGAATGTGTTTTTCATTTGAATGGAGCGTAGATGATCAGAATTGCAAAATAACTGGCGAATATTAGATGCGTTATCCATTTGAAACCTATTTGATTTCTATTTCCATGGGAATAAAACAAAGTCTGCTTCTGGGCCGGTGCCCTCGCCGACCGAGGTCATTCATGTACGTTATATAAACAGGGCTATAGAATGGGCATTGGACCAGAAAGCCTTGTGGTGTAGGTATTTGCATGTGAAAGAAGACCAAAACGCCCCAATGTGTCATTGTGTTGTGATAACTGTTGCTATTGAAATACACAGGCTTTTAAGATGAACATATCAGAGAGATGAAATTCTTACTTTTGACTAGAGTCAATCCAAAGTAGTGGAGCTCTCGGACCCCGAGGATTTCACATAAACGATGAAACACATCTTGACCTGTTGCTTTCAGCTAGGAAAACAGAATAAATGTGAATAATATGACAATAATATGACAATAAGTCCAGTACACGAACATTATGTCAAATTCTCAAAATTCATATCTGATGAGCTCGCTAAACTGGCGATCTATAGCAAACAGTGCACAGTTAAATAATACATTTATAAGTGTCTTTTATTTTGTTGCCGTTACCAAGTTCCATAAAAGTGAATTTAATTTACCACGGTAAAAAAACACCAGTGTTTATGTGAGAACATTTAATTTGTGATAAAGTCGTAATTCATTTATATGATTATTAATGTTGCAAAATATTTACCCCCACTTTGATGTCTAATGTCTCTTTGGTGGGAAGGAGGACACACACTGTCCTCTCGTGTTTGGCAGGTATAGACATGCCCGATGGATGTTCATTCACAGACACACACACGCACACAAACTCAAACTTGTTTCTTCTTGACTTGACTCAAGATTTTCTGTTCATGGGTATTGGCCCCCTCATTTTTCAACGCCTGCAAAAGAACACAAACAAACTCGACTTTAGACGGAGTTCTTATTGGCTGTGATTCCATATCCTTGCTGGGATATGTTTCACCTTTATGAAATGTAATACAACCTGTACAAATGTAAGGCATGACATTTAAGTACACAGCACAGATACAAGCCCAGTCCAGTTACACTGCCTGTGCACGCCACAGTTCAATACTTAAAAAGGGCTCGAAAAACACATTCAATATTTTTACAATAGTAATAGTAACATACATTATAACACATATACACTGAGGAATCACAAAGAAATGTAATTCTTGCAGTGATAAAATGTCAATGTTCTGAATTTTTGGAAAATAAGCCGACTTCAAAATTTCATTATGTTACATAATCTGTTCCGGCTCGGAAATTTGTGCAAACACGTAATTAGGCAATTATAAAATGACAAAATTTGTAAACAATAAGGATTGTATAAAGATTCTTGGGGAGTGTTTGTGTTTCTGTAGTAAGTTTCACATTAAAGATAAGCTCACCTGTGACGCATAACATAAACAGCTGCATTCCTAACATTAACTGGCACATTTCACCTGCTCTGAATTTCTACTGAACTGAAAAGCTGTTGACGCGATGACACAAAACTCCCTTAGCGAAAATATTTCTTACCTTTTCACTCATTTGACAATGAAAAATTTTACAGTTTGTTATTGCACAACACAAACACATCAAACAACATAGCACAAAGAAAGATTTAAAAGATTTGCCATTTGTGCATTAAACTTATACATTTTATTAGTAGGTGTGTTCCTTGGAAATCAAACCCACAACTTTACTGCGCTGCAAACGCAATGCTCTACCATTAAGCTACAGGAACATAAAAAAATGCAATTGTTCCATATCTCTTTTTTTTATATTTTATATCCATTTTAAGTGTTTGACTGCTCTACATCATACATCCCAATCTAAAACAGAAATGTCATGATATTAACTAGCTGTTAAATGCAATTATATTTGTTTTTCTCTCACGATGGATTTATAGTGGTTTAGCCAATTTCTTGGGCGTGCAAGCAGGCAGATCCTTTCAGGCAATTCAGAGAATGACAGTCACACCTGTGTGCGATTTCATGTGATAAAGACTCTTACAGTACAGTTAACCGCTAGAGCCTCGGGCAATGGAGGTTCTTACCTCGATTCATAGTTATGACATCAACAATCTATTGCATCTCTTTCGATTAACCCGAACAAGATGCAAAGGATAATAACAAATCTTTTGGAGAAGTATGTGAGGTAACTGAGGGAGTTTGCCAGCAGTCACGTCTCCAACCAGAACCCCAGTTGGTACAATTTTCGGTGGGGTTGGATTTATGGGGTTTTATCTTTAAATCAATTAATCTCATTTAATCTGACCTGTCTCGAGATCCCTTCTCTTGGCCTAATCTAGATCTGTGGGAGTTAAAGGCCGGTTTCACAGGCAGGGATTGAGTTTAAACAAGGACTACGGCTTATTTGAAATAAGATATTTATGTCGCTTTTATAAAAATGCCTTTGAAGAATACATTACTGGTTTGCATCTTGAGGCAAAAAAATGGCAACTGCATATTTAAAGATATATGAGGGCGATTTATTTTCAGTTAAGACTACTCAAACTTTCATTCTTAGTCTGGGACTAGTCCTAAACCTTGTCTTTGAAACTGAGCAATAATGTTTCAGAACTACATTAAGTAGTTCACGCTAAAATGCCAATATTAACTCAACATTGCATTATTTTTAATGCATTTAATTTTTCTTATTGCAACATGCAATAAGGGGAAAAAAAGTTCATAGTGACAATAGTATCAAGCTTTAATCAGCTTTTATCAAGCGTACAATCACAGATGTATTATATTATTCACAGACATTTTTATTTTCATCATACAAAATGATTTATCTGGTATTGAATGCTGTTTAAACCCACACATTCAGTCCCACTAAAACATGTCACATCGCAATCTTTCAGGCGTGCGCACCTGTCTGAGAACAGTTGTAAATCCATCTTTAAGCATTCGTTAGACACGAAAAGCCACCTGACATGTAGACGGAGGCAAAGATAAAAGCAGATCACTCAAACCCAGCCACACAGTTCAAAACAGACTACGGCTGTGTACATAAGGAGTGTTTTCCCACCCTTAGCACATTCCAGACACCTCTGAACACATTTAAAACACATACAAAATACAGTTCCAGTGGAAAAACCTGATGGGTGTCGATAAACTTCTAGGGAACAGGATACAAGATGAGTCCATTTATGATCGCACCATTGGAAAAAATAATGCAAACCAATGAAGATGCATGAAACAAAACAATGGGGTACTACAGACAGACACTTTAAACAAGGTTACTACAGAAGAGCTGTTGATGCAATCGCAAAAAGCATGACTGGGATGTGGGGGGCCAGTCAAAAGCAGTTTTTCCACCTAGCTGTGGCTGTAATAAAGATCACTCATCGTGTTGTCATCCAGCATCAGTGAGTGAATGCGCAGTCGTGTTCAGGCACGTTCACGGGTGAGTCGTCTCTGTTATATCCCCAATTACATTTCAACCGTTTCCCTGTCTGTAGTGTTCACACAGCAAGAATACGCCTCTTAATACTTGAAAAGCGTTTAACATTTTTTTATTATGTTAGATTAGTTTAGATTGCATAATAAATCCTACGTTGGGATGTATGCATGAATTGCTCTTCCTATTTTATTGACAAACGAGGACTTGACTAAGTATATTGGCTTGACTATATCCACACTTCAATTGAGTGAATGACATTCATAATAAACATTGAAATATTAAATACACACAAGATAAATCTAAGGGGCTACAACAAATGGTGGTAAATTCTAGGGGTGTAGAATAACTAATGCAGTTACACAACAAATCTATAGCAAGCAATTACGTACACCTGGTCAAAAAAATTACAACTATCCGAGCCACAACATTGAAGCACAAATCTAATTAAATGAATTTGATGAAACACTTACCTGTTATTTTAATCCAGAGAGTCATTTATCTTGCGTTGCGATTTTATCCTGCTTTGGTCGGTACTCCCGAGACACACAAACGTCGCGCGCGTATTACCGCAAGCTGGAATCAGAGCTCTGAGGAGATGCGGATCGGATTGAACCAAGATGCAAATGCCAGGGGAGCATTTTTCTGCGAATCACTAACAATTTAGACAGGAGCAGGATTTTGCTTTAACGTTTTTACAGACACGATAAACAATTCAGGGTAACGTTGTGACATTAAGGAAGACTGTAAACTCAGCGGTGCACTCCGTGGAAATACACGATGTAAACGGCGTCCCCCCTCTTGTCATTCAAGAGTATGTATGAGCCCTCCTTTAAATTACACGCAACAGGTATGAGGAAGATCTTTGGACGTTTTGATGAACGAGTGTGTATATAACAGCACAAATTATTCCGTTTTGTTTTTACGGAGTTAAAATAGATGCATTGATTTAGTTTAATCAGCACGAAGCCGTCATTAAATTCACAATGGTATTCACAGTTGCTTCCAATAAACATAATTAATAGTAAAACTAATAGCAAACAAACGAAAGTACACTTACAGTACTGAAATCTCCTTACACTTCTACTGGAGTAAGAAACTACAGTATTTAGGAAACATTAGTAGTATTTTAGTACAAATTGTACATGTTCTAGGGTTAGTTTGTAACAATGGTGCAATAAATTCATTAATTTACTGCTTTTTTGCAGGGTTTCCTCTTTTTGTAGCAGTTTTTTGGGGAAACAAAGCACATTTCTAAACCTGCACGAGTCAGATTAAATCCAAGAAGATTAATCATCAAGATTAGTGTCTGAGATTACACAAATTCAGACTACCTCCAACCCATGGAAACCCCATCATTTGACCATTACAGCAGTACAAACTAATCTAACAATTAACAAATGATAAACACAGACTTCCAGGTCTCAGCATCAGCAATGACTCTTCAAATGATAGTTTAACTTAATAAAATTAAAGAAATGTATATTCTAGCAATATTATACATAACTATACTGCATTCATTGAACTCCACTATTCGTGTGCAGGATGATTAAGGGCCTTTTAGGGGTCGTGACAGGTCATGAGGGATTATTCACTACTTCTTTTGTGCAAAAAGGTGTCCGCTGTCTAATGACAATTTCAGCCTCTAGGAAAAGGTTGTGTGTTGTTCACTGCTGACCCCTGCTGTGATCACATTTACATTCATACAACCTTTGGTCTCAGACTTTTTTTTGCCTCTGACCAGGTCATCTCTCACCATCCACCCTACAACACATGACATCATCACAGGCAGTCAGGCGGAGTCCAGAGGACCAGGGGGTGGTGTGGCTCCACAGGCTGCTTTCATTCAGGTCTTTAGGTTTCCATGGTGACTCCACATTCCAAAGATCAGATGGTTTCAAGAGGCCGCATGCATTAAAACACAAGGCGCTAAATAAAGCAAACAAAACATTACTATTACACAGGATCATTTCATGCAAATGCTTTTTAGTCAATCGTGTATAAGAAAGTATTTGTAATCATATTTTTGATTCGTTACTTATAAGCATTAGTTATTACAAAATAGAAACATAAATTTAACATAAGGTAGACATACCATGATGAACAGCATCATATGATTCCACTGTTTTCCCAATCTGGCAAACAGTGCCATCTAGAGGACAACATGCTCCATTAAGATTTTTAATCTGCAATTTTACTTTTTTGGGATGAGTTTTGTAATGTCAATGTAGCATGAAGCCACGAAAAAAATGCATATAGTTTGGAGTGAAACTAGGTGAAACTAATGATGACAGATTGTTCATCTTGTAGCAAAAAACTCCTTTCAAATAATGCAAAATGAAACAATCAAATTTCTGTTATAAGAGAAGACATTTATTGCGAATCCATTTCATGAAATGTATACAAAACCATTTTAACAAAAACCAAATCATTTTAATGTTTTATTTAAAGTGTTTTTTTGCACAATTAATTAATTCCTCCACAGGAAACCGAACATAAATACTTTCCCAGAACCATGTGGTCCGTTTACAGTTTTTTTTGTGCCGATTGAACTTAACCAACCGTCTAATCCACACCCAACCCCAGTTAACCAGTTACCAGTATTCCCCATACTTAAATTAAAACACTAACATGCCAAGCTTGTGTTTTCCACCCAACACCAGGCTGGGTTTAAATTGTGCATGACAATGCAATGGGCACCAGAGACATCGTATAAAACCAACACAGTCCAAGGCTGCTTTGTTTTAGCTACAATCACATGTTCGGGAAACCTTTGACGTGGTATTAAAAAAAACTGTTTCGTAAAAAATGTAGTCAAATGGCAATTTGATAGAAAAATGTATGCAGGTCAGATGCAAGCCAACTCGGACACCAATGATTAAGTGAATTATGCGTTCACCTTGAAGACCTGAATCTCCACCCCAAATAAATATTTCATTCTTCTTTTAGCAGCTACATTTCCAGTTCAGTATAAGATAGTATACTAGAATGAATCGCTAAACAAAAATGGTAAAAAGTAATGTTTGACATAAATAACACTGAAAATAATACCATAAGTAGGATAGAGTTTTTTAAAGATGAATAGGAAATTAAAATTATTCTTTAAAAAATGGCAGTAGAAAAATGAAAATGATAAATTCAACATTCA
This sequence comes from Triplophysa dalaica, assembly GCF_015846415.1. Classification (NCBI taxonomy): domain Eukaryota; kingdom Metazoa; phylum Chordata; class Actinopteri; order Cypriniformes; family Nemacheilidae; genus Triplophysa; species Triplophysa dalaica. The sequence continues at coordinate 4,559,649 of NC_079552.1, forward strand.
CAACAGGTTAAGTAGAAACAAAAATAACACTGATATATTTTTGCTTTACCTCCACAAGCATACATATAACCGTGAGAAAACAAATCCGAAAAATGGTTGAAAAAAGTCAATTTGCAGTGAGGTATTCGCACTGGATTCTTCCGACCTAGGAGGCTACTGGAAAAACTTGAGTCCTGCCACCAGGAAAAACTTCTCCAGGAAAATCTCAGAGTCCAGGACGGCGATGTGAGCTGCCCGGCCTATCAGAGAGTTGGCGGTGTTGGGTAACGCATGGATGACATCATAACGCACCAAGTTACAGTCTTTGTTCTGAAGTACAGGAAGTAGAATGTTCTCTATCATCTCAGCATACACTGGACCTGACCAGACAAGAGAATAAGGATAGAGATCAGAAATGTGTGGTTAGAAGCTGTACAAAAATGTTGTGACCATGTGACCAGAAAGTTAATAAAACTATTATAAAACTATTATATTAAAAACAAAATAAAAAACTTGTTTAAAACAAAAACATGAATGAACAATTTATTTATAAAAAAAAAAAATCCTCACCAGTCTGTTTGTCCTTTAAGGCTGTTTTGCACATTTCGATTCGAGCAGAGTGATATGGAACATATCGGTCCTGCAGTGATCCCACCAGCACCACATTCTTAAAGTACTGAAGACCTGAACAAAATTTAAAGGTAAGAATATGGAGAACCCCAAACCCCGAAAAAACCTTGCAGCAGCAGAGTGACACTAACCTGCTTTCTTGCTCAGTTTATAGAGGAAAGTCTGGCGTGGATCAGAGTGGTCCCGACAGGTCAGCTGCAAGAGAGATCCGGATTTCTTCCACTTCTGCATAAACCACAAACCTTACAGAGAAAAATGAGTTAGCAGGATCCTTACAGTTCAGTAATAACTGTCTTCAGAAAACTGCTGAAGTTGTGAGACGGTGTGTACCTGTATTGACGAGAGCTGAGCTGTTGTACAGTGTGCCAAGATGAGGTCCAGACAGAGAAAGAAACGTGTGCAGTCTGCTGAGATAACACTTAAACCTGGGCCTCGTCAGCACAGAGCGGACGATCAGATTTCCCAGAGAGTGACCCACAAAACTTCGAGAAACAAAATTGATTATGTTATCTTAAGGGAACAACACATGCTTTTTAAGATTTTACTTTTAAAATATAAGCTGGTCTTAGCTACCAATGAGGTCATAATAAAATGCGCTTACAAATGGTTTCATAAGACGTACACACCTAGCACAAAGTTAACTTCCAGTCTGTGTTTGTTGAACCGTCTGTTTATTTATAAAACTATTCATATTTTATTGAATATTTTAGAATAATTGTATTAAATAAACAATTTGTTGAATAGATCATGTCACATTTGAGTTTATCCATGTAATGGTTCTTCTACTTATAACCCAAAATAATACTACACATTTAATTTGACATTTATTTTAACTTGCTTGCTAATGTAATTTACTTATTCTTTGCAAATTTGTACCAGAAGTTAAATTTGGGCCATGTGTCCGCAGTAACGTTCCTTTATGTTGTAACTTTGAAACAGTCTAGAGAGCCCTACGGAAGATGTAAACAAAGCTGGTCCAACACTGGTCCAATAGAACTTTCAGTTTTTAACACTACAAAAACATTTGAACAAAATACAACCAGCAGAACATTTATATCCGAATCAAAATGTTGAACGAATATTTTGCATTAAGATAAAAAAAAATTAATAAAAGAAATTCAACTAAAAGTGGTATTGTTTACATCTATTAAAGTGGTATATAGACCCTGCCCCAAATGGAAAAATCTGTATTGGAGTGTGTGAGGTCTCACCTTATCTTTGAAACTGTGAGATTGTAGATTTGTATGTACTGCACTATTTCATCCAAAAGCCTGTCGGTCATCGACTCAAAATCAGCAAACGTGTCGTTCTTTAATAACAGTAAAAGTAAACAAGGTTAATCAATGTCAAAATGTATCAATTCTTTGGTCTCAGGCGGACACATTGTTTTCCCAAAATGGCTACTTTTCAGGAATGACACCGTTGTTACAGCAGAAAAGCTTTTTTAAATACTTTTTATTGGTAAAATATTTGCAAAACCCACCGAATGCATCAATAAAAAGAAAAATCAAGAAACTGCAGATACAAGGTTTCTGCCAGATGGCAACTAAATGTTTCATTTTGTAAAACCATCCATGAAGCCTTTAAGCCACCCAGTGTCTGATCATGTGACATGCGTGCAGCTTACCTGGTTGCGCTCTGACATTAGGAAGTCTATGCGAGCACCAGGTAAACCGAGCTCCAGGTAAGTCTTCACCAGCCGCAGATCGGCACTGTTTCCTAAAGGAATGAAAGCTTCTTTTCAAACTGTATTTCACATTTTGGCTATAAACTTTTTTACATACATAATCAAATTTGTGCACGTATGACTGCTCACCGTCCAGGCCATGTACACACACTATGAGGTGTATGCCCTCATCACAGCTCTCATCCTCCTCCAGACTGAAATACGGCACAGTGGAAGCCAGATCTGCCACCTCACTGTACAGGAAACCAGGCAACTTCAGTTGATTTAACTCCTCTTTCGCTTGCACAAACCTAAGTTTACACAAACAATGAAACAGTATATGGTAAAAAACATAATACTGCAAAAATGGCATAAGCAAAAAGGTAAAAGCAACCTTACGCTTTCATCTGAGCAGTGGGGGCGCTCTTGAACCAGCACATGTCATCACTGATTGGTGATGGTCCAGTAGGCCGTGCCAGCAGGGCAGTTGAGTAGGCGTATGTTTCCTGGAGCTGTTCCAATCCCAAGTGCTCATAAAAGAGGTTCCTTCCCTCTGCACCTCCATCAACACATCTGTCTTCCTCACCTGGCAGCCCGTTGACATAAACCGGCCCGTCCGTCTCCTCATAGTAACCGTTCTCAATCATCTCATGTTCCTGTTCCTCATCCTCCTCTTCTTCATCATTAGCATCGGGGTGAGTCTGAATCCCCAGCGTTACAGCGGCAGTCTCCAGCGGGCTGATCTCAGACACGTCCGTGCTGGAGCGTGAGCCAAAGTAGTTCTCCACAAATCCTTTCTTGACCAGATCTGTGCTGCTGGTTGCTGAAGTACTAGACTGGGCGGCAGTTTGTGGCTCGCTGCATGCCTCATTCCCCACACCTCCTTCACCTGGCTCAGCAGATCCCAAATGCCTGGTGAGACCGGAGGATTCACATCGGGAGTCTTTTTCTTGAGATACCAACCCATCTCCGGAGACTCTTTGGTGAGCTGTGGTCCTAGTGCTGGAAAGTGGGAGGATGTGACATTCTCCAGAGAAGATGAGGCTTTGTTCCTGCACCAGGATGCTGGACTTCCTGCTAATGGTCTCTGTCTCCACCTCATCGTCTGAGGGAAGTGAATTGATGGAGGTGAGGGAAGACTTTACTCCGCTCACTCCGCTGGTGCTTTCTGGATTGTGTCCCTCCAACGTGCTGGTTCCTCTGGAGGCGGGGCTAAGCGGAGGGAGTCTCTGTGGAATCTGCTCTTTTGGCTGCTCGAGTCCAGTAGGGGTAAAAGGAGATGGGGAAAGTGGGGCCAACTGTGTTGCGGAGCTGGGCTCGCTCTCAATGCCAGAGTCTGAGAGACGGGACGAGGCTTGAGGAACGCAGTCGCTCCTCAATGCGGCCGCACAACCTCCTGTGGGTACGACCATCGTGGAACCATCCCCAGCTCGACTCTTGATCTCTTGAGAGAAATTTGTCTGTGTGATCTCTGGAACATCTCTCTTGGGGGTCGGATCTTTGTGGTCTGGTAGAAGAATGGTGACCTTTTCGCCCTGGTAGGGGTCCTTGTCGCTCGGTTTGACATCGATATGTTTGAGCCCAGCCTGGGCGCGTGTCGGATCAACTCTGTGCTCTGTTGTGCCCTGCGTGGCTTCTGCTCCAGTACCTGCCTGGGGCTTAACCCGCACATGCAAAAGATTAGAAAAGCTATCGCTGTGGACACTGGACATGTTCCCTTTGATGTCACTAGTTGTGCGGTCTCTATCATTAGGAGCAAAATTGGCTGTTGCAGTATCATTCTGGACATACGAGTGTCCCGGTCTACCACTGAGGTCATCGAGTAGGCCTACCCCATCTTCCTCATCTTTTTGATTGCATTGAGTGTCAACCTCTTTGGACTTGGTGGTTGGTTCTTTGTGAGGAACCTTCAAGTTCTTGAAGCCTGTGAGGACCACAGAGTCTTTTGAGCTTTGCCTGGTCAACTTCTTGGAGTTTTCAGTCCTGGCATTCTTCTTTAACTTGATGGATTTGGCTTTACATTTGAGGGGCGGTTCATTTTGTTCAGGCCAAGCGTTGGCAAGGGTGTCCTGCTGCTTATCTGGGTACGGACCAAAGGCTCCTACCCCACCAGCAATAGGGTCCTTTGAGTTGGATTTGTCTGCTTTAGCGGAGACAGTTACACTTCTGGTGTTGTGAAGGCCAAGCCATGGACCGTCACGATCTTTAGGGAAAAAATTGTAAGTCAGTTTGCATTTCTTCCTTTTTTTAACATTAGAATTTTTAATACTTTTAATACTTTTTTTTAATACATCACAATCATACTCCCCATTAAGTGCATTCCACTTGCATGTTTACATCGCCTAAAAGTTATTTTTTGGCAAAGTTTTTGATTTCATGTATAGTAAACCTTCAGAACGTGACGGGATGCAACGTCACAACAATTAAGAAAATGTGTCTCTTCCATCAAGTAGCGGTGTTAAATAAGTATGGACCAAACGCCACAAAACCCAGTTTTGATTTCATTGGTCTTTTAATGGAATTCAAAGGGCCAAATTAATTGAAGCCTTGTTACTCCTATGCCATCTCATATACCTTCAGTAACAGATTCTAAATATCGGTCCTCGAAGATGATTGGGAGCGAGTTGACATCCCCATCAAGATCAGCGCATTCAACAGAAAGAGGTGGTAAGGATAGAAAGTAAGATGAGCTCTTGATAGCTGTGGTCATCTGTTGGTGACTGTGAGCACTGTTAAACAAAGAGATTCATTTACATTCGCATAACAGTTTACATTTCTATAAGCCATCACAATAATGACATTTTAACACGTACTGCAATTCCTGGTAGGCCAGCGCACTCTGTCTGGGGTGCTCAAGACAAAAGAAAGCTTCAGCAAATCTTCTGACCTATTTAATAAAAACAGGAGATAAGTGAGGTTCGAAACATGCTGTTTGCAAGAATGAAAACACAAATGCTTAAGGCTACACAAGCAAGTCTTTGTGCATGCATTCCGTACCACAACATAATGTAATTTATAATGCAAATCAAGTATGCATTACATTCTTAGCAGTGAACGGGACTGTACAAGCAGGCTTAGGCATAAACTGAATAAAAAATAAAGAATGTACAGAATGTGTCTGTGCGTGAACACGGTAAAACAGGAAAAAATGACATGTGCGATTTCAAACTAATGACCCTATACTTAAAAGCACTCTTTTTCCTTCTTGGCCAACCAACCAATAACAGTCTTCAAAAGACTTAGCAACAGGGTCAGCCCCACCTCCTCACTTAGATAAAAGTTTTTGTCTTTTCCTTGCTCAGAGTTTCTTTCAGATTGATCCTGAATCACTTTTAAGCTAAATTAAAAGCTTTCTTAGAGGATTCTTAGAAGCTTTAAGAATACGGGCCCTGATGTTCAGCAAAAAGAGATGTGCATCTTAAAGCTTGTGATTTTGAAAGCTTAAGATCTCAGAACTCACCCGAAGTGTGTGGTGCTCCTGGGCCAACAGCATAGAAACACGCTCATTTAAAGACACCACTTCCAGGAAATTCCCCCACAATGCCATGAGCAGAGAGCAAAGCTGGGCCAAGTTCATGTTCACCAGTTCAGCAAGCTCATCTGGGCTCTCCACCCTCTGCTGGAACACACACAAGTGCAGATTTCTTGAATAAGAATGAATAAGAAGTTTGGCAAAAATGCTTTACATGTACAGAAGGCATACGTTCAGATAAACCTAATAAGCCATCACTATGGCCACTCATCTCCCATCACATACCTTGACTTGTTCACGTAGATCATGAAGCCTGGCCTCAACATCAAGTTCTTCTAAACAAGTAACAATAAGACAGCAAAGTGAGATTGGTATTTATACATCAACAGTAGAGAGAATGAGATAAGTCTGGCGGAAGAGTCTGCGACTGACAGCACGTGAAAGGAAACTAAAGGATCAACAGCACAGGAAGAAGGACTCAGTCAGAGGAACACCAGCAATGTTCAAAGAAATCTGAAATCCGAAGTCAGCCTGAAATCTTAGACACTACCAGAAGAGAGAAGATCTAATCTGAGCTTCCTCAGTGAAGGACGCTTACCAGTGACAAACGTCAAGGTCAGGAAGAAGAGAAGAAAGGGACAAACGGAAGGCAAGAGGCATGTGGAGTAGAGCCGAGGGTCGGTTTTGGAGGGACGTACCTATGTAGACGTGCCTTCGGCCTGGAGGGTAAGGTCGTCTGAGAACTCGCTCATAAAGGACCTGCATGCTGGGCTTGGCTAGTGGTGGGATTGCACATATAGGCACATTTAAAACTTTCACTTTACTTTTTTGCTGTTTGAGCTAAAGTTAACCTTTTTATACATGCAAGTCACAAGTTCATATAGAAGCGGGAGGGGTCAGTAGATTAGCTTTGAGTGAGTTTACAGTTCAGGATTGAAACGTCAGTTTTTGAGGTGCAATAATTGGGAGACAGAAGGATCTGCATGCCAATACATATAAGAAAGACAGAGGCATACTGTAGTAGAGCTGCAAGGAAAGAAAACCTGTAGATAATTTATTAATTGAATATTTAAAGCCAAGTGAGGCAGATAACGGCAGACGGCTAAAGGGTTATTTAGAAGTGAGTGTATATATTAGTACAAAACGAGTATTTCAATATTAGCACTGATAAGATTCAAATAAAAAAATGGTGTTAAAGCAAACTTGATACACATACCATTAAAACAACATTTACAGACATTAAAGGTTTGGTGATAAAAGAAAAAAAAGATGTCAAAGTTCGTAAAAACATTTTGGCTTTAATTAAACACAAAATATTTGATGAAACAATTAAAAATATGCTAAATTTAATGTGGGTCTATCACATATTATAATAATAATAATATAATATAAGAGTTTTACCCATCATGCATCACTATATATCTGTAAATACTGTTTAGGTAATATGAATGATAATAAATTTAGACTTCAGTTCAGTTTTAATAGTGCTAAAAATGTTAAAGAAGGTTAACGTTAAACTTAGGGTGCGTTCATTTGTGTAGTTTGGTTCTTTTGGTCCGGAACACAAATGAAATGGTTCGCTTAGCATTCAGACGTAAAGATATGACCTAAAGATATCGAACCTAACAGCTTACATGTAAAGTCGCAACCTGATTGGAAAGTTTTTACAATTTATATTTTAAAACAGAGCTAACCCGACATCCAAAACAATGTTGTGTGCTGTGTTATCCTATGCACTATTGTTCGGATGGCAGAGTACACAAATAAACCGCACTAACAGAGCAATCGCACCAGGGTTTGTTTTAACAGAACCAAACATGGCATATGTGAACACACCCTTAATACACCACGACAAGCTAAACCTAAACCTTCATTCACATGGAAACATGGATGGAAACATATGATTCTTAGCCGAGTCTGGAACTGGACTTTTTTTGGACCCCTTACCTAACTCCATACGCTGGGATGAGGGAAGGTTCTTGGTCAGGGAGGTTAAGTAACAGAACAGGCCTTGATATGCCTGCAGCAGGCTGGAACACATGTTCTGGTGCAGGCTGAAGGCGTGCTGTAGGCACTGATCTGAGACCACAAAGCTTTTCCCCTGAAAACCATGAGAAACAGCTTGATTCATTACTAGATGTTTGAGAACCGCACAATCATTTCATGTATCATAACTATTCCCATGTGTGTTCTGAAAGTAAATGTCACCTAGATGTGTTTTTATTCACCCATGATTTTTTGTATTACATTACAAAACATGTGTAACAATAGCTATAGCAATGTTTTGAACTGTATTTTAACCAATTAACCTGGAAGACAGGATTACAAATATTTTCCTAAACTTAAACCTATTCTTAAACAGCTTATCTCATTTAATTTACAACACTGGCACTTTTAATATAACAATCTTTTCTAAATATTATATTGACTGAACCGGTGGGTCAGAAACGCCCATAAACTGAACCCTCTAAACTTTCACTTTTGCTTTTCAGCAAGAAGTGCCACTGCTGTTGCTCAACCCCTTTCAGATCCGTTTACATCACTCCGGTCCATCTGGCACCTGCTATATAAGGCAACCTAGTAATGTGACTGAGCTATCCAGAAAATATGATGCCGTAATGTAAAACATCACATCCTAGCTACAGTAAAAGCTCAAGCTGTTCAGTTACATAATAATCTCTATTTATGCCAGGCGTTGAAACTTCCACAGATATCATGAGAAAATCACTGCCTGCAGAACTTGTTTTGCAAATGTGGTATTTTGTTTATCTGGTTTGAAAGTGAGAATAAACGGAACTCATTAACTTAAAGGAACAAAACTGCATATTAATAATATTATGTAAATGTAAGTTATGAATAGTCTCTAACATTTTATCTCATATGCATATTTTTGCCAATGGTAAGGAAATGGGTGTATGTATGGGTGTGTGTGTTCTTACATCTGGTGACAGCTGTTTGACATAACTGCTGCTGAACACCACAGACTCAAGCAGGGGAATGACAGAGTCTTTGCTCTGAGCCGGAGCGTTACGATTCAACCAGGTGCTTTTTACTGGCCGTGGGAAACTGAGAGGATACACACAAGCAGTCAAACACATTTACATTATGCATTTGGCACACGCTTTTATCCAAAGCGACTTACATTGCATTAACCTATACATTTATATTTAGGTATGTGCAATCGAACCCAAAACCTTGCGTTGTTAACGCAATGCTCTTACATCTGAGCTACAGGAAAGCTGACTTTTACTGACAAACACACTTTTACTAGTGTCACAGTAAAGATACTTTAAGTGTGCACTCTTTATCCTACCCCGAATCACAAAAGTATGCTTATAATAGTACTTTGTCAGTCTGACATTAATTGGCTTCAACCTTCCTATAAATAAGCACCCGAATAAACCCGCAATTTTATGTTTTAAACATAGATTGCGATAGAGAGGCAAAAGCTGCAGATTGCAGTTTTAAGCCACCATTAAAAGCAGAAAACATAAGAAATAATGCAATACTGTAACAATAATGAAATTTTGACAGATGCAGTTTGGCTTATTTTAAAACAGATCCTGACCTGATGAGAGGCTGATGCAGGGCCACCAGTGAGGCGTGGACGGTGGCAGAGACGACAGACAGGTGAAAGTAGTCAAACATGACATTGACGTGCTGGTGGATGCCTCTGTGGAGGCTAAAGTGCAAGCGCAGCAATCGACTGCTGATGCTTTGGAGAGAACCTGGGTCATCAGGCCTGATTGTAGACAAAACATGTGAATTCTACTGTATGACACACTGTATTACATGAAACATTTGTTGTAGAAAATTTATCTAAAAGGGAACGACTCTAGTTTGACTTTTTCCAACAGTTTACAGACATTTAGTATGATCAAAAGTAAGAGATGCTTTATATAATGCAGAAGTGCCAGTCTGCATTATGCCAAACGGTCAATTATATTTCCACATACGTGTAGTCGCCATCAGTGAAAAACAGATCCAAAGACAGCTGAAAGTCCATTTCATTGAGGGACTCTTCCACCTGAAGGAAACATTACACCATCAGCACTGATGAAGACGAGAAACTCATTGTGTGTTTGATATTCGAACCATATGAACTCTCTGACCTTCTTTGCGTCTAGCAGCATCATCACTTTAAATACGAGGACGTCGTTGACTACAATCTCCTCGTTTTTGTAAAGGATCTGAAACGTTTTGCTGCAGAGGACATCATCTAGAACCGATGCTGGAAAAGCCAGATCCGAACCTGTGATTAAAAGCAGATAATAGCTAAAAAAGTGTTATGCAGATGTGTCTCTTCCATGTATATATGGAAACTAACAAACAGACTGAAATCATTGCAAATATCAGGCTCTTAACAAATTTAAAGTGTTAGGAATTTATGTTTTTAGAATTATGAAAAGGGAGGAGCCTATCTAGACCAAGAATGAATGAATTTTTAATGCTTGCCATATGAATTACATGTGGGTGCATTGCCTTTAAACAATAGTAGGGTAGAAACTGAAACATGTCCAACGTCACACCACACAATGTTCGGTTGCGTTTCTGTGTTTATTTTCGCTCAGCAAAAGGTTTACTGCAGTTTTCACTGCAATCACAACATTCATCCATCAAGGGAAAAACACATGATTCAATCCCAAACCAGAAACAATTGAGTGTTGGCTGCTTTAAAGTTATAGTCTTTGTGGTTTTTAAAAACAAAGCAATGATCAATAAAAGGCTTATGAAACAAAGTGAATAAAGATTCAACGGACGTAGAGTCCCACTAGTCACTTTGAGGAGAAATTCAGTAGACTTACTGGCCGGTTAATGTCTGATAACATTTCACCCTGGGGTGTAGGACATTACACACCTCAACACACACGTACACACAGAGCCTGTTAGAGCGAAAGTAAAGATTCCGACAACCCACTGTGTCACTCAGTGCTCGAATTGAACCAAGACTGCCCATAAGACTTTTTGGTGGGGGTTAGTATCACAATATACAATTTATACAAAATACTCAATATATTTGATGATAATATGCATAACTATTTATTAAAAACAGGCTAACATTAAAGAACAGGCTTCTTTTCCTGTATTTTTGATCAAATCAATGTAGGCTTGGTAAACAGAAATGACTTTTGAACAGTAGTGTACGTCCAACAGAATAATTCTAGGATTATTTTCCAATTATTTACTATTTTCCCTAAAAACAACTGGATGGTTGACACTTTGTGAGAATAATGTTTGTTCCAAAAGACTTGTTTAAATGCAAGAGAGTAAATATATATTGTAACAAGACTGGCTTGTCTGTCTGTCTGTTAGTGTTGTGGAGAAGCTTCCTTTTTCCGACTGCGAGTAAAGGTTTATTATTCTAAATTTTTCAGCAGTCATGTCAACGATGTCCAGCGCTTAGTGGTCTTTAGACGTGGGGCGGGGCGTTTCCAATTTAAAGAGACATGACACTTAGCCCATAAACAAACTTAATACAAATTATTGTAAATAATTCATTCACAAATTTGACCATATCCCTTTATCACTATATATGTATTTAATCACATTTGTCATCATTTTAACTCAAATAAAAATATCCGAGGGACCCCTCTTAGTCCATAAGAATAAATGTTTCTATGAATTTTGCAGTGTTAACAACTATGAAGTCTAGAACATAAAATATGAAGAATCATCAGATTTCATTTAGAGCATAAAAAAAAAAAAAAGAGTAAATGAAAGAGCTGATCCTCATCTAAAAAAGGCTATGAATTTGGAGTTTTGCAAACACGTCAGCTACAGCTATACTAAAAGCCACTTATGTTTTTATCATCATTAGTGGACATTTTTCAGCAATTTTCGATTTCTGTCAAGCTGGGAAACCTCTGGAAAACCATTGCACGGCATGTGCATTTCAGGTGTGCAAACATCTTTACCTGTGGGATGCAGCAGACTGGCTTCCACCCTCTGCGGTACCCGTGGCGGCACTTTCATACTGGCTCGGATCTGATAGAACCTGTCATCAAAACCAGGAAAACGACAGTTAGAGAAGCAATATCACAAAAAGCAAAAGAATTCAAAGAGGAAACCACTAAAATGTATTTGTAAAATGTATGACTGTATTTTGCCGTCCCACACACATAAAAACCAAAACCAGATCTATTATGAGATGAGCCGCTAGCCCGCTACTATGACCACCCACTCAGAGTCCTTGAATTACAGTAAGGAGAGAACAGTCCACATAATAAGCAGACTTTTATTTGGTAGAGAAGAGGCAGAGGACAGCTAGAGGTCAAACAAAACAAAACCTGAATTGACTGCATTACGCTCGACCCAAAACAGTTTAAAGTCACTCAACCACCCATAAATGATAAATAAACACTGTTTTCACTATAGAGACATGCAGGCGTTAAAAATAAGTTCGGAAACAAATGTCATAAAAATAATTTGTTTAAAAAATGTCCCATGCCTGTGCAGAGCCAAATTGCAGCCCTGCATTTTTTATTCACCGTAGCTTGTTCCTATCAGTTCCTCATTTCTAGCACGACTGAGTAAACCAGACCGGCTGTTTATATCCTGCATCTCCGTTCCTCCCATGCATTCGCAAGTTCAAACAACCAAAATAAACCTGCAATTATCCTCCTGATGAAAATATCATGACATCTAAAATGCATGTAGGAGGGTTAAGAGGTGGGTATGAATACAACGCGCTAGCAGAACACACATCTGAGAAGAGGAACAAACAAGGGCCCCCCCTGCATGGGCCGAGGAAGAGAATGATGGTTGCGTTATGCTTCATGTCTCACAGCTGAGCAAACCCAGCGCTGTTTAAGCCAGACCCACGGCGACAACGTCAACAGACATGGAATGGTAACCTGATGTCGCAAAGTGGTATTTTTACCCCAGCAAGCACAGCCTGGGGTTTTCCTTCTTTCTGTTGAAAAACGTCCCTTTAGGAGACGTTTACATTACGACAACGTTAGTGGGGTGTGTGTAGAAAGTGATGACATCATTCAAACAACAAATGATACAAAATGTTTGGCTTCATCTAGAACAGTATTAAGTTATAATTCAGTAGATGTGCTTTTTTTACTTTGGAGTCAGAGCTATTTATTTTATACTGCTAATTGAATCGTTACATTATCGTTCTGTTTTCGCAGTATCATATTCCTGACTCGTGATTCATTTGTTATATCCAATCTTATCTTTTGGGTGGCTTCCATCAGATTCCAGATAAAATTCAAACAAAGTGAAAACTTTATCTTGTTTCATGTATGACTGGAGTTTTCCACATAAGGCTGCACAACATGGTAATTTCGATTGCATTTTTAATCCTCCAAAAATAGCTACACTGTGATAATACTAAATACTGATGTCAATTTATTTATCAAGTGCATGGTTTTGAGATGTGTAAATTATATTATTATGAAAAGAAACGTTAATGGTGCCACTACACTTGTTACTCAATTCTTAAAGGTTCTGAATAATAGTATGCGTATTTCTTTACAGGAATAACTCATTTACAGCCGATGAACTGCCGACAGGTTGAGACAGGCTGGTATATAAACTGTCTCTGCCCACACGCTGAACAGTCTTATCAATTTTCAAGTATATAGACAGAACTCTGTGTGATTAACATCAACTGTAAGCGGTGATTTTCTGTTTTCAGAAATATAAAAATGGACAAGCAGAGACTTATGCCTGCAAGCATTTGTAGGAATGACAGATGATCACCTACATATCATTTAGATATTATTTCCTAGAATGATCCTGCTTGTTCTATAAACACCATGTACTGTGCTGTGTTTGACCTTCTCTGTTTTTCAAATTTTGTCCTGTAAAGTTGCTTGTGAACAATGCACATTGAGAAAATCGCAATGTAAATAAAATCGAATTGAATTGAATTACAGAGGTATGAGTGACTTTTATTTGTTATTAACCCTGATGCGATCTCTCATACGGGCTTTTCACCTGCAGATAGTCTGGAAGCTCTGTGGTTACCCTCGTGCTCTGTATAATTACGTCTCACTTCTACTAACTGCCATAAACAACAGAAGCCAACCAATAACGTTGAATATTAAGCTTATTAAATAAAGGTTCTTACCCTCTCTGGAATAAATCCACATTATAGAACTTGTGGAGCTCCAGAGAGAACTCCACCGTGGCCTGCACCTCAGTCATGCTGGGATTCAAGCCTGGAGGACGGCCTGTCTCAAATCTGCAGCAAAACTGTGGAAGAACAGATTCACCAGAAATTAAATAAAAAATGGAGAAAAAAATACAGTAGTATGCAGTATGTATTAAATAGTAAGGCTAGTATTTCAGTATTTTTTTAAGTGCAGGGCTCAGTTGCAAGAAACCAAGAGAGAAGTTTCAAGAAAAATCCAAAACCACACGATGCCTAAATATGTAACTCTTTATTATTCATAATCAGAATAAAACAAATGTTGGATTGAGAGGGAACTGAATCCAAAAGTGCAGAATCAGCAAAGTCAAAATGTTGCAAATGAGACGAATGTGCCGTTTCACACCCCCACCACACCGACTTACTTTGACCCAGCTTTATGAGACAAGTATGACAAGCTCTTGACATTTAAACCTCCCAAACATAGAAACTGCATTCTTATCTGCAGACAAGCATGAGTTATCGCAGAAGACCCGATGCCTACAGAGCATTCTCTGTGCTATTTAGCTCAGTGTATTTACGCACTGCCCGTGCTTGTCCTGAATTCCCTCAGAATGCTTTCACTCGCCCCCACGGGCTGTTTCAGAATGATTCATCTATTTGCCAATCACAGTTACAGCACCGTAGGTGTGATAAGATGCTGACAAGTCCAGCACGAGAACTTCAGACGATCGGATGCAAATACCTCCGTTGACGCCGGGCGAGCCAACTCCCTGGAGGATTTCATCTGCTTTGTTGCAGTACCAGGAGATTTAGCTTTCATTAATACAGATTAGTAGCCTTCATTGAAAGACTAGCCGCAGACGCCCGTCCCATTCAAACCGCAGTCAAATCAGATCGACCACAGTAAGATGTTCCTTTCAAACATGTGTTAAGCAGTGGAAACCGGTTCCTCCGTGTCTGACTCCAGCGTCTGGGTGTGTGTTTACAATATAACACATGTATAAAGCATTTAAATGTCATTATATGTCCGTGAGAGCCACTTCCCTTCCTCTGTATTTTGCGCTGTGCCTGAGAAAATGAACATGATATCGCTGTTGTGTTGTCCTACACCTTGGCATATGTTCATATCCTTGAATGCCCTTCTATTCTTTGCTTGCTTGCTTTCTTCCTCTCTCTCTCTCTCTCTCTCTCAGAATCGTAGAGCTTTCCAGAGTGCACAAGTTGGTTCAGAGATGTAAAAAAACCCATCACATTCATTTTCATCATTTCGCAAATGATTTTTAGTGATAACATAAACCTATGCGTGATCATGAGCTCGGAAGCCACATGTATGGCCATATAAAACAGTGTTCAAATTCAAACTTTCTAGTAATAAGTTGTCTATCCCACCTTTGCATTGCCGAAGACCTAATGGACATATATAATGCACACACTTAAAGGCACTAGTATTATGGCCAGGTTTACATTTGTAAAGCATTAATGGACATGTACAGTACACATACAGTAAGTGCCGTTCATGATTTCTTTATATTACCCAAAAGCTTTACAGTGCACTTTGAGTGAAACATCATATCTAGCACATGGATTCAATAGTTAAGGATGATTATAGCATGAATCATTTTTTATACATGATAACATTATCAGAAAGACTTGCGTGTACAATGTTTAAATGGCTCTCACCCGTCATGACTCAGTCCAGTATCTCTCCTCATGTCAACTGATCAACACAAACCTGTAGAGACAGACAGTCATTCATGTAAATCTTGATTAAATGTTTTTCTCCAGTAAATCCGCTCAAATATAAGTTAACGTACGCATCTAAAAGCATTTGAGCCCTAAACCGGCTCAACTTCATTAACAACTATTCTTAGCAACACAACTAAACAAACAAGCAATCATTCAAATTTACTCGTGTGTTTGTAACAGTTGACATTTCTATGTGAATTTGTGAATTCTAATGTTACTTGTGTCCTGTGGGGTTGTTAGCTTTAGCCTGTTTTGCTTGTCAAATGACCAGCTTTTGCAAACACAACACTATTTGCTTAAGTTAACAGACACGATTTCACACTCACAGACGAATGCACAGCAAACCGCGATATTTTCTTCAACATTCAACGTTACATGACGTTGTATTAAAAATTACGTACATGTATCGGCTGCGGAACTCTAGGCCTCAGTCCGCGGACTGGATTTCAGAGCGATTCTGATTCGAAGCTCCGGTCCAGCGCCTTTTTAATTCCTTCGCATGCCGCTGAAAGTCCGCTTCGTTCCCGGCTTGACAGACGATTTTCAATCGTTCAAGCTGAAGTAAAACTTAACCGTATCCCATAGTACGCTGTCATATGAGAGACGTGAATCCTACATAATGGCCAAACTTGTGTTTTGTGTGTTGTGTGTTGTGAGACTGTGTCACTGGGAGTTAAAGGGAGGCGCGGCTCACACACGCACGCCGGTTGCGTTAATTTATTCTGCACTTATTATTTATTAAAGGCGTTATTCTGTCCTCTCCGTGTGGTGTTGATTCACTCTAGTCATCATTGTTGAAATGATAAAGACAGCTACGAGCAATAGAGAAAATAATATACATATTTGGGAAACCTGTTCTTAGTGTATATATATATTTTATTTATTTATAAACGAAAATTGTGTCATCATTTACTCACCATCGAGTTGTTACAAATGTGTACACATTTCTTTGTTCTGATGATAATGCTTATAACCAAACATATCTCGACAACCATTAGCCACCATAGTAGGAAAAATTGCTTTATAATATTTTGGTTCCGTTGAACACAAAAGAAGATATTTTGAAGAATGTAGGCCAGAAAACAGTTCTGGGGCACTTTTGACCATCATTGTTTTTTCCTTTCTATGGTAGTCAATGGGTGTCGAGATCTGTTTGGTTACAAGCATTCTTGCAAATGTGACCCTGGACGACAAAACCAGTCTTAAGGGTCAATTTTTCAAAATTGAGATTTTGACATAATCTGAAAGATGAAATATGCTTTCTATTGATATATGGTTTGTTAGGATAGGACAATATCTGGCGGAACAACTTGTTTTTAAAGTTGGAATCTGAGGGTGAAAAAAGGCAAAATATTGAGAAAATTGCCTGTGAATTTGTTAATCTGAGGCACTGTAGCAGGCCATCCACTCACAAAAATAAAGTTTTTATACACGGTAGGAAATTTATAAAATATCTTCATGGAACATGATCTGTACTTAATATCCTAATGTAATCCTAAAAGAAAAATCTGTATTTTTGGCGATTACTAAAAATGTTCCCGTGCTACTTAAGACTGGTTTTGTTGTCCAGGGTCACAAATATCTTTCTCTGTGTTCATGAGAACAAAGAAATGTAAACAGATTTGGAACAACTCGAAGGTGAGTAAATGATAGCAGAATTTACATTTTTGGGTGAAGTATTCCTTTACTTGGCATTTTAAAAGCTTTTTAAGTTACTTAGAAACAGAATCTATTTTTGGGCTGTTTTTTCTTCATTATTCAAAGTCAGTCAACCAATTTATCAAGAAATAACATTTACGTTTTGCTTAAAAAATGAATGAATATGTTAACACAAGTATATTTCGTCTTCATTCAATTCTCTGTCAATCACAAATGTTTGTAAAACCAAAAAAACCCATAAAAACAAATTCACGTCTTCCGTCCATCTGTAGGCATAATTGGTTTTTAGGAGGCGATAAAAATAACACCTAAATAGTTTAGTTGCATGATATACAGAGACAAAAGCTAGTGTAATAACTGTAATCTTCTTGTGAGACGAGAGCAGTTTCCTTGTATTTCATTTATTCTGGTTTGTTTTATTTTATCTTAACATTGTCACACATCTAGTTTATATTGCACGAATTTAATCATTTATCTAGTAACGTAAGAGCAAATTCACTTTCAGATAAACTCAAACAGACTTAAAAATCAGTAGGTTCAAGTGGAGCAGTTTGTGTTGTATGTCATGTCATTGTCATGTCAACTTTTAATTTATTCATCTGGCATGTGCTTTAGGTATGCTGTAGAATCATAAAGTAAGCAAATGTCCCTATGTGACAAAATTATTTCCAAAAAGAAATCAAATTGTTGAAGGAGCCTGTGGGTATGCCATATGTGCAGACATATGACTCTCTCCTCAACTAATGCAACTATGCAATCATGGTGTAACAGCCCTCAGATGCCACAGTCAATGTATTTATATTTTGTGCTAAAAATGATGCTTTTGTCTCCAATAGTGCCCAACAAATCTGACTGGCATAAACCTGTGTTCTTTTATCCATTCTGTCATTCTGCTGTGAATTGTAGAGATGCCAGAGCAAAAAAGGAATCCAACAGGGAAATTAATATTTAATTTATGTGGTCATAAATTATTGCAAATATCTCCTTATTTTGCAGGTCATTAATAATATATATATATATTTCATGTGCACTGTATGGTTAGGGTTTTTGTGCTTGGTGTAACAGCTGAAGAGACAACTCACAATTGGATTACATTATATAAGATGTAACATCCAGAGTATCTCTGGCGATTGAAGATTTTCCATCATCATAGGAATCTGTATCATTGTATTCACACTAGATGTTACCACTGGGCCGGCTGTGATTTTGAAATGATTGTCATGAATTATTCAGCTCTGTTTATCTGGACACTTGTCTTCAAATTTAACACTGTGACTCACCGTTAGTGCAAAACGATAACATTTACATTTACATTTAGTCATTTGGCAGACGCTTTTATCCAAAGCGACTTACAGTGCACTTATTACAGGGACAATCCTCCTGGATAACATTCTTCACGTGTGAATTCGTAAAATATTAGATTCAAAGATTTTGTTGCTTTAAAATGGCAGGCTTATGCTATTAATATAGTCACATTAAAAAGATCAGATTCTGAAAAAAAAAATGTTGCTTATACATTAAAAATAATTTTTGGACAAGAATTTTTTTTTTTTTTTTAAATAAAAGTGATGTGTTTATTAAAATCAATAAACCATAGGTTCCATAGATAGGTCATATAACTCATTTAGTCAGTGATGTAGATGTCAATGATTTTTAAAGTCTGAAATCTTTCAAGTCACCTTTGATGTGTTTCGTAAACTATCGCCAAGGAAACACTTCCCTCCTCTTTGAGAAGCATCTTTGGGGTTGTCAGCTGTTACCCAACATCACAGCACAGCTTTAGATCAGGTTCAGTTAGTCAGTTAGGTCACAGTAGGGTGACTTCTTCAGACGCCTCCTGCAAGAACTGAACATCTGTGGGAATCAGGAATAATGATCTGGAGGTAATGCTTAGCTTTCACTTTTTGCTTATTTCTTAATTTAAACAAGTTACACAATCTTTCTAAAATGCACTTAAAAACAGTCAAATGTAAGCAAATGTGGAATGTTGTGATGTTGTGCACAAACTTGTGGAAGCAATACCAGCTTGAGTACATGTTAATTTAATATAATATAATTATAATATTTATTTATTTATTTATTTAACTGAATACTTTTGTTTCTAGAGAGGTCTATCTCTGCCTGTTGTGTAATGTGATCGAACAGTGTTTCTCAACTGGCCTTCGTGCACACAGTAAGTTTCTTTAATATATACACTTCCAATTGTCGGTTATTCAAAGTGATTTTCTGGTTTTCATTTAGATGAAAATGTAACCATTAAAATAATAGCAAGGAAACTCACAGCAACAGTTTAACCACACAAACCATAAAGTGATTGAACTCATTGTAAATGTGGACAAAGTGGAACAGCTTTACAAACACAGAGTGATTGTGCTGTCAACATAGATTTCCCACAAGAACATGTGTTCATCAAACAGACAAACAAAAGAGGAGATTCAGCTATTTCCATGAAAAATGAACAGTGTTTTTTCTTAAACATAAAATAATTCATGCAATTTTGCAAACAGTGCTGCCATATTCCGGTGTGAGTCACCTACAGACAGACCAAACCATGTGTCCTCAGACTATACATGGGAGAGACCAATTTCCAGGTAAACTTTTGAAACCAGTAATACACCTTAACAAAATGTGTAATTCCTAAATGTTGGGTTTTCTATTCCATAGGTTTTTATATAATGACACAGTTCAACATTGCTGAGCTCGCCAGGAGAGGAACGGTGAAGATGGTTCCTGGGACAACATCTCAACATGTTGCATATAGGATTGGCCCAGAGTTCAACTTCAGAATAAACACAAGGTAATGATGTCAACCCCCAACCCCAAAATCCCCAAGATCCCAAAAATGAGAGTCCACAAATGCTTGCATTTCTATTGAATTACATTATATAATTAACATAATAATTCCATTTTGCTACTTTGACTATATTAGTGTAAAAATACTATGTCTCTTAAACCACAAAGCATGCGTTGTATAAAAATACCCCATTCTGGCCTGAAAAAAAACAGAAATTCAAATGGTTTCCATTACCATTCATTACAGAATTACTTTATGCAGGATGTTGTAGGCCTTATTTCTGTATGATTATTCTCCTATTGACTTCAGTCTTCCAGAACATCGCATCAACAGGAGCCAGCAGATACCCCCTATAAACTCTCTTTTAACATTCAAATCTATTCATTTTTTTCTTTTTATTACATTTTTAATGATTAAAAATAGTCTACTTTTAAACAAATTAATTTATTTGAATGCATCTGCTCGCTGCTGCAACCACAAGCCACGTGAATTAAACATGTTGAGCACAGGGAAAACAGCTTTAATACAAGTAACAATATAATATATGTTTCTTGATTATATCCGTTTCTGTTATAAGTTGATCAGTACTCCTTTTTTAAACATACAGACCCAGGTCAAACCTTTCTGACACATCAAGGAAAGGAAAAGCTAAAAAACGATACGAATTGTTGGCATGTGGCGCCATCTACTGTCCATGTCTGGAACTTCCTCTGTCCATGGTGCTGAACTAGACAAACAGAATTACATTCTGTACATTCATTTTAAAAATAGCATCTTAATCTAAATGTTTTCTGTTAAGTATTAACTGTTATATTTAGTAGCAAATTGAACAGGCCTGACTAATATTTCACACTTTTAAGATGTAACATTGTAACGTTTCTGATCCGATCAGATCCGCATTTCCCATGGGACTGCCTGAGGAATTCGCGTTTTCTGCAGTTTATCGGATGACCGGGAACACGCCGACTAAGAACTGGAATTTATGGCAAATGCAAGACATGAACAGAAATGAACAGCTTGCAGTGAGACTCAACGGAGAGTCGCTGTCTGTAGAGTTCTCCTACAGAACCCAAGAAAACAGAGTTATGATGGTTTTATTCCCTCACCAAACACTCCTGTTCGATTCTCAGTGGCACAAGATTTTGCTAGTAGTCAAAAAAGGTTCTGTGAGCGTAAAAACAGACTGCAGTGAGTCAGACTCTCAACAGCTGGCACCACGAGGACGCGTAAATCTAGATGGATTCACGTTTATTGGAAAGCTGAAGCACAATCCCGCAATAGCTGTGACGGTGAGCATAATGTCAGACGATGTTTTCACACACAGAAGTCCATTTCAGTGTTTTTACGAGGCCATGAAGTGCTATGGTAGTACAAGTGACATGGTAGTTTCAATTAGACTAAAAACTTTATTAAAGTCAATATCTTTGTGTGATTGATTTTGTGTCATGAGTATGAAAGCACAGTGTCTCTTTAACTGGAATCTAGGCTCTGCCAAGCAGATTTTTGCAGATAAGTGTGAATTCTAGCACTGATGTTCTAGTTCAGCAGCTGACTTGCATCAAGCACTTTTTACCCCAGTACTTTAAGCAGTGATTTCGGACAGTTTTAATAATGAAACAAGCATTTATTGTTTAGTGGACAGGAACCTCTCTGTTGTGTTGCAATTTTTCAGAACTGTCCATTAAAATTGTTTTTAAATGGATGCATTTTGGAGATGCTATACATTTTGGAATCATGTCTTAGACAGTAAATGCCCCAATGTAATTCAAAACCTTTATACGACTATCTTGTGTAGAGCTCAAAAGAAGATGTTTTGAGAAATGTCCTTGTTGTCTTTTGTCAAAACAGTGTGGGACAATGTTATCTGGTAACCAACGTTCTTAAAAAGTCTTTCTTTTGTGCTCTTTACTAAAGTCACAAAGATATGGAATCTCTTTAAAGCAAAGAGCTTTAAGGATTTGTTAGTTTTTGCTAAAAATCAATGCACACCTAGTTTTTAATCAAAATAACCAAAGACATGGTTTTAATCTTGATGCCATAAAAACCGGCATATATAAATTGCCAAACTGCAGGACACTTTTATCTTTGAAATACACCATGTCCTGTAAAAAGGCTTCAGGACCTTGGGTTCTATCTTCCTCATGTTAATTCATAGTCCTGCTTTTGAATAAAAAAAAAAAAAACTGTTTTGTGCTGACTGCAGCATAAAATTGCTCATTGCAAGTTATACACAAATTTTTGCTCCGTTTGAATGTTTTTGAATAAATAAGACCAATGGTAAGCAATAGAATATAACACACCTGAAGGTCACATTAGCATGAGGTGTTTAATGATTGTGTGAGTTGTTTCAGTTTGAGTTGCAGTCGATGCTTATCAGCTGTGATACAGGATTCGCACAGAGAGACACCTGCGGTGAGCTTCCTGCCAGGAGACAGGTGAGATCACAAATAGACACATCTTCTATAACTGAAAAAATTTAACTATATAATGTAGAATGGCTTTGTATTTATGATCAACCATTTCTCCCAAAGCTCAATCAGTGTTTGTTTACAGAGGTCAAATGTCACAGGTTAGTAAAATTCCCGCCGTCTATTCGAATGCAAGCTGAACTCCTCCTCTCATTCCACCGGACTCCTCCAATCACAGCCCCAGAGCAAAGCCTCTCGTGCATATACATGAGGACTCTGTGGTTATGGTGGTCTGCCGTGAGTTCAGATAGTTGAAAGGGGATTTAGTTGGGTTTCTCGGTCAGCCCATCGGATCCCAGTGAACGGGGTTTTTTGTGTCTTTGGGGAGATGATGGCTCGCGCTGTGGGTTTGCGCGGGCCTCTTTTAGTGCTTTTGTTGGAGATAACCATCATCTGCACGGCACAGGTAAACGTAACATTCTTTTATTTTTTCCTTTTAGATATCTGAAGCAGAATTTCAGGTGAGTGCTCGTAATTTCGTCATACAGTGTAAATGGCTTAACTTCGTTGCTTGTGTAAATACAATAAACCCAATCCGGATTCATTATTTTTCTTGCATGTGATTTATAAAGTATCTATGTTTAAAAACCAACAGCACACAACATGTCAGGCGGCACTTACTTTCAACTTACCTAAACTTTGCATGTTCTTTCGTTTGTTTTATTTAAGGGTGTTATCTATTTAACATGCTGCATTATTGGCTCTCTATATACAGTATATACTATATGCATAAAGCTTAATACCTGAAATACATACAGATAAGTGCAACAGGAATATTCACAGCATTACTCTTTGTCTTTTTAACAGAGGGTCGGAGGCGGCCCCCCGGGTCCACCAGGTGTGCCTGGAATAGACGGCATTGCTGTGAGTTGATTTGCAACAGAATCAAAAACTGTTATTTTATCCCCGACACAGCGATCCAATGTAAAAGATTGAATTTTTGGTTCATGCAGGGGGAGAGAGGCGAACATGGCGAAGATGGCTCTACCGTAAATATCCATTTTCGGCATCTTACATTGATTTTATAATTTGTTGCTTTCCAGGATTCATACATCATATGGTTTGTATTTATAGGGCCCTGATGGTGATGATGGAAAACCGGGTTCTGCTGGACTTCCTGGTTTACCTGGTGGTGATGTAAGACATGTCAAAAACTTCACAGTCTTGACAACAAAGTAAAACTAAATAGTCATATTTCATACTGGATTATAGCTCAGGGTTCTGTTGATCCTGGGCGGAGCTCTTAAATGAGTTAAAAATGCAGGGAATTTCTCATGCCGGACTGAAGGAGAGACCTCAGATTTACCCTAAAGACAAGGTTTTGTTTAAGCCTGGACATCATTAAAGTTGTTTCCCTGTGAAAACGCGAGTAGGGGTAAAGAAAACATGTGCATAGAGATGGACGGCCCATGACAGGCATCTTAGTTTAGCATCACGCTCTGCTGTCATCCTATTGGTTAATCTCTGGTTCTCTATGGAGTGACAAGCAAATTTGTGAAATTATTTATCAAATAAAATCTGCATCATCGTCATGTATTGCTGTAGAGGAATCATTTAACATGATCTGCTTTTTTGTTCCTCAGGGGTTGACTGGCCCCGTAGGAGAGCCCGGTCTCGACGGCCCACCAGGACAAAAGGTGACTGACTAATGAGCTTCTTAGTTTTCTGTCTGACAGACCCTCAATTTGAATTTAACATCAGTGCACTTGCTAACAGAGGGATTTTTCGCGTGACAAAAAATTCTTAATCCTGTCTGCGTGCAAACCTAATCTGTGTGGATTCAGCATCAGATCCTGTTAAAATCACCGGTGTTCACACACCGTAACAGCCTGTGAAGATTGTCTGCGATTTTCTCATAATACTTTTACATACGTATCTATTTTGAGTATTTATTAATCTTTGCTTTAATACGTTTGCAAAATGAACCGTCTTGTCAGGAGACTTTTTGTTTTATAATAGCTTTTATGTCATTGTTGTTGTTAAACAGGGAGAACCTGGGAAATCTGGACCCAGAGGACAAGTTGTAAGTCTGATCTTGTTTTAACATCTCCAGCGTTTGTTCAATGAAACACAAATAAGTGAATCGTAATTGAAGAGGGCCTTACATCTTTACACATATCTACACACCACAGATTTCACCATATTTTGACTGACTGCTGCGACTCGAATAAGTTTAATAAAAAAGAATGTTAACCACTTCCTTATACAAATGTTTCACACCTAAATATCTCGTAGAAAAAGTGCAAATATTCATATAATTAAAAGCAATGCAAACTTTCTCTGTCTTTTAGGGAGTTGGACCTGATGGATCTATCGTAAGTGATTTTTACTGATATGAGAATTAACTCTTTTTTTGTGTAGACACAAAAGTTTTTAATTTTATACTCCGTTTGCACAGGGACCACTAGGACCAGGGGGACTTCCGGGTGAGCAGGGAAAAGTGGGACCCCCTGTAAGTGTCTCCTCAACTCTGAAGCTTTAATATGAGCAATAAGATTCAAAGCATTGAGATTAAAAGATCACACCTCCTTTGATAATGAAAGAAAAAAAGTGGTATGTTTCTCTTTATGAAACAGGGGGCCATGGGTGTAAGAGGGCCAGAGGGACCCCGTGGACCAACAGGGGCCCGTGTGAGTATCAATACGATATTTTGCTAATCACACTGTAATTGTAATATGTGACAAAAATATGCTTAAGTAGTCTTCAACTAAGGATGTTTTTACATGTTTATGAACAAGCGAATTGGAAAGATAATCTTCTCATATTCAACTGATATTATTTTAATCTGTGTGGTTATAGGGTGCTGCAGGGATGTTGGGTGGAACTATGGAATTGGTGAGAGGAAACTGTACTTTTTACCCTGAGATTGTATTATTACATATATTTGTGGTGAGTAACTGCACTGTATATAATCTAACTCTAAATTGTTTAATCCTATGTTCAGTGTCCTAATGCATGCTCAGCTGGTGCACCGGGCCATCCTGGCTTGCCTGGCATGAAGGTACGTTTATCTATAAACAGTGTTGCAATGAAATATACAATATGCAATATACATGTATAATTCAAATAGTTTGTTTTATATCTTACATATACATAATATATTTTAAGATATAGTACCATTACATATCACATTCATTGTCAGGGGCATAAAGGAGTGAAGGCAGATCCAGGAGAGCCTGGTAAACAAGGACACAAGGTAAGAACTATATGTTGCTTGATAAAACATCTGATTGAATCACTCAGACCAATAAAAGAACACCCATAAATGTTAATTCTGTCTTCATTTACTCATCCTCACGTTTTTCTAAATCTGTATACACTTTTTTTGCTCTGACAATCCCAGAGAAAGATATTTGGGAGGATGCTTGTTACCAAACAGTTCTTGGCCACCATTAAATACCATGCTAGGAACTGCTTTATAAATCTCTGTGTTCTGTTGAACACAAAATGAGATGTTTTAAAGAATAAGCAATCAAATCTGGGGACTTTTGTTTTGACTAGTATTCTACTTTTTCCTACTAGGTAGTCAATGGTGGCCAAACACTTCTTCCAAATATCTTTCTGTGTGTTCATCAGAACAAAGAAATTCTCACAGATTTAATACAACTTGAGGGATAGTTAATGAAAATTAAATTATTTAATTCTTTAATTTTGGGCGAACTGTTCCTTTAATGCAGAATCCACATGTTTTTGTCTATAGACACACGTGTGTGTGTGTGCATGTATCATGACCCTTTCTGTTTAATTTTAAATATGACTAGAGCAATATGTCTGAAATCTTCATGTCTGAGTAATTTTCTCCGACTGTGACCTTTTCAAGATGATTAAAGAGCCTCGTTGATGATTTAGAAGTGACACTCTGCTTACATTACCATGTTGGAAGAGTTAAAAAAACTGTCTATTAAAGATTTGTATTGAAATTACACGTCACTGGTGGGTGAAGAATAATGAGGGATTTGAGTGTAGTAGGAATAAAACCGTCTAATTTAAATTGGAATGTAAGTTATGGTGACATAACGTATTCTGTTCTCTTCCGACTGCTGGCTAAAACCAAAATAACTTAAGCCCATAGCTCAAAATCTCATTCTTCTTTCCTCTTTATTCTGTCCTTATTAATCTCGCAAAAACCTTTAGATTTTACACGCACTTAAAAAATAAAAAAAACGTTTCCTGTCCTCAGTACTGATTAATTCATTTTTTTGATTCTCTTATTAGGGAGAGGAGGGAGATCAAGGGGCTCCTGGAGATGTCGGAGCTCAGGGTCCAACTGTAAGTGCGCTCCATCCTGTTACTCAGCCATCTTGTCTAAGAACTTAAATGTAATGTAATCCATTGGCCATGTCATGATTCAGTGCCTTGCCTTACTTGCTTGTTTCTATGATGTGTTTTCAGGGATCCCAGGGGACTCGAGGTGCCACTGGAATGATAGGCTCGAAAGGAGAAATGGTAAGATGGTAACGGATTATAAATCACATGAAATGCTTTGACAATTGTAAACTTACTTTCTCTGTTGATGTATTGGAAACAGAAGATTAAATATAAGATTATATATATAATTATATAAAAGATTACATATAAAGTATATATACTATATATATAGAAAAAGGTAAAATAACACCTAACAAACATTTTCTTTTAAAAAGCACGGAAGATTTTCCCTTCTGTATTTGTGAGTGATGAAAAGCAAGAATAAATGTAAAAAGTTTGCTACGAAAATCATTAATATATTGTTGTATTTACAGGGGCCTCGGGGTGTTGATGGTGAGCCCGGTCCTCAGGGTGTGCCAGGTGCCGTGGTGAGTTCTTCGAAAGAAACCAAACTATCAAACAATAAAAGATTCAGAATAAGACATGTTTTGTATCACATTCACTATTCAAAAGTCTGCTCAGCGGTGTGCTGATGTAATAAGCAGAAACAGTTCAATGGCTCCTCGTTTTGTTTATCTGAGATTTATGTCTGTCTTTATTCAAGGGGGATCAAGGTCAGAGGGGAGGTTTGGGAGAATTGGGCCCTAAAGGTGAACAGGTATGTGTATGCATGTCACTTTCACTGTTTTTGCTGGAACAGACGTACCGACGGTCTCTGTATGTAATGAAAATTTCTTTCTGCAGGGCGCTCAAGGGCCAAGAGGTGTCACCGGTCTTCCAGGACCAAAAGGAGACGGCGTACGACCCTTAACATTTCTATACACATCCTCTTTGTTAATGTGGATATAAGGATTTACTAAAGGATGAAATGATACTTTATAACAGCTTTGTTGAATTGTGTCTTTGTTCAGGGTTTGCCGGGTGTAGATGCGCGTGAGGGTATTCCTGGCATACCAGGAGCTAAGGTACAGCAGAGACAGACTTTTATATCTTGATCATGGCTGTGTAGATGTGACAGGGACAATAATGGAGATTTGGTTGTTTTACAGGGCAATGCTGGAAAAGGAGGAGCTCCAGGAGAAATAGGCCTTCAAGGACTTCCTGTAAGAAAATTCAATAGATTGACACCGGAACATCAAAAACATTAATTTGTGTTACGTCAGGATATTAAGAAAGTTCACATATACAGTCCCTGCTTTAATTCCGCCCTTACTATACTATCCTTGTCAGACAAGAATGGTTTCTGACCTTTTCTTGCAGGTTTTCTTCTCCCTGTCTCCTTTAAAGCTATACATCTCATAGCTCACTACATCATGGGGTAAAAAGTCAATAATGTTCAGTTTCAAAGTTTCTGTATCTGCTCAGTGTCAGGGCAGGGCTAGATTACATAATATTTCTGAATTGATCAACCACTATAGCATCATCATTCATTTTGAGATGAAAACCGCCCTCTGGATCTTACCTTGATCTTTCATTACAAAGAAAAGGTGTATGAGTTTTCTTTGGAGTCACAGCTGTAAAATAACTGTTTTTATATGTATTGAGTCTATCGTGATTCTCTACAGGGTTTACCAGGAAGCCCAGGGCCTAAAGGTACATCCGGAGAAAAGGTGAGAGATTGGCTGAATTAGTAGTGCTTTCATCAGGTAAAAAATGATTGGCTGAAAAATATACTACTGTACTAGTTTAATTATGCAGACACAACTACTGTAGATCAATCTTAAAGCTTTAATCCCTAACCTTTTTTAAATAGAGGCAACAAAATAAAATAAAATGAACTGTCATTTTTTAATGTAAACACTGCATAATACACACAGCAAAAATTGCATATGTAAACACATTGCAAGTACTGCATAAGTTACACAATGCAAACACCGTATGAGTAAACACATTGAAGACAACCTATTTGTAAACACAACGCAAACACTGCATGACTAGACATAATGCAAAAACTGGATAGGTAAATACAATGCAAACAAGCTATGAGTAAACACAATGCAAACACTGCATCGGTAAACACAATGCAAAAAATTGATATGTAAATGCAATGCAAACACAGCATGAGTAAACACAATGCAAACACAGCATGAGTTAACACAATGCAAACACTGCATGAGTAAACACAATGCAAACACAGCATGAGTTAACACAATGCAAACAATCTATATGTAAACGCAATGCATACACAGCATAAGTAAACACAATGCAAACACTGCATGAGTAAACACTATGCAAAAAATCTTAATGTAAACACAATGCAAAAAATCTTAATGTAAACACAATGCAAACAATCTATATGTAAACACAATGCAAACAATCTATATGTAAACACAATGCAAAATTATATATGTTAACACAATGCAAACAGAGCATGAGTAAACATAATGCAAACCATCTATATGTCAACACAATGCAAACACTGCAAAAGTAAACACAAGGCAAACATCACATAAATAAGCACAATGCAAACACTTTGTAAGTAACACAATGCAAACACTGCGTAAACAAGCAGAATGCAAACACTGAACACGCATATCAACAATGTATATTTAGAAACAATGTAAATAATGACTATAAAAATCTCATCCAGTGGCTAAACAAAATAAGAGTTTAATAATAAGTTTAAAAACATGATTATTTTGGTGCAAATAGCAGGAGGGAATTAACTGAATTGTGCTTTAAGCTACTGCGATACAACAAACAACATATGAAGTCTACGCTCTGATTTCAGGGTAATGCTGGAGAGCTCGGCCTCATGGGCACTATGGGATCAGCAGGCAGACAGGTGGGTTTATAATAAACTCTTTAATAGCTGTGTGTAAAGACTGGTTATCTGACTATCAATGTTTCTCCGTTCAGGGAGAGCGTGGAGAACAAGGAGAGGTTGGACCTGTCGGGCCTATTGGTGAACCTGTAAGTATTTATGTTTAGAGTAATAGATTGCATGTGTCCGTATTTACATCATGCAGGTGTTGATACTGTCTTTGTGTTCAGGGAGACCGTGGAGAGCAGGGCCCATCTGGACCAATGGGAAAACCAGGAGCCAGAGTAAGTGTTCAATGATGATATCATAGTTACCTACTTTTCTTTCAGTATGCAAACTACATTACAAGGTTTTAACTTTGAGCTACAAAGACTGTTGATGTAGATAGAGGTTCTGAGCAAGCACGATTATCTCACATAGGAAGATTTTACTAGCTGAATGCTAGTTTCTCTTAACGTTCAGATGACCCTTGGCAGTGTTGGGTAAGTTACTCTGAAAAAGTAATTAATTACTAGATACTCATTACATATTCAATAGTGTAATTAGATTACTGTCCAAATTACTCTGTCCAAAAAGTATTTAGTTACTCATTACTAATTACTTTCTATATCCTACATCAACCTTGATTAGATAAGTGATTCAAGAATATACATGAAACAGCTTATCGAATTCATTCAAATAATATTATTAACTGACCAAACTATTACAAATGTGAGAATTATACATTAAAGCACAGATTTTAAAGTAAGACCTTGAATTTTGAAGTCAATTACGCTATTGCACACATATATTTAACAAAGTATTTAGTTTAATTACATCAAAAGTAACTGTAGTTCAATTACAGAAAACATATGAGTAATCCCTTACTTTAGTTTTTCAAGGGAAAAGTAATTAAATTACAGTAACTAATTACTTATTAATTAGTTACACCCAACACTGACCCTTGGTGACATACAGTAAGGATAGCTGTAAAATGAATGTGGATAGCATACTGTAACTCAGACTATTTGATGTTGTTGAAATAATGAACGAAGAAACTTTAAAGTACATTTATATAAAAGTGACATGTGAAACATGTAAACTGTGTTATGCTGTCAATGCTGTATGAGCACAACTGAACACATTGTAGACATCTCTAAAACTACAAAAGTACCCAAACATCATCCAAACAAGTTAAATCTGAGTAGAACAATAATCCTAATTTTAGAGAATTCATTTGATGTTTTATTACTGCATTGGCAATTTTTATTTGCTTTTTGCTTAAAGCATAGACCTCACTAGCTCTAACTAAAAGTTAGATTTATGTTTATAAAAAGAGAAAATATCGGGGGAAAACAAGGTATTAAAGAGATTAAGTGATTTTTCTTTCCTACTGACTTCTGTTTAACTCTGCTGCCTTTACTTATTTAGAGGGTTTGGGGTGCAGTGATTTCTAAAACATCACTCAAAGTCGTTCAAGAGATTTTTTTGCCTTTTATGTAAATGTCAAGGTTACAGTGAGGCAAAAATAATACTGAAGAAATACAGACACACTCACGGTGAGAAAGGAGAGCCCATGCTGTGTCTTGTGGAGGAGAAGGGAGCAAATTCTCTCTCTCTCTCTCTCTCTCTCTCACGCTGTCCTTTGAGAGTCACACTGAATGGGATCCCACCTCACGGTTTTCACAGTAGAGAGTAAACAGTGAAAAGAATGTCTCACAGCAGTGTTTCCTCAAAGAATCCTCTGTTCCCCTGACATTCCTATTGAACACACACACCATCATCCTCAAAATAGATATTAAAGCAAGAAACCTTATATATACAGTTGATTGATATTAACACAGAATCATTGTCATCGGTATTCTTTGCTGTCTTTTTCATCTTGGTCTCACATCTAACTGTACTCTCTTTAAGAATGCATGGGAGTGTCTTCGCGCGGGAGTCACTCGGGGATTCTGCAGTCTCTCCTATTTAATGACTTAGGGATTTTTGATTCGTATGCCTCTGTTTGGAGGTCCTGCAGAGAGAGGAAGAAGACATGAAGCAGAATTTCACAGTAGATGGCGAGACACAGCATTGACTTTGTCACTTGATCTTTTCAGGGTCCTAAAGGTGATTTGGGTTTGCCTGGACTTCCCGGACCGCCAGGCCTTCCAGGAGTAAAAGGCGAGCGGGTAAGAATGGCTCGCTTCTTCAGAATTTTTGGAAAAACTTTCAATATGGGAAAATGAATTTGAATGAATTCTCAAAATTGAAAAGAAATGGGGAGGCGGTCTTTGGGCAAGTATGCCTGGTAAGAAAAGAAAGAAATAGAAGGAAATTTGGTTAGACTTTTTGTTCACAATTATTGTTTAGTATTTAGAAAACAAAGAATAAAAAAATCAAGTTTGCCCGCTACTAAGAAACTTAAACAAAACTGCTTTTGAAGCTGGTGGTAAAATACGTCAAAACCAGAGATTAGTTTTACTTAACTAACTAAAAGCAGTTTGATCTTACTGCATACAAACAACTTTGTGTGCAATGTGCATCTAGGGGTCTGTAAATGAACCGTGGGTCCATGGATGTGCCATAGAATCATTCTAATAAACCATGCTAATATATACACTCAACTAAAGGATTATTAGGAACACCATACTAATACTGTGTTTGACCCCCTTTCGCCTTCAGAACTGCCTTAATTCTACGTGGCATTGATTCAACAAGGTACTGAAAGCATTCTTTAGAAATGTTGGCCCATATTGATAGGATAGCATCTTGCAGTTGATGGAGATTTGTGGGATGCACGAAGCTCCCGTTCCACCACATCCCAAAGATGCTCTATTGGGTTGAGATCTGGTGACTGTGGGGCCAGTTTAGTACAGTGAACTCATTGTCATGTTCAAGAAATGATTCGAGCTTTGTGACATGGTGCATTATCCTGCTGGAAGTAGCCATCAGAGGATGGGTATATGGTGGTCGTAAAGGGATGGACATGCTCAGAAACAATGCTCAGGTAGGCCGTGGCATTTAAACGATACCCAATGGGCACTAAGGGGCCTAAAGTGTGCCAAGAAAACATCCCCCACACCATTACGCCACCACCATAATTGCATTAATGAGAAATTGAACAGGTGTTCCCAATAATCCTTTAGGTGAGTGTATATAATACTATATTTACATTATTTAGGGACTGAAAAGTAAACTTGAAGTTATGCTTGATAAACATCACTATTATGAAAGTCATTGACATCAGCAGCTTTATAAAAACGGCTCAACTCTTTACAACCACCGAGCGGTTTTCACTCAATTACTTTTCTTAGCCTTTAAGGCTCTGCAATTATTTCCATTTTTCTCCCATCAGTGTTTTAAAGCTTAGAAACGTACAAAGAAGGCTTTGAAAAGCAAATTGGCCCTTTAGACGTAACGGTTTTCTTAATACATTTAAAGCAAATCTACTTAGGTGTTCCAAAAAGGTGTAGATTCTGTTAAAAGAGTCAAACGGTGAGCGTACATTATTTAATAAGCGATGTTTTAATTGAATCTTTGAGCACATTGTTATTGTCTGATATTCATGGAAATCTCTGAATTCTACAGGGTGAAGGAGGTGAAGCTGGACCTAAGGGAGAACAGGTGAGAGTCGGATTATTTTATCACCACATAGAGCTGAATTCACAAATCAATTACATTTGTTTATAATGGGAGAGGCATTTAAATGTATATTATATATCCCAACAAAGCATTTTAAAGTGTTAAAGCGATTTTACCATGGTTAAGGGTATTGTTAACCCCCTTAATCTACGAGATGTTCTCCTTCATCACTGTTTTTGATGTTTAGGGAGATCAAGGAGCGGAGGGAACGGCAGGAGACAAAGGAGATGTTGTAAGTACCACAGTAATATTACACTCAACATTGCAGTTAGAGGTGCAGTATGTTCACATGAATTGCATATTTAGTCATATTATCATCTTTTAAGATATTGTAAGTGTTTATTCTCTTGCTGTCTGTTTTACTTAGGGCGACCCTGGCCAAGCCGGAACTAAAGGCGAAGTGAGTTTTGGATCAACTTTACTTTCATTATATTTGAGAAATTCCACTTTTTATTTCAAAGACCCCTGAAGAGTTTTCGTTGGCTATTTTCCAATAACACTTTCTTGCTTCTTTAGCCTTCAGATATGACATTGAAATGCTAAATCGTTGTAATGATCTCCACCAGCACAACTGGCAAAACACTAGCAACACATACTGATAAAATGCATAAAAACGGATAAAGTCACATTGTTACGATGATTTATCATATTAAAGATAGTCTCGTCATCATCTATTCACACAGTTTATGGTCTCTGATGTAAATTTAGGTTGGCAACCAGGGAGATTTGGGTAAAAGAGGCTCAGATGGACCCCGCGGGCAGCCTGGCATTGAAGGACCTCTTGGTAGCCCCGGACCACGTGGCATGCAAGGGGACAGAGGGGTCCCGGGACCTCGTGGCTCACAAGGGGGAGCGGTAGGATTCAAACCTTTAAGAAGTGTTGGCTTTTGGGATATACAGCCATGGAAACAAATAAGAGATCATTCCAAATTTTTATTACATCAGCATTTCCAGATGTATTGTAGGCATTTCTGTCAAGCGTCTGTTGAATTTCAACAAAATCAAATATCGGGAGTGACATAAATAGTCAATGTGAAAGACTGACAGCATGACAATACACATAATACAAATCCAGGTTATCACATAATTTTTTTTGTACATGTAGTATTCCTGTTAAAAATGAAAATGAAATTGTTTTCTTTGCAGTATTTCAGGTCTGAAAATATACAGAGCATCTTTTCTATTATTTTGACCTGTTTCTCCAGTTTCATTTTCTTTAAATAAGTGCAAACAGAAACAATATTTTTATTTAGAAATATTGTAGATAGTTCAGAAAATGATCAAATTATAATTTTTCCTAAACACATACCTATAAATAGTAATTAGTGAAAAAGTGAAAATAATTTTGAAAAGGTCTCTTAATTTTTCCCCCGTGGCTGCATATCAGGATAAAAGTATGGATTGTGTGATTCTTATTGAAAACAAACTCATCTTTGTTCACAGGGTAAAGAACCAAGCGATCAACACATCAAACAGATGTGTATGCGGGTGATGCAGGGTGAGTTTTCAAGCCCGGATTTCACTCATTTCAGAAATAAACCGGGTTTTCTTGCTTTATCTTTGATTCATATGCAGAACCTCTTCAGTCTGGAGAACAGATAAGCACTGACCACAGGAGAAAGTCTAAATGAGATGAAAGGAAATATTTGTTGTCCTGTTTGAAAGATTCTGCTTGATTCCAGCCCGATGTACAGAAGCGTGTTATTAACATTAGCCATCAGTTCTGGCTCTTCCTCTCCAGCTCCTCTGGACCGCACGTCGCCGGTTCCCTCATGACTCTTTTATTCACATTTCACTGAAAAATTCATTTTCCTTTCAGCTGATCTGCACTTTCGACTCAAAGTGATGAGTTTCCTTCTTCAGCCGGCTTCCACCCACCAAACCCTCCCCAAAAATCTTGAAAGCTCAGTCGAGCATCCTGCCGCATAGATTTCGAGCAAGTTTCTCTAAGCGAGAAGTGAAATTCACTGTAGCTGAGCCTCTGCTCAATGGCTCAGGGCCTGGGATTGGATTCTTTACATCATGAATAATCGTTTTTATCTTTTCTCACGATTGAAAAGAATGTTGTAAAATCGCAGAAATGCTCTCCTTTTATGCTCAATTTCCTATCGCAAATTGAAAATGTAAAAGAGCGGAGAGGAGGATTCGAAGGGTGAATGAGGACAAATGAAAGGATTGAGCTCAAACAGCTTTCCCGCGCAGCAAAGAATATTGAAAACAGACTAAATGATCTGCTCATTCACAAAAAATAGGTTTCAGAAGCTTTGAAATCACCTTTTATAAAAATATATCTGTATTAATTTCTGTCAATGAAGTGGTACATAAGATCCCCTCACAGTTCACTTAACCCTTTGTTAGTGTTTTTGAACTTCGGGGAAAGGACAGTTTTTAAAGGTCCAGTGTGTAATATTTTGGAGGATCTATTGACAGAAATACAATATTATATTAATAACTAAATTCAGATGTGTAAAAAGATCTTTCTTGCTGATTTGATTCAGAGGTGTAATGAAGATCTTTACAAACTTTAATGTCACCTTAAAATGTGCAATTAAACCTTTTTTTCTTTCAATTACTGACAGAAGTTGTAACCTTAAGGGGGCGCTCTAACCCTACCTCAGACACTCAGCTGTCAGTCTACAGTGGTGGGCAACTCCAGTTAGAGAGTACATCTGTGAAATCAATGGAGGAAATAAAGTAAAAATGAGCCGTGCTAATGGCAGGGGACCAATCACACTCATTAGCACATTGGGTCTTTGTCTTTTCAGAACAGCTGGCCCAGTTGGCCGCCAGTCTGAGAAGACCAGAGTCTGGTGCGGCTGGACTGCCAGGCCGGCCAGGTCCCCCAGGTCCTCCCGGATCTCCAGGTGACAATGGATTTCCTGGACAAGCTGGTGCGAGAGGACTGCCTGGACTCAAAGGGCCTCTGGGAGTGCTGGGTTTAAGGGGTCAGAAAGGTGCGTTCTCATGGGAGTGCAGAATGTGTTCGCTGGCCGTTCGTTGGTTCCAGCTAACCAATCACTGAATGACCGACATTCACATAAACCGTGTTCTTTGAATGTGCTAAAAGCCCGGACATAATAGTATTTCATTGTGTGTGTATTATAGGTGAGATGGGAGACAGAGGGGACAGGGGACCCACAGTTCGGGGACCCAAAGGCATGCATGGGCCTCCCGGTCTACCAGGTCAGTTC
Source organism: Triplophysa dalaica (assembly GCF_015846415.1). Taxonomy (NCBI): domain Eukaryota; kingdom Metazoa; phylum Chordata; class Actinopteri; order Cypriniformes; family Nemacheilidae; genus Triplophysa; species Triplophysa dalaica. The sequence continues at coordinate 4,596,099 of NC_079552.1, forward strand.
CAACATCTTGTGCTGCCTCCTGTCTAAAATATCACAGATCTCCCTTTCATGATTTGTTTATATCTTCCCAATTCCCCTTGTTGTCCTAATGCATAAATTAAAGCAGTGTTAATAAATACGATGCAAACCAATTCAATATGAAACAACTCAATCTGAATATTATGCCGGAGTAATAGAAACTTGAAAACAACATTAAATTGGCATTAAATTAAACTGTCACATGTCTGATGAAATACGTCAAGGACACTTACTGTCAATCAAATGAAGTGGATTTCTTATTTGGCCGCTTTCTCAGTGGTTTAATCAGAGTGGACGGATAAATCTGGTGGCAGCTAGCATTAGTGCCCAGTGCCAGTTGAAGCAGACTTTTCTATTCTTTTTCTATTTAGCATTAACGGGAAGTTAACATTAAAATTACTGACCTCTTTTTTTTTACATTTTCAAGGTGAACCTGGAAAACCAGGATACGGTCGGGATGGCCGTGATGGGGAGCGAGGGCCACCCGGTGTGCACGGACAGCCGGGTGTTCCTGGGTTTCCCGGTCCAGCCGGCCAACCTGGTTACTGTGACCCTTCATCTTGTAATCTGAGCGCCGGGGCTGCCCACCAGTCCCAGAAAGACTCTAATCTGAAGGGCCCAGGAGGAAACTAAAAGCGTTCTGATGGGACCTCAAGGTCGGGTGGATCTGGATAGCGACAGCTCTGTGAGGAGCACAAAAACATTCCCATCACAGAACCGTTCAAAACTGTACCACCAGATCGCACAGTGAGTTAAGAGTGTTTTGTGCCAGTATATGGAAGCTCAAACCATCGGCCAATACAGCCAACGCCATGTGCCAAAGAAAATCCTGCCCAAATCTTGGTGTCATAACAGAAAACAGCAAGGGTCCTCCTGTATAGAAATAAAGGAGGGAAGATATTGTACATCTGTGTATATGATTTGATTGTTGTTTTGAAAGAAATTCATTTCCCTGCTGAAGAACGCTGGCGATGTGCTTTATTGTTCCAAGATTGTGGGGAAACACAAAATACAGAGAGAAGATGCAGATACGCTTGTTTCATGATATTTCTATTTATTTTACATAGTTGAATGAAATTGAAGTTTGTACAGAGATCCAGGGGAAACACTTTTGAATAAATCTGAATGTTTTATATGAACTCAAAATGAAAGCAGGCCTCCAGTTTTGTTTTGTTGAACAGCCCAACTTTTCTCATTATATAGCGATGCCAATTTTTGCCACAAACGCGTCAGATTGCTCTTTCAGTGCGGATGCGTAGATGCGTAGATGTGATGGCAAACAGATAACTGGATAACAGCATCTGCTGTTGGAAACTTGCATTAATTTTGAGCTGTCATTAAAGCATTTCTTTCTACTGCATAATGGTTATACATGATGTGAAAGTTTATTAAAAATAATTTATTTAAATGTTAATAACAAATAAAAATCTCAGCCCCTGAATATGCAGTGACCCCAAAAAGGCATTTGGACACTTTAACCACACTTAATTTATGAATATCATGGTAAAATTGCCATGTAATTTAAACCAAAATATTTACAGGTTCGCAAAAAGAATTTGTATGTGAACTTGAGTGGGACCAACTAAATAAATAAAAAATGCTTTAAAAAATACCAAAGTTTTAAAAAACTACCTTTCAAGATACCACTTGAATTGATTTTTAGCAATCAAACGCAATGGAACGCATAAATTAAATGTGATGCAAGTGGAGCCACTTTTTTGGAGCCACTGTTGCAAACACTTCTCATGCACTCAACGAGAGAAAACAACAATATCAGTGGAGTGCTGAAAGCCTGTTGAGAACTTGAGCTCTCTGAAAATACAAAGCACAGCATATCGGCAATATTTCAAAGAGAGAATTACTATAATGATTCATGATAAAGAGAAGTGGTCACACAACAAACTAAAAACGAAAAGTAAAAACACAGATCTGAAATTCTCACAGGTTTATACAGTGACAATTATTTTGCACAAAACCCAAAACATACAATTCAATACACAGATCTGTTATATGCAAATATATTTGTTATGAACCATATGCGTGTTACATTCTTAGCGTGATGACGGTCTGTATTCAAAGAAGGCATTAATAGAGAAATCAATGGAGCCATGATTGAAACGTTCCTCAGGGTTGTTTTGTGATATTAGACCACATTAACATTGAACTCTTAAATCCACACTTCAAGTAAGTCATTGTTGAAAGCCCTTGAGAAAAATATTGAGAAATGTTAATGCTACATGAACATCCATGCTTTATGAGTTTTGATATCTCTATTGACTTTACATCAATGAAACATAATTTACATGTATGCATTTATGATCATAATGACAATAAAAAAACAATGACTCAGACTGAACATACACGTCGAAAACTGACAGTATCAAAAAAGATGAAAGGAAAATAAAGTCTGAAATCAACTGTATCCGAGATGCTGGAAACAAATCTCTCTGCGTGCTAGACATGAACAACTGACCTGATCAATGAATATTTCAACTCTCAGGAGAGGTAATTTGGTACATTACATATAAAGATAGAAAGATACATGAATAAAACAGCAATTCACTTTTCACAAAATCAGCTTTCTCACAAAGGAGGAAGAAAAGAAAGAATGGTTCATTTATTAAAGGGATAGTTCACCAAGAAATTAAAATTCTGTCACACACCCTGGAGTTGTTTCAAACATGTTTACATTTCTTTGTTATGTTGAACACAAACATGTAATTGAAATGTAAAATAAATTCATTTCTGAGACATCATTCACTATACCATATTATGAAAAATTATGGTAAATTTTTGTTTTCTGTTGAATACCAAATGAGATATTTTTCATAAAAACAAACATATTTGGGTTAATTCAAATGTTTCCTACTATGGTTGTCAATGATGCCCAAGAACTAAAAATTCATCCAAATATCTTCCTTTGTGTTCTGTAGAACGCAGTAATTTATACAGGTTTAGAACAACTTGAGGGTGAGTAAATGACGACAAAATGATTTTTTTTGGCTGAACTGTTCCTTTAACATTAGATAATGCATTAGCTAACACAAACTAACAATGAGAAACATATTGTACTGCATTGTATTTAACTTTTTGGTAATTTTCTTCAATAGGCTATTTGTTAATGTTTGTTCATTGTGTATTAACTAATGTTAACAAGTACAACATTTTCTTTTAAAAATGCATGAAGAAAGAAAGGACAAAGTCAAATAGTGGAAAGGAAAATTAAAATAAGGCTCGAAGAAAATAAAAATTTGACTGATTAACAGACATGAGTACGTCATGCACCAAAAGCAGAACATGACATAACTGTCACCACCCACATAGCTTTCACGTAAAGAGTGAGGTCAGAAAGCTCAGATCCCTGCACCCAAGCGAAGAGATTCACCTTCAAACCGTAAATCCCATTGACATCTCTAGATTACCTTTAAAGATTCTAGATCATCAGTTCAAAGATATCTATTAAACGGGTGCCTTACAGAAAAATAAACCTAGTCTTATCCCCAACCCCTGAAAAACCACACGCAAATAAATAAATACATTAAGACACATTTCTGCTGTGTAATATCAAATAAACGAACATTAAAAGATAAATGATTTCTCTCTTGCTAAAGTGTGAATATGACGTTGATGAATTATAACAAACGAAAAATGTTCAAGTAACACGGAAAGACATTTTCTATACAAAGCAAAAGAAATCAGATAAATATTGTAAATGCACTCCACGACTCGTTCTTTGGAAAAACAAACCAGGAAAAAGACAAAATATACATACAAACACCAATATGAAGGTGTTTAAAGAGTCAGACTGGAAGAACGTTTATTTCCCTGTAAACAATTAAAGCTTATCTTGTTCGTTTTTCAACGTTTCGTGGCCAACACAGCCGGATCGCGATTACTTCAGCGTTCCCCGTTGTGTTTGGTCAAACGTGGCCATTTCGATATATTTTGCATTTATAAAATAACATGCTGTAGAGGCAGATCCCATAAAACAACTGGGCTTCCACGTTTGGTTAAAATGTCTTTAAGCTTGAACGGATCGATCAATAATATTCCTCCGTGCACATATTTTCAATGCATGAGGTGATGAACCTCATAATTCACGTTTCTTGTCATATAAGATGTATAAGAGCACAGTTAGTATCTAAGGTCTACCTTATTTCCATTGATGTATTTGTTCACATGTTCATTATCCGATTCAGATTGCATAGTGCCACCACCATTTCGTTTAACTTAACTAAACATTAAACTAACTTAAATATGCAAATGTCAAGCAAAATTCTCACTTCGACTGCATTCACACCTCTTCAGATCAATCTGTCCGTTTAGTTTTGTGTAATAATTTGATTTCATCTTTCACACCCTCGATATGTGAGAAATGAGTTGGTCACTAATATATGGAGAATGAACGTGTGAAATAAAGATGCATTATGAAACTGAATGACGTCACGCGGCTATACCGTCGCCCACACTGCATCAGAAAAATGAACCGCGTCCTGTCTTCCATCAGAGTATTGTGAGGCCTTTCACAAACACACAAAACTGGTGAAGTTTGATCAAACTGGGTCGTGTCTCAACTCCTAGCCGGGACGCCATACTTCTTTGTACAAGAGTTTAATGCTGAGTCTGAGGTTTGTGTAGATGAGCTGGTTCATCGCTTGGATTCTCGGATCGGGTTTGAGGAGATTCTATCCTTCCCGTCTGCCATGAGGGAACGTGTAATGGCAGTCACTGGGGTTGCATTTGCCCTGTGGACCCGGTGGACCGGTGGGACCCTGGATGCCTATTCCAGGAGGACCTGCAGAGAAAATGAATACAGGTAGTGGAAAACACAAGAAATGAATGGGAGTGCGGCTGGGCCATTTAAACTCTGTAATGCTAAAATGAGATTGGTTGGAATATGGTTGCCATGGTGTTGCTATGAGGTTGATAAGATTTGAACAAATCCCTAAACTCTTCTAACACAATGCGCTTTTTGTTTCAGTTCATTTCTGAGCTTGTTTCGCTTTAAACAGCAAAAAAGAAAGAAATCATAGAGTACGCGGCGCCAGGCGATAACGGCCGCTGCAAAGTAATAATGAATCAAGCGTTCAAGGCTCTTTTATTGTTGCATTTGAAGTCCAATAAGCCCACACTTTGTACCTCTATAACCAAAAGAGCTGTTCATTAAAAAATCCCATATTCATTAGTTGTATTTGGAAGCATTATCAGACTTTCCTTTAGAAAAGTACAACATTAAAGCACCAATTTAAATAATTGCAGCTATCTGTGCGCTGCAGATTTCAAGAGTGTGAAATTTATAAAGCACGGCAATCACGAACGGGTATTTATGAGAACCACAGCCTGGCTGACCCCGGCAGGAACACAATGCAATGGAATTTATCGTTCTGTATGATATAGTGTAATCAAGTTGTGAATTGTATGATATTTGAGAGATAATGTGACAATTAGTGTTAAAAGACATCAATGTACAATAACCTAAAACAAATGAGCTTGTTCACATTAGCATTTGTTTTTGAATGCTCTACTCATCTTTGATGTCATGGATCATGCATTAAAGAGAGGTTCTGGGTTAAAAACATGATACTTAAAGGGAAACTTCACTCCAAAATATGAACATTCTTTCATTTATTCACCTTTGAGTTGTACCAAATCTGTATACATTTCTTTGTTCTGATGAACACAGTGAAAAATATTTGGAAGAATGCTTGTAACCAAACAGTTCTTGGCCACCATTGACTACCATAGTATGAAAAATTGCTTTATCCATTTTTTTGGTTCTGTTGAACACAAAAGAAGATATTTTGAAGATTGAAGAAAAGCAAACAGTTCTTGGTCACCATTGACTACCATGTTATGAAAATTTGCTTTACAATTTTTTTGTTCTGTTGAACACAAAAGAAGATATTTTGAAAAATGTAGGAAAGCAAACAGTTCTTGGCCACCATTGACTACCATGGTATGAAAATTTGCTTTACAATTTTTGGTTGTTGTGTTGAACACAAAAGAAGATAGTTTGAAGAATGTGGGAAAGCAAACAGTTTTGGGGCACCATTGACTACCATAGTATAAAATTGCTTTACAATTACAATTTTTGCTTTACAGCACCTTTGGCTAACTTTCTCATTTTTTCTACTATGGTAGTCAATGGGGTCCAAGAACTGATTGGTTACAAGCATTCTTCCAAACAACTTTCACTGTGTTCATCAGAAAAAAGAAATGTATACAGATATGGAACAAATCGACGAGATTTTTTTTGTGGGTGAACTGTTCCTTTAATGTTCAAGGCTAGTATACGAGACATCCTGTCAATCATCACGGTAAATAGCACATCCCCTCGATTTATAAAAACTTAAAACAGTAAACTTAAAAACTATGCACACACATTTTTATATACATATATGTCATTTAAAATTGCAGGTACTGTATATGTATGTACCTGACGGGCCAATGGGTCCAAGTGATCCTGGAATGCCCAATCCCATCTGACCCCGTTCCCCTTTCTGCCCCCGATAGCCTGCAGGGGTAAAACACAAACACCCAGAGTCAGACATGTAGTGTGTTTCTTTGCCAAGCGGGGGGGATTGAATGTGGGGATGGTTGTGTGATTATATTTCATAATTTCTTCTTTAAACAGGCACTATTCGGCGAACGCTACACTATTAAAAATGATTAGTCTTACTTTAAAGGTGCTGTATGCAAAGTTTTATAGTGTTTTATAAAGTCCATGAAACTAAGACCCTGTTATATTTCCTATTTAAATAACATCTTTGAAGAAATGCCATGCCATAAAATGGCTTACAACACCTTTAAATTCAGAGTTGTACTTCACCAAACCGTTCAGTTCTAGACTCAGCTATTTTGAAGGGGTGAGTGGAAATGGTATTTAGAGACTCATCCAAATCTGCTACATTACACAGCTGGGCTTAGATCCGTCATATTTCAGCGTTTTCAGAGTCCTTCAAGAGTAATGACAAATTCATCGATCAGAAGCGTAAAACAGTGTAAAACTTTGAACTCCATTTCAAAGTGTTTCAGGGAGAACTGCACTCTAAAAAATGCTGGGTTATTTGTTTAACCCAACAGCTGGGTTGAGCCTGTTGGGTCATTTTGTTGGGTTATTTTCTCAGTGTTGGGTCATTTTTTGAGTAACCCAAACGCTGGGTTACCAGTCTGGTCCAATTGAGTGACAGTTGAGAGAGTAAACCCCTCCCACTCCTCGACGCATCAGACAAACTTTACCTTCGCGGGCATTTTGATCCACTTTATCTCGGAAAGCTGTTATTCGGAGAATAAAAGGTATGTTTTACGAGTTTTTAATGTATAAAACTATTACTGTAAAAAAAATGCAAGAGTATGCAAAATTCGGCTGTTCGCATTAGGTTTGAAAGTAACGTTACAATCTAGCTTCGTTAGCTTTGGATAGCTAGTCTGTAACGTTATGCCCACGTTGTTCTAATTTACAGCTTTTTAATCATTTAAACTTCCTTTTTGGTGAACATTTCCTCTGAAATGTGTGACTTGTGTGAGTCATTTAGTTAAGTAACTTACGCAACTTGATATTAGTTTAAGGTAGACAAGAGAGCGTCGTGTCAAAAGCAAGCATCCAGCTCATTTTTTTTATAAATACCGCTAATGTTCGGTGACGGAACTTAGATTTAAGAGTCTTTTAGACGAGAATGTAGTTGTTAAGAACTCAAATACGTGATTTATATATAAACATAACGCCTCTTTGAGATTTTGTTAAGACGCTGTCGGAGGTGTGAGCTTCAGGCTGTCAGCGGTCGTGTCTCCGTGGAGAGCAGCTCTATCTCGGCCATTGCTTCGGGAATAGCCGCTGGCTCTTATAAAGTTAGTGGTTAACAATGCGATATAGTTAATTTTGGGTATATGAGACGAACAATTGTTGCTCTTTTTAGACTTCTACTTATTCCCGAGTGTGTCGAATTAGTGAAGGGTTGTTTTAACGTTTATAATATTTTTTTTTAAGACTGTATTTCGCTTTCTGTACTAGATCCCACTCTTCTTTTTTCCCCCACTGACAGGTTGCAGAATAACAGCTAATATTAATGGATCATTCTATTCAAGAGAATGTCAACTGGAACTTGGATGTTTTCATAACAGGCTTAAAAGTAAACATTATTTAGGTAAAATGTTAATGTACTTCTTTATATGTTTATTATAATCCATTGTGCTCTGGGTAGGCCAGTTTCCTTACATTCTTCTCTTGTCTCTTCTCTTGTCTCTTTTCTTGTCTCTTTATAGATGAACAAATTGATAAAGAAACCCTCCTGCTGGACATCCACTTCCAAAAGTGCACACCACACTGTTGTCTACAACTCTCAGGAAAAGAATCCTCTTCAGTAAGACTGCTCCATGGATATATCAGGTTAAGCAGTGCTGAAACCGAAAGAACTAACACTATTTAAAATGTTTTGTGAGTTTATATGAAGAGGAAAGTTACGGTGTCCCTTTTTCACATCCATAACGCTTGTTTATTTCTTTTTTTATAGAAAACTTGTGCATAGACTTATATTTTATCATATAAATGCGGTTCTATCAACAAGGGTTTAGTAAAATACTTTTTATAGTGTTTTGAAGTGTTAAGTTGTCTAACTATTTATATTTACTTGTGCCACTTTAATAACCTTGTTAAATGTATATGTTAAAATCTAAACTAATGTAATTTATTGAAGTTAATTTTCTTTAAATATGTATAAACATACATTTCATCAAAGTGTTTTATATGCCATTTTATTGTTCATTGAGCATAACATATTGCATGTTTTTATGAATTCCTTTTGTCTTGCATTTTGATCCTTAATAAAACTATTGATTCTTACTGATGCCTCGAGTATTTCTCTGTGATTTTGTTATTATTATTTTTAAACATTTCGGGTTTGTTTTAAACCATCAATGTAATTTTTAAGCAAAAGTTGATTTAAATAAAACAACCCAGCATGTTGGGTCAAAGATTTAACCCAACTGGCTGGGTTAAAATAACCCAACGCTGGGTTTGTCCATATTTGACCCAATGTTGGGTTACCAAAATAACCCAAATTGGGTTGTTTTAACCCAGCCTTTTTTTAGAGTGTGCAGATGCTGACAGTGCACGTCACACACGGCGGGGCAGGCAGACCGAACAAACAAAAGTCATTAGCTGACGCTCATCTTTTAGTAATGTTTTCACACGCCGTATGACAGCAATCTTAAAATCATTTTCATAATGGCATGCAGAACACCGCCTCTGGTCAAAATAAACAGGCATTAGTAACATTAGTTTCCTTTGAGGCAGAGCACAATCAGTGAAAAACTGCATATAGCCGAAGAGATTTCATGTACAAATACACAAAAACTAACAAAATGATGAGTGCTAACTGTGATGAGAAGCTCACACAAACATACACGAACTACAGTAACAGACCAATGCGTCTCCATCATCTTCAGATGCATTCATTCAAAGACATTCCACAGGAGGAAAGCACTCTACCTGCGGCATCATATCACGTTTTCCTTTGTCTGCTCACAATCACTTCATTATGATCCCCGGTCGAGGGGGGCTTCATACTGCACAGTTCAAAAAACTGCGACAGGGGGCGCTGCAATACAATACTTGCCAAGTGCAGCTTGCAGCAACATGTATTTCCATTTTTCCAAGCTTAGATCTAACACACACTTAAAATCCCTTATTCTCACTTGGAGGAAAGAATGTTAACATCCAAAATATGACATAAAAACTATTTTTACATATACTTTGTCTGTGTAACATTTCCACAATTTAAAAATGTGCTCTTATCAACCAACAGCATTTGAACGTCTTGATATATATATAATATCATTTGGTATAATCAAGTCTGTTCTTGACATGCAGACACAGCATAAGAAAATCATTTTTAGTTGCAGCTCGAAGAAGAATTAGACACATTTTAATGAAACCAAGTTAGAGGATTTTGTCCCCATAGAAAACAGCTTTAAAAGAAGACCCATGTTACAAAGGGATTAAAAATGAAAACATAATCACAATCAGTTGTGTTACACAAACACACAACACATTATACTTGAGCTCATGAAACACTCGCATAAGTAGGTTTAGACATCATGATGCAGGTTTAACTCAGACTGCACGAACAATGTATTTGTCATTTTAAGAAAAAAAGTGACCCAAAACGAAACACTTTAACTTATGGAACGTATCTGCAGAAACATGAAAAAGAAGTCAAGCTCAACAGCACCATAAATATATGACAAAAGAGCACAAACAGTTCGATTAAATCCACGGAAGTGTTGCATGTCCAATAAACACGCTTTCTCTTGCAGTCACAGGAGAGAGAATATTCACACCGCCCGTTCTCATTTACTTCACGAGAAACGAAAATTTCACCCTAAGCGAAATAACCGAAAGCATAACTCGGATGTGTGGCCGAGATACTTTTCTTCATAAGCTATTCATTTGAGCGCGTAACGTGAGAAAACGACCAAATTGAGGATTCCAGCAGAGAACGACGAGGAATAATGAGAAAATATGACTTGCAAACTTCCTTCCGACCGTGTAGAGGTGGAAGTCAACACGTGACAAATTAAAGAAACTGCTGAATTTCTGATATACCAACTTTATAATTTCCTCCTCCTGCCATTGGGTTTGTGCCTGCTGAAAAACACGCCTCTCCAGGCAAAATCCACAAACAAATGTGCCACACAAAGTGAAACAAAGTGGCCTTTTAAAGCTTCATCTGCTGTTATAAATGCAGAAGAACATGCGTGTCATAATAATAGTTGCCATATATTCATCTAACGCAACCCAAACTGTGTGTTTTCAGGGTGATCGATCAAAAGACACGTTATAAGTGTACAAGGATACAATATACAGTCTTGTAAAACGGCACGTCCTGACAACTTTCAGGGTCCTCGGGAAGTCAGACAGGAGGGACGAAACCGAACAGCGAGTCATTATTGATGAGAGAGGCTGGAGAAGATAGTTGCCTGTCTTTGACGAATGATCAGAATTCCTTATTTTCTCCCTGTGTGTGTTTCTTTTTTGCAAGGCTTAATCCAACAAAGTGAGATATTGCGAGGCTTTTTTCCATCTGCTCACTTCTTCTCTTTATCTTTTGTGCTCTCATAAGTCTGTCCAGGGCGATATTACATTCTCCGTTTCTGGTTTGGTTCTTCATCCGTCTTCATATGTCCCGCTTGGCTCTCGGCACCATACGCCACTTTGTCATGCAGCTACCTGCCTCTCTGACGTAGCTATAGAAACCTGTGAATCCCTCGCACCCAAATTTCAAAACTCACTGTTGCATGGCACTCCGTGGCTTAATTTCTACAGATTTGTATGCTTCCGTTCTGTTGGCGCTCAATTTCGGTTTACTTATGATTCAAAGCTTCCTTCTGGTTTGGTGCAACTATGAGAAACCTTTTTAAAAACGTCTGACGCAGTACATCCGAAAAAAAAGATGAATACAGAGATTCTCATATTTTTCGGACACTACCTTCTTTCTACTATATCAAGAAAAAATGGAATCCTTAAGAGACAAGCATTGCTTAAAACTGTATAGATATAAATGTAAAGCTTGTCGGAGTCTTAGAGATATAGTCACGGTCTTGCGCATCTGTGTTTTTGTGTTTGCCGAGACCATCAGAGGAGCACCGTAAAGAGATCTGTGTATTTTAGTCTTTTTGGTTTTGGCTCCTACCTTGAGGGCCTTGAGGACCTGACTCTCCAGGGGGTCCTGGGGAGCCATCATTACCAGGTGGTCCAGGAGGACCCTGTCGACCCTGAGCGGCTAAGATAGCTGCCGGTGTTTTCTGCACCAAGCTTTCTGAATACCTCTCTGAAAAAGAAAAAGAAAACGGTTAACCTCGTAATTTCAAACTTTGTTGTTTTTAAGTATTTAATATTCAAATATTTTATTGCCATAATGCATATATGAAAAAAATATTGTAGTATTGTAGTTCTATAGACATAACTTTCAAACTGTATGTCTTTGGTACGTCATTATACCCAATGGACCTTTTGTGTACCAGTTACATTTTAGGGATTAAGGGGGTCACAAAACAGCCCTATTAAGGATACAAAACATTTTATTGTACCTTAAAATGTACACAACAGGTCATTACGATACAATAATATAACCAAAAAAGGTACAACTTTATATTATGTTTTGTATACATGTAAAGGTACAAAAAGACCCTTAGGGTACCACCCCAGCAACAGAAAGGGTACAATGGCAGGTATTATAACAGTATATCTGTACGAATGGTCCTCACAATGTAGGATTTACCAGAACCGCACAAGTACACACACACGCACAGCTGAAAGGTAAAAACCAGGGAACACACAGAAAGGGGCCTGACAGGCGGCAGATGTACCTTCAAACAAACGCAATACTTCATTTCGGATGAAGGCTTTAATTTCCTCCAAGGCAGCTGTATCGCCCTGCGAAAAAACCCAAAGAGAAATGAAAGAAGAAACGAAGGCAGAGAGGAAAAACAAACATCAGCACAACATGATTTGCAGATTTAGAAAGCGCAGCTACAAAATGGCAGCGCTTCATGTTTTATTCATGTTGAGAAATGTTGGAGTTCTCCGAGATAAAGGATGGATGGCACATAATGGTGTAATCACCATCTCTGCTCTTCATGAGCGCAGCGCTGCACAGGAGGAGGCCTGAATGTTGAAGAACACATCGCCGGAAAACAAACCGATTCCCTCCAATCAAAAGAAAACCTTTTGCGGTTCAAGCCGTTCTGTCAAACTCTCACAGAACCCTGCGATGGGACCAACCTCAGAGCGCCCGAGGCCAGATCTTTACCTCAACGAGGTGCGTGCTGGGTTGAAATAAACTGGGCAAATGAACCCACGATCTGTAGAAATGTTCACATCACTTGTATTAACGCACTTTTTAACACAAGCCACTTTGACGCCTGCACAAAGAGCGTTGCAGATAGTGTAACGGAATGGTGGGTTGTGGGTTTTATGTAATATTTTTGGTTATTTTAAATAATCAGCCGCAGAAAAATCAAGAGACGATTCCAAATTTTTATTTAAGCAGCGTTTCTAGATGCATTGTGGCCATTCCAGTCCAGTGTCTGTTGAATTTCAACAAAATCAAACCTCAGGAGTGACAAACTCATCCAACAGCAATGTGAAAGACTGACGGCATGACAAGACACATGAAAACTGTGATAAAATCAACGCTACCACATAAAAGAGTGATTTTGTAACTTTTCCTAAACGTGACACTGGATCACAAAACCAGGGGAACATTTTTAGTAAAAGACAAAAATACATTGTATGGGTGAAAATTATAGATTTTTCTTTTATGCCCAAAATAATTAAGGTATTAAGGAAATATCATCCATCCATCCATCCATTTTCTACCGATTATCCAAACTACCTCGGGTCACGGGGAGCCTGCGCCTATCTCAGGAGTCATCGGGCATCAAGGCAGGATACACCCTGGATGGAGTGCCAACCCATCGCAGGGCACACACACTCAGTCATTCACTCACGCACTCACACCCTACGGACAATTTTTCCAGAGATGCCAATCAACCTACCATGCATGTCTTTGGACCAGGGGAGGAAACCGGAGTACCCGGAGGAAACCCCCGAGGCACGGGGAGAACATGCAAACTCCACACACACAAGTAGGAAGCGGGAATCGAACCCCCAACCCTGGAGGTGTGAGGCGAACGTGCTAACCACTAAGCCACCGTGCCCCCTAGGAAATATCATGTTCCATGAAAATATTTTGTAAATTTCCTACCGTAAATATATCAAAACTTGGTGGGTGGATGACCAGTAACAGTTCCTCATATTACCAACTTCAATGGCAATTTTCTCAATATTTTGATTCCTTTGCACCCTCAGATTTCAGAGATTTAAACAGTTATATCTTCACCAAATATTATCATATCCTAACAACCCATACATCAATAGAAAGCTCAATTATTCAGATTTTAAATGAGGTAAAAATATAGATTTCGAATATTGTCCCATAAGACTGGTTTTGTTGTCCAGGGTCACAATAATAGGTCTACAATAAATTTGACCTCTTTCTCCAGTTTCTTTTTCTGCAAATAAATGCGAACATAAACACATACCTAGAAATAGTACATTTTGAAATTAGAAACACTGATTTTGAAAAGTCTCAAATTTGTACATATGTTTCAACACTTGCAATGCCTTTTAAAACAGTGTCACCCATCACAGACGTTTTGAGTCTCCGTGTATGTATATGTGCTGTATATGGTGTTACAAGAACTCAAGCTTTGGTAGATTTGAGATTTGTAAATGCACTCTCTTGTTCTCTCTCTCTCTCACACAATACACCCCCCTAATGGTCTTCTTCTGGGTGACATGGTTGTGAGGGCTGCTTTGTGGTGACGGCGATGCTTTTGGGAGTCTGCGTGTGTAATTATTGTTATAAGGAGCTTTTAATGATTTATTCTGGAGCGTAAACGCATGTGTGTTTTCCACAACAAAGCAATCAATAGCGCTTGCCCTCTGAACAGTGCAGTGTGACCCAGAGGATATGGATTGAGGCTGTGGGCCAAGAGGCTGCTACAGATTGGGAGAAAGCGGATCTTTACTGAGGTCATATACTGTATGTTCTCTACCCTCCGCACCAGTCTGCAGATGCTATATGATGTGAAGAATTGTTCACCCTAACAACAAATTCATTGTCAGCTATATTGTAGGTGGTCATATGCGCTTGGGTTAATGACGGGCTGCACAACTGGCTGTTGATATTTATGCCTGTATATACTGAAGGTCTTTGGCTGCTTATATATTTAACTGTATATATTATTTCTTATAATTTTTTAGTTGTGTTTTTATAATTGTTCACCTGTAATCCAGAAGAGCGGCTAAACTGTATTTCATTCTTTTTCATTCATTCATTTTCATGACGGTAAAATTATTTTCTATTTTAGATTTTAAAAAATGTGATCATGAAACATGTATTTTGGTGGCGCAAACAACATGTCATTCTGATTTGACAGATTAGTTTCCTTCCAGTTTACAATTAAAAATGTTTGGTAATAATTTACTGAAGTGTCTAATACATCATATCATGTCAGTTCAAATTGGCAACACTCTTTCAGAAATACGTAAATGACATCTGGTCGCTTTGTCACTGTCGGTGTGAAAGCCCGCTGCCTTATACACACACATTTTATACCTTTAACAGAAGTGCCATGTGAATACCAACAGATTCAAATTCTTACCAGCAGACTCACGCTCCCGAGTGATGGAGTCAGTCCTGGTTCTCCTTTCTCTCCGGGCGACCCAATGGGTCCTCTGTCTCCGTTTCTCCCTCTTTCTCCCTGGACTCCTCTCTCTCCTGGAATCCCTGAATCCCCCTATAGCGGCAAAACCGGAATGTAAAACGAATGATGGAGAACAGAAGCTAGTTGTCATGAGCTGTCCTTGTTCCACCTGACAACCCCTCTGGTCTTATGTAAGACACAAACCACAATCATTGTAGAATCAAAACTATGACATAGAGACACAACTACATGTGGTCTAACATATTTTTTCTTTTTATTATTGGCAAGTGTTGCAGTCACACCGGCTCATTTAAAAATAAACAGGACTGCGTGTTGGTTACCACACACTGGCACTGGTTTTGCAGCCAAAAACTAATATTAAAATAACGTTTATAAACAAAACTATTATTCTTTAAAAAATAATAAAATATGACAACGACTTGAAGTTTTTTAATAAGCGCAGTCTTTAAATAAATCTTCATTACACTCTCAGCAGGCTAATAATGCCGCCTTGACATTTAAACCTCCAAGAAATATCCAAACCCATTTTTGTTTAAAAATTGACATTAATCATAAAACAACTGTATCTGAGCCATGGTCGGTATGAATTGGATTTCCGATTTCTTTTATAAATACCTTAAAAAATCGAGACAGCCAAAATGAAAATGCCATGTAAATGTTATTATCTAAAAATTAAATAAAGATCATACCCGTTCCCCTTTAGAACCTCTGTCTCCAGGTCTGCCCGTGGCTCCCTGTGAAAAGAAAAATCAGATAAATATAAGAAATAAGGAGAAGCACAAAGGTAAAGGGAGTCTTAGCAAGAGGCGAGACAAATAATTAGATATTTGGAATGAGACTGACCCTTGAGCTAAAAGCCTCATCCATGGCAGAGACACTCCAAATCCTTCCTTTTATTACGGCTTACACTCAGACTGACCGCACACGCACACACTTTATCAAGCTGCATGCACTTTATCAAGCTATCTAAATGAGGACGAAGCATAGATTTCTATGAGCCCATTAGCCCGTACACCATTAGCAGAGGGTTTCACATAATTCTTACACCTTGCTTTGTTTACACAGTGTTCAATAAATACATTAGAGTGTGTTAGTTAAAGGTGCACTGTGTATCTTAAGGAGGAACTATTGAGACATGCAATATAATATACATAACTATGAGTTCAGAGGTGTATAAACACCTTACATAATGAAGTGTTATGTTTTTATAACCTTAGAATGAGCTATTTTTATCGTAAATACGTTATCTCCTTCGGCAAAGAAGCGAAAACGACATCTTAGTTCTGGGTCAACCACCATAGTGCTTCGAAAGGGAGGGATGGTGTGAGCCGTTGGTTGCAATACCTAACCTCACCACTAGATGCCGCTAAATTCCATGTGTCATTTTTGCGTTTAAAAATGAAGGTTACTAAACATATATTTATGTCTGTGAAGTCAAATATCATGTCAGAGAGCAAAACATAAATTATATTTTATTTGGAGTTATATTGCTCAATTTGTTACTTTCTACCCAAAAAGTAATGAATTTCATCTTTGAACAGAGAATGTTATCCATGATCACATTAAGATCTATTCAAAATGTATACAGAAATCCATTCTAAATCCCAGAATACACAAACTTTTTGCTACAACAGTAACTAACAAAACCCAGATCCCCACTAACTGTTCCCAAATTGCATTTAAGGAAGGAAATTATTTGGCTGCTTTTACGGCCCAACTTTCTTTTAGCTATTCAGGAGAGAGTAGCTGTAAAAGCAGAGCTCGGTGGATTCACAAATGACCATTTTCCTCCAAAACTCATCAAAGCAGAAAAGCTCTTTCTCCTTTTCCTCCGAGAGGAGCACTGTCGAGAAACACCTCATTGCGCTAAAAAACCACTCTTCCATTTCTCTATCTCTTTTTCTTGGCACGTCACGGCTCCCGCTAGCTCCCGGGGGAAGATCTCTGTATCGAATTCACCTGCTGGATTACAGCAGCCGAGCAAAAAAAGATACCCAATCTAGCCTGCGTTTCCATAGCGGGCGGCACTTTGTGAATGCTTCCCCAACCATCTGCTTTCATCGGCAGCCCCCTCCATGTCAAACAAGCTCTCCCTTTCTATCGTCTCTCTATTCCCCAGCTCCTGATGAGGAGAGCTTAAACCCATCACCGTGCCCACTGAATTGTGTTTCCCTCAGCTCCTGTTATAAAAGAGATGGAGACTTTTACAGCCGAGGGGATGAGCAGACGTCCTTCCTGCTAGATGGCACTGTTGTACCACCGTAGACGTGCGGATGCACGTCGAGGAGGGAGAGAAAGGGGTTCAAGGAAAATAAAAGAGAAAAAAACCTCAATGAGTGGTCCGACACCCTGCAAACACACGGCCTTGCCGTTTGAGACGACGGTGACGTGAATGGAAGCAAAAATAGGGTCGGGCTTCCAGGGCTTTTTATTTGGACCTAAGTGAACCATGACTCATTTAACACAGTGTGATGGGAAAAAGACCACTTGGAGAAAAAAAAGTGCAGGAGGATATGGGATTGAAGGTACAAACTATCTGTTAAAAGAGGATAAACGAGAAGGTTCACCCAAAAATGAAAATTCTGTCATCATTTACACACCCTCATGTCATTTCAAACCTGTATGACTTTCTTTCACAGAACACAAAATAAGATATTCTGAAGAACGTTGACTTGCGCTGGTTTTGTGTCCATACAATGGAAGTCAATGGAGGCCAATGTTGTTCGGTTACCAACATTCTTCAAAAAATATGTTGTGTTCTGATAAAGAAAGAGAGTCATACATAGAAAAGACTGACATTTCCAAGATGTCTGCCGAACAATCTGGCTTGACCCCAAAGCAGTGGTTCACCTCAGTCTCAACTTTTCTCATTTATCTCATTACGATCTGCAGATGTGTGATTGTGTGTATTTACTGCGCCGTCTGTCTGACGGAGGCGTGCGTTTGTCGTTCTATGATGTTTCTGTTTCCTTCTGTGAAGTGTAGACGGATTGTACCAAAGTTCTGCCAGAGATCTGCTTTCTGTTGTGACAAGGCATCAGGCGACAGAACATTTTTTGACATGACAAGCCTTTCTAAACTACAAACACAGTTTGTAGGGGACATTTAATTAGCGCTAACATGCATTATTCATGATTTAATGGCTCGCGGCCGGGATCTTATCCACGCGGAAGAGCATTAGCAGTGAGTAAGCGATATTATTATTGAAAACTTTACAAGACTAATGACTGGTGTTGGGCTTTTATTTGGCCGGGAAAGAAACAAAGTGAGCGAGACAGAGATAAATGTGGACCAAGCCTTTGTTAGCCACTGTTTGCTTACAAATTCCTGGAAAGTTATTAAAGGCAAGTTTTTAGATGATGCATGCATCGGGGTAAAGACGCTCAATTGCACTAAGATTATCTGATGTGACAGACACGAAGCCAAAATCCCACCCCGCATCATTGACTGTACGATCACATACCTCGTAGCCTGGAATTCCATCTTTTCCCGGCCTTCCCTGTGGAGGAGAGAAAATATTCCCATTAATCTTTGCAACGAGAGCAGATTTGCTTTGTTTGTAATCTACATATTTAATTAGATGTCTCAATGAGCACAAATGTTTGATGCTATTAGTGTTTTGTCTTTTTTTAAGTATGTTTAAATAGTGGATCAGTGGAAAACAAGACAAATTGACAAGTTATTAAAGCTAGCTTTCAGAGAAATCTAACAGAACGCGGTGGGGTTTATACCTTAACCTGGAGATATTAAAATCATTTATGTTTTGCTTCATTAAAGAAGAAAGTTAGCTTAAGTCAGGTGACTCTTTACTTTCCCGATATATCTTTCTGTTTAAAAAATTAATTTATGAATTTATTTGAATGAATTTATTTAAAAAAATTAATAACATTGAGAAAATAGTTTTTAATCAACATTTTTAAACAAATATAAAATAAGAAAATATAAAAATAAGAAAATAAAAATGAAAATAAAAATAAATTAAAAAATAGTATTAAATATATCTTTAAATATATGATTAAAAATATTATTAAGAAATCTAATTAATAAAATATATTTTGGGTTGACTTGTTTCAAGAATATATCAACTTTTGTTTTATAGACACGCCCCTTCAACCACCTGATATACATATTTCACTCTTCACAAACTAATCAATTTCCAATACATGTCCTGCCTACATTAGTTTTCATTAAAGTATCCTGTTTACATTCAAATTCCAATGTTAAGAAAGCAAAATGGATTACTTTGTCTGACAAACATTTCTTATTTACAAATTCTTATTCTGTGACAACTAATTAACATTCTGCAATGCTTTTCTTTACATTGCGTACATTTTGGGACATTTATATCAAACAAAAGATTTTATCTTAGCCAAATGTAATTTAAAAACTTTGAAGCTCAATATCTCAAGACTGCTCAGTTTTGATAACTCCAAGGAGACGATTTCATCTTGGTTTAAAGCTTACTGCTTCTAGTCTTAGTTCTAAGACTAGAAGCAGTAAGCTTTAAACCAAGATGAAATCGTCTCCTTGGAGTTATCAAAACTTAGTATGCATTTGTTATGAATTTAGTATCGCAGAGTTTGAAATCTAAGGGTAATTCAACAAATGTGCTCAAGGCGACACCGCTGTACAAATAACCAAACATTTACAGTATATGAGACCCGTACAACCGTTCTACCGAGACAGCCGATAAAACATTTTTCCAAAACTTTATTTCACACCACAGCACAAATCCACACAGTGTTGTGAAGAACATGTGGGATTGCTTTGTGCTGTGAAGTGAGATATTACAGCAGAATCCAGCTGATGGGGTTTAGAGAGAAACTGTGGACTATACGCGCTATATCTTTCTATGATACAGCTTACGGTATCGAGGTAATCGTGTGATGAGATTCATATTAATTCAGTTAATCAAGAGATATCGCTGTTTTCTTTGATGTCAACCTGCCAGGATCCGCGTGACAGCCCATTGAGCAGAACTGAAGAATGTGTGTGTTGTAACTCTTGAATCCGCTGCGAGTCAAATCGAGAATCAATCGTCAAACGAATCAGTTAATTAAATCAGGCTGGATTAAACCGACATCAAGCTGTTGGAAGATCTGAGAAGAAAGGAAACAACCTAATGAAGTAATGTTATTATGAGGGTGTAGAATACAGACGGGGGGAGTGTGTGTGTGACAGATCACAGGCAGGTGTATCGCACCCTGTGACAGATCAGTAGCATCCTGACATGTTTTTCTTACTCAAATCAATAAAACGAGATCAATTTCCTTGAGAAGCAAAGTGAGACCCCCTGGAGACCACCAC
This sequence comes from Triplophysa dalaica, assembly GCF_015846415.1. NCBI lineage: Eukaryota > Metazoa > Chordata > Actinopteri > Cypriniformes > Nemacheilidae > Triplophysa > Triplophysa dalaica. The sequence goes on from NC_079552.1 coordinate 4,616,715, forward strand.
AAACTTCAAGAAACAACTATTCACTTGACTAACCCGTAACGGTGCACTATTTAACTTCATTTATAAAAGAGAAAAGTATTATTTTAGCTTCAGCGCTGTTCCTAGTTGTAAACGAAATGTTGCAGACAATGCATATTAGCAGCTTAGACAAAATGTTAAAAGCTTTTCTCATTTGTAAATCACTTTGGATAAGAGTGTTTGCTACATGAATAAATGTACCATTAAATACACTATTTGCATATTCGACTCAGATATTTATGTGTGATAAGTGAGGTTTGTCAACCAAAATTAAATCTGCTTTTGACATAAATACACCCACTGTATAGTGAAGATACAATAACTGATTAGGAATTAAAGGGATAGTTCACCAAAAAATGAAAATTCTGTCATGAATAACTCAACCTCAAGTTGTTCTTTAATCTGTTGAACACTAAGAAATATATTTTGAAGAGAGCAACAGAGATTTCTGGGGCACCTTTGACTAACATTTCAATGGTAGAAACAGAACACAAAAATACAATAATTCTTAACAAGACATCTTCCAAATATCTTTGTGTTCAACCAAACAAAGAAACTTATACAGATTTGGAACAACTTGAGGGTGAGTAATTCATGACAGAATAATCGTTTTTGGGTGAACTGTCCCTTTAAGAGTTTTGGCACTTAAGATTTAGAATAAAGTTTTGATGCAGGTGTATTGGGGTAAACTACAGACAGGTGTAGTTCATGCTAGGATGGCTTACAGGGGCTCCGGGTGGCCCCTCCGGTCCAGGGAAGCCAGTTTCTCCCATAGGCCCTCGCTCTCCCTGCGTGAAGAAAAAACAATGAAAATAGGACATCATCATTCTCTCGTCGTCTCGCTGCCAAAAACCTGCCGCGGGATTGACAGCTGCTAACAAGCAACAAAGCAAATCTCACCGGCTCTCCAGGGATGCCTGTCTCACCACGCGGGCCGGGCTTCCCCTACTCACCACAGGAAAGAGAAGCAGAGAGAGAGACTGAGTGAGAGTTTTATTTCAAAACTAGTGCCCATCTGACGCACCTGGATAGATGGTTACACTGCTACAATGTGGTTTGTTTTACGCGTGAAAAATGCGATAGAACTCCAGGTTATCATAATTTTGTTTTCCTAAATACATGTACAAATATTCTTGTTGTATTACTTAAAGGTCAATATGAACTTCTTTTCTTTGCAGTATTTCTACGGATAAATGCAAATAGAAAACTTTTTTTATGTAAAATTTGGTAAAAGTAATTCGTCACGCATCTTCCATTCTGCTGCGAAGCAGTGACGTTTCTTCCGTTAGCGCCTCAGAATTTTACAGAGTCCCTTGCACAGCTGCCACAAATACGGCTAGAGTATTTACAACATCTTGCAGACAAATTTTCGCTTACGAAAAGTTCAAAGCTAGATAAAGAAGTTTGATTATGAATTTAAGTAATTTTTTTTGAGTGTGTGTTAGCGGAGGTGCTAGGATAAGTACTTGAATACGTGTTTCTTCTTCTTCTTGTTTGTTGCAAGATGGATGTTATGAAACACTGCTTTGCTTAAAGGCAGAAGTTAAGTTATGTCATTGTGAAAAGGGCCTATTGATGTAAAACATACACCTGTGAATCATTACATCAGAAATACTGACTCACTCCATCTTTGTTGCCTGGCAACCATTTTGTTAAATTGTTTCTTAATCACTATAATTTCCCCCCCAATATCATCACATTTTGTTGCAAGGTATTTATTTATAAAATCATGACAGGTATATGAAATAAAAGCTTATTGCTTTTGTAGAGTCATTTCATACAAACATAACTTACAGAAGGACCAGGAACTCCAGGTTGACCAGGTACTCCAGGATCGCCCTTTCAAAACACAATCATAAGACAAGTACATGTTAATTCACCCAAAATGATCACGATTTTCGTTTTCTAAACCCACTGCACATGACAAACACCCCAAATCTCTGAGTATATGTGTATAAGAGTTACGACTTGCTCTCTTTCTTCTTCCATATGTGCTCTGCTGGCTTCAAGAATTAATGAGCGGCTTTTAGGTTTTGGGGCACAGCACGAAAATAAACAGCTTGAGATCAGGCAGCCTCGTGGCTGTTGTGGAATGGGGCGGGTTTGTGAAATGCCAACACAACTTGACAAGTCCTCTCAGGGAAGAGTGGGCGATTTTGATACCGCTCCGAAGAGGAAGCCGCTCTTACATTGAGACGAAAGCGAGTCTCCGCGCTGCAGCGCTCTTATTCGTTCAGGAGGAAACGGTGGGGGGGTTGAGAGGGGGGTCTTCTGCATGGGTTTGTAGGCAAGATTTAATGAAGCCTATTATTTCTTTCCTCTCTAGTATTCATGCTCTTTTTCGCAGAATTCTCAGAGTGCTTTGGTGGGACTATGACTAAGCACTGCAGAAGCGAAATCTGAATACTAACTAGCACTTTCCATGAACACAAGTCAGACTCTCTTGAAAAAACCATTACATCCGTTAACAAATTTTAGGACACACTTAAGTTGAAATACAGTCTGGTTTGTATCTTATTTTAATTTCTAGCAATGAAGATAAGACACTATTTATGCTATTTCACGTGAATGTTTAATTCTATTTCATATAATATGTGGGATTTGTCCATAGAATGATCCACAGAAGAGGAAAAAGCAGCAAAAAGATTGGAACAGCAAGTGATCTTCGTTTGTGGAAAAAGCCAATAATCCTTTAAATTATGAATGTCTTTTCACCATTTTCCACCTCTCCATCACACACAAAAGCTCAGGAAACTGCAAAGTCATGTCAAACAGTTGAAAAAAAGAGAGTTACGTCTTGTTACTCACACTCAGACACAGTGAGAGAACATCTAATGACATGACTCATCCAAATGAGCTTACTTTAGCACCCGACAGACCCTCCAGTCCTGTTAATCCCATCAGCCCCGGCTCACCCTGGAATAATGGAAACACATTTTAAGATCAGTATGAACACTTCTGTGTTTATAAGTCTGTATGTGTGTGTTTAGATAGGAAGTAAAGAGTCAAAAGTGTATCCTGTGTTAACGTTTTACATTAAATGTCCAGTACTGGAAATTTAGTGGCATCTAGCGGTGAGGTTGCGAATTGCAACCAACGGCCCACTTCACCTGTCCACCTCCATTTCAAAGCACTAAGGAGGGTGACACAGAACTAAGATGTCGCCACGTTTTTGCTTTTTTGCAGAAGATAACGTATGTATAAAAAGCGCACTGTCGAGCAGTTTGTCCATTTATGGGCTACTGTAGAAACAACATGATGAATTCCATGCAGTTCCCACGGTGTATGTAGACAGAAATAGCTAATTCTAAGGTAATAAAAACATAACGTTTCATTTTGTGAGTTCTTTATATACCTCTCAAGACGTAGTTATGTATATTATATTGCATTTCTGTCAATAGATATGACACACTGGACCTTTAATGCGAACATTCTCACAATGCACACTGCAGTAACTGTAGCGCCCTGTCAAATAAGCGTTTTATTAACACCACAGGGCATTTTATTGGACCTCGTGTTAGATGACATGTTTGTAATGTGTGTATGTACAGTATATGATATAACCTGCAAACACTTAACGCCATTTTTTATTCATGTGACATCAATTAGAAACAGTCCATTCATCTGGATCCTGACACGTGTATATCTGTAACTCTAATTCTGTCGCATTACCGTCCCAACAAAGCATTTACTTCCCTTCTCGCATTCTCATTCAGTCCGCCGCTTTAATAAATCACAGCTACTTTGCAGCAAACAGAGCCGCTCGTAATTCACCCGAAGCTTTCTGTCGTACCGAATCGCTGTACGGCACCCCGACGGATGTGTGTACAAGCGTCGTACATTATGTTCGCCCCGCGTCTCAGCCGCTGTTGACGGACAGCAGCGGGCGCAACATTAACGGGTAATTGTTGCACATGTAGATAGCCACGAATAACAGAACGCAGACCTACGTGAGAGGAGCTGTGGAGACAGATGGGGCAATTCTAACACTGTGCCGGAGACTGCTGGGACCATTTATTCAAAAGGCAAATTAGCATGCCTGTGAAAAATTGTTTTCTCACAAAAATAATAAAACAATAGTAAAACCCTAAATTGTACCTATGGGAACGAGGGCCGGCTTTTTGGCGGCAATGCTGCAATCGCAAAGTGCTTTTGTTGAGGGTGTGTATGTAGTGAAGTACATGACATCTCCCACAGGCTGACAATATGCAGCAACAATTTGATTCAGGCACCATTCCTGCTCATTCCTTTTGTTGTAGAGAATGATGTTTCTAAACTGTTGTGCTTTGCTGCTCTCTGACTATTTCTGAGCCAGGACTCGTGATTAATGGAGAGCAGCCAAAAGCAAGTGCTGGCCTGAAACGTGTCGAGGCAAAGGACGGTCGAGAGGACCATTTGACACGACTATTACACGTGTGTATCTTATACTAGTTTGCAGGTATTCCTAGGGTCATGTTCTTCAAGTTCAGGTAGAATAACACAGAAGCACTCACCATCCGTCCATCATCTCCTTTTGGCCCCTGAAACACAACAAAGACGGAATCAGTGCTTATGATCATGAAATTCATGTCATTTGAATATTCACATGTGTGATCTCATTAAAACCAATAACTACAATCTGTGCAACTGACTGCTTAGATAAACTGTCGAACAATAACTAAATTATTCTGATATAGACTGACAAGCGTCTGACCCCCAGTTAACTTCCGAATTGTGTTTGGCTAGTGTCTAATAATATAACTATTTAAATTGTATTTAATTTATGTTAATATTAATGAATATTATTATTTTATTGTATAACAATTGTATTAATTAAATTGAAACTTGTAATGATTTGTTGAAATTTGATGTATTTTCATTTTATTAAATAAACAATTTGTTGAATGGGTCTTGTAATTCGGTAGCGTTTCAATAAACTGTATGGTACATTGACATCTAACAGTTGAGCTTGGTCACAAAAGTGCGCATGCTCAGTACAGTGTGTTTATGTTGTTAAGTTATACCAAAAGCTCAAACAATTTTCTCAAATTACTTTCTTAGACTTTTTGCTGAGCCTGTCTTTTGGGAAACCGGACCAAAGACTAGACTACCGGCCAATCGTTTTCTAACACTTTCTCATTGTCATAAAAACATTTTTGTATTTACTGTGTTGTAACGTCACATTGCGTCTAGTGGAGTTATAATGTAAAATTATCAAATAAATTGAATATATTCTTATTAATATCATACACCCGACTTCATCTCTTACAAACGATTTAATAAAAAAACTGCTTGTTTGTATTTGCATTGGCTTTCAATTCACCAAGGTTTAACTTTATTTCGCAACAACCAGCTAGATTCATCCCTTACTTAAAAAACATCATTAGGATCTGATTAAAATGTACTATTTTATAAAATAATGTTTTACCTAATATTTGCATACGGTATGAATTTGAATGATTAGGAGATTGGTCAAGTCTTTCACAAGTCACATTGTGTGAGGAGCGCGATCTGCAAATTCAAACAACACTACATTTTAAAGGTAGCCCAAGTTACCCAAAATCACCCTATAAAACATGACCACATATACACATCATTTGAAAGCTAATTTGCACATACGGTGAAATCATATATCATGAGTGAGCATGTTGACATAAACCTGTCACATCCTGCTTCTATGAGAGCTCTTCATACCACAAGCCTCTTGATTGTTTAAATAAAGTTCGAATGAAGTTTAAGTGGGCTTTGTCTGAGTGCCGTGGTTTTAAGCACAAAACGTGCCTTGTCAACCAAAGCTGTCACGTTCCAGAACAGGTTCATCTGAGGATAGAGCAAAACAAAGCACCTTGGGATTTGCACGCAGCTCTTGTGTCTATTGCATTGAGAATGGAGATTGGAGTATGTCCTCCTTCAGACCTGCTGATAAGGGTTTAGTATCTTTTCGGTCGTGGCGGGAGGTCTGGCAACAAGGGGCCAGGACGGAATAGACACTTGCTCTTCATGGAGAGGAAGGGCACATTACATACAGAGTAGATAAGTCTGCGTGTCGCAGCATTGATAAGCTAATCGGATAATTCCACGGGGGAGAAAAGCTCTTTTATACATACAGAAACGCACACAGAATGTATATTTATATATGCGCACGCAGATGTTTTTCCAGCCTGTCAATTACTTCTATACAGAGAGTTGAGATGGGTTTTGCTTTTCGACCGCTGTCATTGTGTTTCACAGCCTGTGGCCTTCAATTCATCCGGTGCAAAACTGCTTAACAGAATACAGATTCCTAAATCAATGCTTGTTTTGTTGTATATTGACATGAAAGCTTCATTTAAATTCAACAATTGATTCCTGTGAGAAGTTAGGTGTAAACATCTTTTTGTTTTATTCAGAACTAAAACAGAGAAACATACCGGGGGTCCGGATGGTCCGGGTGGGCCTATGTTAGTCCCTCCATTCTGTAAACAAAACAAGAATTACTACATTGAAATAATAAAACAATGTGAGTAACATTATTATCTAATAAAGTGCTTGAGTCTACTTTGGTTTTGTTTGAAACATTTTACCTGAAGCTTATAGAGACTGCTCATTCCGTTGCCCTCCGTATACGGACCTCCCTGCAAAGAACAATAATTGTTGAGTCATTAAACTACAGAATACAAGAATCAGGACAGGATGGTTTTTACTGTCCACTGATGTGATGACAAATCATAAAAACAAAATGATGTGGAAAACATTGATTGATTATAAACGATGACTAAATATACAAATTAAAGTCCATTTACTTTTAAATCTCATGCAAAGCCACACAACAGTCTCACACAAACAGTATCAGAACTTACCGGAGGTCCGGGTGGTCCAGGTCTACCTGGAGGCCCCTCGCTGCCCTGCAACAAAAAGACATCTATAGTATACGTACATGCATAACACAAAGCACCTCTCCAAACACAGCATGGGACTATATTGAAAATCAAGGCCAACGCCACGCTGCATTGTTAGCAAATGATGTGAATAATAACAGCTTTCAGACGGAGCGTTTGGAAGTTTTGTGTATGGACTCTCTGCCCCTTGGCCCTACTGGGGCGGACTTTGAGCGGAGCCGACCAGCTGATGAAAACCAATGAAAAATGCCTCCATTTCCTCTCTACCTCGTATCTTAACACTACAGGGCACACTGCAAACTCATCGAAACACATCAGGCAGCATATTCACATATTCAAACCAATTGCGAGAGTATCGCTACATTCATTTGTCAGAGAGTACGTGTGTCCATACAGATGCCGAATGGGTCGGGGAAACAACTACAAGAAAGATGAACAACGAAAAGGTGTTGTGCCGCGTGTTTAGTCTTTGTACCACTTATTACATTGTAGTATTGAAGAACACCAATTCAAAGGGATATTTCACCCATAAATGAAAACATCATTTACTCACCCTCAAGAAGATATTTGGAAGATTTTTTTAAGCAAACAATTATAGGGGAATACTGACTGTTTGGTTTCCCACGTTATTCAAAATATCTTCTTTCTTGCTCAACAGAACAAAGAAATTATACAGGTTTGGAAGAAATGCAGGATGAGTAAATGACAAGAGAATTATCATTTTTGTGAACTATCCCTTTAAATGAGTAAAAATCAGGGTATATATATATTTTATATATATAAAATATTTTTTGTAACTTGGGGAGTAACAACACAATTTTGCCTACTCGTTCTCCCTTTGGTCCTGAGGAGCCAACTGGTCCTGGTCTGCCTAGAAGCCCCTAAAAAAAGAGGAAAATGTGTGAAGATCATTTCGTAAGAAACTTTAAAAACCATTAAAACTTTTTTTAAGTGATAGGAGACCCTCACCGGTGCACCTATGCGACCCGTGGCTCCGGGCAATCCTGGCACACCATGGGACCCCTGGAAAACGAGAAAAGTACAAGTCAGAGACACGCAAAAAAAATGGAAAAGAAAAAAAGATTTTTAATTAAACTGCACCATATCTACACTAGAAATGGCAACAAATTATTTCAGACAAATAAGAAAACAAAAAACTGTCAAATGTGTCAAAAACAGAAATGGTGCATTAACTGAAGTCGTGTTGATGCAAGGGTCGCTTTCAGCGAAGCTTCATTGATTATAAAGGCAATCTAGTTCTGTCACATCTCGCTGCACACGTCTGCTGGTGTAAACACACGTTTTTGTGATAACTTACCTCATCACCCTTGTCTCCCATTGGTCCAGGAAAGCCTCTCTCACCTTTCACTCCCTATATGATGACAGACGAAAAAGATGTGAAATCAAGTTTTTGTTACAGTCAGTGCATCCAGAACTCCATATTTCTGCTTCTCTCCAAACAATGTACATTATTAATTATTTTGTTTTGTCTTCACATTTTGCAACTGAACATCTCTGCTTCCATGACAACCAATGTCACATCACGTGAAATCTTTTTAGTTTATATCATAATTGTCATATTGTATGTAATACAATTGCTTTGTGATGTGCTGTTGTATTGGAGGAGATGCATGTTATTGAAAGTTGTGGCCACAGAATTTTGTGGATATTTCTGTGGCTTATGTTCCTGCTGGTCACAATTCTCTTCTCGAAGCTCAAAACTCGGGGTTGTTTACCTTCGGACCCTCTTTCCCCGGATTACCAGCCGGTCCTCGCAGACCCAGATCCCCCTGTTAAAATCAACACAGAAGATGAGGAGCCAAATCCACAGGACAGACGCAAGAATACTTTGCCCACAAATCCACAGTGCAGACTTACAAGACTAACTAATATATTTTCAGTTCAGTCTAAAAAGAAAAAACTAGTACAATGAAAGCAAAGCATTTAGTGGAACCAAAAATAATCATGGAAGTTTTGATTTGGAATTTTGTAATCAAGAAAACACTCTCGTGAATAATAATGACACACCGATGCATCATTGATTTACTAAAGTACATCGCCACCTCACATCCTGTGACTTTGGCCAGATGAGGATTTTAAAACGGGAAGGCAAAAATAGTGCAAGAAAAGTTGAAAATGAACTAGTTTTTTCCACTATAATAACTTACACTTTCTAACATTGTTTTCTATGATGTGCAACACAACCAACTTTTTTTTATACATCTAAATAAATGTTGATTAGTGTTTCGTGGCTCTTTAAAGTGATCGTTCACCCAAAAATAAACATTCTGCCATCATTTACTCACCCTACTGACATTTCAAACCTGCATGAGTTTTTTTCTTCTGCAGAACACAAAATAAGATATTTTGAAGAATGTTGGTAACCGAACAAAAGCGGTACCCATTCACTTGCATTGGTTTTGTGCATACAATAGAAGTAAATAAGTACCATAGAAAAATACTCTCTTTTGTGTTCTGCAGAAGAAAGTAAGTCGTATAGGTTTGAAATGACAATAGGGTGAATAAATGATGATTTTTGGGTGACCTATCCCTATATGGCATAGAATAGACACAAAGTCTTAAAAAAATAATATAATATAAATATAAAACATAAGAAAAGAGAGAAAACCAAATATGCATTAATTCATCTATTAATCTATTTATAAATCTATTTATTTTTCTCTGAATGTTATTTATTTTATGGAGGATGATTTTTTGTAGAAAACATGAAAAAAATTACTTGAGTTTTTAAAATCCTAAAATCTAAAATCCTAGAAAAGAAATGGCCAAGAAAACTGTCTGAGCGGCACGTGTCTCATGTCTTTATGTGAATGGGAGCTTTTTGTAATTAAACCGTAAATTGCATAAGTCAGAGAAGATGATGCAGTCACTGCCAAAAAAATGTCAGGTGGAAAGACAGAATATGAATTAAGAAGGATATTAAATATGTAAGCAGCAATTTCTACCTTTTCTCCATCCATCCCCGGGATACCTGAAGCTCCATGGGATCCTTTCTCTCCTTTCTGCCCTGGTAATCCTGGTATTCTGGTCTGACACACACTGCAGGCGTTCTGTGAAATCACACACATGAACACACACAGTAAGGTGAAAGAATCCAGCACTTGTTTTGCATAAAATGCTAAATAAACTGAAAATAAATGTACTATATAGTACCATGTCGCTGAGCATTTTTTGCTAAAGGCAACATTTTATACTCAATAAAAGTGATAGTTCACTCCAAAATGAATATTCACCCCCTTGTCATTTAAAACCTGTATGACTTTCTTCGTTCCGCAAAACACAAAAGATGATATTTTGAAGAATGTTGTTTACTGACCCCCATTCACTTGTATTGGTTTTGTGTTCATACAGTAGAGCCGCCACTGTTCCGTTATCAATTTTCTTCAAAATATCTTTGTGTTTTGCAAAAGAAAGTAAGTGTGGAAACACTAGTGTACAGCAAAATAAAGGTGCGTTAATAAGCACCACATATCTATTTGCTTCAGTAAACGCACATTTATTGCATCGGTATAAGATTCATGTCTGTCATCTAGATTTCTTTTTATTTCAGCTTTACACACACACAAAGCATCGCAACCCACCTTTGCGCACCGCATAGAAAAACTAAAAGGTCAAACTCAGAGCTTGCAAGAAGCAAACTAGATAAAGGCATGCATAGCCATTTTTTAACCTCGCCAGTCTAATGCATTCGTCTCGATACATTTTCCCGACAATAAGGAGAGAAACACGAACGGCAGAAGCAAAGGTGCTTTCAAAACTCTTGGCTAAGTAAGCAACCTTTCTCCCGTCTGCTCTTTAAGAGCGTAACTGTAGTCCTGTAAAGCATAATCAAAGGTTCACAGTAATGGGTCATAAGGATTGCCGTGACATTTCACATCGGATGCACTTTTTGCACACGGTTCCGGCGGCTTTCTGAAGGTAGCAATTTACTAGTGCATTAGTCCGGCCTGCTCAATATGTGCTGGTTGATTTAGAATCCTAGTTAACATTTGCTTTCTTTGTGCGAGGCTGACAATTAGTAAACTGCATGTGACCAATACGCCGGTGGGGGTTTAACATGTTTTCCTGCTCCGAGACATTCAAAAGGTTTTCGACAGAGAGAAAATAAATTGTAACTTCGCTAAGTGCTTTGACATTTTTGGACAAACATTTCTCTGTATTGGAGTTTATTAACATAAATTAGATCAATTATTATGAGGATTCTTCACCACCCGATAAAAAGAGAAATCATTTATTAACATACAAACATAAAAGATAAACAGAACGTGTCAACACAAGGAAAGTGGATGCTGATTTGGGGAGGCGATTTCCAAAACAACACGATAAAAGCACTTGTGCATTACATTTCAAGCCTAATGTCAGTCTGTTCCTCACAGAACGGTCACATAACATCTTAAGTGTTATAATACAGTGCACATCATTTCTTTGGTGCTTTTGTGCCCCGTTTTTAAAAAGCCATTGTTTTTAATAAGGCTTTTATGGTTGGAATGAGGTTGAGGAATTAAGTATTTCTTTAATTCGATGAAAAATACTTATTACTCCAAAGCTAAGGAAAACAGTATCAAATCATTTAAGGGAATTTTACGATGTTATACTTCGCAGTTTTTTTTTTTCACCCAAGCCCTTGTTTCTCTTTGTCTGGTAGCACAGAACATCCTCAAGTCACGCTTCAGTTCAAGGGTTTTGTCCAAAAATATAGACAAAACCAATAAAAATCCTGCCAGGGGGTGACGTGACCCAGCTTGACATCGGCTCCTTCAAACTTCTCATTCGAAATCTAGAGCACCAACGATGCGATTTGTGATGGAACATCCATACGAAGATAAGAAATAACTACAGTAGCTGCTGTAACTCACTGTTGTTTACTTTTATGAATCTCGCTGCGAACAAAGAGTCATTTTGTGAACAGATGGGCATTTCTCTTATCAGAAGTTTCTTTAGTCATGGCGCAATGAATGCATGATGGCAAAAAAGTTTAATAAAAAGACAGTAGTAGTTGGTGGATGAGAAATACAGTACGGGAAGAAAGTATAAGCACAAATCAAAAAAAGGCAAAGACGGAAACTGGAAAGTCATGCTTTTAGGTCAGAGATGAAGATAGGAGAACACATGAGTTTTAAAGAAAGCAATTGAACGGACAATAAAGAGATTATTGTATTGTATTATGAAGTTATTTAAGATAAATTCAAGGTACAATGTGACTGTTTATGCCCTCCGGCTATAGTTTAGTTATTTATTATCTTTTCTGTTTTGGTAATTTGAATTACAATAGTGTTTCTAGAAAAAAATATTTTATCTAAGCTACGGCAGCCACAATATCAGATTTAAACTATACAATAATCATAGGCTAAAGAAATTATAATAACGATATCATCGTAATATCTACTGAAATTTTAGGCTTTTTAGTGTTTCTCTGTTTCGACTAATGAATCACACTCAAAAAAGTGTAGATTTATGTTGGATTATTTACAATAGTATTTAATATCAATAATCACGTTTATTATATAAAGTTAATTGATACGGGTATACCGTGATAACACTAAACCAATCTTGTCACAATGCATTCTGGGATTTAAATTGATTGTAAAAGAACACACGAGACGCTGCCTTTGAATAGACAACATGTTCCTCACGAGCAGAGTGGAGCAATCTGAAAAAGTTTTGCTGATGTGCATCTAAACAAAGTACATTTAGGGAAGTCATGCCACTCTACGGCCATGTTTGGAACGTGTCTCCGGGCAGTAATTACGTCATTCAAACAAGACGTGAAAGTGGACTGCTAATATTTCTACAATCGCCAGCTAAACCCCCAATTAAACGACATATTTAAAAACAACATTTAAAAATGAAGTAAGCTGTACCATAATGTTTGTTTCCTATGATCATACTGCGCTTAAAAAACATTATTTTTCATGTTGCTTTAGATGCTACGCATACGCAAAGCTTCGCTACACTCTTAAAAATAAAGGTGCTTTAAATGTTCTTCAAAGTGATGCCATAGAAGAACCATTTTTGGTTCCACAAAGAACAATTCAGTCAAAGGTGTTTTAAAGAAGCATATTTTTATCATCTGAAGAACCATTTCTTTACAAAGAACCTTTTGTGAAACAGAAAGGCTCCTCTGGTGTTAAAGGTTGTTTATGGAACCAAAAGGTTCTTCTATGGCATCGCCCCCTTTATTAAGAGTGTAGTGCGGCCATTTTGCACGTTGCGTTCCTCCCCATTCATTTTAATGGCAGAGACGCATCTTGTGAATACTTATATCTTTGATCTAAATAGCAACTTGTATATCTCCTTTATCGACTCCTAGTTCTGCATCTACTATATTTTTGTTCAATCCACTTAAATTTAATTCTAATATCAGAGTTCAGTAGACTGCAGTTTGCAGAAGACAAATCCATAACAATAAATCAGCGAGATAACATTGAGATAACATTGAGCCGGGTGAAACTGTACCTTCAGTAATGTGCCCATGTCTCCAACAATGGGCAGCGCTGTCTGAAGAGAAAAATAATTTAGAGTAGCATTAGATTCAACATTAGATTTCATGATGCCCCAGTTTCTAAATAAGATACAACACCGTACAATCAAAAACATTTACTTTATATCCAATGCATCTGAAGTAGTTGAATTACTGTTGTGATAGCTATAAGACTATTAAGTAGTTTCAGGTTTGTTTGACCTGAACTACCACCGGCGGTATGGGTGGTTTTTAAGCAAAATTTATGGTTTTAGAAAGTGAATGGTAAATAGCCCAACAAAGGGTCGTTCAAGGTCACAGCTAATAACTTCTCTTCAAACGGACAAATATGTCAGTAAAATATCTATGTACCGGTTCTCCTGGTGGTCCAGGGGGTCCTGGTCTGCCTTGCAGGCCTGGCGGTCCCTTTTAACAAATAAATAAAGAAACAAGATGAAAGCGGCCATTCAAAAAACTATTACACATACAGATGGAAAAATAGACATTCAATCAATCCGAGTCATAAGCCAAGTTGACAAATACACATGTACATTCAGAAATATTCAGAGGTGAGTGAGATGGAGTTACAGAGCGAGAAATGGATATAAAATATATATTTTACTATGATTCCTGGAACTCCAGCTGGCCCTTGGGTTCCTAAAGATCCCTGTGAAAACAATGCATCTCTGTTCACTTCGCTGAACTCAGTCAAGATTCAAAGTTTTGTAACAATCTCCGTTTTATTTGATTGTACCTTCTGATCAATATATGCAACTTTTTAAAAACCATTGATTATTTAGGATGGTTAATTGTCTTTTACCTTAATTCCTGGTTCCCCCCTTGGTCCCATCAGACCCTATAGAAACACAAGGATTTTTGGTGTTCTTCATAGTCACAACCATCAAATGATTCAAAGCTAAAAACTGAAGCGTCACACCCACACCACTGTGGGATTCACTTCTTTTTTATCCTCCTTAATTTAAGTACCATGAGTCATGATTTCACACTCATAAGATCTCCTTTCTTCTGTACAGAATAACAATACTAACAAGCTCAAAAGTGTCTAGAAAAGTACCACAAAAAGTCTGGATGACTTGTGTGCCATTTTCCTAGTCGACTGAAATGTCATTTATTCTTTCAAAGAATGGACGTGGTTTAAATTCCTCTCCGTTCTTAAATAACGCTATCATATTCTTTTAGAAACTTTTCAGGGTGTTTTGGGGCATAATCAAGATCCACATTTTATTTTCATAACTCTTTTTTTATTTATTTTAGTATGTGAGAAGAATACAATTCTCTTCCTCTAAAATGACTTACAGGGGGTCCAGTAATTCCAATTCCAGCTTCTCCTTTCTCTCCCGGGTCTCCAGGTACACCGGGTACACCTCGCTCGCCCTAGCAGAAAGAACCAAACAAACTCATTCAGACAAAATAAAATCATTCTGGGTCGAGCATAGCTCCATGAATCCAAATTTCTCAAAGTGCAGTATTGTAATTTTATGCGACAAGACTGAATGGCAAAGCGATTGTGGACTAAAACTAATTTGTTGCTACAGCAACATCAAATGAAATCTTTAACCAGTATAATTTAAATAAAATGAAGTTTTCATCTCTTACAAAATGCTTACAAGAGCAGTTGTATAAAGTGTTCTGCAGAAGCAATTTAGTAATGGCCAGGGGCGTCGCAACCGTGGGGGATGTGGGTGTTTTAACACCCACACTTTTCCCGGTGAAAGGGTTAAACACCCGCACTTTTTTTGCAGTTTTTCAGCAGTTTTTACAAAACGCCTTACAGCAGTCACTCCAGCGTTTCTCTGTCCGCTCTGTGTCTGCGCTCGATGCGGCTGCTTCCTCTCCTCTCCCCTCCCACTCAATCAGAACACCGGCTTTGAGTGTGACCGGATGATGATTGGCTGTTCTGCCTTAAGTCCCGCCTCTCTTGGTGTGTTAGATTTATCGGTTAGCTCGTGCTGAGGAGGCGGGAACGGTTATGGTTATTTACGTGTTCCTTTTCCAGCGACTTTGAATGAGTGTTTATGCTTTCAAAGTTTTTAAATAACCTTGATATGTGTTTGGGGAGATGTTCTGTTTATGTTTTGTTGATATGTCGAGTGTTTTCTGAATTATATTTAGTTTTTAGACTAATGCTAATTGGAAATTGGGATATTGTTCAGAAATAGCTAAATTGGGTTATTTATGTGGCATGCAATGTATAAAGTAACTGTGATGAAGAAGGCAGGGAATTGACGAGGAGGAGGGACAAATTGTCCTTGTTAAGCACTGTATTTATGGGTTTATTGATTTTGATATTTTGAACATTGCTTTTTTTGTTTAGCTGAATACTTTTGTGGATACTTACCTATTATGTTTGATTGTACCTGTTGAAGAACTATGAACGAAAAGTGTATATTATTTTAATGTTTAAAAACAGAAAATTGTTACATTATTTATACCACCAGAGAAAAAGCTTTGTGTGGGCGTTTTTTTATATCTCCCCTTTTTAAGGTGCAAGTAAGCAAACTTTAGCGGTCACAGTCCTGTCAGACCAATGTCACTATCAAGCTTTCCACTGTCTTCCCCCCTGTGATTATTAAAGTTTTTCTGATTCATTAGCAAGGTTGTGTATTTTCACAACAGAGTTTTGACTTATTTTCTGTGTGTTCCGAATGTGTTTTTATACTTTACTAGTATCACACATTTAAATGGGAAGCTTTTTATATCTTGTATGTTATACCTTTTGTACCTTTCTGTCATTACGTTCAAGGTTTTCATTGTTTACAAACAAAACACATCCATCCCCCGCACTTTTGAAAAGCTTGCTACGCCCCTGGTAATGGCTGCATGTCTCTGGCTTAAATGAATGTTGTCAGTTTAATGACCACCTCTATGAAAACATTTCTGACACAGACAAAACAAACTGCATATAGGAATGCAGTCGCAACGGTAGGCTGTGTGGCAAACTATTGCACTGGGATAAATGTTAAAAATAGAAAAGTCAATTTTCTTAACATTGTCAAAAAATTACATGTGGTCATTTTATATTTATGCATTAAGCAGATGCTTTTATCCAAAGCGACTTACATTGTATTATCTTTTACATTTATACAATGGAATTTGCAATCCCCTGGGATCGAGCCCACAACCCTGCGTTGTTAACGTAATGCTATTACCACTGAGCTACAAGAAAGCTTAGATGCACATGCATTTTAAATTTTGTTTATCAAACCACGGGATTATTCAAAATCATTAATACAATATCTGACATCATGCCGCAACCTTGATATTGCATAGGCATCACAACATGTAAAATATAAATCATGGTCAAAAAAGAAATAATGAGGATATATGATATGTAGACACATAAGCAGGCATATTAAAAATATTTTTAAAAAGCCCACCTTAGGGCCTCGTACCCCCCGCGGACCAGAGACGGCATCCTCCTAGTGCAGAACAAGAGATGGAATACAAATCTCAATTGAACACCATGTTCTTAAAACACACATACAAGATTGAATTTACATAAAGCGCAGAAAGAAAGAGACAAATGATGGATTGGGAAACGTGTATGTTTGAGACCAAACTTTCTAAACTGATTGGATTTCTGCAGTTTAACACTATTCACAGCAAATTTTTAATTGTCTAAATGTGATTTGTAAGTTATCCTGCAGGTCCTGACAGTTAGAAAGAGTTACAATAAGCATTATTTTCCGCACGCCACTGATGGAAAATTGATTTTTGTGGTCAGCAAGAATTACACTGCAATGCAAGAAATGCCTGCTCATGTAAATATGCTATATTCAAACAGCAGCTGAAACAGTGGCTAAGTGATTTCAGCATCCCGTGAAGATGCTAAAATATAGTAAGAGTAGAAAATGATCACAACAATGTCTCATAAAACAGTTTTCATAAGACATCAAAACATTGTCTGAGTGAAGGCAGACTACATCTCACAATGCCAACTTGCATTTCTAGATGCATTGTGGCCATTCCAGTCCAGTGTCTGGACTCAGGAGTGACATGAAGTCATCCAACAGCAATGTGAAATACTGGAATACTAAGACACATTCTTTTCCTAGAAACTTTCATCAATAAATGTACAAAATATGAACTTGTATTCTTTGCCGTATTTAAGGTCTTAAAAAATACAAAGCATCTTTTCTGTTATTTTCAGCTGTTTCTCCAGTTTTCATTTTATGCAAATAAATGCAATATGCAAATCTTTTTATTAAAATTTTGGAGAAATACTGTTAGTGGTTCACAGAATGAAACAAAAATGATTATTTTACCATATACACATACCTCCAAATAGTAAATTCAGAAAAACTCAAAGTAATTTTGAAAAGGTCTCTATATTTTTATGCGGCTTGATTTGCACAAGAAGAAAATCTTAAAGTAAACAAGGTGATGATTATTTCCCTGAAAACTAAATAAAACAAAGGTAGCCGAGGACTCGATGCTGCCATCCTGATTTCAGCCCAGCAAACAGTCGTTCAAACTGTTCAACAAGGGCTCTGTCTGCCCACCACCCATCTGTCTATATGCTTCACGCCACCGCCGTCATCGTTAATATGCGCTTCCTTTTCTTACTAAGCAAACTAACACATTTTTGGGGGTCAGAGTCCAGCTAGCATCTAACTACCATGAAGCGGCTTGAATAGTGTTACCACTGCTGACCAGCATGGCTGTCATCCACAAAGTTTTACCGAAAGATGGAAAAACAGCCAAAGCTAATATCTGTCTATAGAACATCCCATAGGAAAATGTTTTCACTCTGAGATTGCTCTTTCACATTCAGGAAACTGCACGCTGTTCTCAGTTTATCTGCCTTTACATATCAACTTCTGAGATGTTTCTCCGAACTTTTCCAACTGGAAATAATGACAGAAGCAAATAATGTACAACTTATTTTATAAGATGTATAATAGTATAGGGAAATAAAAAAACACAGGTGAGAAGAATTTGAAGAAATTCTTCATTTGTTGAGCAAACATTGACATTATAGGGCGTTGGGGAGACATATACCGCCGGTCAAAAGTTAAGGATCACTTGACCAAAAAGCAATGTTAGAAATATTTTTATACAAAAATATAATTATGTCAACATATTAATTTCTTTCTTTCAATTTTTACAAAAAAAAAGGTTTTTGAAACCGATTACATGGACCAAATAATGAATCAATCAGCCAATAAGAGTCCAACATAGATGAAAATTGACATCTCAAGAAGCTGGATGATAAAATCCAAAGTGTAAGATTTAACAAATTCTAGGCAATGTGTTGCTACCATGAAGATGCTAAAATATAACATTATTATTCTAAAAAGTATATTTAAAAAAATAAAAACAAAAATAAGTAAGTGATCTTAAACTTTTGAGGGGTACTACATGTAGGATAAGTAGAGTCTCTATCTCAGACCTGAGAAATCTGAGACTTGTGCCTCCATGTGCTCTCCATCTAATCTCATAGATGTCTAGGCGAGACAACTGAGATATTAAAGAGATGTGACAAGTGATTTTTTTACTGTGGTAAGTTGGACAGAAAGCTAACAGGTGCTCGTCCGGGTCGAGACGCCGGCGTTGCTTTAGCAGATAGTTTTACCGAAGCGGTGTATTACCATGAGTGATATTTCCGGATCCCACCGTCAGAGCTTAAATGATGGAGTGTTTATCAGTAAGCCCAGCTGCTGTTGGAGAAAGAGCATGTGTGTGGGAATGTCTCGCATTAGCTGTTGCATATTTACAGGTGCGTCACGTCACTAAAGGTCTGAGCTGTTATTAAAAGCAGTGGGATGTAAAATAAGCGTTGAACTGTATTCGGTTTGTGTTTCTGTGAGAGAACTCAATACTATGAGTGGAGATCGTGTCGTCGAAATGAAAAGAAAATGAAAGACATGGTGTTGAGAGCGTACCGTGTTGCAGAGTCCGACACTGCAGGGCTCGCCCTTGAGGCCGGGGGGACCCATCGGTCCTGCTGCTCCGACTGACTCCCCCTGCACGAACATTAACACACACCGACAGCTGGCATTTAGAGACCCTGTCACCTAAAAAATTGTCATTTGACATCATGAAAATGCACATGAATACAAAAGAAGAGCCGGATGTAAATTTCTCAGACATTTGGAGCAAATGTTGAAAAACCTGGAATAATCGCCTATACAGAGGTGAGATGGGAGTGTAAAAAGGTCTTACTAGTAGTAGTAGTAGTAGAACATTTGTGCCGTAAACTTCTGTCTGTGCTGCATATGCTCACGTCATCAAGACGTGGATATAAATTATGAATTTGAAGGAACAAGCACCCTTGATCTTAATAAATACAAATGAATGTGTACGGTAACCTCATTTCCTTGATGATTCTTAAAGGTCCAGTGTGTAATTTTTTGGAGGATCTCTTTACAGAAATGCAATATAATATACATTTCTATGTCTTCATAGGTGTATTAAGACGGTACAAAATGAAACGTTATGTTTTCATTACCTTAGAAATGAGCTATTTCTAACTACAGTACATACTAAACACCGCAGGTCCCTCTACATCTTCATTCCACTAAACCAGTGGTTCTCAACTCTGGCCCGCGAGATCCATTTTCCTGCTGAGTTTAGCACCAACTCTGATAAAACACACCTGTACACGATAATCAGTGTCTTTAGGAATAGATGCGTTCAACTTAATGGGGTGCTGTGCAAATTATCGGCATTTAAAATTAAAGTACCGTTAGAGCGATTCACGTGCAGACTACTATTTTAATACGATGCACCAAGCAACCTGCCCATTCCTGCATTAAGTTGAACACGCATATTTCTGAAGACTTTTGATTAGCTTGTTCAGATGTGTTTTATCACAGTTGGGGCTAAACTCGGCAGGAAAATGGTTCCTTGCGCTGTACCAGTGGTTCTCAACTCTGGCCCGCAAGATCCATTTTCCTGCCGAGTTTACCCCCACCTGTGATATAAAACACCTGCACAAGCTCATCAGCGTCTTTAGGAATAGATGCGTTCAACTTAATGCTGCGCTGTGCAAATCTATCAGCGTATGACATTAAAGTACCGCAAGAACGATTCAAATGCGTAAGGAGCAATCTGCACTTGAATCGCTGTCGTGGTACTTTAATGGGATATGCCAAACAATCTGCGTAGCCCCACATTAAGTTGGGCACGTCTGTTGCTGATTAGATTCTTCAGGTGTTTTATCAGAGTTAGGGCTAAACTCTGCAGGAAAATGGATCTCGCAGGCTAGAGTTGAGAACCACTGCTCTATACAGATAAACAGCTCTAAAGAGTGCGTTTCGTTAATACGTGATCTCCTTCGGCAAACGAACGAAAACGTGATGACATCTCAGTTCTGTGTCAGCCACCGTAGTGCTTCGAAAGGGAGGGGTGGAGTGAGCCGTTGGTTGCAATTCAAAACATCACCAATAGATGCTGCTAGATACAATGGACCTTTAGGAATATTAACCTACATAATTCAAGGTTAATGTGAAGATATTTCATATATTCATATATATATATATATATATATATATATATATATATGTATATGTAATACAACACAGGCTTTTTTATCAAGTTGAACTTTCATCTTAATAGACATCAGGGCTTTAAGAGTATAAAATGTCAGACTTTTTTGAAGTCCAGCTCATTGAAAACATCACACACATTTCAGTTCAATATTTTTTTCCATAAAGGAAATCAGGTCTGAAGGGGCTAGTTCACCTTCTCTCCTTTCATCCCATCTCTTCCAGGCAGTCCTCGTTGACCGGGAGAGCCCTGGAAAACAAGAAAGATGAGACACGTTACCATCAGCTTTAGCAACTATTGGAAGGCCCCACCATTCTACATTTTACACCACAAACCCTACGGTTCACATCCCTTTGAAATAAAGGCAGATGCTTGTCAGCAGAAGCAGGTGCTGAGAACAGCTGATGTTGTTTTCTCCCTCACATCGAGAACTCAGATGTTCCTTTCTCCGCAAATTAATTTTCAGATTACCGATTGATTACTGATTGTGCGCAAAGCTATTTACAGCTTTGCATCCTCGTTTATTCTCTCTCTCTCTCTCTCTCTCTCTCTCTCTCTCTCTCTCTCTCTCTCTCTGCTGATGTGTGTGATGAGTGAAAAAAAAGAAAAAAAAGTGAAGTGCATGATTGAGGAAAATTATTCAATTTGAAACTTTTCCAGCACACGTGAGAGACGATCGGCTTTGCCAAACTCACTATCAGGGAGCTGAGATGTTGCAGGTGGTTGCCAGGGCACTTCTATGCAGTTGCTAAGGGGTTCTGGGTGGTTTCAGTGTGCTGCTATGTGGTTGGTTACTTAGTCAAGTCAAAGTCCTTATGATATTCTGGTTCCTTAATATGACTTCATCATTTATATATATATTTATATTATACTGTAGTACACCTCTACACAATAAGCGATATAATTGAAGATGCCATTCAGACGCAGCACAAACAACACATCAAATATTATTATACGTTTTTTTTAAAATACAAATAAAATAGTGATTTTCAAGGTAGCGCAAAAAACTGAAATGCTTTCTGCTGACCGCGTCTCCTGGAAGCCCCCGGAGTCCAATGGGACCAGGTGGACCCTCTTTTCCCTGTAAGACCACAAACACATATGCAGTATGAACCTTTTATAAAACGTACAGCAAGGTCACTAAAGAACATTTCTAGTAAAACTAAGATCACAGTGGCCGACTCCAACAGCTACAAAGAACAAAAACAGCCTTTGAAATGTCTTGCTGCAGTTACTTTGATTTTGCACCGACTGTGAAAATTTAAGCATTTCGACTGGTTGCTATTCTGAGAGGTCTCTCTCTGTGCCCTTAACTGAACAGAGGGCCAAAAATCTGGCGCTTTTTGTGACCCTGGTAACATGCCACAGCCAATTTAACCCAGCAGGAACTGGTTGCAATAAGCTGCCCGCAAAAAAGCTTTTGGTAGTAGTCGGTAAACCACAGAGATGACGGCAGAGTTGCTCTCCTGGCCTGGTTGACAATTTCCACATTAATACGATCACACTGGAGCAGAATGACTTTAAAGTGTTCTTTCCATCTTGGTCAAATAACAAGAGGAAGCGTTTAACTTTTGACCTGTCAACCATCGAGGCAGAGCCGCAGTTCAAGGAAACAGAAAGTTTGTACCTCGGGTCCTGGTGTCCCTGCTGGCCCAGGCAAACCGGTATCTCCCTTTATGAGAGTGATAACAGGTCAAAGAAAACAAAACAATACATTAGGACCGCAAAGTTGTGAGAGATATTTGGTCAAAATAATGCAAATTGTTAATCCTAAATATGCATTTACAGCATTGCAAAATATCAATATTGATATATCGTTAATAACCCTGAACCAGCCACATTATTTTAATCTCCTATCAAGATATTATTTTATATTTATATTGATTAAATATAAGAGCAAATTCTATAATGTGCATAAAGAAATTACTCTCATTGCAGAATATAAGGAACACATTACATTAGTCCTATAAATTACTGCTTGTTTTGTGACAATTATTTTACTTTTAAATGAGTAGTTTATAGTGAAAGTCAATATAAAAATAACTATTAATGACCTGAGCTTTAGCAAAAATCAATGTACCACAACATTCAAAATCAACATCTTTGTGCTTATGCCAAGAACGATATTTTTTCCTGTGATCCTTTGTTACGTTTAACGCTTAAAGCACAATGAAGTGTGAACAATCGAACACTGAGAAAAATCTGTAAAAAGACTTTTGAAAAAGATTTTCAATGTCACTCCTTAAAATACAACGCCTGACATGAAAACAGGGTCACAGTGTAAAACAGATGAAGGTAAAAAACTAAATAAATTGTAGAAACAAAGCATTATAGGAATAAAAATAGTACAGGATGAAATATTAAGCTTTTTTTGCTTGAATTATGCTCCATACACAGAATGAAATCTATCAGACAACAAGACTTATTAATACAGAGGAAGCAAAACACTGTTTAATTTTTTTAAACAGCATATGAAAACCTGTTCTTTATTAACCATTTGCTCTTCTGACCTGCATCATGTTAAAAGATTCTCTCACAGATTTAATTTACCTTTTGTCCTGGTAGGCCTTCAGGACCTTTTTCACCCTGTGAGAGAACAAAAAAAGAGAGGAAATAGCATGAAAACACATTTTCTAGAAGTCCAACAGCACAGCAAAACAGTTTCAAGGTCAAATCGGAACATTCTTTGTTCAATTATGCTTTTAACACATCTCAAAGTCCCTGCACTTACTGGTGTATGACAGCCCAGAACAGTGGAACACAAGGTGAGAAACTTTTTTTGATTTTTTTTAATAAATGTCTTTATTTGTTTCAAAGTGGTTTGTTGGATCATTTGACAGTATGTTATTTGTGGGCATTTACCAGATCTCCTTTCTGGCCTTTATCCCCTGCTTCCCCCTCATGGATTGGAGAGAGCGGGAGAGAAAAGAACATTAATGCATTGAACGTTTTTGATGAAGGCATATGGTTGAATATGAAGGACGCACACAGCAGGAGTTTGTTGATTGTGTGCAACACAGCATGTTAAAGTCTGAATTTAGACGAAAAACACATTCTAAAAATGTACACATTTATTACGCACATACCATGCATTAAACATTCAAAGTAAAGCGAGAGAGGCAAACTTACAGATCCAGTAGGAAGTCTCAGGCCATGGGCTGTCATAACCTAAATGAAGAAACACAAAACACTTTTCATTCATGTTCCAAAGTACAAACCACTTAAAGAGACGTAACAATTCACATTACAATGCATTTAAATGTCAAACTTGTTTTCCTTTGGATACATCCTAAGGCTACATGCTACATATGAAACCCAAATCAGTTATGGTCCAGAAACTGATCTCAGTACAGTGTTAACCTCCACCAAACTAGAAGTTTGACATCTTTCTTCTCAACTCTCTTTATGCAAGAGATTTGCACAAATCCAGGCCTTGTCAAATTTCAAATGGCAGGAACCTTTTACTACAACAAAAGCCACGTGAAATGACCCACCTCAAAGCATCATGGTGCTTAAAAGAGAGGCTGATTCTGAATCTGACGTCCCATTTATCCATTAACTACAAGAGCACGGCACATTAAATAGCCTGTCAATCATTCTAATGCTTCTCAGTCATCGGTGAAGGACGGCTTGTGTGGGATGTACCTGTTCAGTTACTGCGTTTCGCGCACTATAAAAAAACATTCAAGTTAAATAAAGATGAAAAACAGATTGTGACTTAAATACTTTAAAAGTTTTGAGGATGGAAGATTATTTAATCAACTTTAAAATGCTATGTTTATAACTTGTAAGTCGTTTAAACAATGATACTCACATGCTGATAAGCTAATGGCTTGACACACAAATAGAAGTTAACATACAAAGCATACAAAAAATGATAAAAAAGTATTTCATTAAAATACTGAGCATTACAACAGAAATCTCTCAAACTTTGTACAACACTTCTAAAGATAAATCACTTCATTGTTTTTCTCATTTTTGTGAGTCGCTTTGGATGGAAGCACCTGCTAAATGTTTCAATGCAAGCGTAAATAAATAAAGTGCTTTCTTTTGATTTCGTTGTCCAAACTAAGCTCTACTGTACATCGACTCGCACAGGTTTGATCTCAGCAAATCAGCTAATTACCATTTAACAATATACCGGAATGTAATTAAAATCTTGAAATGGGATTTAGGTTACAGTTGTTCAAAGATTTCTTTCTTGGCCATAAAAACAACGTTAATTAAGCATCTCTAATTAAAGGAGAACTAGCGCTCCATTCAGAGCCAACTACAATCACATTACAAGCTGACGAGGAAACCAGGAGAGACCAATCAAAGCTAGTTCATATTTGAGTCACCCGTCATCATAATTAGCCATTTCAGAACCAGAGCAAAGTAGCGATCGGATTCTTTGTTCTTTCCGGCTTCATGAATCTTTGTAAATTGGTTTTAAGGCGACCACGGTACCTCCACTTTTCCCATTTAGCTCTTAATTCACACAGCAGGCAACGGAAATTGATTTTGTGCCCCGCTGTCAAATCGCACCTTTCTTCTGCCCCTTTTGATTTAATTGACATCAACGACACCATTCCAAACCTTGCGAAAAGCTATCTGTGTGCCAGCTATCAACCTACCCCGTATTATTGCCCAATCAGAAAACATGAAGCCGATAGACTGGTCCAATAGAGCTGCACAGATGCAGTACAAAGGAACAGCTCATGAAAATAAAAAAAGCTATTTACAATTCATGACGCTTTAAGTATGGGTTTCGTTCGTGGACACAAACAAGTGGAGCAGCTCACAAAAGGTACACAAAATGATGACCAGGATCTGCAAAGTTTCATCACCCACAACAGAAGTAAACATGTAACATAATCTTTTGAACTCCATGGAAGAAAGAAAACCAAATTGAGAGTGACGTGATGGGAATAGCAGAATGTTTATTTCTGGCTGAACTATCCTTTCAACTTTTGCATATAGAAACCATGTTCTCAACATGGACCAAGAGAACTAAGAAAGAACATTAAGAAACTTTGAGACAGTCAGCACTCAAATAAATGGCTTCACCCTACCATGAAAATAATGCCATTATTTACTCAACATCATGTCAATTCAGACCTGCATACAATTGTGGAAACATATTGGTCTATTTTCAATAAGAAATGCAATACGCAAAATCGCAATGCAGTATGTAAAATGACAATGCAATTGTGTTTCTAAAAATACATTTTAAATAACATATATGCAAAATAAAGTGCAAAACTCAAATAAAAATTCAATTATATCAACACAAGTTTTGGTATGGTTTTTAAATAGATCTTTTTTTTTACGCTCATTAAGTTGCAAAATGAAGCTGCATTCCCGGATGGATTACATGTTTAAAATAGTCTAGTAAAACTGTACGAAATTAAAATTTATTTAAAATGTATTTTTCCTAAATGCATTAACATTAACAGGTTGAACATTTGGGATTGCATTTTCATTTACACACAGCGCGTTGGGTGTTGCAAAATTCAATGTGGACTTAAAATTGCATTTTGAGCTCGCCACGCCCCCGTACAGCGTCATTGTGTGAAGGCGGAGCCAGCATCGCTTGTTACGTGCATGGATGTGCTGCTAAAAACATTAAATCGCATGCACACGAATTGGAGCACAAAGACAAAAATGACTTGCGTGTTTACGTGTCTCTAGATGATAGAACTAGTAGCTACATTGCTAGAACATCTCATAGAGAATTCTCTGCCTTATCAAGCGGTGGGCTCGACTGTTGAATGTCTCATAATCACTATAAGTTGACTTTCTCAACCGCGTTTTCATCATGAACACATTTTGATTATTGTCTTTTTTTCAATCGTTCATAAATGGTCGATTTGTGAGACCACTCTTCAGTAACTGTACAATCCCAAACGCAATCCATCCGCGTGAAAAAACACCTGTCTGTACTGTGCTACTTTCCTGCTGGAGGCAGTGGAAGGGAGAGATTATGCACAAATATACATAAACATTGCCAAACTAGAGATCTGCCCCTACGAAAATGAACCTTGGTTTCTTATTCATCCGGACGCTGCAGTTCGGGCTGTGACAGATCCACTGTAACTCGATACCTGAAGTAACGGAAATGTTGCGCCACAAAAACAGTTTCTGAATGATTATGTTAAAATATTGACTCAGACAACAAATACAGAATGTGTTTATGATGAAAACATGTATGTGCTAGCGTTTTAACACTTTTATCATCTCTTCAGTCAAACGTGTTTTCAACACCTCAACACAACACTGGTTACGAGCGACGCTGGCTAACAAATTATAACTAGTGTAGGAACTGACAAATGTAATTGATATAATTAAATATTTATTTTCCTTTTGCACTTAATGTTGCATATATGTTATTTAAAAGGTATATTTAAATACACAATTGCATTATCATTTTACATACTGCATTGCCATTTTGCGTATTGGATTTCAAAGTTAAAATAGCTACCAATAATATTCCATAGAGTACATATGACAGCTTTGTATGACCAAAAGACCTAAATGTGTTATTTGAGGTCAAACAACTTCAAACCAATGAAAATGTACTTAACTTTCACAGAGAACTCGCTTGAAATGTCTTTAAATTGACATGTATAGACTTTATGACATGAGGGTATAGCGATAGTTCACCCAAAAATGAGAATTCCTTTATCATTTACATTTCATTTCAAACATGTATGACTTCTTTTCGGCAGAACACAAAAAATGTAATATTTTAGAGAATGTTGGTAACCAAACCACGGCGGTACCCGTTGTTCTATTACCAACCTTCTTCAAAATAACTTCTGTAGAAGAAAGTCAAACGGGTTTAAGATGACAAATAACATTTTTTTGGTTGAACTATCTCTTTAATAACGATTCAAGGATTGTTTCTGGACGAATTATATAATACTTTAATGTGTGATACTGTTTGCGTGATGGATTTGAAAGTGTAAGAACTTCTGACTGAGGCTCTGTGATACTCACTGGGCCCGGCAGTCCACGGGGGCCTTCTTCACCCTATATATAGATACACAAACACAAAGAACAATGAGTCAATGAACCATGGTGTTGTTTTGTTTCAACATCAGACAGTGCGCCCACGGACACCCTTAGGTCAGTCACTGACTGCCGAATGTCCAATGGCTTTGGAGTTTCATAACAAATAACCTACAGTCAAAGTAATGACCGGTGAATAGAGACATACACATATTACATACCTTTTGACCCTTTATTCCAAAGGCTCCTTCCAGTCCGGGTAAACCCTGTGGGGTGAGTTCACAAACAATCATAATGTCAACAAAACTCAAAAATATGATGCGTCTGTGAATTCCTTCAAAGATCTGTGAGCTTTAGACGATACATACAGGATCTCCTCTGTCGCCCTTTCGCCCATCTACTCCAGCGATGGCCGCTTCACCCTTCTCTCCCTGCAGAACAGCAATCACACACATGTGCTTATAAGGCATAAACATCCAGTTAAACTGTCAAACAACTTGCCTTATTGAATCTAAATGTCTTCCATAGGTATGCAAACGTTCTGTTGGTGATGTATGCAAACGCGGCATGTGCTATGAATTGAAACGGAACATGAAACTTGATGTTCTGTAACTCAATACATCATTGCACGCAGGTAGCGAAACTGGAATTTAATGGCCAATAGATGGCACTTTCTCACTGAAGATGAATTTCTGCATCACTCGCCCTGCTTTCATCTCGAGATGCCATACGCTCTCAAGGCAATGCAAACTGTGCATGTTTTATACCGGCGGATGAGACACTGAGCAGCTCACCCCTGCAGTTATTACTGTCTTCATCCAGTCTGAAACCAGCTTTAGTTTTGTATTCCCAATTACACAATAGTCAGTTTTTAATTAAAACAAATATCAATAACATCAATTAGAGAGAAAGAGAGAGAATAAAAGATATAGAGAGAGAAAGAGATAGAGATTTGACTAAACGCCAAATGATGCATGCATCTCACAATGCCTGTTCAAGTCATAAAATCAGCCTATTTTAAGGCAATCTAGATTTGTTTTCCTTTGAATTAACAGATGCAGTATTGCAATAAAAAATAAACACAACATAAGACGTGAAATAAATAATAAGAGGTGCAAAAAGTCTGTCAAATTTTCTCCAAGCAAAATGTGAAAGTTTAAATTTTTCTTTATAAGATATAAATAAATAAGGAATAAAAAT
Organism: Triplophysa dalaica; assembly: GCF_015846415.1. NCBI lineage: Eukaryota > Metazoa > Chordata > Actinopteri > Cypriniformes > Nemacheilidae > Triplophysa > Triplophysa dalaica. The sequence continues at coordinate 4,645,776 of NC_079552.1, forward strand.
ACAAATGGAATATAAGATAAGAAATAAAATACAAAAAATAAATAAACATTTAAAACAAATCAAAATAATACAAAACATGCAAAAAAGTCTACTAGATTTTCGCTAAGCAAAGGGAACAAAAATTACACAAACTTAAATTTTTCTTGAAGCTGCAATTCATAACTTGTTAACAGCTGACTTCACAAACCTTTCTTTACATGGGTTGAAGTCAAACAACTTGAAACTCGCATTTCTTCCAAAATATTATAAGCTTGTGAATAAGAGTAAGGAATGAAGACAGTTTTGAACACAGTTTTATAGCACTAATTTACTTTATCTTTAACCAAAAAAGTTGCAGATTGTAGCATTGAAAAGGCTTGAAAAGAGTTCACACAAAAGATACCAGAGCACTTGTTCTAATGCCAAATCTCATCTCTGTTCCAGTTTGTAATTACCAGGGATCTGATCTATAGTACAGTACTAATCCCGGATGACTTTTAGCATTTGTCAGGAACACCTGTCAAGTATCCAGTATGTCTTGCTAATAACTTAAACACCTTCATAATCCTCAATGCTGTTGTATATGTGGGATGCCATGTAAATTATTCTGTTATTGCCTGTGCTGTGGCACTTTAAAAAGGAATATAAATAAGAATAATATACTTAATAAACATAAAAAGAAAAGGAAAGTTACAGTACAGTAATGCAAATGGGAAATCTGAGATTCTAAAGCAAATTTATAAAGCAGTAATCCGTAACTTTTGCCCCTATAGGACCATCAAACATAAAATGATGTGTTACTTTGTGTATCCTTACGTGAGCTGAAGTCAAATGACGTTTATATTAGCAGCTAAATTTGTAAATCATTATCTAAGCATCGCCATGTGAATAAGGTCAAGATAACGCTGTTAAACACTTATTTTATGTACTTGCTCAATAAGAAAATTTAGTTCACTTTAACACCCCAAAAGTTACAGATTGTAGCTTTATGGACAAATCCAGGTTCAGACTCATTCATCCCTCAAGTAAAGCAAAAACATATTGTGCTTCCAGTAATGCACTTATGTTGGAAGTCTGGTGGCTTTAAAGATTTAAACGTCTAGCTTGTATTCAAATGTAAGTGCTTACATTTGTGTATATATATTTGTGAATGCACTTTCGAAAATGTGTATTTGAACAATTATCCTAAAGCAATGCCTTAACCCGCAGTGTTCCATTCATAACAGCAGTACAGTGAACTTTTTTTGCGTTCTGCGATTCTGATCTTCAACAGAAGTCTAATCTAAATGTCAACAATGAATCAATTTCCAAATTCACCTCCAACTTCTTCCTTCAAACAAAACCTTCGAGGTGTATTTACATTAGGAGTAACGTGCACTTAAAAATAGCATCTCCTGCCAAACAAAGGCTGTCTGTTTATCCCACTAAGTGATTATGATGTGGATATTCTGACCTGTTGCCCACATCAGGAAGTGAAAGCTAAAATCTCGAGTGTGTTAAACACACTATGTGTGTATTCACTTCCTTACAAAAGCAGCAATTACTCAACTCTGAACTCTTGCACCACGGGCCTGTCGGAACGCACTCTGCGCCGTCAGGACAAACGTATGCAGATGCTAAACAGTCCTCACGCTGCCATCTCAGTCTAGTCACAGTCCACTGCCTACACGAAAGGGTGGAGATGATACACACACATCTCACAAGAGCAAATGGGAGCACCGCATACACATTGCTCCTTCCGCCTGAGCTCAAAGGTGCAGTGAAGCAAAGAGTGTCTCCCTCTGGTCCTCTTTGTCATGCGCTGGCTCACTCGGCTAACCCGGAGTAATCCCTGCTCGAACATTTTCAGGAAATGCTCTTGCTAAGGGAAAAGAGGGTCTTTTACGACCAGCTGATGATAGACGGTGAGCGGTGATGGGTAATTAAAGCTGCACAGAATGGACGGAGTATGAATAGCTCTGCTAAGAGCCTGCCGCACAATTGCTCTTCACACTTTGAGCTTCACTCATCTCGTTTTAAACGCATACGTACGCTGGAGACCAGGAAATGAAAGCACGGATGCTTTCAGCACCGCTGACTTTTAGAATATAAATTCTACATTGAAACACAATTTTCTAAGGCCAATTTGTCAGTTAACAATGTCCAACGGTGGATATTCACGCATAACAGGAAAATGACAATAAATGTCACTTCAACCAAGTTGATGTTGGATAACATTTTTAGGGATGGAAGTTGAACTGCTAAGTCTAATTTCATAGCCAGCTGGCACTACTATCCGGTTTTTAACACAAGGCTTAAGACTAGTCCCAGAATAAAATAAAAGTTTGAGCTTAACTGAAAATAAATAGCCCTAACATATCTTAAGATATGTCATTGCCATTGTTTTGTCTCAAGATACACACCAACAGTATTTTTATCTAAGGCTTTTTAATAAAAGTGACTTAATATCTGGCTTAAGCTAAGCCTTGTCTGTAAAACTGGGCCCATGTATGCAAGTTTTACACACTTTTTACGCAACAAACAAATGTACATTTTCATATGAGGTAAGAACAGTTCATGCTAGCTATTCCAAAAGAAAAAACTTGCTTACAGCATCTTTGCAATGACAGTAAAATATTTGTCTGACTGTGTATATACAGTATTGTCACCTGTTGCTCAAAAGCTTATGTCAAGCCAAGCAAATGAATGTGTCTGTAATAGTCTTTATACCTCACTGACTCAGTTTACATCATAAAACTACAGGCAAATTCTTGAAACACTATGTTTACCAATAATAAATCAGCATATACTGTCCTTGACTGAGGGGTTTTATCACCTCAGGCCTTTAACACACACGCTGCACACGCATACACACACACACGCACACACACATGCACACGCACACACACAGTGCAGTTGAATCATGACGTCTAATGCTTAAACACACTCATCTGCAGGGCAATACAACATCACTACAGCTCTACATAAAATATTACACTAAATATCAGGAAAACATGTCAAGGTCACATTTCACAAAATGCGTTAATACTTAAACTTAAATCTTACATTATATTTGTCAATGTAGCCCTCCTCTCAATTTTTATATTGTAATGTGTCCAGTTTTTACTCCTAATGTCAAAGGTGAACAAATTTGTTTCTTATGATTTTGGAAAATATGACCTATTTATGTTTACTGGTGTGAGACCTGTATATATCAAGGAATGTTTGAGGTTTAAAACAGTTAAAGATCTCAACATCTTCAGTGACGTGCTATTGGTTATAACAGAAACGTTATCAATAAAGACAAATAAAGTATACAATCTGTATTATAGACACTACTGTTTCTACGCTGTAAAAAAAGCCTGGTTATTTCAGTCTAGGGTTGGGTAAAACATAGACCGACACAACCATTGGGTCAAATTTAGACATTTTATAAGTAAATTTAAACCAACAGTTGCGTCTGTGCATATTTTACCAAACCTATGGGTTTAAAAAACAGAGCATTCAAGCTTCCGCATCCGACCCTATTTAGAATGGCTAACTTCTAATCTCCTAATATTACATATTAAAATATCCTAAATTAACATGAAGTACATCACTGTTATGTCTTAAGTTGTGCAGTTGGATGGTTGAATCAGCGTATACTGTACACAGCGAGTTCATTGCGTTCAGAACGACTCGCACACGAATGACTCATTTGAGCCGATTCATTTAAGCTATTGAACTTTTCAGTCACTAGCGATAATAAGAGATCATTAAATCATTTAAAGTGAACCACAAGTGTAAGCAAGATGTGAATGAGCTTTGCTCCTTTAGTTAGTTAATTCAGTTGGCTTTTGTGGGCTGAAAAGCTTTATTTGATTTAAAATCTGCTAGGTTGAATAACAGTATCGTTTTATATAACTTAATAATTGTCCTTTTCATCTAATTTTTAAAGAATATTAATATGTCAAAGTCACTTTGGTGAAACCACTTAAAGGTACGGTAGGCAAACGTGTGTGTTCAAGATCAGGATGGCATCACCTCCGCCTCAGTTTGAGCCGGGAAAAACCTGCATAAAACGATCTGATAATTTATTAAAACAAACTTAAGACATCCTCTAAAACCCAATCTCATCTTCTTCAAAGGTGCTGGGTGTATTTTTTTGGAGGATCTCTATACAGAAATGCAATTTTACAGTGCATAACTATGTTTTCAGAGGTGTATAAAGACCTAACATAATGAAGCGTTATGTTTTTATTACCTTAGAATGAGTTTTTTCAGTAGTGCTTTGAAAGGGAGGGGGGAGGCATTACGCATCCTCATCACTAGATGCTGATAAATTTCATACACTGGACCGTTAAGTGCAAATGTGTCATTTTTTGAGGATGTTCATATATTTGTATTGCAAAACACGACGGCAATTCAGATTAAGAGAATGATTTATAACCCTGAGGACGGAACAGTCACTGTTGACTGCGTACTATTCTTACTCGCTGGCGACCAGAAGTCCTTCAACATGAGAATGCAGTGTATCTTATACATCAGAGGAAGGTTAAAGGCTAGACAGACGGGGCCGTACGCCACGAAACCTGACAGCGCCGGATGTGCTCATGGATAAAGGAGCGGCATGTAAACACTCACTCTTGCTCTCTTTTAATTTATATCTTTATATTCTATATATTTATATTCATACACTGCAGTTGCCCCCGGTGAGATATGACACCCCTGGGCTTTATGAAAATTATTGCAAACCTTTTTGCTAAAGCACTGTTCATAATTACCATCTGTCAGGCTCAAGTCTGTGGAGCGTGTGTGTGTGCGCCCGTGTGGATGTTTAACATGCCGAGCAGACAGCCAGCGTTTCACTGAAGGAAGCCAATTGGTAGGATGAGAGCGTGTCCTTCCGTGTACCTGTGTGTTCTCAGGAGGACAGTTCTGGATAAATGCCGTATCTCACCTGACCGATAGACAGACACTACAGAATAGGCATCTCCAAGGCAATAGATTCATAGACCCGTGTGCCTTCATTGCCACCAGGCCCAGGAGAGTTTAACAGACAACACTTGTTCAAATGGTTAAAGGTCCAATGTGTCATTTGTAGAGAATCTATTGACAGAAATGCGATATAATATACATAATATACAGAGGCGAATGAAGACCTTGCATAATGAAGTGTTACGTCTTTATTACTGTAGAATGAGCTATTTCTATTAACACACACCGCGGGTCCCCTTTCATGAAATTCATCATGTTGTTTCTAAAGTAGTCCTAAACGCACAAACTGGTCTACAGAGCGCATTTCGTAAACACGTTATCTCCTTCAGCAAAGAAGCGAAAATGTACGACATCTTAGTTCTGTGTCAGCTACCATAGTGCTTCGAACGGGAGGGGTGAGCAGTGGAGTGAGCCTTTGGTTGCAATTCGCAACCTCACCGCTAGATGCCACTAAATTTCATACACAGGACCTTTACGTTACGTTTGTATCAGCTTTAAAAAGAAAAACTTTACCAAAAATAATACTTTTATCATCATTTACCCTCTGGTCATTTCGCATCTGTATGACTTTGTTTTACTGAACGCAAAAGTATATATTCTGGAATATTCTGGTAACCGAACAACGGCGGTACCCTTTCACTTCCATTGTACGGACACAAAACCCAATGTGGTTACCAACATTCTTCAAAATATCTTCAGCAGACGAAAGAATGTCGAAAATGACAGGAGCGTGAGTAATTGATGCCAGAATTAGCGTTTTGAGTGATTTAAGTTTTGATATGAGGAAGTATTAAAAAAACTAAAACGTGCAATACCTATCAATCCTAAAACACACAGCTTTATCTTACCTTAAGATCTTTAACATCACATGTTCCAGGTGGACCCTGCGTAAAAAAACAGAATTAAGTCACTTAATTTAGTCATTTCTAAACCAAAGGGATAAAACAGATCTGCTAGTGAACAAACAACAAATTCAACAGGCAATTCAGCTCCGAGATGCCAACCAGGACACAGCGTTCAATGCATATTATACTCTGCCGCCCACCACTGCAGCAACAACACCTGTAAATGTCCCCTTCAAAGGTCACTAGACACATCAGCTTAACTAAATATCCAGACAGATAAGAGCTCCCGGACTGCACATTCCCTGACACCCGGCAGTAAAAGAGAGAAGCAGGGACCGGGGGAGGCTGTGTGTGCCGCCGGGGGGCCGCGTCCCCACTACAGACGAGATGCGACTCATAAATGCCAGCTCCCAGGGACGGGAGCAAGGTTGGCACATGCCATGGAAATTATCGGGACGCTGCCATTTTCAAATGTCACTTCTCTACCGAGTCTCATGACTTTTCCTCACTTTATAACTGTCCTGTGATGAGGAATGATAGAGACTTACGGTGGGTGCCTGTGTACATGCACATCAAACTTAAGGGCCGGCTGAGTTTAGGATTTAGAAATGAAGTGCAATTTTTTCAAACAACTTGCGATTGACTTTGTAGTTTAATGAACTGTTAAGCGATCATTAAGTGTGGCAACGTATAAATCATTTCTTTTCCCCCGGAAGAAAGTTTGGATTCCTGCAAGGGTGTGAGATTGCAAATGACACATCTGGGATTCAAATTCTAATTAAAACCTGGAAATAAACAGAGATTTAGGAAAAAACTGATTAGAACTGAAGCAGCATTATGACATCATTTCAAGGTCGCTAACCAAGCACACGCACAATTGTGAGACAGTACAAAAAGCATCAAGGGTAACGTCCGCAACTGTTTTAAAAAGCAGTGCAGCCATAAATTATAACAGCAGATGTCTGATGAAGAACCCGCTAGAGGCCAAAACATGTTTTAATTCCAATGACGTTTCACATCTCTCTTGTGAGTGTTGAACCTTCTTTTCCAGAAAGAAAACTTTCTGACCAAATGAACCATTTTTATTACTTAGATGTCCATTAAAACACTCAAATGGTGATGAACACTGGCCTCATGTCTTTTTCACCTCTATATGTGTAGCCAAAACAACTAGCCGTGGGCAATGTAAATACACTAGAACCCCTAAAGCCACATGTAATTTAGAGCCTGTGGCGTGTGTAATTTTTACATCACACACACATTTCACATTGATTCCCGGGCTGAGATGAGATGACTATTTGTCAAGCCGTAAACTAGGGCCCCTTTGAGAGCCTCATCAGGTTCTTCAAAAACGTTTACGCATGCCACCGCTCTTAATGTGCCCCTCTGGGCCGCTTGAAATTGTGATTTGAAATGAAGAGCCACATGCGTGTGTGAAGGAGATTTCATGAAATCAATAGAAAAGATGAAATTCAGCTCATCTTTGAGGGGGGCTATAGTATAGAATATACACTATATGGTGAATTGGTATGCCCCCTTCTAAAGAACAGGTTTGAAAACTTTAGTCATTTCTGTGAGCACAAATGTTAATGATATAGCATATAATGCTATTGTAGAGAATCATGTGCTTGTAATTTTATACCTTTGAGAAAAACACTCATGGCACAAACCCATCAATGAATTGTATACAGGGCTACAGTCATTTCATTGTATGATATAGCGTTAATTTATGTTTGGATTGAAATTGCTGAAATAAGTACATGTTTATCAGAACAGGACATCCCAAAATGTTTTCCATATAGTGTATTTTAAAAAAAGTATACTTGTAGGTTGCGCTTTAGAGCCATTTGACCACACTTCATTCTGAAACCCATATCAGATGTACATTTTCATCACCTCTGACGAATGCAAATCTTATAAAAAACTATTCAGAGAAAGTTAATGGGCATCAACCCCATAAAAGCAGTTACTCTGTGTCAAAAGGACACTGAAATGGTTATGTTCAAAGCAGTTGTTTTGATAGAAGGAAAAAATATATATTTTTACTTTCAACATTATGTGTTCTTAAGACATTCCTTTTTAAAAGAAAATAAGTATCGCAGCAGTTTTTTTGGTTTTGATGTCTGAAAATGTGTACATTTTAACAGTTTTCTCATGAAGCCACATTAAGATCCCCTCATCTCTCTGAATGAATCATATAGGGCCTTAAAAATGTAGTTCCCAAAGACAAGTACAAGAATCTACGGTTCTGGAGTTACAGGTATACATTATTGAGCTTTAACCATTGGCATTAAATGCATCAAGGATTGCTAAAATTAACAGACTTTGCTTTAATCTCTGTCTAAAAATAAAATTATGATGCTGGCATACTCAAGTCAGTTTTTAAACCTTCTAATACGGCTCCAAATTTCAGCTGAAAAAAAAATGTTTTTACCTCCCTCAACAAATTCATTAATTACTTAATAACTATTCATCAGTGGCATTAAATATTTTGGCTTTTATCGCTACTGATGATGGTCTTGCTTCTGTAAAATTTAAAAAAGTGCCGGGGATCTCTGGCTGAAATGACACGTATTGACCCAACTATGAATATTCAGTACCTCTATTTCATTGAACACTTTATACATTTTTATTATATATTTAATATTTGAAAAAGTATATCATTTAAAAATGTCACTATCAACAACAACTAATCTCATACTGCTCCAAATGATCAAGCCAAATTCAAATTGCTAGATCTCACCCAACTGATCTCATCTCCCTTTTTTATATTATACACCGGATGTCCCTCTCCGATGTTTTATTGATAAATAAAATTTTACACGAGCATTAATCAGTAATTTCCAGCCATCGCCTGGGCTTCTAATTATCATTTATCTTTCAGTCCAAAGAACGCAAATGCTTCTTTTGGCACATTCTCCTACAACTGCGGTGAACCGACAATTAATCTGCCTACACACGCGAAACTACACTTTACAAACCGGATACTGGCAAATAACAGGCCCATTCGTCTCACTACAGGAACGCAAGTAGCTGTAATTCTTCTTTATGGCTGAAATGTAAATTTTAATGTGCAAGTCGCGTTTGGTTAATATGTATATGCGATGATCCATTTGGCATCAGGTGTCAATGCTCGATGAGAAAACTTTAGCAACCGCTATGATAACTAGCTAATAGCTCACCTGCCTGATTTATGCCTGAAATCTGCGCCGCTGGATCTTTTAAATAAAGTGTTTTACGTTTTTAAACCTCACTTAATGCATGCTGTGAAGCCATGCGTGAGATTACCAGATGAATAATGTTTTAACAGAACACGCTGGATGAAAACAGCAATATTCTTAGCTGGATATCAGACGTAAACAGCATTTTAAAAATGCAAAGGTGGTTCTTTCTTGCCTGCATGTGACAGAAATGAAGTTTTGCAAGTTCATACCGCACGATGCACATCTATTATTTCACCAGCTGTAAATAACAACACAAACCAAACTGGCTGTCTTTGTAGGCATCATGGCGGCTTTCTAGACAGGGTGAAGTATTATTAGAGAACAAAAAAAGAAATGGCTTACCGACGGTCCTGGTGTCCCCAGTTCCCCTGTTTTTCCTCGCCGGCCCTGCAAGACACACAGAACAAGAGTGAGAAATGGCTGAGTGATTCAACAACAGGTTCATGTTTGGCTTTGCTTGGTGCACACTAGAGACAGCAATTAGATGAAGACAGCTCCTCTTGTTGCAGTGACTAATTTACTTTTAATGAACAAAGAAAACAGCTTAATTGCAGAGCAATGTGTGGCGCGGCACTTCAAACCCCCCCACAAGTTCCCGACCTTCTTTACAGCTTTAACAAACCCCGGCCACATCAATCAAGCCAGGCCTGCGGTGACGAACAGTGCACGTTGCCCCCAACGCTCGCAGGGACATTATGGACTATTCACAAATATAATAACCACCTTCAGTCTGTAAGCTTGAACGTACAAAACGGCATGAGTGCGTGAGGCGGGTTCATTGAAAGCCATCAAAACCGTCAGTCCGGTTTAATTTTCGACTCGGCGCGATGACACGAACGTATCGGAAAACTGACACAAAGACGGCCGGTGCGGCAACCTCTGGGAAATCTGTTTCCACATTGTTCCCCGATGAATGAGCAGGACGTTTCTTTGATGGTTGCATCGTTTCTAAATGAAATTTATGGAGACGTCTTATATACAAGCGCAGTGTGTTATTTTTGTGTGTACAGCGTTATTAAGAATTCAACAGGGGGGCGTGGAGGACCACCCCATTTTGTCTTTGTGAGGAGTGTTTGAGAGATCGGTGGCCCGTACGGCTGGATAAAAGAGGAAAAGAATCGCGCATAAAAGCCAGCGGCTCAGGAAAACCCTCAGAACTGTTCATTTCCATTATCTTTGATTCACTCGAGTTCATCCATGTTTTCCATTCCATTACCTGGAACATAATGAGCTGACAAATAAACAAACTGCTTTCATCATCAAGTCTTGTGCGCATACTGTATGTGTCACAGGAAAAGAATGAATTCACAAATTGGGTACAAATTAGTGCTGTATTAGTTTTCTAAACATTAAAGGCATAACTACTTAATTAAAATAACCCAACTGCAATTGGATTGATATTATTTGAACATGATTTTTATTTTTTAAACGGGTTTACCTGCTTTTAAAAAGTTACCTGCTTTTGCAACTGGAGTTGAAATATAAAGATGAGCTTGGTTTACCTGTTCTTTTCAGTTGTAAACCATTAAAATGTGTTTTACTTAACATGCAGAATGATGGGTTGTATGCGATCCATAATCTTTGACTCGATCGGCTTAATCTTTTGGCTTAATAGGTATTTTGGAAGAAAAAATCAGATGATTAAAAATGCATTATTCGGCATCTGTTTGAAATAATAGCATCTGGAAATATTTATTCGCATGGCTTCATATAGTTTTTATTGTCTTGTGTTTTTGAGAAAGAAGAGCCTGAAATTGGAACAAACCCTTCATTGACCTATTTCACCGACACCTACATCACATCAACATATTATTACCTCCGCTAACAACCTCATTCAGCTGTATAATTAGATGATAGATATAAACTTTCAGAGCTGTGGGAATTGCATATCACTGCTTTGCCTTTAATATTTTTTCATATTGTGCATAATCTGCCTAGCAAAACAAACATAATTATGATGACATTACTGCTGTATTTTCTCTATTAGCTTAGACGCTGTGTGTGTGGTGTAAATGTATGGTACAAATTGAGATTGAACTACAAAAAATGTATTAAATGGCATGGAATTAAAATAATTTTTCATTTTTGGTTGAACTTTTCTTTACGAGTATGGATTTTGTAAAACAAATTTAGATTGTAAAAGTAATAATCTAGCTTTGGGTAAAGTTGATATATGTTTCGGAGATTTCATATTGAGATCTTCAATAATATTGACCTACTGTATGATTGCAGACTTGACAAATGGGCCCAGTTTGTGACATTTGTGAGATTTTCAGGGTATTTTTCTGCTATCCGAGACATAGGCTAGTAGACGTAAGGAAAAATGTTAACTTAAACTCCATTCGATCTTATTGATGTCCAGGAAAAATAAAGATATCAAGGATCTCTTATATTTTAATATCTGATTTATAGAAAAAGTAAAACGCACACAGCTAACACAATAAAGCACCATAAAAAAACATGACACAATAACATAACATTAATTTTGAAAATTTGCTTTATTTACTTCTGCAAATAAACTCTTCATTTATGCATTTTAAAGATGCTTTTTTCCAAGCAACTTGCGGTGCATTATAATATGTAATTACCGAGCTTAAAAACTTCGACCAACATACTTTTGAGAAAGGTGGAATATAAACGCATTTACAAAGCTGCCACTTTTTAAACCACATACATTACAACAAGATCCACAAGTTATCCGTATAAGTTTGTGTAAGAAAAATTTACTTTAGCAAAGAGAATTAAATGAATAAACCAGAGAGCAGAACCTATTCAACGCCTACGGCTGCTAGAAAGCCCGGTCAGCCGAGGTCACTGCCACATGACAGAAAAATAGAGATCAATTGTGTGACACATCGCCCTTCCGCACAGACCACGGATCACTCACACACAGCATCACCTCTTTTCTGGATCAGCCCCTGCAATTTCTGTTGCTATGCAACACCGGGTGGCCTGTAAGTTTGACAACATCCAAGGCCTTGATTATTATTTGCCTTCTTGCAAGGGGCAAATTCTTCGCCAGGTCACCGGTGTACTTTAGAGAGCAACCGGCTGTGGGAGGTTGTCTATCCAAACAATTTTTGTGTTTGAATGTGGGAAAGAGAGGGAAGGTGAAATGTATAAAGATTGATGAAGGACTCTGAATAATCTCACTGAATAGCACAGATTTATCTAAACGAAATTCCATCTGCAACTGCAGTGATTATATACCCTGAACTTTGCAATGTATTAAAAATGTCCATTTATGTGTACATGGACTTCTCCAGATGACAAAAGAAGATATTGTTGGTAGCCAACAACATTGGCACCCATTGACTTCCATTGTTAATACACAAAACCACAGAAACATTTCTCAAAACGTTTTTGAACATCTTTGTGTTCCACAGAGGAAAGAGTCATGAACAGGTTTTGAACCACATGGGGGTGAATAATTGATGACAGATTTCTGTGAACTCTTTAAGTCAAGATACCAAAAACTATACATTAAAACAAAAAATTGTAGGATTTTTTTCATGGATCTGCAATTTATCTTACAATAAACATACTTTACAAACTTTATATTTTAATAACATTAACTCCAGTAACATTTCTACTCTGGGCAGGATTTCGCTCTGCTTCTGATGGCATTAACATGCGCTTTAATCCGCATTCTCTTTCTGCTCAGTAGGCCATGGAGAATGCCAGTTTACCTGCTGGACAGAGTACACTATGAGGCAGGTTGCTTACATCTAACACCTCCTCTGTCTCCCCAGGAGCCGAGCAAAGAAACAGCGACCCGGGTAATCTTTAAAGCAGAGCTGTAATCCTGATCTAAAATGTCAACTGTTTTTCGGAGATCTTGCATGGGTCAGGTGTCACGGATTACAGAATATCTGTTTGAGGGGAGAGGAAGTACAGGTCGGAAAAGAAAAAATGTTAAAAACATAAAAGCACATCTAGCATTTCCAAAACCTCCAGTAATCTGCTGTAAACACACACTCCCCTTCCAAGAGGTCAGGGGGTAAGCCATCACAGCCCTGTAATGTGAGCCATTAAAGCATCTACTGTAATCCACCATCCCTCCACCCAGGGCACACACGTATATTTCCTATCAGCTCTTAGTGTGCTAGGGACGACGTCTTTAGTTCCACTGGCTGTTTATCACATTTTTTCGCTGTCATGATCAATGTCAAACAATGTGTTAACAAGCATGAAGGACAGGCAGCATCGCTCGTGTGTTTGGACTTGTTTGATGAAATATATCTCATTCATCAAAAGACTGAGTCAACTCATTTTCTAATAATTTTTCACAATGAAAGTTATATGCAGGCCTTGTTCCAAAGCCCAGCAAGATGTCTTCCCAACTAGTGATAGTCAGTGCGTCGGTTAGACCCAATATTGTGTGGCTGTGAGTAACCCACTTCTAGCCAAAATAATTTTGAATTTTGGATACGTTATTTTTGCTTAAATATCTTGCGAGATGATATTTCATCATGTAAGCAAAGTCAACAGTGAATCAAAGGTGTTTGGTTTCATTTCTTTTAATATGGGTTCTATGACTTCTAATGATGTGTTCACACCAAACGCTAAGCATCGCGTTCCTTTTTGTCGAGTGACGCGAAAAACATTGCGCTACGGGGAGTCTTCACGCGTCCGGACGTTTCAAACAACGAGCTTGGCATTAGGTCTTGCCGTCACCTGCCACGAGTTTGATTCATTGCATTGACTTTGATGCAATTTACTTTTCACGTTTGGTGTAAACGCAGCATTATTCTTGGGCCATGGTCAGACATCTATTAAGATTTTCACTTAGAGCCCATATTTTGCCTTATTTTAGCCTAGGCACCAGGGGTTTACTGGATGTCTAATACACCTTTTTTAACGAAAATTGCTTATGCAATGTTGTTCTATTTACGTTATAACATCGATGAAAATATGTATCGTAGAGCCATTAAGACTTATCGTAAAGCTATGACAATATTGTAGTAGAGTAGGCGGGGCGAGACCGTGGTTCGAGTCCGGTGAGTAATTGTGAATTAGCGCCAGCTGTGCGCACACCGGGCTAAAATCACGTAGGAGATAGGGAGCATATAAAAGGAACGAGCGACCGGACCGTCGATGAGAGAGGACCGGGCCCGAACATATGTTAAGCTTATATTTGTATTTGTATTTGTATTTGTATTTGTATTTGTATTTATATTTATGTTTATGTTTATGTTTTGTTCACCGGCGGTCGTCCGTGAGGGGTCGCCGTCTGTTATTATTTATATTAAAACTTGTTTAAATGTTTGCCGATTCCCGACTCCTTCCTTCCCTTTTATGGAGATTTATTACAAATATATTTTTGATATTTTTTTCAAAGTTAATTTCATTAATATAGATTAATTTAATTTGAATAGGGTTAGTTTACATAAAGATGGTTCATTTAAACCTTAAATGTTGTAATTTTTACATCAAAACAAAATAACAAATGTTACAAAAATTGTTAATGTTTGGGGTAAAACTCAGTCATGAGTGTCAGTTTCTTATTTTTAAAATTGTCCAAATACTGTGATGCAACCATAAACCCAGTATTGTGTAATGAGTCGTGAGCTGAGCGTATCGTTACACCCCTAATAATAAGGTTTATGTAGTCGACTTAATACTGTAACCTGATTAAAAATGCTGTCTATGTAGGCAGCTAGCTCCGAATTTATTTTTTGGAACAGAGCCACAGATATATCAGGACATGATAGGAGTGCTTCGTTCAATGCGTTTCCATGGCGATCGATATTTAATACTTCTTTACACATTCATTTAACTTCCTTTCCGTGTTTTTTCTATATCTCTGAACTTTCCAAAACTAAACAACGTGGTTAATCTGTGATCAGCAAAATAAATCTGCAGAATGAGTAGCAAACATTACATGACAGTATTAAGGTCATGTCGTTCATTACAATATCACAGGTAATCCTAACTGGACAAGTACCAGTCTGACTCTAAATAGTCGTTTACAATGTGTTTAAACCTATTTGGAAACCTCCCGAAACAGACACAGCAGGACCTCACAGCCATCAGCCGGAGTCTTGTCTCCATGGCTACAGGTTGCTCCTCTAGTGATGTCTGATGAAATGAAGTCTCTTTTGTGCCAATTGATCCCGTGCTCCACCACTGGCGTGACAGTGAGTCATCCGGGAGCCACACAAGCATCTCTGTGTGTTGGCCATTTAAAATCTCTCATCATGGCTACAGACAGATAGTCAGACAAACAGAAGTTCATACGCAAACGTTAACAGTATGTGCGGTTTCCAATAGTTTTCTGCAAAAAAAGATGGAAGCAACGAGTCACGAGGAGAGGATTACCATGGTAACCATAGTTTGCACCAAAATATCCTTGCTATTTTTACTACAATAAAGGCATGATATCTTGAGATGTTGCACATTGGATTTGGCCAAAGAAATTAATAAATAAAGCCACAGAAAGATACCCGAAAATGCATTTATTATTATTCTTTATACTACGAAATCTGGAAACATAAATGTATTAAGATTTGACATAAGTAAACTATATTTTATAAGTCCATATAAGACTTCAATTGTTAAAAAGATGTTTACTGGAATATCTATTATATTTTGATTCTATTCTAAAGGAATTAAACAACAATCCTCTAAAACAACAGGATGAACTGAAATTCTTGCAGGTTTTTTTAAATCCTTTATCTTTATTGATAAAGTCTTAATGCATTCTTTATCTAAACCCGGAAGGTACTAGAATATTGCTTACTACTTCACGGTTAAAAGAAAAGTGTGTGGGAAGAGATTTAAAACTCTGAAAGATATTCTTTAAAACATTATTTTCTGTTTGTGTCTACAGGGGCTCTTTATTCCTATATGGAATCATAAAAGCACTTTTGGGAACGGTTTCTCAACGATCCAGTTGTTGATTTGTTGGAATACTATGAGGAAATTCCCATTAGGATCTTTAAGGATTAGCTTTAATTCATGACCGAAATCAATCAAACAAGATTCCACTGAATGAGCTCAAATTCCTGCAGGATTTAATTCTCATTTGATTCTAATTGGATATTGTATTGGCTTTATCAGCCTTGGAATATAAAAGGCTGGAAAACCATCCTGATACTGGACAGTTGAAGAACATAATGTGGGGGGATGTAGGGGATTTAAATGTCCCACGGGAGGATCTCATACTAAACTTACATAATTAAGAATACTGAGAACGTGTTCTAAAAGACCTAGTGTTTGTTTTGTTGGAATACTACAAAAAATCTTTCTTGGATGTGATAAAAATGACAATAGGATTGATTCAGTACATATGTTTAAACAAAGTCCACAAAAGTAGAGCTAAGATACTAAATAAAGACATACACACATATGCATACTGTACAGCATTGCTTCATAGCATCCCAGCTGTTGCCATGGTATCCTTTCCCCCTCTGGAGCTGAAGTGATTGATGTCTGCCTTTTGACTGATGAAAGTCGGAAAAAGTAAGACATCCCAAAACTCGCACCCTTTGATCATCCGGCATCTCGGTCAAACCAGGATACGAAGAGCTAACTTTTCCCATCTCAACATCCATAATTGCCAGACACTTGCAATTATCTCAACTGTCTTCTAGCAGCAGGAAAACACAGCTAATTCATTCAGTAATTAAGATTAATACTGAAATGCCGTATTTCCCCCTTCTGCAGATGTTTTCTTGCCTTCCTGAGAACATTTGGGCTGTGCTATAAGCACACCTTTGGGGCAAGATGGGCAAGAGCGCAGATAATTTAATTCTGATAATCCACATCTCTACAACATTGATAGGTATCTACTGTCAAGCAAGGTCTCATTATGTCCAATACCTTTAGTGTTGTAACAAGCGTTTTTTTATCTAAACTGACTGGCAGATTTAGTCACCCTGGAGCAACTTGAGGTGAAGTGTTTTGCTTAGGGCACAATGATGAGAACACAACATCTTCACTTCGTGGAGCCATGATAACCTTGTCAAATATTCAATTTGAACCGACAGCCTTCGGATTAACATCAGCACATTACATCACAACAAGTTTAGAGAAAAATGTATCCAAGATGAAAGGAGAAAAAAAGGAAAATATTGAATCTAAATCATTTGCCCAATATCATCCCTTCAAGAGGCAATGTGTGATATTAAGGAGGATCGATTTACAGAAAAAGAAAATATACATGTTTTCAGAGGTGTATAACGACCTTACAAAATAAAGCATTAGGTTTTTATTACCTTAATGAGCTATTTCTATCTACATACTCCGCGGGTCCATTAACATGGAATTCGCCATGTTGTTTCTACAGTAGCCCTAAACGGACAAACTTCTCTACAGAGTGTGTTTGATAAATACGTTCGATGTCATCACGAAAGGTGACGGCATCTTAGCCCTGTGTCAGCAAACGTAGTGCTTAAAAAGGGAGGGGTGGAGTGTGCCATTGGTTGCAATTTGCAACCTCACCGCTAGATGCCGCTAAATTTCACAAACTGGACGTTTAAAAAACGAATTGTTACTAAACCATCTTACAATAAAATAATAGAAAACAAAGCATATGCAAAGAATACCACCTTGCAATGCAAAATGATAAATAGAAAAAATATTAAAACAGCAAATAATATAGTTATTTTAAGTAAATGTACATATAACAAATTGATAATAATGTGTATTTATTAAATTTAGTAATAGCTGGTGTGACACCAAAAATGTATTAAAGAACTAATAAATATGAATAATAATATAATATATTATCAAAAGTTTCTTTCTGAAACAAACACATGTATGATGTATTTAAAAACTATCCATGTGATAATTGATATGTCATGATTCCTTTAAATCATTTGAATCTCCTATATTCTTTGACTCAATGAGCACTATTGGTATGCCATACATAGTTGTCTACATAGTGTGGTCCAATTCTGTCACTTATGAGGTTTCGTTGGCATTCAAAAGCACAGAAGGCAGCTGTCTATGTAGGCAGTAGGCAGAAAGACGGCTTCACAGCAGAGCTTATAAATACAACAGGCTACTCAAGGTCTACAAAAAACAAAAACAAAGAAAAAACGCAAGGCAAGACCGCTCACCCACGATACTGGCACACACTGCGAAACTTCAATAAAACAGGATTTGTTCCAGTTGTTTACTGGGGGTGTAAGAGAGAGACAGAAAGATGGGAGAGAGAGAGATAGAGAGAGCGCTAAAGCTGACAGCTGCCTGGCAAGCTCTCAAACACAGCTTAACGTTCTTCACCCTTTTCTGAGTGGCACACAATGCAATTATTCAACCCTCCAAACATCTAACTATCCCCACACGTATAAAGAGACGGCTGACAGTCAAGAGCAGAGATTCAGTACGCTCCGGCCAAAACGGAGCTTCAACATTTCTCTCCCTCTGCTTTGTTTGACACGCTCAGATTCAATATGGATGATTTTGTCACTCTCAGGTCTATTCAACACAGAGCATTTCAGGACGAACCGGAAGACAGTTCTTCCACCGGCCACCGGATGGCGATCTGGTTCCATGAATGCTACAAACAGAAGAGTGAATGAAGGATGTAGTATGAGCCAAGACATGGTACATGAGAAAGAGACTGATTGGAAGTGTGGACTGCGAGGCTGATTTACTGCTCTAAATGGTTGGCCGGGGGGACGGGTTAAAAATACGACCAAAACGTGCAAATGTTAAATAGGTGTGGAGAGTGGCTAGCACGGGTGACCGTTTTCAATGCCGGTCATGCATCAATGCGGAAATGTAAAAATGAGGCATGTTTTGTGTAACAGCCACAGAATACACTTAAAAATAACCTGTTAGAGAAGTATGATGGAGATAGTTTTTGCTCATACTCAGGATGGATCTTAATGTCGCTTTTAAGAGGGAAATTACAGTATCTCAATTAAGAGCTCATCAATGTTAACAACTTGTGCTAATGTCTTTATGCAAATCCACATTTTTATGTGCTGGAAAAGATGATGAATCTTATATTTAGTGCCGAGTCTCATTTCCATCCTAAAATTGCGTGTGGAGGAGATGAACTCCCTCTACAAAAATAGCAAGGTAAATCTTACAAAACCTTCTAAAAAGAGAAAATGTGATTTCTTTATACATTTTTATATTAAACCTAAAAGTGCGAGACTGTTTTCATGTGGCTATACAGTATATGTATAATACACAACAAGAGGCACATGCTGTATGTATTCTGTTAAAGGGATTTAATGGGACAGGTGACCCACAAATGGAAATGCTTCATCATGTACATGCTGTAATGTCATTCTTTATATTTTTTGTAATATGTTCTTTCTTCTGTTTTGAAAACATTTGTAACCAAACAGCATTGGCCCCCATTGACGTGGACACAAAACCACTGATAGTGATTTCTCAAAATATCTCCTAAAATGCATCCCTAAGAATGCAAATACTCATAAAATGTACACTTGAATGCACAAATATATAAACGTAAAATGTCAGTGCAGGATGTGAACACATTTTTGTCCTCAAGAATATCGAAACATCAAATACGCACGTGATGACATCCATAGGTGTTCATACCTTTTGAAATTCCCATAAATCGTCCAAATCATTTTGATGCAAATCAAATGTCAACTGTTTATCCATGAAGGTTAAAGTTTTAGGGGTAAAGTAAAGAAAATATCATTCTCCTAATATGAAAAGTGTATATATTTTAAAGACATGCATTTGAGAGTGGCCTCCCTGACGTTGATCATAATCAGTTATGACCTTAAAGATTTGCTGGCAGATCTGTTGTGCCCTCTTTGTGGAATTGCTCATCTCAGCTGACTGGAGACCTTTGAGAGCAACCCTTCAGTGCACTACACAAAGCACTACGTACTAATAATGTAGATGAGTGACGTGCGGCTAAGCCCACTGCGTGTTCGAAAGAGCCAATTTTATGAATCCAGATTCTGTTTAAATTAGCGGAGATTTTCTCAAAGCTCTTGTTGTGTTGTATTCCATGTCTTTAGCGAGCGGATGGGCAGAGTACATTAAAGCGAAACACAAACACCATCTGGAGAACGTCTGAAGCCAGTCAGCGTTGGGCTGCTTAAAACACAAGTGCGCAAACGTAAACTGTCGTTGGACGGGCGAAGTGTGTGGGAAAATAAAACAAGCACAACAATCTTTTGTGTGTAAATGAGTGTGTTGGTGAGGGGGGGTGAGAACGTCAGTCTACATTTCTTCAACCCATTACTCATTACTAGATTAGATGGATCTCATGGAGCTCGACTGGCCAAGGTCACGGCTTTGACTGCGAAGGAATGCACAAACTTAAAAGAATGGCATAGGATGAATGCATTGTAAGTAAATTTGGATTAGAGCGTCTGGCAAATGCATGAACGTAAATGTTCTTATTCAATGACACAAATGACTGTAATAATAAAATCACATCCAACAACAGACACGGGTTATTAACATCACATGATCACAGTCTCAAGTGGCTCTCACACACATCATTACTCTGAACTATTGCACATACTTAAAAACAAATGTATAAGATAATGCTATGCAAGTCGCTTTGGATAAAAGTGTAAAAAAATGTAAAAAGGGCTTCGGATCTCTGCAATTGTTGTCGCTATAATATGTGGCTCTGGTCGCTCTACCTGGTTAATTTTTTCATTAAAAAACGAAATTATCTGAGCTGTTATCGACATTTATTTCAGAGCACTCTGTCTGGAAGAAAAAGTCCAAATGAACACTTAATGGAGTTCCTAGTTGTTTGATTTAAATCTCCTGAGTTACAGTGCGCAAGAGAAATCTCTGAACAAAGACATTTTTTCCTGATACTTCCAAGTTTAAGCAAGGTAAAAAAGTCAAAACACCATTGTTTGGATTTCATTGTTTAAGGGATAGTTCACCCAAAATTATTCTGTCATCAAAAATGAATTCTGTCATCATTTACGCACCCTCCTATCATTTCACAAAACACAAAATAAGATATTTTAAAGAATGTTGGTAACTAAACAGTGGCGGTACCCATTGACTTCTATCACACAAATAAAAAAACAATGCAAGTCAATGGGTATCGCCGGTGTTCAGTTACCAACATCCTTCAAAATATCTTCTTTTGTGTTCTGCAGGAAAGAGAAAGCCATACATGTTTGAAATTTCAAGAAGGCGAGTAAATGTTGACAAAATATTCACTTTTGAGTGAACTATCCCTTTAAGTCGCTTTTTGTCACGTAACCTTAAAAACAACTTCTATTGCATTCAATGACCCCTCAAAAGGTACAAGGAATAGGTTTGTGCAAATAACACAGACTCAACCAATCCTGTCCTCCGGAAGAGAGGTCAACGATGCATCAGAGCTCCTGATTGGCCAACGGTCTCCTAACGGTGCATGCCCAGACGCCACAGGTGTCACATAGCCTGAGTTCATAAGTCAACACACCCCATGATGTCACTGCAAACCATAACTGTAAGGTCACAGTTCTACCCCCTGACCTTACCGGACAGCAACTGGACTGACCTCACCGAGCGCCAGTACATGTTGCTACAGAGCCCTTTGGTCCAAAACTGTTCTCTTGGGTTATGGGAACAAACAAGGTCAGGTAACAGAGACACACAGCAGGCAAGTGTGACAACTGTTATTGTAGTTGGGAATCAAAGAGTGCAAATGTTCAATGATAGAAGACTAAATGCTAATCAGGCAATTTGCTGTCATCTAGACAATTAGTTTAACTGTATACAAACATCAATCAGCAAGCGTGCGTGACGGAGGCATGGAAATCATCGCTATTTAAGTCGTTCCCTTTAGCGGCGCCTCATTTTATTCAGGCGGTGTCCATGTGCATCAATTATGTTTTGAAGAAATAGTTCACCCCAAAATTAAAAATCTGTACTCACAATCTAGTTGTGACAGACAACTACGTCTGTATGACCTTCCCCTAAAGAAAACTAGGCCAGTCAAACGATTAATCTCGATAAATCGCATCCAGAATAAATATAGTGAAGCATACATAATTAATCTTATGAATATATTGGTTAGGTATCATATTCATCGGCCTAAACTTAGTAAACAAAAATCCCTTTTGTTTTTGGTGCTTAAGGACATTGAAAATGATATGCTTACTATTATGTATAGTACAATTATAAAAGCTGCTATTTATAATTGTATTTAAGATTGTATAATCTGTATTTTCACTGAAAATATTTTTTTGTGAACAATAATGGAGACCCTTGGCAGTATGTTATGCATATTATTTTGAGCAATAAAAAAATCAACCCGAGGTAGTTCGGATAAGCGGTAGAAAATGGATGGATGGATGGATAAACGTTTATTCATTTGTATATTTTTCATATTTTTGTGTTTTTTTAAATACAAAATTACTAGACATTTATTATGTAAAACCAACCTTTCATTCTTTATGCGATCACGATGAATCATTTGACAGCCCTAAAGAAAACTAAACATTTTTGGTAAATTTTTCGTATAACGAAAGAGAATGGGGTCTTGGGCCGTTTCATTTCAAAATAAATAAATCTGAATGTAGAGCTACTTGGTCAACTTTCTAAGTCTTCGGAAGTCGTCCGAACGCTTTGTATCGGAATCAAAAGACTTGAAGTACAGCGTATAAATCATACAGACTTTCACCAAACAGTTTTTGGTCATTTTGGAGCTTGACGGCCCGAGACCTCATTCATTTTTATATTATGGAAAAGAGCACCAAGTACATTTCACATGGATCCGGACTGACGTGAGGAAGATAAAATAAAGACAGATTCTTCGTTTTGGGTGAACTGTTCCTTTAAACGGGAGTCTGACCGTTCCCGCAAGCTCTTTCTCATTCAAGCGACATGTTCTGACCTACATTACCCCTCTTCGGTATCACAGAGTGAGTTCATTTAAGTATATCACCCTTCACGCACACACACCCTGATTGTGTATCTAGTCAGTAACAAGCACAATCAAACCTTCTGCTTCCCTGAAGGTCTCAGGTTGCCCGTGCGGCCCCTTTAATTAACTGGCCGCTTAATGTGTTTATCCCATGCAAGCGTGGCCGCCGCCGCACCGAGGCACTCTGGGAAAAGGCTGAGACAGTGAGATAAATCATCACTCGCCACATCTGTCCCCAGTCGTACCCATCCATCCTCCCTCTCTTGCATTTTCCCTCTTTCCCCATCCGAGACTCGAGCAATTCTTTTCCTTTGGGTGAAAGCGTTTATCTCTGTCTAACTCTTCCACATACTGCTGCCATAGGTTAATATTACACGCTCAGATCTATTGCTCAGATAATAGCGCCGTGCGACAAGGTCGCTACACCGGGTTCCGCAATGTTAGACCACAAATGGTTAACTGAAGGCAGCCTACCTGTGAAGGGCATAAATCTACTGGTAAACTCCCAGCTGTGGGACGCCTCAAGTGTTAACATCTCCACGCTGGCTGTTGAGTACAAGTTGCTCCAGCGTTTTATCTCACTGTAAATGATCACTATGTTAATACACACGGGAATAAGCACAGTTGCTGTGGAAAAATATATTCCACCCTTATGTTTTGATTAGGCGAAATTAAGGCCAGTGGGTTGCAGATATTTGGGTAGTTGGGAAATGTGTAAGCGTGTCCAATGGTGTGACAGCAAAAACGAAATTAGCAAGAAAGATATCTCTCGAATGCTATTTTGTATTACAGAATATTTCTACATTTACATTTTTATGCATTTGGTAGACGCTTTTATCCAAAGCAACTTACATATCAGAGTATGTGCAATCCCTGGGATCGAACCCATGACCTTGGCGTTGCTAGTGCCAGCTACAAGAAAGCTGTCATAAATAATAAATATTATAATATAAATAAATAATATAAAATACATTGACAGTTTGTTTTCCCGTTTTTTGCTATGTCACAACATAGGACATATCAGTAAATTTGTCATCTATCTTTTTAACATGCACTTCTATTTATATAGCAAACTTAAAAAAATAAAACCGTAAAACATTAGCACCTGCATATACAGTGCATACTATCTGCGACACGTTCTTTTTTCTTTATTACTGTATTTTTTTGAAATCGAATCTATATTTTGTTCAATTTTGTTTTTATAATACAATAAATTAATAAAATGTGAAACAAATGTAACTTTATTTTAAGGTATTATTATACTGTATTGAATATTGCTGTAGATTGCATGATCCTTACAACAAACATTTCAATGTACATTTTGTAACATATGTACATAGGAAAAATAAATGTAAAACTACAGTACTACTATATACCGCTATACACACTAATACAGTTTTAATGTAAAATACTTTGTATGCTAAAGTTCCTTGTAATCCCATGTACAAAAAATACAGTAAATATGGTAAACATTCAGTACCATGGCATCCAGTATGTCAGCATTACCACCTCATACAGTTGTTGCCTTATGGAACTGTAAAGGACATCAGTTTGAACATCAGATAGTTATCTGAAGGACACAAGGTCACCTGTGTTGCAAAGACATAAACACATGCCGCATGTATGTGTCCCTCTTGGATTGCACTGTAAAAAATAGATGCCTGGAAAACTGAACGTGCTTATGGTATTCCAACACGTATATAAATAGGGAAGGTCTCAGACAATGTCATTTCCCACCAAACTGGCCATTGAGACAATGCCGTAAGAAAGAGCCGCCTGGTCAATGCACTCAAGCCCTAATAACACACTTTATAAATAAATCCATTACAATTGGACTGCAAAGGGAATTTGCGTGCATTATGTATTAAGAACTGAATATCGAAACGTTTTAAACCTTTAAAAACTCTTCCATGATTGAACGCGTACAAAAATTAACATATTTTTGTTTGCACACAAAATATGTTCTGTGGAAATTAACCGCACATCACAGATGTTGTCGGTAGATCTCAACATTTAAAACAATCCTTTAGCATCATGCTCCAGAACTCAAATAAGCGCTCAACTATAAAATTAACATTCTGTAAACCTTTTACACGGGTTTAAATATCTGCTGGCCCTCCTTCACTGCTCTGTCCAATCAGAGAACTCACATCAGGAGTCTGCTCGGCCAATAACCTCACCCTACAGGTGTCCGTCGAGAGGTCACCAGCATGTGTGCAGCCCAATCTAACACGGCCAGCCAATGAAAAACACTGCCAACTGTTGGACACCCCGCTGCTTCATCTCATTCTCCCGCTGTCTGCCTTTGACAGGACACACACTGCACTGCACATACGGTACAGACTGCAGGATGTCCATTATTAGAGGCATCAGTGTCTCAATGTAACGCAAAGACGAGTAGCAAGACTTTATAGCGTGTGTGACCTGTTGCAACTTTAGGTTGAATTTAAGGTGTACAGTAGTGACCAAAAATAAGAATTTTGTTATCGTTCACTCAGCCTGCTTGTTGTCGATTATTATTTTAAGTGGAGATCTTCATACAGTAGATGTTAGATTTGGCTTAGGAGCAGATCACACAGTTGGGTGGAAGAGTACTGTAGTCAAGACATGAGGGTTTTGAAAAGCTGTGCAGACAAAGACTTTGCAAAGGCGTGAGAAGGCTTACCAAGAAAGTGTGTGCTACACTGTATGTTAGACAAGGCTGTGCTGTGCACGTTTATAAACATTAATCTACACAAATAATGCACACTGTGACTTCACGCTCAAACTGATTTTTCCAGGTAAAAGATGTATTTGGGACGACGTACTTTGTTGACCCTAGAACAAGCCCATAGACCGTTTCATCGGACGGGCAGGCCTTGGGCAGTTTGCTTCCTGTCTGAAATCTTACACTTCATATTAACTGTAAATGTATCCCTCAAATCTGATTGGTTGATTGAAATTTTGTCCCAGGGTCAACAATGCTGTTGACCTTAGAACGTCTCTCACAAAAGCCTTTCATTCACACCGACCCCACAAACAACAAAAGCTTAAACCAAGTTTACTTTAAGATCTACCATTTTCCAAAAAACGTAAACAGAATCCTGACCTAGAATATCAGCCTCTGGATAAGCAAACATATCCAAACACTTTCAAACAACCCTGCTGAAAAGACAAGACCATTTATTGAAATAAAGTTGTTAATTGTACAACAAATGTGCAAATTGTACTTATGCAGATAATGGGGCAGTTTCCCAGACAGAGCTTAGTTAACATTGGTCTTAAATGTATGCGGTATCTAGGGTGACCACCCGTCCTGCTTTGCGTTGTACCGCATAGCATTTTCACCCCTTGTCCTGCACATCGCATATTGTGAAATACGTTCTTTAATCCGAAACGCACACAAGACATTTGCTTGCGCCATTGTTAACTTCATTATTTAAAAGCGCTGTGTCAAAAGCAGCAACCGTTGCACACCAGTGTCCAACAAGCTCATACAAACGCAATTCTTTAAGTCTGACTTTTATTTAATGTATGTCATCGAGGCTGTGACGTCTTTCGGTAGCTCCATTGGCGATCCCTCCCATGTCAACTTGCCAAATAAAAAGAATAAAAACATCGTAAACGGTGTGGCTTTAAAACTGTGTTTAGCCTTTAGGTTGTGGTTAGCATATTAAAATAAAAAAATGGCAAGTCATGAAATGCATTATTGAACAATAATACATTTTAAAATAGAAACTCATTTTCTTCAATTGTTTGTTATTTATTCCTTTAATTTTCTCTTTTTAAGAAGATATTCAGAGTGTACATCATGATAACTACTAGGCTGATCTGTGATCAAATTTTAAAGAGACATTGAACATTAAATTGAAATCGCCTTTATTATGTGTATGTTATATAACATTTTATCTATGCCTTAGTTATGTTGTAGTTGGAACGGACTAAATAACAAATACATTTTATTAGCTTAGGAAATATGTATATTTTTTTTAAATCAGTTATTATATCACAGTTTTGCACTACCTTTTAATGGTGTCCCACATTATCCCACACAAACAGAATACCTGCCCCACATTTAGTTTGTTGGTTGGTTAACAAAAACAACTTTGAAATAAAATAGATCAGTACAATAGTTTTGTATCAAGATGTCTAGTCCTGGCTTAAGCAAATCCCTATCCGCGAAACCACGGCAATACAGTATGTTTTGAATTTATGCCCTTCGGCCTCATACATTACACTTTTGATCAACATTCACTACTGTAGTGCTTATCACTAAACTTGTATTTGTATAAGGAGCATTTGATATAACACAAACTCACCTGTGAAAAAAATCATTACACTTAACTTAAAATGTTTGCCTGTATTTACAATTGGAATACGAAACCATCACTACAGAATCAGTCCAGAAAAACAATCCTGTCAGTGTAAATATGTACAATTACAAGTATTTCCTCTCATAAGCAAACAGCACTCCATCCACTTTAAATTAACATACAGATTCATTTTCGATTCCCCCCTGAGCTTCACTACCTGTCTGTGGTATATTGCATTCACCAGATGAGAACTGAAGCCAATTACTTTTCATTGTTTAAGAACCTCTGCAATATGTTATACGATGACAACGTCCGATGTGCTTTATGGAAACATCTTATTGCGTGATTGCAATCCATTTTCACACCAGGCATAACTGGCAGATCTTCAGATTTAATGACTCACGTGAACTTGCGGCAATCCGAACAATCCGCACCGTGCATCCCATCAATTATTTAAAGGGCACAAATTGATATCGCAGCCACAGGATCCTCTGGTTACGAGGCAATATTCTCTTACGGCCGACCATCTCTCTCCAACAGCTGGGGAAAATGTCCAGGAGATGTCACGGAGCGTGACCTAGCAACCGGGTCACCGATTAACACAGTGCCACTCACTCTCATTTCGCCCCCCCGCCATGTTTTATAGCATGTATCACATGGCTAATCATTTCTAGGCGCCTGCTGATGTCGGCCGTGGTGGACACATGCCATCTGTTGGGACGTTTTGGGGTGACTCTAGAAGGTCACACGCGTGCTTGTCATCAACTCTGTAGTGTTATAGAAAATTGTTCTTCACCGATTACTGAAAAATAATATAGGCTATATTTTGAAGAATTCAATATTGCTTGAAAGCGACTGTCACAATACCTCTCAAAATGACTTCAGATGGTTGTTACACTATTTTCAAAGAAAAAAATATTGTGACCTCCATACAATTTAAACTTACAGAGATGACGTGTAAACATCAGTTCTCACAGTCCATAACGGTCGTGACCCAAGAGGCGCCCCAGCCGAGATCTGACATGAGACCACCCACTCCAAAATACCAATGTTACATTACTCCGATTACAGCACTATACAGCATATAGCAGAATAAACGAACATTACCATTAGTTTAAACAGAAGTCAGTATAGAATGCATGCATTTAAACTATAAACAAAGGATCTACTGTAATAGTAATGTAGTTTAATCCTACAATGGTGCCAAGACGTAACAGCTGAGGTGAGAGACCTCAGAGGTAGAGCTGCTATTAAGTTACTAAAAGTTCCCACTAGTTTAGTATTCTTTTACAATGTGATGGCTGAGCACAACAGAGAGTGGGAATAATCCTGATCAAATGGGTGTTGATGAGGGATGAATAGTGTGTGTTTACGGTGATATCACTCTTTGGCGCCTCAAAGACTGTCGCTGCTCTACTGTACTGTCTATGCCCCGAACAACCAATCACGATAAACATGGAAATATCAGACAATATTTAAAGTGGTCTGCAACCTGGGAAAATGAATGAGAATACAATCTTGAAGTACATCCTTGTACAATATGGAATGTAAACAAAATGGTTATGTGTGTAATTTTTGATATAAATTTTGTAGTTAACACATATATAAGACCACTGTGACGAGCGAGGCGGGACGAGAGACGTGAGGGAACGATGCAAGGCCGGTGACGCGAGTGATAATGAGTGTCAGCTGCACGCGGCACCGGTCTTGCATCTCTCACAGAGGAGATCGAAAGCATAAGAGGACGAGCCACAGAAGTGTACGACGAGAGAGGACCAGGCCTTGCTTTGTTATGTTTAATTATGATTGTGTGGCCGGCAGTCGACCGTGAGGTAGCTGTCGGCCCTTTTACTTTCGTTTTGTTGTTTGTTTATTTTATTGAAAGTTTATTTAAACGTTCGCCGGTTCCCGCCTCCTTCTCGTTTATTTTGAATTTGTTACTTTAAAACTTAGCCACCTAACATATTAAAGAGAAAACACAGATGTTTTAGGAATCAGAGAAAAACTTAAACAATTATTATCATTTATTGGGCAAATAACAAACTGAAACAACTAAATGTTTTTATGCCCAAATTTGGGACGGCACATTCAACTCCTCTTAGAAGATAGAAAATAACCAAAAGCTTAATTTCTTTAAAGGACTGCAAGTAGAAAACTGTAATTGAACTTTTTAATTAAAATAGTAGTATTTTCCTGCATTTCTTGAAAGATTGTAAATTAAAAAACTCATGGATAATTATAAAAAAACACCATGTTTTTTAAATCTTGCTATTATTCTGTTATCACGTTTTTGGTTAAGTGTGCTATAACTGTATAATTTGATTTTACTATTTTTAAATAGTATGTATATTTAAGTTAGTTAAAACAAACCAACATTAGTTTTATTGAAATAAGATGGAATCCAAAGTAAAAAATATAATTTCAATTTTTTTAATAGATCAGTTTTTTCAAATGAACTCTTCAATAATTGATTTCCTATTTCAGCATCAGAAACACTACTGTGACTGAAGAGCTAAAATATGCTGGTGGATAACCAATTAAAGAAACAATGAAAAAATATTTTGGTAACCACCGATACTGTTAGTTAGGGTTAGGTAGGGGGTCTTATAGATTTGTTAAGCACTGTGAATGTACCTCAGTTACATTTCACTGAAAAAAAAATGTCCATCTCTATAATTAATTCAAATCAAAATTCAAATATTAAAACCCATTCTCTCTCTCCACCTCTCTTATCTGTGTTTATCTGTCACTAGACTTCAAGAACAAGATTTCGGATCAGCGAAGCGTCCAAGTAATTAAGTCTTCGTATTACTCCGCTACAGATATTTGATCCACACGTGTAAGAGAGAAGACTATCAGAACACAGTGTTTTGGAATCAAACTCCTCCACATCAACTACTGGAGACAAACTAGATTGCGTGCAGGCCACAGCTTTCTTACCAAGGTAGCACAATCCCACATCAAAAATGGGATAAGATAACAACCATACTTCTTTGCTCTTCTGGCCGAACATGTCATGTTATTTTACAGATGACTTGAGATGAAAGACCAAACGGAGGACGGCCATTGATCGCTAAAGATGAGGTACTACAGCACTGCCGACGTTTCCAGATGCAATGACGGCTCGTTTTTTACAGCTGCAGTCTTCAATCTTCATTACCATTCTGACTCGACTACAATTAGCCCATGAATCACTAATTACATGCATTACCATTATTAGTGGACTCATTATACCGCTTGTTAACTGACTAACGTTTTTCAGAGATAAAAGAAGCAATTATGATGCCTGTACTGTAGTCCCACAGCAGAAAACAAGTCTGCGTATTTTGTGCGCTGCAAGTCACAGTTGCGTTTCTGCAAAGCAGAAGAAACTAGCACTGTGCATTGAGGTCAAGCAACGTAAACAGCTAGAAAGCAAAAGCAATGAAGCAGAGATAACCTTGAAACTCTGTAAGTAGTAGCCATGGCAAAGTAGAGCACATCTGATACAGCAGCGAATTGCAATACGATCTCAATCTATTCTTCCGAATTTCATATGACGGAAGAAAAGCAGGAAAAGTTCGATGTCAACGGGGTACATCTGGACCATGTGGAGGCGGAGGCTATGAGTAGAAGGTCGAACAAGCTATTGATTATCACGGACATCTCACGCACCCTCTATCCCTGACACGCTTGTTAGGATGAGGGGCACGTTAAGAAGCCGGCTGATCCAACCTCACGGCAATAGGCAGCGATACATGAGGTAATTTCTGCCCACCGCCGTCACATCCAATACAAGCAAGAGCAGAGGCGTCCCTGACTAGATCTAAATCCACAGCTGTCCCGCTGCTATTTCACAACTTTTCTGAGAATAATTCTAGTGCAATTCAAGATGAGTTTATAAAATACCCTCCATTTTGAAAGAATGTGTGGATTCACATTTTTTGCTGCACAAGTACAATCAAATTGGCTTTTTAGGTAAATTTAACTTAATATTTTACTTTCTATCATATAGGCTAAACGTGTTTATATACATTGAAATTGCTTATTTATTTTGAAGGGTTGCAATGTAAAGATATTTAAAAATGTTAACGGTAAGTTGAAATGTCTTTTAAAACCAATTAGACTGTACTTAAAAACTTAAGGCTTAAGTTATGAAGTATATGGACTGTTAAAAGTCATTACAGCTACCTATTTAAAATTAAAATCAATAATTTAAATAATTTAAAAATATATCTTTTAAAGTAAATGTTACTTTATTTTATGTTTCAGCAACCACAGACCAATTTTTTTTTTATTACCTGTAAAGCCAATTTCATTTAACTCAAAATTAAGCCATCACAAATAATGTAAATAAAATAAATATTTAAAAATATATATATATAAAAAATATACATATATATATTAAATAAAATATATTTTACCATTTCAAATTCATGTGATACTGAAATAATAATCAACTTTATAAATCTATTACTTCTGTGACAACTGCCATTCGATGCCAAAACGACATTCTCACGCCTCAAATATGAGGATTCCAAACTATGTGTTAAGTTCCTAGAATCTGGGAGCTTTACTGAACACTGGCACGTTGTGTTAAAAGCAGATTCGTACATCTCAGTTGACGGCGATGAGCTCTACAGATCCTGATCGGCTTATTAAAGTGTGATGCTGTTATTTATTCATATTTGTCTGTCACAAGCTAAACCAGCGGTGAAAAGCATTGTGTGAGTGAGGTGAACGCATCTACTCTAAATCCCACACATGCCTGTACGTTAGCCAGAGCACCTCTCAGCGTTGGAGATGTTGGCAGAACAGTAGACGTGAACATGCTAGGTGTATGTTTTGGCCTAGGGGTGAGAACATGCAAGTGTGGGCTGTTGCTTTTCTGTCTCCTAATAAAACCGTCTCTTTACCGTAGGTGTACAACAGAGTTTTATGCACTTTGTTTGCCTAACCTCACACACACAAACCTGCAGCATTCTTCAACTCCATTCTGACTAATTACGCAAATGTATGTCAGCTGACGTTGCAAGTTGACAAAGTGTAATGTAAACTGCCAGTTGTGTTGCCATGGCGTGCGGCTGTGCTTTTCCACGTCCTGGCTCAGGAAGCCAACAGCGCACACCATTCCAAGCACTGATGAATATTTCAGTGTTATGCCTTTGGGAAGAAGAAAGATCCATTTTTTAACCGCCGTCGCGCTTCTCCTTCCCGTTTGATCTCCTATAGCGTGTCGTACGGTCCCAAAGTCGTCCAGTTTGGCTCCTCATGTCAAACTGTGCCAGTGGCATCCACGATGGATAAAAGCAAATGCTAACTTAACTGTGAAACTGTGCTTAAAAATACAACATAAAATGGCACTATTGTCACCTGTATCAGTGGATTTTGATTATTTAGGCCCGGTTTCACAGACATGGCTTAACTATCCCTAAGTTGAATTAAGATATTTATGTCGATTTTATAAAAATGCCTAGAAGAATACATTACTGGTGAGCAGCTTGAGACAAATCAATGGCTCTGATATATTTTAAGATATTTCTGAGCAAGTTATATTCAGTTAAATCATGTCAAACATTCATTTTAGTCTTGGACTAGCTTTAAGCCTTGTCTGTAAAACCGGGCCATAGAAACTTAAACCCCACTAAAAAATATTTAAACGTAACCACATTCAATAAAAATTTGACCCAACGAGAGCAGCTAAACTACGATCAAGTTCGAAAATAAGTTTATTAAACAAATTTGTATCTGTGCACTGAAAACTTATATAATACCATCTAAACGTTTCACTGTGAGTTCACATTACATTACGAGTCTGAGAAACGCTCTCTTTCTCTCATCTTCCATCCTTATATTTAACACAAGCCCCCATGTCACCGGCTGCCAGATCCTTTCCATTGTTATTTAGTTTTCTTTTATTACTATATACTTGAGTTATTAGTCTTATTGACATTCAGGCATCATTAAGTAAACCTCATCAGTCGGATGGCACAGGAGGGCTGGCACCTTTGACCTCTCCGCTAAGAAATCTATATAAAAGGCTTTCCGGCTCGCTTCTGTTAACATTGATTCAACCTCGTGACTCAAATTTCCTGAAAATATGATGAGATATTGTCTTTGCTCCATCTGTGCGAAAGGCGGGTGACAGTGACCACGTTTACATGGCGACAGTGAACAAATTATTTGCCTTATTCTGAGTAAGCTAATATTTCGATTAAGGTGTTTGCTTTAAGAACCTTCCCGTTTAACATGTTACACTACATAGTTTGATTAATGGCATACATCAAGTTCGAAGTTCCCTTCATAATTTCATATATCGACAAACAGTTTGTCTTCGCCATGGTACCACATACAGTTTTTGGTGTTTCATATTTTTTCTAGAATTGTTGGAATCTTTCTTGGTCTTGTCGGACCAAGAATGTGCTTTCAAGCTTGAAGCCATGTTATTTGCAGTAAAACGAAACGATGGTCCACTGCAGTGCGTGTGTGTAAACTGTCGCGAAGTGCCGCCACAATTCCTACGCGCCGGTAATAGTACCATTAAGGTGTGAACATGTGTATACCGCACTTCGATAATGCGACTAAAATAGGAGTACTCCACACGTCATAATTCGATTTGTGTTTACTACGATTATGAGTTTAGACGGATTAAGCTAATCAAAAAGCTCTGTTTACATGGTCCATTCTTAATCAGATTAGTGTCTTTATCGTGTTAATATCGGATAATTGTTGTCGATGTTAACGGGGTCAGTAATCTGATTACTTCCAATAACAAGGAAGGCCAAGAGGCCTGCAACCATTGAGTTTGGATGGCCCAAGTGGCAATCTTCCGGTCTCTCTCGTGAAATCAACACGGAGGTGACTTTAATTGCAATTTATCGACTTGCCGCTAGAGACTGGCACCAACAGAGAGCAGAATCTCATTGAGCTCCATGTTTAAATGAGCAACTTTACAGCAGAAAAAAACACGTTTACAGCCTGGTACAAAAAAATATTTAGGTCTAGAAATCAAATTTTACCCTTAGTGACAACTTTGAAGAGGGTGAATTTTTTTAACTCCCCGTTTAACTTATATTAAGCCTTAAAATTCTGCAAATAAGGTGCGTGGCCACTAGAGTGACAAGTGGTTTCAGCAAACCAGGTGCCTCAGCTCTAACCAGGTCCCGCCTTTTTGCCCATTTTCGATTTATCCGCGAGTGATGTGTGATGTCAAGATGGCGACGAGCGCCTCCGCATACTTCAGGCTTCGTTTTAACTCTTCGCAAACCTACGGTTGACGTCACGGACACTACATCCATATTTTATACAGTCTATGGTATGGACACAAAACCAATGTAAATGAATAGGTGCAGTCGCTGTTCGGTTAAGAACATTTTTCAAAATATTTAGTTTTGTGCTTTGTGGAAGAGATTAGGTCATACAGGTTTGGAATGACGAGATGGTGAGTAAATGATGACAGAATTTTCCTTTTTGGCTGAACTACCTCTTTAAAATGCATCATTAAAATTATTTTTTT
Organism: Triplophysa dalaica; assembly: GCF_015846415.1. Classification (NCBI taxonomy): domain Eukaryota; kingdom Metazoa; phylum Chordata; class Actinopteri; order Cypriniformes; family Nemacheilidae; genus Triplophysa; species Triplophysa dalaica. The sequence continues at coordinate 4,680,398 of NC_079552.1, forward strand.
GCTTATTTTTTTTAACCAAGGTACAACTCAAACATATGTCCTGAGGTACACATTTTTTTTGCCACTAAGACTGAGTTAACTTGAAAGTTGAACATTCCTTTAAGCTTGCTAGCTGCAAAACATCCTGTGCCATAAAGACGACAGCCGGGTTGTGACAGAGGGCTGTGTTGAAAATGAGAGCTGCTAATTGGGTGAGAGACTCGTCTAGAAGGCCTGTAATAATGTCCTGTGTCCCTTCACTCCCAAAATAGCGTCCAAGACTGCAGAGTGCCGCAGTCCTGCCCAACAGGTTACCCGACTGCATGTGACTCGCCAAATATAACCCGAAACCTTATCACATCCCTACTCGCTGGTAAGACATGCACTCAGATCAGATTTATTTATGGAGCCAAAAAGCGTCTTTTGAGACAAAACAACATACTTGACGCTCATTTAAACGACAGCCGGAAGAGAATCCAGTCATGCTGCAAACTTGCGTGGGAAGTAAGAATTTAATGAATTTATGGGGAGCCAACCGCACATTCAATGGAACAGCACTCCGACTCTAAACGCCTTTTTTCTGTAACACAGACCAATTAAAGAGGAATCATGTTGGTAAATGCTGACACTGTGTTCTGAACTTTTCCGGAAAGGTCATAAATTTGTAGCGGCCTTTTAATCTCGCCGAAGGTAGAAGTACGACAACACTGTGCTTGTTTTAAAGAAGAGTTTTATAAAACGTTAAACTGAACCCTGAGGCTTTATGCCTGGAAAGTACACTTGTTTTTATTTCTGAGCCAGAAAGTACCATCTAACAAGGTACATAAAGAGAACAGATGGCAAGGTGCACTCAACACAACTAATGGCATACAACAGTTACATTTAGGCTGTGAATGTAATACAGAAATGGCATAAAAATATACCATTTCAAGGGAATTCGTAAATCAAATTATGAGGTGGCTAATTTCTATAAATTTGTACGATCTTATTCGTACGCTTTAATGTGATTTGCTTTCGCGTCAGTCATGTTAGGTTTAGGGCTGTGGTTAGGGGAGGGGCTTCAGCATTGCTTAATTTCTCATAATCCTACATTTTTGTACGATTCCCATTGTACCAATTCATGCGAATTAGCCGCCTAGTAAAATAGTTACGAATTCCCGTAAAATCAGAAGTCTGAAAATGTAACCTAAATGTCATGCAGGTAAAAGGCAGCCTTAACTCACCTGTGTAAAGATATCTAAAATGCATCACTTCCAAGATCTCTTTTTGGCTCGACTATTAATGATCGCAAACTTTATTCTCACAAAAACTCAACAATTCGCTAATAATTGGTGCACTGTAATCTACATTATCAAGTCATTAACTAAATCTTTCAGGACAATCTTTCAGTAACAAGACTTAATGACAACTAAGAGGATTCCATCTTAGCAACACTTTAATAAAACAAAAATATCGACATCCTTTAAAATCCAATAAATGTGCATCACATCTTTTTACACAGAATTACTCGATTTTAATCCAGTCACCCTTCCTAAACTTCACCGGAGAACTTTACTGTCATTTCCCGAGGAAACATTCTCGATAAAGCGCAGCGCCATCCAGGTGTCTATGGCACGCTACATCACTCAATCCATCACTGAAGTGAAAATACCCAACAGTGTCATGATGGCACTCCAGTGAACGTGGCTTTGGATTATAATAAATATTCATTCATTCTGTTGAATGGGTTTAATGCTTTGCTTGCAGTCTCTGAGGCGGACCTGAGTGTTCCCCTCCATCAGACTGCCATGCATTTTTAATACTTTCTATCACGTCCGAGGGAGTCGACAATGCAACTGCGCACCATTCAGCGCCATTAACCACTCGAGGAGCTGAGATAACATTTGTGCTAACAGGTGTTAGCGTGCCTCCAGTGAAATGCCTCAGCAGTTTATGTCATTCAAATAAGAGCAACGTGCAACGTAGCTTTTATGCTATGAACAAAAAACATAAAAGCTGTGATGGTCAGCAGGGCTGGTCTGAGCACACATCTTGGGACTACAATTGACCCTACGGCTAAATCCTCAAAATCCCCCAGGGACTGCATTCAAGTATTCCCCCAAGGCCAGGCCATACAGACCTCTCCCATCGTCATTCCAGCTGTTGCCGTGTCATTCTTCAAGATATGCCTTAGTGTCACACAAACACACACTCACGGAAGGTCTGGCCCACACAGGCAGCAGCCTGCTCCCGTTCACTCACCCTTTTGCCCTCGTTCCCTGGTGCTCCTGGTTGACCGGGTAACCCAGCATCTCCCTGAGGAGGAAGGGAAAAATCAGTGCTGTAGTTCTGAGCATTTCAGTACACAAAGCTGGCTGGTCTAAACGTTTTAGTTTCACACCTGTTCACGGTCATTATTCACCTCAAACTAAATGATCGGATTCAGAAACATGAATGTGAATATGACCACACAGCAGCTGGCTCTGTCTGGACTGCTCTAGATCGCAGCGTTTAGTAAAGTGCTGATAGACAGATGTTAAGACGGCATGTTCACAGCACAATCACGGCGCAATTATGAAGGGAAGGCAAATGTAATGATCTGAATATGTGCGAATTAAAGGGAGGTTGAAGCGCTTACCTTTTCTCCGGGAACACCCTGGAGGCCCTGCGCAAAAAAAAATAACAAACATTGTGTTGATCCACAAAATGGTTGATTTCAACTCAGAAACTAAGAAATTGTACTACATTTTGATTTAATTTAAACACAAAAATATCTGATATGCCAATAGTATAAAAAATAAGCGGCTTAAAGGGATAGTTAACCCCAAAACCATGACTTTTTCTACCGCAGAACACAAAATAAATGTAAAAATGTTTGTAAACAAACACACTTGACAATATGTTGGGTTGTTGAATTAACTTGAACATTTTTTTTATTTGTCTCAACAATTGGTTAGAACAAACCAAAGGGTGGGTTTGTCCATTTTTGACCACACATTGGCTTAAAAACCTAACACGGAGTGCAACATTGGCTTCCATTGTGTGAACACAAGACTACTTAAAAATTTCTCAAAATATCTTCCAGAATCATACACTAGTTTTAAACAACATGAAGGTAAATAAATGATGAATGAATTTACATTTTTGTCTAAACTATTCCTTTAATAAATAATCCTTTAGCTCAACTGCCAGCGCACTGCATTAGCGGTACAAACGTTGTGGATTCAGTAACCGAGAAACAGCTTTTCAAATAGCCGTCCACTGTAGTGACCCCTTTGCACAAAAGGGTTAAATACGGTGTGCATCAATATATTAGGAATACTTGATCCTTTAAAGATAAGGACATTGATGACTCAATTACCTGTGATATGATTACAAGGTCACGCATTACAAAAAAAGCTGGCATTTATCAACAGCATTACTGTATAACGCCCATGGCTATCTCGCATCTTCATTGTTGCCCGTTAAAGGCACAGCAGTACCATAATGAATATGTTGTCATCTACCATTTTTGATGGATTGAGACTGAAAGTCATTTCCAGTAAGCAAATTTAGTGAGCATGCATTGCTCGCGGGTATTAAGAGTGCATTCGGAATTGCTGGGAGGATTGGGTTTTGATAGGACTAAGCGTCTAATTCACAAAAATGGCTGACTCACATGCTTACATACTATATACAATATTGAACTAAAGAGAGGACTGAGACTGGGACTTTGCAAGTCCTCTAATAATACATACACCGTACATAAAATAAATAAACAGACACTGGTATAAAACAGACCTCTGAAATTTTTTTACTTAAAAAAGGAATTAAGTGCCAAAAGTATTATTGTGCCTAATTTTATATCTTTCTTTACACAAAAGAAGATATTTCAAAGAATGTTATGTTGGTCCCCATTCACTTCTATTGTACAGACACAAAACCAATGCTGGTCAATGGGGACCAACGGTTCTCTGTTATCAACATTCTTCAAAATATCTTATTTTGTGTTCTGCAGAAAAGAGGAAGCCATACAGGTTTGAAATTACAAGAGGGCGTGACAGAATTTACATTTTGGGATCTCTCTAAATGTGTCTCGCATTTCTAAATGTGAATGTCTTTACCTGGTCTCCTTTTGGACCTTGCTTTTCAACCTACAGGAAAGAAAAGAAGTGCTTGAATCAAGGATGTGGCAATGAACATTGGCTATAAATTAAGTCAGAACAAAGACGGGAATATCTTTACAAGGCATCAAAAGCACACGAGCACTCACATATGACCTCTCTTAATCTCCTCCCTAAAACACAATGGCTTTAAAATGCTGTGAGGTGTCACTTTTCAAACGGCATTTTTAAAAACGTTAGCACATCTTGGAAACAGCTGCAAAAATAGCCATTCGCTTCATGAGCTGGCTTTGTGAAAGTCAGAACTTGAAATGTTCTACAATGAACTGTCACATTACTGACGAGAACTGTGATGTTAGAGACCGTAAATACACTCACCTAAAGGATTATTGGGAACACCTGTTCAATTTCTCATTAATGCAATTATGGTGGTGGTGTAATGGTGAGGGGGATGTTTTCTTGGCACACTTTAGGCCCTTGGTGCCAATTGGCCATCGTTTAAATGCCACGGCCTACCTGAGCATTGTTTCTGACCATGTCCATCCCTTTATGACCACCATGTACCCATCCTCTGATGGCTACTTCCAGCAGGATAATGCACCATGTCACAAAGCTCGAATCATTTCTTGAACATGACAATGAGTTCACTGTACTAAAATGGCCCCACAGTCACCAGATCTCAACCCAATAGAGCATCTTTGGGATGTGGTGGAACAGGAGCTTCGTGCATCCCACAAATCTCCATCAACTGCAAGATGCTATCCTATCAATATGGGCCAACATTTCTAAAGAATGCTTTCAGTACCTTGTTGAATCAATGCCACGTAGAATTAAGGCAGTTCTGAAGACGAAAGGGGGTCAAACACAGTATTAGTATGGTGTTCCTAATAATCCTTTAGGTGAGTGTATAAGTGACACATGTCTAGAATGCCAACATTCGTAACATCACTCTAAAAAGAAAAAAAAATAAATAAATAAAAACAAGAATTCAATACGACAGGTTAACATTATGTGAATAAAAAGTCCAGTTCAGATTCAACCAAAGCCTTTAAACCGAGATTGTTCTAATGCTTTTTGACCCACACTGAATTTACAGGCTGACTACAGCACAGAGTGGTGATGTGGGAGCGTGTTGTCGCCTCATGCTTTTCGATCTCTGGTATGTCCTCATAAATGTAAAATTAGAACGAGTAAATAATCGTTACGGCCTGATATAGTTCCGCTGGGGTTTGCTTACTGTTTAAGTGACATAAGGGGGACAGGTCGGTGTTACCGAAACATCACACCACACACAACGATCATATGTCCCACTTTGTGTCAGACGTGACCTGACAGACGTGTCCCCCACATGTGCAAAATAATTAGCTCTCTACCTGCAGAACATGTCTAATCTCCAGAGTCTGCGCACACTGCTGCTGGCCGCACCTGACTGAGGATGTGTTTCTCTTACTTGGCATCACATTTACTTTTGTTTTCGGGATGTTGAATATGGTATTTTTTATTAAAGTCTATACAAAACACTATGTTTTCTGTCTGGGCAGTGTTAAGGTAGGTGGTAAACTTTAGGTCAATCATGGATTTAAATAGGTAGAAAGAACAAAACCACTTGAGATATTACAGTGACAGACATCACTGTTGATAGGAAACAATAGTGTTATAATAACTATATAAAAAGTGTAATGCGACACATAGCGCTGCCTATCTTGGCTCATCTTTAACCTCCCTGGCGCTGAATGCAGCATTTTCAATTAAAGTCAATCTGAAACATCTTTGAAAACTTCTATACTGAGAAACTTCCCAATTAAACAGAATTTTTAAAAGACAAATATGCAGGACAGAACTTTGTTTAACCTATCTGGTCGACTGTAAAAAGTTCTGGGTAATAAAGAATTGTTGTCTTCCGTATTGAATTCCAACACAAAAAATCTAAGCAACTTCTAAAAAAAATGTACTTTGATAAGTCAAAATATTCAAACTACATTTACATTTAGAGTACAGCTCTATTCTACAAGTTCTTCACATAACACGCAAGCAGTTGACCTGGCAACCACGTCCTGCATCTCCGCCTTCACACGGCTGTGTCATTACAATCAGTGCATTCTCTTCACACGGATCAACAATCCGGCATGTGATGCATTGTTTCCTGTAATTGCGGTGCTTTCTAAACACTTTTAAAAGTAACACCATACAGTATATGCCACTGTGATGTGAGTCGAACTCTCTACGGTGTAAAAACAGCCAGCTAGGCGAAATGCAATAATTGGCTCAAAACACAGGAAGGGGTCCCGGTGTAGGGTCAGAGCCCACCAGCACCACAGGGGTTGCGGGGGGTTCGTAAACAAGTGGTGGAAAGTTATTAAATTTGATGGACGATTGGACGAAATGCTTTCGTAATTTCATAAAGGTGGTTCACAGATGGATTGTTATAGTGTATTAAGAATTGAAATACGGTCAATTTTGACTTCACATAGAATTTTAGCCTCACTCTTATTATAACAAGAGAAGGAAATTTGATTGGGGAAGTTTTATGCATGCATGCTCACTAGTCTCTCTTGTAACAAAAGAGCTGAACTGAGCATCTTCTCACAGAATCAGTTTCACAATCCTGTAAATCTAAACCTCAGAAATGACTCACTCAGTTCAGTGCTATAGTCTGCCATAATGCAGTTCCTGCAAAACCTCTTATGAGTCTCATTCAAAACAAGGCAAAAACTGTTGTGTCATGCAGTTTTGCAGCGTTGTAACTAAGGTAAACGTACCGAGAGAGTTCCCAGAGCTGGCGAGCCAGGGTCACCCTGCAAGAGAGACAGACAAATTTAGCAGATATTAGAAGACAAATGATAGAGGGTAAAAGATGACAAAACTTCACATTTTGGTTTAACTGTTCCTTTAAGAATAATGCAGCGAGACATCTGAAACATTCACTCTGGAGCAAAAGAGCTCACATCCTCAGAAATATACAATAGAAGGTAACAAAACCAGACATCGAAAAAACTACAGCAGGCCTGCTTTTATATACAAGGACAAATGAGATTGCCTAAAGAAGATAAAACACACTTAGGCCGTGTTCACACTTGACTTCTTTGAAGCTGCAAGCGTTTGTTTTACATTATAATCCTATAGAACAAATTGTGTTTTCCAAAAAAGTCACAAGCTTTTTTTTAAATGCCACCTCACCACATGAATCCTGTGTACTGAGCTGCCTTTATGCACAAATGCTGCCAGCTTTTCTTTTTGCTAAAAAAGCGTGTTTGTCAACCTTTTCTTGTCAAAAAAGACGTCAAGTGTGTTCATGGCCTTAAAGTGATATTTCACACAAAAACATCATTTACTCAACCTCTTGTCATATCAAACCTTCAAGATATTTTGAAGATAGTTGCTAACCGAATAGCACTGGCCCCCATTAACATCTACTGTATGAACACAAAACCAATGCAAGTAAATGGGGGCCAGTTAACATTCTTCAAAATATCGTCTTTTGTTTTCTGCAGAGAAAAAACTCCTACAGGTTTTAAATGACATTTACATGAGAAGTAAGGGATGACAGAATTTTCATTTTTGGGTGAACTATCCCTTCAAGTGAAATATGATGTTGACAAAAGATGTTGGAGCAGTAGCATGAGTAATGTCATACTGTATGCCGAAGAAGGTTTATAATAGACCGAGTGACGATGACTCATACACCGTATCTGAGCATACGTTCTCCTAAAATTCAAGCTTCAGAAATACGACATCGACGTCAGTCAAAATCTAGACAAAAACATGCAAAGCCTTCCACAAATTGAATCTAAATCCACAAGAACATTAAACTTCGCCGAAACTTAAAGAAGTGAACTTCTCATGCTCGCAGATATCGAGAGTGGTTGTACGTTTGAAGAGAATGACGTGTCTTTCCGACTGTAGGGTTTAATTCCAACTACAGTCTTTTCTCCCATCCGCCCACCTTCTCTCTGACTGGGAGATGAGATAAAAACAGAAGAAACCGGTTATTATCTGCTCCAACACAGAGGAGCTCATTAGAACTTCAAGGCTTGAAAACACAGCATTGACAATTACACATGAGCACGGGCAAACAAAGGAACCCAAATAAGAGAGAGAACTGTAAAAGTCATGGGGTAATATGGCTGCTAATTAGAGAATAACATTTGATCTATTGTTTGAAAAAGCGGTCCCGCTGTGGACTGCGTGCGTGCATGAGCGTGTCTGTGGGAGCCTGGGAATCAGATATCAGAGCAGAAAGCTCTATTCTACGTGCTGTTTCACTGCGGTCACATCTTTCCTGGTGTGAATCTCATATCGGTTGAGCTTAAACATGTGGAAGGCAGTGTTATGGATTCAATACAACTTAAAGTAACAGCTCATCCAAAAGTGGAAGTTCTTTCCCAATTTACACATCTTCATGTCATTCCAAATCTGTTTGACTTTCTTTCTTCTCCAGAACAAGAAAGAAGATATTTTGAGGAACACTGGTAACCAAACATCACTGGCCCCCATTGAATTCCATTGTATGGACGCAAGCCACAGAGACAACTCAACACGTCTTGAGTGTTTGACAGAACAAAGAAACTCAAACAGATGTGAAATGACAAGAGAGTGAGTGAATGATGACGAATTGTTAGTGTTGATCAGAAAGTTGTGTTTTCAGAAAGGCACCTTCAATGGAAGTCTATGCAAAGCATTGCGCCCCAGTTGAAAACATTAAAACTGCAATCCATTAAAAATTTACAAAAATCTGTTTTTGAGCAGTAACATTAATGTGACAAAGGAAAAGTTTAGCTGTAAATGATAATTCTGTCATCCTTTATTCACCCTCTAGTTGTTTCAAATCTTTTTTCTGATGAACACAGAGAAAGATATTTGGATGAATGCTCGTAACCAAACAATTCTTGGCCACCGTTGACTATCAGAGTATGAAAATTTGCCGTATAAATTTATTTTTTCTGTTGAACACAAAATAAGTGGTTTTGAAGAATATAGGACAGCAAACAGTTATTGAGCACATTTGGCTATATTGTCATTTGTCCTACTAGGGTGGTCAATGGTGGCCAAGATCTGTTTGGTTACAAGCATTCTTCCAAATATCTTTCTCTGTGTTCATCAGAAAAAAGATATTGATACAGATTTGGAACAACTCAAGAGTGACAAAATTTGGATGAAATGTCCCTTTAATGAATCCAAAGCTTTTTAAATTGGACAGATACATTCCGAAGTCTTAAACTTCCACTAAAAGTGCATTAGTTTTAAGATACTTTTCCTGTTCATTTTTCCAAACTGAAGGACAGATCGAAATTCATATGTTATGTAATGTACAACCTGCCACTGAAGCTGTCAATAAAGCTTACTCTACAACATTCCCTGTATATAAATATTCAATCCAAGCACCGGTACATTTTCTTATTTTCTTGTCCTCATGCATTATGGTTTTCCCTGCCACATATACATGTCAGATGGTTCATTTGACATGCTATAATAAAACTGGCTTTCCATCTCACAAATTCCAGCAGCATTCCACATGTCTGATTTACTGAGCTACGTGCTACATTTCCTGCTCAGCACGAGCAATATAACCAACAAGATCAATGATTCAATACAGACGTATTTCTTTGTCCAATCAGTGGTCATGCTTCTTTGAGGTTTTTAGTAAATCAAGCCTGTTGTATGAGAATCTATAAATAAACCTCTTTCATTCTGAATGAGATGAGCGATTCAGACAGTTAGTGACAAAGCCTGTCTTGGGTTTGATGAAATATGGCACTGCATTACAATATATGAGAAATGAAAGAACACAGTATGCTGTGAAAACGTATGTCTGTTTTTGGACTGTGCACAGAGCTGAAATGCATGACTAGTTTCTCCCCATTTATCAATATTGTGCTTTAACTGAATGTTAAAATGAAAATATAATACATAGGCTACCGGTCAAAACTTTGGGATCACATGACAAAAATGTTTCTCTTCCTCTTAAAAAATCTTTTAGTCTGAAGGTGAATGTTTCAATGCTTGAAATTATTTGTATGGAAAAAAATATAATTGTGCAAACATATTCATTTCTTTATAAAAAAAACATCGTTTGAAATGGACTACTTGGAGAAAATAATGAATAAAAAGCAGCCAATAAGGGTACAGCATTAATGGAAATTCCTTCAATACTGTTTAAAAAGCATCCCAGGATGAGACATCAAAAAGCTGGCTTGGCTAAAATGCCAAGAGAACGATTTTGCAAATTCTAGTCAAAGGGTGACTAATTTAAATATGCTAAAATAGAACGTAGAGTTTGTTTATTTTGAATGCTTTTAGTCACAACATGATTCCCAAAGTTACAACTGTATTATTGCATGGTTTTGAGAAGTTTACCAATGTATTATTCGAAAATGTGAAAAAAATAAAGAATTAGTGAGTGATCTTTAACTTTTGACGGGTAGTGTAAAGCCTATATATATAACTTAAATATAAAACATATATAAAATATTGTTTTTATAGTATTCATTAGTGTTATCAATTTTAAAATAAATGTTTGGGTAAATATAATATGTGGCGTGTATATTTATATGTACATAAATATATATGTGTATGTCTATTAATAAGAAAAATGAGAAGTATATATTTATTTTACACACAAATATATAGATATGTATGTAAAATTGTTATATACCCACATATAAATATAGACTGTTTCAGCGGAAAAAACAAAAACAAGTTAAGTGGACTAAATTTAACTTCCGGTAGACTTCCACAAAAAACAATAACTGTTTATATATATATATATAGTTATATTTTATATAATTACTGAATATAATTGATATACAATAAAATATTACTATAAATTCATGTTATTGTAAATTAAATACAAAATAAACTATATTACAACCAAACACAGACCGATTCAAACAGTCTATATTATATAAAAACCAATATTTATTTCGGAATCGATTAATAACGATTAATCGATTTGACAAAACTAGTTTTCTATCTTAATATATGCGTGTGGTCTTCAATGCACATATAAAACACACTCTAAACAACACATTCGCTGAAAAACAACCCTAAGATCATAGACAGACAGCCTGGGACAGTGAAGCAGTGTGTATAGATGCTTTTTACATTAAATCAAACGTGTTGGAAGACTTACTTTATCACCTTTAAGACCAGTGGGGCCTTCAGGTCCAGGATCTCCTTTCAAACCCTGAGGAGACACAAGAGACAGCGACTGGTTTAATCACAGGGTCAAATTCCCAGCAGCATCCAGACAAGACAACTTGGTGTACAATCCTTCCAGCGAGGGGACGATGTATCAGTTTGTCTTCCCCCTAGTTATGAATTCAGCAGGGAAGCACTTGAGCAATCTTTTAGTAAAAATCATGCTGTATGTCTGGAGAGCGTGCAGTGAAGCGCTGCAGCTTATCTCTGCCAGCGAGTATCTGAGGGAGTTGAGGTGGCCTCGTTTAAATGACAAATCTCTTCTCTTTCCTTCTGCACTTTTCTTAGTGAAAGATTAGCGGAAATTGCTCGATGTGAGCCGTGCGTTCTTAGCCTGCCACCCACCAATTAAACAAACAAAATAAGATTGAACTCGTGACAAGAAACCATTTCTGATGATCGGATTGATTTGACACGCAGCCTATGTGGGCACACAACCTATACGGTTAAAAAAGAGGTATAAGAAAATAAATCTTCAATTTTCAGATTTTGAAAGACTTCAAGAACTTTTTTTCTTCATTATTTGGCCATTTTTAAATGCAAGTACATTTGAGCTTTATAATGAGATAAATTGATATGTTGGCACGATTAAAATTTTGTCTACAAAAGTAATTTCAATCATTTAAGCGTTTACCTTGAGATGAAAGATTTTTAAGATTATTAGAAACGATTCAGTCAATCGTTTCCAAACGTATAACCTGTACTACTGTATAGATATGTATACCATATATACACTATTCAGATATATAGACAGATAGTATCAGACCAAAACCATGAGAAGGTAAAATTTAAAGAGTTTGGTTCCAACAGGAGATAACTCAGTTTAGAAAAAAAGATCTAAAATCATCAATCAAAAGTTATCATGTTTTTATTGTGTTTTATTGTGCTTAAATCAAAACAAACCAACTGCAGTTTGATGGATATTAATTGGAATGCACAATAAAAAAACATGACTTCTGAACATTTTTAAATCTCATTTTGGAACCAAACTCTTCATATATTTTAGCATAATATCACAAATATTTCTGTTCAACTAAAACTCAAAATGAACAATAAAACCCAAAATAAGAATTTATATATGCTTTGCACCAAAGTCTGTACGAAAAACATAAGATATTATTGCATAATAATTCAAATGTCAATATAATATCATTCTATCGAGGCTCTACTGATTTCCAAGAATACTGTGAAAATAAATAAATAAAAATAAACAAATGTCAATTTGTATGTTTCATAATAATATAAAACTTGCGTATAACAGTCTATTATTAAAATCATATTTAAAATCACAAAGATGCAACCCGCCAGACTCGCTTGCGGCACTTAAGTGGCCCAGTTGAGGAAAAGGTTGGAAATCACGGCTAAATGCACACCCACACCCACGCAAGCCCTCCGGCTGAAGCCAGGATTAGCATTCCCATCACCTTCCTGCCAGGTCTTTTTGAGAGGGAATCTGATTGGAGATAAGGCAAAACCAGAGGCAAAGTCAAAACTCTCAGTGCTAAAAGCAGGAGAGAGAGGATAGTTTAAAAAAGAGAAATAAAAAAGGTGATAGAGGGAAAAGCGGCAGAGCGGAGGGGCTGATAAATGAGGCCTGACAGGTATCGACAGGCTAAATTTACAGCGGCTCTTGTTAGTGACACATCAAGACCAGCAGCTATAGGGAGAAAGAATTGTGAAATAAGTCAGGGGATACTTAGGTCGGAGGAGCCGCCGGCCCTCCAAACACAACCATTTGTCTTAGTTAAGCCTTCGAGTGAGACTATTAATACTGAATTATATTAGGCCCAGATGAGCGGCTCGCCTCTTTTTTAATCTTGTCTCCTAGTTTCACAGCTAGAGATGTGACTAATAAACTCTTATGATGGCGAGACTGGTCATGACGGTCGAGCGAAAGCTCGCCGTGTCCCCTGGCAAAACATAAGCAAGAACCGTAATCTAGTGCCAGGCTCCATAAAAGAAGATCAATACTAATAAGATGCTTGAATGTGACTCATCTCTCAGATCAGCCGTCCTGCTATGAGACTCAACAGTTGGGTTTGAAATATCCTCTTTCGAATGACATTTATCTTACTAATCTAACACATTTTAAGAAGTCTTATTAGAGGAAAGTTCAGCCAAAACTTATGGCACTATGTACAAGCTCTCGTTGAATTGTTTTTCACATCGCAAACACACTGGGAACACAAAAGTTGAAATGCTGGAATAATCGTTTTGCCAATAAATTGACCGTTCACAGTACATTATATTCCAAGTGCATTGAAAAAGTAACACACAACAGACGGTTTCAAAGTGACAACATAAACAAACATTACTGCGCATTCGCCCTTAACTTTTGCTACACAATCAATAGAGTGCCTGTAGATTATTTCTGATAACAAGCAAAAGAAACCAAGAAGAAGTGTTGATGACACATGATGTTTTCTTTATGTTGTTGCCGCAAAACCGTCTATATACCACCATGCAATCATTTTAACATTCTACTTCTGATGTCACTTTTGCCATGCTGGGATGCTCAAACAGATAATGTTTTAAAAGCCACAGAACTACAACTGACTATGAATAATTTTTTATTTCACTTCCTTTACTAGACACAAAAATAATGAAAAATAAATACAATCATTTTATATGACTGAGTTTTGGTTAGTGCGTTATGAGGTCACAGCGTTATGGTGATGTTTTGCACATTTATAGTTATTGCGTACAGTGGTTGTTTCACTTTTAAAAACTGTATGCAGCCTGAATTTACATTCTCAATTATTCATTTACCAGATGGTTTTATCGAAAGAAACTTACAAACATCAAAAGCAGTTTGTCATGGCAACCAAAGACAAGTTGTGCACACTGCCAACTTTATACTATGAACAACAAAACAATAGTACCCAAGCTGGCACAGAAGTGAAATACACCGGCTTCAAAAGCCTAAATCCAGCAAGCCATTATTTCTGGAAATGCCTATCTTTCCTGGCCCAATCTCTGACTTCGAGGTTTAAGAGACAGATGTAACTAAGATTTAGCACTTGAACTTGATCAGCATCGTGGATCTGTGAAAATGCAGGTGGAAGAGAAGCTCACATTGGGACGGTGTCATGGAGGTTAGCCCGAGGTTGCTTTTAAATGATGTATGTTCTGAGGGCTCTTTGGAGAGCGCCCCGCTCTGCTTTTGGCACAATCTAATGACACCTTCAGGGAACCGAGCTCACCTTTCTTTGTAGTCCAACCTCCCCGAGAGCAACCCCAGTTAAGAAAAGCTGCCTCCCCTCCTGTTCAAAGGGACTTGTATTGAGCTCCGGGCCTACAGACTGTTCTGACCCCAGGAGTGAGGCGGGAGAGACGGAGCACATAGTTAGCCTCTGCTCGCTCTGGGCATTGTGGCACGAGAGGAGAGGTGGATGATGAGTAAGAATCAGGGCCGCGTCCCTTTCTTGTTCTACCTTTCACTCCGGCGAGAGGTCAGAATACCGCAGGGATCTATGCTCACTCGCCTGATAATTATGTAGCGCAGAGCGTGTCCTGGATGCGGCGGGGCCAGGTCACAAGTTCACAACACAATCTGGCTTCTTCCCAGTATGGAGCCCAGTTACACACAAACACACACAGATGTGCAAAGAGGCGTATAGACATATTACAAACACACATTACAGACAGTCAAAAAACACAACCCTTCTGTTGTGGACTCATCTGAGACTGATAGGTTGGTGTGTTTAGCACAATCTCTGCATGGGATGCATGGATTTATACCCCAGACTCAACGAAGTCAACCACTATTGGATCATGAATAAGTTATATCCTTCGGCAAAGAAGCAGTAGTGCTTCGAAAGGGAGGGGCAAGCGACGGAGTAAGCAGTTGGTTGCAATTCGTAACCTCACCTCTACATCCTGCTAAAATTTAGACACTGGACTTTTAAAAATTCGTTCCCTTTAACGTAAACATCTACAGCAGCACTCTCAACAACAGTTTTTCCACTTTTTAATGAGGATATCATTTAAATTCCCATCAGGATGAGCACGTTGTGTCTCTGAGGTGTACATGTTTTCAGTAGAGAGAACTGTTGATATGCTGAATGGCAGGCCTTCAAAGACCTTTGGAACAAGATCCAGTAGAGTAACAGAGATATCTCGCAAGCTGGCCCACAAATGCCAAGGGGGTTACGCCAGGAAATGCTTTTTATGAGTTTCCATTTGCTCAGCGATTCAATGCCACAAACCTTTGAAGCAGCACAGCACAGAATGATGCATTCTGAAACATTCTGAAAAACATCACAAAAGAAAAAAACATGCCGAAACGCTCCGACACTAACAAAAGCAATCCAAACAGGCATTAATGGCCTTATGAAAAATAACCATTACTATATTTTAACTGGAGGTAAACTGCCGCAACCAGTTTTATTACAAATATCTGATTTAAAATTTCATAAATTGTAAACGATAAATTTCAGGTTACTGTGGTATTTCTGCAAATAATTAAAAGTACATTTTTATAAGCAATTTCTCATATAAAAACGGTTTTCTCCACCAATTAAGCAATCCACAAATGTTTTGCATCCATTTGAAGCATACAAAATCTATCTATATCAACGCTAAACGTACCCTGTCATGTTCTAGAAGATACTGTTACTCTACCAGGCCATGTTATGCTCAACGCCATGTAAGTCTCTCAGCGGTCTCATGTCAGACTAACGATACACGCCGTCATCCACATTCCATTCCCCCATCTCATGTAACCCCGGTGGGCCTCAGATATTAGCTATTGACTTGGAAAGATTTAAATTAGCAAGCCATTAGAATGCATTGATTTCTGTAAATGATAGCAAATGTCTTGAGGTACTGCGGTTCAATCGGGTTTCTTACTTCTCTCTCGGGTGATCCCACAGGACCGGGTTCTCCATCAGCTTCCTTTTCACACTGACAACCATACTGTAGTAAAAATACACAGCATGAGACCACACACATCATCATAACACATACATGGGATTGGGGAACATTAACAAATTAGGTTCACATGTCTCAAATTCAGGAGTTAGTCAATTTTAGCATCAAATACAGATAGGCAAAGGATGGACCAAGGATAAACAAGTATCTAAATGCAAAATACCAAACAACAAAATCAGTGCACGAGCACCCCAGCCCATTGTAATACTGTAGTCAAAATACAAATCAAGACTAAAATTTATCTGTGATTTCCAAGGACTTTGTTGCCATAGAACGATGCCTAGAAACTTTCTGACTTCTCAACATATTATATGTGATTGCCCTTGACCCTATTAATAAATTTAATATGTATATATATATATATGAGGAACCTTTAAAAAATGCCTCCATTATACTTACAAAATCAGGCTGCTCTGACATTTCTATTCAAGCAGAGCCTTTTAAACAGACAGTAACTCAAAAGTCTTGACCGCTGTTTTCTACAATGCATCTGTCAATCACGTTCATGAAATGGCCATTCATTGCTTAAAGGATTTCATTTTTCCCAAGGAAATGTCAAAGTAATCTTTGTGCTCCGTATCTGATGTTGCACCCTCACATTCTTAACCAAATGCAAATCTCGCACAGACGTAATGTTAATACCATTACAAACATGCCTGTCTTCGCTAAAACGGCTTGTACACTATGTCAAACACATACACGAGCTTTGAAGAGGTGATACATATCCTATATTCAGATATGAATCATATACAAATACTTTAACATTGAAAACACAATAAATAATTTATAGAATCATTTGAATTGTAAATAAAAAAATATTGAATGCAAAACTGAACCTCCATATAACTTTGAATGGCCAAACATTCAGAAATAAACCATTAAATAACTTTTTTTCACGAAAAAAATGTAAGACATGCTACTATCCAGAAAAATCATCTAGCCAATCTAAATATCCCCAAAATAATTTTATTTTGTCATATCCAATCAAGTTTAAATATTTACTTCTAGTAAAAAGTATGTACGTAGCAAAAATGGCACAATGAATAAATTGTTTGACTCATTGATTATTCCTTGGGAATTTCCATCACCAAAGAAGTAAAGTGTTTTGGTGACCATTAAAGTCTCTACATAACATCTGAGGTGGAAAAACGTGGAAGGGCCCCCTAAAGTAAGCAACACACTTTCATCACATGAGGATGTAAACCAGACCAGAAAAACTGTTAAAACATGATCTAAAACATGTTTTTGTAAAGAAAAAAAAACATTCCTTACAAAACATTCTAGTGTGACGACTTCCCTTAAAAACCAACCATGCTAAACATGAGGAAACTCAAAGTTTGCTCCATACAAAGAACTCGGATGTCTTCCCTTCAACCCCATAATTCTTCCAGAGTAACTGCAGTCTGGTGAAAGAGTTCATTTTCATATCACTGTCTGATATATCGATCTGATCTTGGTGTTTTTCTGGCACTTTGATGGCCACTTGCATGACATGGGAGGCCGAACACTCCAAACACCCCCCCAAAAGTATGGCCAAATCTGTCAGGAGCGCCATAAAGCTGTCTGTCACTGCTGCAATATAATCAAGGATGGGGCACTGTACCCTTGGCAATGTCTCTGGGTGGAGAAAACACAGGCAGTCTCCAAAATAACAGATGACAAGCGCTTGAAGTTCTGTGTCTGATCCGTTATGAAAACTATTTCAAAGTTGTCCAAAAAGATGAAAGTATTATGCAAGCAATATGCTTTTCGTCCTATATTCCTCTCTCGTATGGAAATTAAACTATGCCTTGACACAAAAACTACATGAAAATGCCATGACAAACAAAAATATAGTAAAAAAGTACTAAGGTACAAAGAAGATTGTTTTTCAATGAATTGATTAAAAAATAATAAGATTTAGTTTCATGTGTTCTAATTTCAAAAGACAAAAAAAAGAATTTAAAGACTTCGCCCTTGTAAACAAACTTTTTATAATGATGAAACAAAGACAGAATCTTCTTTATGATGTAGCATAATTAAAATATAATCATAGACTTTAGTCTTGGCATGATGCAACAGACTTTTTGTGAGTGTGTCTGTTATGACAATACACTAGTGACTAGTTTAATGAGCACAAATCTAAACAAAACCGTTTCTTTAAACTATTGCTCCATTCTCATTTAAAAGCAGAATTACTAATTCACAATTGTTTCTCTTAGAGATAAATAAGATTAAATGGAGAGTGTTCCTGTAATGCAATGCAAGTTGCTTTACATAAAAGTAAAAGTAGAGATTTCTTCCCTGTCCCACGCTTCTCATTTATATTTCCTTAATAAAGATCTCAGCAATTTCATTCATAAGATGTTCCAATGATATCACAGGCATGGCTTGAATAAAA
The DNA here is from genome assembly GCF_015846415.1 of Triplophysa dalaica. NCBI lineage: Eukaryota > Metazoa > Chordata > Actinopteri > Cypriniformes > Nemacheilidae > Triplophysa > Triplophysa dalaica. The sequence goes on from NC_079552.1 coordinate 4,698,968, forward strand.
AAAATCAATACGTCAAAAGACCAAATCAAAGCACTGCCAATCGCATTACTCGTACTCTCACTGTGTCAACAGTTCCACTGGCAACATTACCATTGAAATAAATGTTCCTCCATCTATGAAGGTCAAATATGCTTCACGTTCTAACAGGTGAGATAGACAGCTGCATGCTGGATCTCAACAGACACTAATGTGTGACAGTGGTGTGAATGTCTGAAACTATGTGCACCTTGCTGAGCATGAGATTCTACTAGATGTCACGACAACTCTCACTTACGTTTGATTCATATGAGATTCAGTCCAAGAGATTTGGTTTCGGAAACGCCATGAAACAAAGTATGCTCAACGCCTATGAAAATATCCCGATCTTTACAAGGTTTGGAAAAATTCACAACTGAAGAATACCGACTCCCTTTTAGTTCATGAGTCGAACTGGTCTTGGCTAGGGTTGCATGATATTTAAGGAAACTCGAATATGCTATAATAAGCTAAATTATGCGATATGCATTATTATGCGATATGATCACGCTCGTAGTTTCTAAAACATATACTAATTATATCAAAATATCAACCAATTGAAAATTATATAACAAACATATTTTGCATTCATGGTAAGTTTTAGTAGTTGCAACACTCTCAAAAAGGATTTGTTAAATGTTTTATTTACGTATTTATAACAAAATATCAGCACTAAAGGCTATTCAATGATAAACTAAGTTATACTATCACCGCTTAATACAATAATACCAACTTTACAAACAAAGATAGGATGTGTTATCACATTTCGTGAGGTAAATAAATAAACAAAGTAAAAAGTAACACAAAATATGTTGTACTTTACTAGACACCACTAACACAACAGTTTTTAAAGTGTCGCCATTGCAATATTCACATTTGTGATATTTTGATAATTGCAATATTGAAAAAAGCTCTATTCATTACAAGAAATTTACAAAGAAATTTAACACAACATATTTGGTTCTGCTGCAAAAGCAACTATTTGCAATTAATTGTACTTGAAAATATTTATGATAATTTATTCCCAGAACGCTCTGTTTCTCAATGCTGCCTGCATCCAAAATTATTCCAATACATGCACTGAACTGGCAATTAAAAGCCATTCTTATTCAATCCTGAATGACTCACAACCTCGATTCTTTACTGTAAGCCACCCTGTGTATAAGTGTTTACTGAAACACTTTAATTGAATCTCATTACTGAACAATGGCCTGTTTTAGTGCTTCAACATGGACTCATAATTACAGTTCACTCTCTACACTACACAAAGTGCATCTCCACGGGTGAACGAAACTGAATCTCTCTATGCCCCTCTCTCTCTATCTCTCTCTCTCTCTAGTTGTGTGCTCATTGGCCTGATCACAGTTAGATAATTATGAACTGGACATTCTTAATCACAGCATGTTAAAGTGCCCATCTGTCTACAGTGATTTACATGGCCATGAATATGAATACAGCTGATTGGCAATATAAAATCCGGACACCGGAGAGTACCGGAGAGTACCACTGGTATCCTAGATACTGTGTGTGAGTTTGTCTATGCAAATATGCATGTGTTTGTTTGTTTGTATGAATGTGCAGTTGTGTATTAAGATAACACTGCAATAAGAGAAGCATAAAAGAAAAGACTGTTTGATTTGAGAACTACGCCAGCACAAATAAGAAACGGCGTTGTGCAGGCAAATCAAACATTAATAGAATGAAATAGAAATCTGAATGGGAATTTTCAGTGTGTTGAGGTGATAAACTGAGGCCATTTACCTTCTCACCTGCAATGATCTGTGATCCAGACAATGTAGGTTAACCATGAAACTAGTTGTGAAAGGAATATCAGTTTTACAAATCAACAAAACGTATTTGTACTGATCCTCTCTAGATCCTTCAACTTTCATTTTCTAGTAGCTACGGTAGGGCAGTTCTCCGGTGGGCTTTCTTGTATGGCCACCAGGAAATAATTCCCTCCAATCAAAGCCTTTCATTCCGCCTTGCAAGTCTCAGATTAAGAGTCCAGAAGTGAACAGCTCGCACCTGTATAAAGCTTGTGGAAGTAAAGAAACCAGAGGCTTTATCCCATATGGTCTGCCACCATCTAATCCCACCTCACTGGAAGGAATCCCATCGCTGTAATCTGATTTGAGCACTCTCGATGCACCCCAGGATAAAATAAACCTTTCTAGCAGATTATACATCGCTGATGGAGCTCCACTGCCTGAGAAAAAAAAATACTCCTCAGGTGTGGAAGGCCATTCTGATGCCTGTGGTTTTTTAAATCAATCTCAAAGACTCCATGCGCTGTCAAGAGGGGAAATTGGCTGCGTTTGTTCAAAGCACTCATCTGGTGAACTTTGATTGCTACAATAATGATGTCAGCTTCTACACAATGTCAACAAGCTTTCTTACAATGCGCACTCACGAGACACGTTAAAGAACATTAAAGAACATTTTAAGCACTCATGTAAAGGACTTTCCACTACACACCACACAACAAATGTCTCACTATGCTACATGAAAAACCATGTGTGTATGACATTAAAGCCACAGTGAAATCAAATTGATTTTTTTTCTTTTTAATAAAAATAAATTAGCAGTAAAGGCGCAGTTTTTTGATTTACAGCGGCCACTAGCGTTGTATTATAGAGTTGCATGGAATCGCTCAGTCCAAACACGACGGTGGCCACCATAGTACAAAAAGATGTCGTTCTAATGATGACGCAGGGAAGAGATCATGCGGGCATTAGAAAGACTGTAGAAAGTGATGTCTTAATTATTAAATAAAAGGTCTGTGGATTTTAAGTATAAAAAGAAGGATTAAAGTCAGGATTTTCAGATTTTAATTGAAGATTATGAGAGAACATGAATTTTAAAAAGAAAATAACCCACATTGATAAGCTATACTATTCTATATTTTACTAGAAATGCTGCAATATTTCATGAAAAAGAAGGATTGTCATTTTTAATCTCACTGGGACTTAAATACTAGACTTGTCCCAAACGGCTTCCAGTAAAAATGCACAGGAAAAGAATAACACATTTGCTTAAAGTCAGCGTGAAACGGAATTTGCGATTGACTTCTTTCCCGCATCGTGGCATTTATCCGAGTGAAACGGTTTATGAAAATATATTTTTTAGGGCGGAGCTTTATTTTGCCCTTCCCTTCTTGATTGGTTTGTTTGTTCAGTGACTGACACAGGGCCTGGAGGGGTGGGCAAAAATGTTTTCTTGATTTAAGCACGAAACTAAGAATAGAGGTTCACATTCTTAAAACAAAATAGGCCTACTTGTATGAAGATATTTTTGCAATTGCAAACTTGCTTTTAAAGTTTTCATGATGTTTGGACTCTTCTTTAAATTATTTAGTATAATTTTAAATGAACAAAAAATAAGACTGACTGAATTATATTTTTGGAGCCATTAGAAATGGTTCCTATTAAATTAAATTGAGGTTAATGGGCTAGTTTTCCACATTGTAATATCTGCAAAAGAAATAAACTATTCAGCCATTATTCATATTTTCACGTATTTACATTTCCTGTCGACTGCACTCTTAAAGGATAATTAATCTTTATAAAACAATAAAGATATTAGAAAGCTTCAACACTTCAACTTTGATATGTTCCAGTTATATATTACATATACACACTGTTAAGAGTAGACATGTGAACATGCTAAATCTGCAAATTGCAATAAAAATGTTGAAATATTATAAGAATCTTACACGTTTCAAAGATGACTGAGATTTAAATAATCCTACTGGGTGATACAGTTCACATGGGTTGAACTCCTAAAGCTGTTCCAAGATTTTTACAACATCTGCAGAGATACATCAGGCTGCATTTACCACCTGTCACATTTTTCAATGACACTGCCCAGAATGTTTTTCTGCATTTTTCCTTATCCTCCAAAGATGAGTTCACGATGTCCTGCTTGTTACTCTAACACCTCATTTACACCAGATGACAGCAGAAATCTCATTATTACCAACAAAGCCATCTGAACATCCGATGCTATTGATGACATGCTGAAGATTTACTCCAGGCACTTCATATGACCGGTTCATTTCACTTACAAATGTAATCTCTTCACTATCTTTCCATTCAAATCAAATGCACATGATGTGATGAAATATGAACAATTTCATTCACACTTTTATATTCTGGATTTCAGTTCAAATGAAACATGTGGATACATACCTATTCACCCCATTTTACGGTTGAACTCATCAATAATGATTTGAACTCACAGCTGATTGGATCACGATTTTAACAAGTCACTCACATATGCATCCAAACCAGACAAAGGATTTAAGCGGACCCATTTAATGTCCGTGAAGGAACTAAAGTGAAACTCAGTCTAATGATTTTTCAAGCTCACTAAGAAGCGTGGCATCTATCTTACAACAAGAGACTGTTGACAAGTCTCCGTTAACATACTCGCACCCGTGTCATAGTGCTCAAAACTTCTCTTCTGGTGAAAAGGGCTGTACACGCCCCCGAAGAGAATACAGCAGATGGCCATGTTTGTAGACAATCCCATATTGACACATTAAGCGGGATTTTAAGGTCCAGTGTTGTGAACTCTCATTGCAGCATTACAGCTGTTCTGGGCTTTTTCCAACACGCTGGCCAACAGCTGCAGAACTGGATAATATTACTCGATAATTGGTAGGTTACAAGCTCAAGACCCATTTTAACTTTGTCTGACACGCCTGAGAACATTAGAGTCGAGGTTAATAGAGTAAAACTACCGCAGTTGATTAGCCCACGGCAGTTGGGATATCCAGCGGGTGTTATGTATGTGTAATACTGCATTTTAAAATGAAAATCTATTAAAACGATGCAGCGCTTTACCTTCTGATTCCATATTGATGCGCTAAAGAGTTTTGAGACAAGAAATGACACAAAGAACAATACAGTATTTTGTTATTAACCTATCAATCAAATGACACACCTACTGTCAATTTCATCTAAAAACAACCTTGAAACTCCATTGATTTAATTCAATGTACAAAGCATAATGTTGAATGTGCTTTAATGAATTGCAAGGCTATGAAAACAACTACTCCAAAGCTCATAAATAATTCAGGTGTGCAGGTGGCCCCTAGATTCACGTTTGCTGCCTAAAATCACTTATGTTGCTTGGTTCTAGCTCAATATTGCAATAAAGAGAGAGAGCTCTTAGAGAAGCAGTGCGGCTAGATAGTACATCTCCATAACAACAAAACCAACTCAAGTAATTGCATTTCTTATTGCGTGTGCATTGACCAGTATAAAGTTTCAGAAATGCCATTCCACTCCGGACAAAATACCTCACACGGTTAATTCCACAGCATTCAATCCATGAAACAAGATCGAGACCGGCAATTTTGAGTGCTGGGTACAAACCCTATTGAGAGACACATTTTAAGTGATCCACAAGGAAAGTTCTCATGCAGGTCACCGCAATTAACCTTTGGGTGACACTCTGTAAGCTTAATAGCTCTGAACGCTGTAATGTTCCATGCTATCTTGCAAACTGGCACAGTTTAATACTCTGTTCTCTATCACGGGTTAAGAGGGGACCGTGTTCACAGTCAGAGACTATGACATTCTCTTTGTGCCTCAAACAGATATAATTCACATTGCTAATGCTTCTATTAAACGTCTGAACAGCGTGTCTGTGTTTTGTTAATGTGGTTCTAAGGCTGTTGGTTAGTAAAGCAGGCTTTTTGGCTGGTTTATACAAGGGCTGTCAATCCAATATGTTTCAATTTAGAACAATTTATTACATTTAGAAATAAAATGTTGACCAAATAAGGCATTTAATCATCCCCCTGACTCGTGCGTATACTTAATAAGGGATTTCCTGTCATGATTCTGCTTCATCATTTAACGTCTTTCTTCGTCTTGTGGCAGAATCATGGCAGGATTCTCTGTTTAATGGGGAGAGAGGCAGTTTGTTTCTTTCACCATGATTCACAACAATTTCTCAACCATCTCAGAGCAATTCAGCCAAGGCTAAACTTAAAAACAAGGTTTTACTACAGCACAAGATGATGAGGTTAAAATGTTTAACACGTTGGTCAAAGATGTCAATCTGCATGTGTATACAGACCAACTATTTAAAAATAGCTCAGGAATAATGCAATACACAAGATTCTGACACTTTGATTGTAAATTGGATACCTGGGGGTTTGGTATTGGGTCTCTGGTATAGTTTGGGCCTTGGATTTATACTTTTTATAGACTAAAGATTTTTACCAATACAGTCCAATATTTTTGTAGCGTTTTTGTGTTTTCAGCGCTCATTTGAAAATAAAATCGGTCCGGGTTTGATTGTCTGCATTTTTCGCATCCATAGCAAGCATTTTGAGAGGCGTTTTGACAATTCAAAGACACTTTACAAACAAGCGATAAATACAAAAAAACATTTTCGGACTGTATGTACAGAGACCTTTAGTAATCCCCAAAAGTGATAAACATTGGGCATACACCAAAAACCTTACATTTTTACAATGCTAAAGTAAAGATAAGCTATAAAAACTTAATGGTCAGTCATTAAGTGCAAATAAAATGCAGACCACACGTCATAAAGCAGAAAGCAGCTATACATGATGCACTACAACACAGCAATTCAATACAGAGACAATATTACCAGGCAATTCAACCGTACAACACAAATACAGCCGATTTAGTAAGTAAACAAGTTTTGCAGTCTATAAATATCAGTTTTTATTTCACCCTTTCCCATTCACAGTGCAGCAGTAAATCAGGCCTGTCAGCTCATACATATGCACGCTCTCACCAGCATTCCCTGTTGCCATAACTTTGCATTTACGTAAAAAACATGCCTTAGATGGTGTGTCATTGACAAATTACATCACCAACACAAAGGTTGAAATGGTGTTCGGTAACCAGCTTCCCTGCCTGGGATATTTTCTATGTGGAGGCAATAACAGAACAGACTCAAGGGGAGATAGTGAAATAACCGCCAGCCATAAAACGCATGTGCTTCTTTTCTACGTAATGTGTTTTCAGTGCCAGAGAAACATTCTCACGTCAAAGAAATGTGAGTCACATTCTTCCCTCAATGCTGGAGATGAGCCTCCCTGCTGACACTCGCCAACCAGTAAACACAACCACAGAAACACCGGGCGCAGATTCTCATGAGTTTCTGGATCATGAGTTAAAGAATATGCTTATGCATATATACAGGATATTTAATTATGCACACTGTTAGAAAAATTTCATGGCATAGTCCATGTGAGTTATAGCTTTAAATGTCCAGTCTATGAATTTTAGCAGCATCTAGCGGTGAGGTTGCAAATTGCAACCAACAGCGCACTCCAGCCCTCCCTTTCTAAGAACTACGATGGTTGACACAGAACTAAGACGTTGTCACGCTTGTTTGCCAAAGGAGATAAAGTATTTACGAAACACGCTCTGTAGAGCCGTTTGTCCGTTTCGCGCTAACGTAGAAACAACATGGCGAAATCCATCTTAAGGGACCCGCAGTGTATGTAGATAGAAATAGCTCATTCTAAGGTAATAAAAACATAACGTTTTATTATGTAAGGTATATACACCTCTCAAGACAAAGTTATGCATATTATATTGCATTTCGGTTAATAGATACTCTAAAAAATTACACACTGGACTATTAGGAGCAACAATATGCCAGTACCTAAAAAATGTCTTTTAGCAGATATAAGCATTTGATTTATAGTCTCTCTCTTTTGTAATTAATAGATAATGATGATTCAACTTGTTTGAAGGAGGAAATACAACTTTTTGTCCAATAAAATGCTCTTAGCACCTTTGCTTCTTGGCTATGCTACTGGCTAAACCAAAGGTCACAGCCTTTAATATATTCCACAATATTTGCCCGACACAAGTCTTCAACCTCTTAACACCTGAAATAAAAAAATATTTGCCCAAATATCATGTCTTCAAAGAAAAATTATATAATTTTTTTAGCAAAAGCTTGTTAGTCACGTCTGATAATCCTGTATTAAATGAGATTAAGGCCTATGACTGGCTTAGTAATACAAAATAACTGCTAATTATCTTCTTAACATCATTTTTTTCGTTTTCCTACCCTCAGAAACCTCTTACAACTAGAACAAGCGCTAAACTAGACGTCCAACCAAACGTGGCCAGACCATTGACACTGACCGTTGATTAATGTGCACCCTGCTGTCACAAAACAACCGTCAGAAGACAAATGTGCAAGAATGTTTGATTCTAAAACAGGACAATGGACTAAGAAATGCACCGTGATGACCTATTGACTTCAAACTACTGTGAATGGAGATTCGGGTCTCCGCCCTGCATTGAAACTGATCCTAGAATATCCCGTGGGATTGTACACTTTACCACTGGAGCTATGGAGAATTCAAACACTGACAACTTGAGAATCCAAGCATGCACCTCCAGTGATCCTGCAAAAACACAATAACCCGCAATGCCACTAGACGCTGAATTAGCCAATTATCTCCCTGTCTTTCTGCAACAATAACGTAGCCAAAACACCAAAACAATGATTGTATCAACCACAGAGTCACACAGAAAACAATACATTTCCCTTTCACCTCTGGCCTCGTCTAAACCTCTGATAAAATTGAATGTTGTTTGGTTAAAGCTACTTGGATTGTATCAGCGAATTCAATATGTTTTTGGCACAAAATGTCATGATCTTGTTAAATGAAGAAACAGCATCATGTTTGAGTTCAAAACCATTCAAGACACATTCAGATATTGAAGTCATTTTCAGAGGTTTCAACTACTGGACGGAGTAAAACAATCTACAGCAGGTTCTACAGATACTGCCCAAGACCAATTCAACTTTATCAGTTAAATTTGAATGGTAGTCAAATGTGCCCTAGAAGCGTTTGCTTTCCTAAATTCTTCAAAATATCTAATTTTGTGAAAAAATGACACAATATTTTTTCCTACTATGGTATGCAACGATATCCCAGACATGTCAGCTGATAACATTTTTCCAAATATCTTTTGGCTCATCAGAACAAAAAAATGTATACATTTATTTTTTCATGATGACAGAAATGTTATTTTTGGTTGGAGTATCCCTTTAATTTCATACAACTGCATGGTGCTAAAATCATCAGTGTCATGTGTTTGTGAAAAACATTTTTAGCAAAATGAATAAATGTAAGCAAATGGCTGCAACATTATTTAAAACCAACAAAATACTTAACAGCAAGCTGAGCACACATCTGTCTGATCTGTTTCCTATAGACCGTCTGCCACAAAAGACGCAACACAGATAGATGTTGTGAACACCTTTAACTCCCGCTGGATTTGAAAATAAATTCGATGTCACTTCTTGGCAAAGGCCGCACTAATTGCGTGAATGTGAGGCAAGAGGAAATTTCCTTGGAAGTTGGTCCTAGAGGAATGTGATTCATTGAAAAAGGCATTCAGAACGTCCCACTCCATACCGAACACGTGGTGCTGTCAAGAAACGTCTCTATTCCGAAACACAACAAACCAATTAGGCTAATGACCTGAAAGACCATTTGTCCTTAACAAACATATCTTCAGCTGTTCATTCACACGAATTCCAATCATTCTTGCTGCGGAACCAGTCTCTTGTCACGAGGAAAGACACACCACTATCTACTGCACACACTTCACAAAGAAAAATCCTTTAAATCACTTCTTAATATGTTAGGATAACAGCATTATAACTTCTGAGGCAACACATGTGATGAAATAAAGTCTGGCGCAAATTTTGTAGTGGGGAAAATCTTATCGATATTAAACGATTGTTTAGATTTTTTAGAAACACGTATTTTGGCAACCTTATAAAGAAGAGATTTACTGCACAAGCACTCCCTTCCATCCTGTCATTTCAATGAAAAATCTATAAAATACAACTGAAACGAGAACGAAGCAATTTTGTGTTATTAAAAAAGAAATCAATCTGAGATGTTGTTAAAAACCATTATTTACCGTAACTCCTTTTCCTCCTTTAAGTCCAAAATGTCCCATACCTAGTAGTCCATGACTCCCCTTTTAAATTAAAGCAGAACACAAGTCAAATTACTCAACGTCGATATGCTAAAACAGCTTTCTGCATCAGGTCTTGACAACTGTGATCTAAATTCAAAGAAGGGTCCCAGCCTGAACTCTCTTTGTTCTTCTGAATATCATCCGCTGATGAAGTGCAAGTCTCTGCCCAAACACGCTTTTATTTGCGCGAAATTGCCGCTAATAAGCTTTTATTTCTGCTTCTGGCTGTCGTCCAGGTATATGGACTGGCATAGATGTGCTTTAATTGACCATTCATTTTGCATGCAGCATTAGCTCAGAATGCACAATGGAGTGATAAGTCACTCATTTAAAAAACGCTTTCAAGGTTTTACTTTACTTTTAGAGCAGGGCAGTGGCATCGGTCTGTAGGCTGCTGGGCCGGCAGAGACAGCATTCGGTGGAAGTATCCGGTGATCAGTGGGGCCGCTGTGGGTTTGTGGGTTATTATGGGTTCACACTGGTCAAATTGAAAAACAAAACACATTGTTAAATCATTCAGGAGCAGGCTGGGATAATCAATTGTCCCAGTTGAGTTGCACTCTGAGGAAGATGGGATTTGTGAGGATTTTATACATTTGCATGCATGCATACAGTGTTCATGTAATTTCTTGTAAACTGCATAACATTGGCTGGCAAGACATCATTTATATTCTCCTCATTAACCTGCTTGGCCACTTGGACCGTTGGCTTCCATAAGGAAAAAGTTAAGGAAATATTACCCCCGATGCTGAGAGTGGGGGGATTAGCATATCACTAAAGGGCATGTTCCAATTACAGCAGTGAGCAGGGATGTGGATTTTCTCTAATCCAATCGCTTACGACAGGATGTTGCCTTTAATTAATCAGAAATTATTGACCGGAGCAGGTCGAGCTAAAAGGACATCCTCAAGGGCTTTACCTACTGTAGAAACCATCCACTAAGAACAATGCATGGAAATCACTGTGGCTCACATCCAAAACCCACGTAGGCGGCATTTTAAGACATCAAAGACATAGAATGCATAATTATATTTGTGCCTTTTAAGATAGCTTCTTGTGGTCAAGAGCACTGCATGTGTACTTCTCAAAGAAGCCAATCCCATAATGCATTACGACAGCTCAGTGGAAAAATCCGCCTGACATGGCTGACCATTCAAAAGATATAAATATAATTCATTCGATTTATAAGAAAATCGAAGATTAAAATGAATCCAATCCAAATTAAAATAGACTATGTAATGCAGGCAGCTTACTAGGTTTTGGAACAGAGCCTTTAAAAACTAAATTAATCCTGCATTTAAAGAAATTATGTCTTTTAAATATTTATCAGAGATATATTATAAATATATATTTATTCTTAGAGATGTTAACATGGAATTGGAGTGATGCAGTGTGAAGAAGCCATTACATTTACTTTAATAAATATGTGTAAAATTATGGGTTGCTTGTATACATTTACAATTAGAAAGAATCATTTGGTTTGTATCCTTATGTTGCTGCCCCATCAAACACCACAAACATCTTACCGTCACTTCAGGAGAATCGCAACACCTGTCCAGTTCGGCTATTCTAGCATCACAAAGCATCAAAATCTCTTGAAGTTCAATCTGTGAAAGTAATGACATTTGTGGGAAATAAAACAGATATAGTGAGGGCCCAAACAACTGAAGATTCGAAACCTTTAGTATTTCTTATGTTTTCTGAATGACTCACATCCACTGGCAGTACATTATCCACACGCGTGGTGATAAAGATGCGCCCGCTCAGGTTCAGTCCCGCCCTTTCTGCGGTCACCTGACGCTCTATGAGTTTACAGTCCAGGTAAACGGACACGGCGTTGCTCTCCACAGATACACCCAGCTTGTGAAACTGCCGGTCGAAAAGGGCTTGAAGGTCTCTGTTTTTGAACACATACAGGAGACTGTTCTTCAGAATTCCTTGAGCTAAAAACTCCACAGATTTTTTGGCTCCATCCACTATTAATGACACCTAAAAGAAAGAGAGAAGTTAGAAATTAGAAGTTAAATTTACGTGATTGGAATAGAGAAAGTGTAAGAACTTTCTTTAACCTAACTTAAAATTCATTTTTATTCATAAATTTTAGGGTAAGGTTAGGGGTAGGTGATATAGTGATGTCATGGCGTCAAAATGTCATGGACGTCAAAATGATATAGTAATTTTGTATAAATATAATGTTTTACACTCTGTTATTGTTGCATTATGTTTAATGCACAACAATACTAAGGTACAAATAGCATAACATTATCTGCCACTATTTATAGGTAAACAGCATCTACTTAATTAAATTAAAATACAGCTATTTTCGTTTTGTGTAAATAGCATATCGCTATGAAATGCTGCTATTTTTCACTTAGTGTAAACAGAACCTACTGTTATTTATAATTAGTGTAAATAGCATCATCTATCGCTATATACACTTAGAGCAAATAGCCGCTGCCTTACAATAAACGCTGAAATATTCCATAAAAAAATAGGCATTAATAATAAATAAAGAATAATAGTATAGTGATTTTGATGGATTTAATGCCCTACAGCATAAACATGTTTTACAGTGCAAACAAGAATACTTTCATACCTGTGAGTCCCCGTTTTTATCAAACACCTGCACGACAAACCAGCGATCTCTCTTCATATTTTTCCGGAGCCGGAAGGTGGCGATGATTGAGTATTCATGAGAAAGTCCATTTGGGAACACATGTCTATATAAGAAACATACAAACAGCGCCATTCAGTGTTTTATGAAGCTTTCAAAATCTGTAAATTTAATGGACATTGAGTGCCTGTACATGCACAAAATAAATGGATATCGATCAAAATTCATCTAAAAAACATACCTGTTTTCACATGTTTACATGCATAGAAGAAAAAAATATTTAAAAAAAATTCTGTGCATGGAGTCAGTGAGTACAACACGGGGTTTGAAAACAACTGAATTACTGACATTACTGACTCAGTGAAACATATAGCAATGTCAGAACTCTTACTGTTTACTCGCAAACTACTTTAGTTAATTGTTTAAAAAACAATTTTATTCAAGAAAAACAATATGCTAAATCAACAGGACAGTACCGGGAAGTCAATCTCAAGACTGAACTATATTCAGCAGTTCATAGCTGATAAAAGTAAAGCTAAGTGTTAATCTTATTGCTAGCACTAACCTGTGTGTTGTTAGTTTCAGTAACTGATTCTACCATATAGTGTGAACTCCATGAAATATTACAAATTACATTTCTCTAAACTTAAGGATTCAGCTTCAGACCATTCATAGTCTATAACATACTTTTTGAGCTTCTGTCAAGTTATTAAAATCCCTAAAACAATATTAGTCTTTAAAAGTGATCTAATAACACTGTGTTACAGGAAAATTACTACGACTCTCCACTTTCGTTTCATTCGTACAGTATTTGATCATTTACTTAAACACAATCAGCAAAACTGACAATGAGAAAATCTCATGTAGCCTAAGAGCAGTTTAAAGGGCCGAAGAGAGAGAGAAATCAAACTTACAAGAGACAGGTTAAAAATGAATTTCTCTTTAAATACAGTAGGCTACAGCATGCTCTTTCATCTCTAGGCTATAGGCCCGTCTGTGTTTTACAGTGGGAGAAAAGCACATTATTGAATTGAAATGCTCTGACTTTTCATGCTGACAAGAGCAAAAGCTTTTGTAGAAAGAGAAGACACATAAGCAGAGAATGTGGCCTGAAGGCTAATGGGAAGCTATAGATGTAATATACGACAATTGGTAGAAAATGTGTGAAATGGGCAAAGATTTTTAAGCATATTTCTTTAAATCCCCTTAAAGGAACAGTTTACCCAAAACACAAATCCTGACACTCATGTTTCATATAATAAAATGAAACGGAAAATGAAAAATATAAGTAAATTTGACCAGTCACTAGAGTGGACTCCACTGCTGAGTGAAACTTCAGAAGTTGCGAATCCAGCGTTTATGAACGCACAAACTCAAGCGCCATGACATCAATTCACTTCTTCACTGAGCTGTTAAATAGGCACATCTGAGGCCATATGCCAAATATAATGGGATGTAACACTTCCATTAACACAATCACTCAAAATACAGTTTAATTCAGTATAAAAATGTTTTTAGAATTGATATATTTTCAAGGTGAACACTTATTTTCCTCACCCACTAACATTCTGTGTTTCACAGTCAAAAAGTTTGGATATACTGTAATGTTTTTGTTCATTTTTGGGTGAATTGTATATAAGCATACAATTAGTAGTAGGCCTAATCTGTCAGAGTCATTTGTAACACAACTAATGGAAAAGCATCTGCGAGAGTGCAGGTTTCCATTTCAATTTGATTGCATCAACTAGACGATAAGACTGCCGTTTCCTGCGAGTAAAGTGAGATAGAGGTTTAGAGTTTATGCAGGGGGCTTTTCAACGCCCCCTCCCGCGCACACGTCCAGCTGACTAACGCCATCACCTGTCAGAGTTCAGCTTAATTGAGGACTGGTGAAAAACTGTATTCAAGTCTGCATGAGGTAGACAGCCTGGCATTCTCATCCCCCAGAACTGCATTCTACCTCCAGGGAGATTCACAGTTGAGGGCCAGTTTGACCAGTGTAGTGAGAACCCCGCGGCAGGCCGGTGACCACCAAGAGCTAGATAGAGCAACAGATCGCAAATCATCTGACCCATGGCCCTGTCAGGGTCCCAGGGAGCAAACAGTGTGTTTACAGTTGTAAAAAAAGGCTAAATATATCTTTCCTTTCCCTGTGCAGATGACCGGGTGTTATTTTTCACTGGTGAAGAGTAAGGAGGTCCAAGTGACGTCCACTGAGTGCTAAATCTCTGTGGCCAAACCGGCAGGTGTGTTTGCAACAACAGTGAATAATCAATTAGATTATAAACCCACGACCATGGTTAACTCAAACACACGGTGAATAAAAATAGAAATGACCTACAAACATGAAGCAATATACAACTTTTGTATAATTTAACACTGGGATCCAGGGAGACTACAAACTCCCATATAGCTCTTGGTGACTTTGGATATACAGTCGCTGGAAAAATTTGGAGACCATTCTAGTTTACATATATCAGCATTTTCAGATGTTGTGGCCAGTACAGTCCAGTGTCTGTTGAATTTCAACAAAATCAAACATCAGGAGGGATGTAAAGTCATCCAACAGCAATGTGAAAGACTGACAGCATGACAAGACATATGAAAACTGTGATAAAAATCGAGGTTATCACATACATTTTTTAATTTTGAACTTTTCTTAAATACATATTGCCTAGAAGTGAATATAAACTGTTTCTCTGCAGTATTTGAGGTCTGTAAAAAGACAGAGCATCTTTTCCGTTATTTTGACCCGTTTCGCTTGTTTTTATTTTCTGCAAATAAATGCAAAGAGAAACAATATTTTTATTTGAAATTTGGTAGAAAAGTTAGTAGTTCACAGAACGAAAAAAAAATGAAAATTTTACCTAAACACATACCTATAAATAGTAAATTCAGATAAACGTAAAATTATTTTGAAATGGTTTCTTAAATTTTTCTGCGGCTGTATTTGTGTATGCTCTAAAAGTCACAATTTCTAAGTGTTTTACACAGTGTTGCAGTGATAATTATAAATTATTTGTCTGTTCACACAATTTTTTTTCCATCAAAAACATAAGCTCCCTTTCCTCTCTCAACAACAACTCTGCACCACATGACGTAAACAACAAAAAGGGGTGGGACTATACTGACTGTCCAATGGCCAGGCATTTTAGGCCCCGTGTCAGTCACTGAACCAACAAACCAATCAAAAAGCGAAGGGGAAAATAAAGCACGCCCTACATTTTTTATTTATTTCAGAAGCCCTCACGGATATACGTCACGATACAGAAAGTCAATCGCAACTTCCGTTTCATACTGACTTTAAGAATAAAATAATAAATATGTCTTTATTATATTGCATTATAAGAATTATCTAATATTTTGTATTACATATGAAATGATTGTTTTGTGGACGTGTTGTTCCTCTCAAGGTTAAACACACAAGAGAGGTTACACAGGTGTGCAAAGAAAATAAATTGCAGGTGTAGATAATTGTTATACTGTATGAACATGTTCCACCAAGTTTGACAGCCCAAGAGTCTCTAAATACTTTCTATTCTTCATTTTGAAAAGCATAGACAGCTTTTAGCCAAAAGGAGATACTGTGCAAGCAATTCTAAACCCCCCAGTCCTGTGGTAAAGCCAGTGTAAACATGCACCCAAAGTAGCTCATTATAATAAAACAATGAGGAGTAAAATGTTTCAATTAAATACAAAGAGTTCCTGAAAGATGTAAATAAAAAGGATCCACGAATATCCGCTGTGGGTTCTTTGGTTGGGACAGGTGACCTTGACACTACACAATGTATGGAGTCAGATGCACTTTAACCATCCAAGGCAATAATACGCATGATACAGCAATGATTAAACACACCTACAACCAATCTTTAAGCTTGCGGTGTAAGTTATAAAGTAATTTCAAGGCAATTAATATACAGGACATGATTCCCCATTACTGCTTGATTTCTCCACTCGACGGCACTCCATTATAGTAACCTATCTTTCTCCTTGGTCAAGCCCGCTGCCCACGGTCTGCAAATTAATTCTGTTCGAATTATTCAACATGTCTCACGGCTCACCTCACAGTTTATCCTTATTAGCCAATGCGAGAGGAATTATCTCGGCTATAGCTCGTGATATCTGGGTCATCGCGTGTCAACACACCATTAAAAGTAAACCCGGCTTCTCTCAGGTTTTTCTTCCGGATATCCGCTGAAGTGTAAGCAAGCTTACACCATGAGAAAATACAGGTTGCAAAAAACCCAATAAGAGTCTGGAATTTTTTCAGGTCTAGCTCGTGCAAAGCGCACAGATCGGTCGGTCAAAAGCATTTGTCTGGCGATGTTTCTCATGCTTATACCGGCCTCACAAAGATTTATATGAGAAGCTGTCAGACAAGCTAAAGCAAAGCTTCCAGAACTCGCAATATGTGGATCTGGGCATTAATTCAAACTACCATAATAATGTGCTCATCACAGCATAGATGCTGCAAAAAACTGTCCTACTTTCAGCTCTCCAGATGCCAGAAGATTCCACACATCGTTGCTCACGTCAAAGCTACATAAACATCCATATGGACCTGCATATTTGCTGCTGTAAGTTTTAACTCGGATAGCTCTACATTGTTTGCAGACAAATCGGCCCTCTGCCTGTCGTGCGAGTGAAGAAATGGCACAATATCAAACTCAAATCAACATTTGAAGCACTTACTCTGTGGGTTTGAAAAGGGGTTTGCTCCCCAGTCTAAACAACGGTCTGTTTTCCGTCACTGTGCCTTTTCTAAGAAGAAACTCCTCGGCTAAATCGAATCCTGTAAATGGGAGAGGAAAAACATGCCTTTGTTAGATTTCTATGCATTTGACAGATGCTTTTATACAAAGTGACTTACAGTGCACAGTGACACTGTGTTTATTTTATCAGTTTAAATGTGCCGCATCCATAACGTTGACATTTCTAGCCCATCCACATGTTAGATTCGGGCTAAATAATCCTCTTAAGAAGAGTTTAAAAAATCTTACACAAATTTTTGAAATCAAACTACAGCACTGGCAAGACATGGAAGGTTTTTCAAACCATTTCAATAATTAATTAATTCCAAACTTTTTAAGAAATGAAAGTTTCAAGTGTGAAAATCAAAACTTACAGTGAAAGAATGTACAGCGCGTACAGTGATGTCATTGCTGTTTTGCGTACTGGTTTGTCATTGATCTTGTCTTTAAAAACCTGAACCTCAGCCGACCCAAACCTTTACCATTATTCATCAGCTGCCACACAACCACTTGTGTTTTCTTCAGGAAATGCAAATCTAGCTTTGTAAAGCGCTTTGTCGGTTACAGCCGTGCGTGACATTAGTGATTTTTTAGACAGCCGAATGGATGTTTTACAGCAGTAGAGGTGGACGAGGGCTGCTTGATTCATGAGATTTTCAGATGGAGATTGAATGTGCAGTATTTCTGGTCTGTACCTGTAAACTCTTTGTGAATGCTCAAGCTGGTGTACCATTTCTCCTCCAGCTTTATGGATGGACATGCATGATCTGCACAGGAGACAAATACAATGCATGAATGATGTGAAAGTTCATAAAGTGTTTATTTTGTTTAGTATAGAGAAAAGCAGGACTGGTTGACATCACGTTTTTATTGTTGAATGTCCTGTTCGGACACTTTACATTTTTGACTATGAAACAGATATTTATTTCTGCCTATATAGCACATTATATGCTTTATCTCGGCTTTAAAATTCTGTCCTCATTTATTCACCCTCATGTCAGTTTCCAGGTTTGTGTCCAGTTAACGGGTCTAGTGTTGTTTGGTTACCAACATTCTTCAAAATGTCTTCAAAGTCATGAAGGTGAGTGAATTATAAATGCTTTTCATTTTGGGGTAACCAAGTGTGTTTTTCATTGTGTTCAGTGTTGTTTTGAAAAAATGCTATGTAATGATATTGTAATTTCGGTTAAGAGGACTGAAATCCCAAACATATTCTACGTTTTAAAGTACCGTACCTGTTTCCAAAATAAAAACTCTGCTCTTTTGAATCAAAACCCTTGTAACTGTCAACAAATCCTGCTTTCCCCCGCATGATGTTTTCATTCTGATATTGTTGAAGGATGAATTTTGCTTCATCAACCAGAAATCTACTAAAAGGAAAAAGATGCCACATCTACATAAACAAAATACACACACCTACCGACAAACAAATGCACACCCACACCGGAATACAAACACACATATCTACATTCACACCCCCGCAAAACAGCATTCAAAGAAATTCCCAAAAATCAGCACATCTGTTGGCAAACCGACGTCTTTTACAGAGAGGGGGCACATGCTGTTAATCCCCTCTAAATCTCTTCCTGGCTGTCGGACTCACACAGTTTGTATCACGGGAGATAGCAATTCACACAGCAGGCAAAAATATTGCTTAGCTGTCCCCGTATTCGATACAGGACCTTCATCGGTGGGCATTCACAAGGCAGGTTAATCTGAATGGGGCCAATACAGCAGTTCTGCTGGACACGCAACACCACGGCGCATGTTTGCCACCCAGGTCAAGGGCTTCACACTATTTTCCAGTAGGCACAAATAAACTGCATTCCGTGAGTCCACACTTCCTAATTTAAAGCAAGACGTCTTTCATCGCAAATAATTCATTTGCATACAAAGATTCCGAAGAAGAGACCTAAAACAGCGCGCAAATTAAAGGTGATGACAACAGCTCGGCATCATGGGATGTCTGGGCAGCAAGGCATTGAAGTGAACTTCAACCTCTTGTACTAAGACTTACACAAACTACAGAGGGAAACATTTATGGCTCTTACAGTAAGAGCATGTGCGAAAGATGTAATTGGTTCAAATCAAAATGTTTGGAAACAGAAAGCTGCATGTGAGCAAATGTGGTGTGTCACACAACTATCAAGAAACGTTGGTGATGGCATACTGTACGTACCTATTCTCTCAGTCACTGTCATTCCTGAAGTTAAAGGGACGGAATTTATGATCCACAGGAAAACAGTCCATCTGAGCAAGTAAATCATGTCGTCTTTGGCACATGAGAAAGGGCCTCTTGAAAACCTACAAATAGAAAACAACGTCACTTTTTGAAACTCTTTGATGCTCTTCTTGGTAACCCAACACCACTTGTTATGGTCCATACTGTAATGGATATCTTTCCCACTGTATTAACTGGACTTTTTGGCATTTCATATTATTATTCACAATTCTGTAGTGTTTAAATGCACTTTTACAACAAAGAAACAACCAAGTTTGAATTACTCCAGCCATAAGTATTTATGTCCCATATCCAAACTGAAATCAATACCGGCTTTCTTGGAAGAACCACTTTATCTGATAGAACGTACAGGAACAAATTGTGTTTAGCAAAATTCGTCTAGCAGTTCAATTACGTTCTGAAATGTTTTAACACAAAATGTCAAGCGTGACATTTCGCCCCTCAGAATAAACTCCGGGCCAGAGTAAGTTTCCAGCGTGTGGGACTTCTGAGGAACCTGTGCCAGATTCCTGTAAACCAATATGAGCCGTTACCCATCGCTGACTGTTGTTATTGAGCTCTTAAGTAACAGGGCAAACAAATTGCAATAAATAATTGAACACTTCTGCATACATCATTTTCAATGCAGGTGAAACCAATGCAGCTATTATTTCGCGCATAAAAGTGCAGAAAAGCAGTTTTGCTGCACTTGAACCTCAAGTTAAATTGAACAGTCAAACGCACAGCGTAAATCACAATTTACCAGCAGTTTACTTTGTTTTTCCTATAATAAAGCAATTAAAAAAAGAGCCTGCACATGTGGATATGACAGTCGTGTCCTGAAGTGTAACTTTTCTCATTTTTATAGCCTACATAAAGTTTTCATTAATAAAAAAGCTACATTGATTATTATGGCGTTTTTGGGGGATTCAAATGTAATTCATCAAGATGAAATATTGTTTATCCAAAAACGTCATTTGAAGTTATGAAACATTTAAAGCACATTTTACATTCATAAATAAATAAAAATCCTTTAACATCGTACTTTTCAAACATAAGCATTATTATTATATATAAAAAACAGAAAAATCAACATGCTTAATGTTAGTGCTTCATGAAATAAACATGCAATATGTTGAATATATGATACAGCGTTTCATATTAAACCAAAACAGCTGGATTGTACTTTTTTTCTAAACAATAAATCAAAAAGTAGGAATTACTTAGATGACATACTGTATCTGATATAGGGATACTGTCCCATTGTGACCGGTCTCCAAATAGTTTCTTAAAACTTAAAATTGACTCGCGATTTATATTAACTCGTAATATTACGAACAGCAGCTTGTCCGAAATTTGCGTGCGGTTCATCTTGTGCATGGTGAAAAGCAAACGTTTCCTGCAATTTCTCTGCGTAACGGAATGAGCATAAATCAGCAATGCTGAACGTTCTCTCTCTCTCTCTCCTTTACGCGCACGGAGATCGACAGCAAGAGTTGCGTGTTAAACTCCCGTGACATTCACTTAAACATTACCACTTATAAATAATAGCGGAGACATGGTTTGCAATCATCAATAAAGTCATAATCACCCAAGCCAACGCACGGAGCAGAGCGAAAGAAACACCGGCTACTTACATTTGCTGAGAAAGTTTATTATTCCAGCGCAAACACACGCAAGAAATAAATCCTGTTTGGACAATTAGCGCATTTTAGACAGCTGTGGATCTAAAGCACACTTGCACATAAAAAGTGAGAATGAAACCTCGTGCAGGAACCGTGTCCTTATTTGTCGCACTGCCTGACCCTCCCACCCACTCATTAGAGCCCCCACAACACATTAGGACACAGGACACTCCGAGGGGCGCTCGGTACGGAAGGTACACTTGACATGGATATTGTATCGACGTGTAATGATGCTTTTTAAATAAACATTTGATTTACGTTTGCAATTTGTTTTGTACATTTTCTTTTTTAATGAATAGTGACAGTCATTTATTTATTTATGACGTAATTAGATTTTAACAAATTGCATGGTTAATAGTTATACAATAATTCAAATAATGTTCGAAATAGCTTTGGTTGAAGAAGGACACAGCTGCTGTTATAGCGCAATCTTTGACTTCATCACACCAGAATATAGTTTTATTGAATGATCAAAAGAAATGTGTTTTGTAACTTGTAAATGTTTAAATCCAAATTGCTCTGTCAGAAATATTGCATTATTAATTCTTTAATTATATTATCCTGTAAGACATGTAATAACTATTTACTTTGTTTTATATAAAAATCACAAATCAAATAAAAACGATAATTTATTAAACAATGAAATGTATATATAAAACACAACGCAGTGCTTGCAAAAGAAAACGATTCAATGTTGAAAGAAAAAGCTTCACATACTACTGCAAATCTCCAATATATCGTCCACACATCTTCAATATACAGTACATGTGATTTGTTGTGATATCTGTAACCTGCATGTCTGACACCTATGCCCTTTCATATGAATCCATGACTTTGACATGATCATTTCCAATCATCCTCTCACCTGACCATCTGACTCCCATGTTCATCACTTTGTTTACATAAGGCCTTTAAGACATTGATGAATAAGGAGACAAATTTTTTTAGGATTTTGTTTGTGTTGGCTTTATTAGTGTGACTGTCTCCACATTACCATGTAACCCCCCCACCCAGCTGCTTTCTGAACAGCTGTTTCTCAGACAGAGAATCAATGAGTCTGTGAGCCATTCTCAGCTGTGACTCACTTCAGACTCTCCACCATGATGCCATAATGTCCCTTGTGTTCTGTTGTGGAACACCACCACCGATAAAGTCCCAACAATATTCATCAACCAATGTAAAAACACATGCTTGGTTTAGCCACTGTTCACGTTGACCCAGAATCAAACCTTTCTACAAAAAACACACAAATATTAAAGAACATCTGGTTATATACAACTCAAGAATAGTACAGCAGACAGTTACACTTATTCTTTTCAAATTTACTAATTTACTATAATTTGCATATTGTACTCAGACTAGATATCTGTTATATCAGCATAACTTGAGTGGAATGGCATGGACATGAAAACCTGACAATCCGTATCATCCCGGCGTGATGTTGGAATGTTGCAAAGAAATCTATCTTACATGATTATCTTATACAAGATATGCATCAAATGTTTAACTCATTACGCTGATTTGAAACTATTACACTTTGTATTTGAAAAGTCTACCATCAGGTTTAAAAAAGTGTACCAATTTTTTTTAAACAAACACAAGACAGGGCAGTTCATATATGTTTTTATTCAACTCGTAACATAATAACTTCAGAACTGACTGTAACATTTCCAAGTACAAACAGGCAAAACGCCAGCAACAGATTTGGCTCCACCCTTATGTCACTCCAACAGGAAATTGGACTAAACCATTTCAGTAAAAATTTAGGGGCCGCTGTTCACCTTAATTTTATTTATTTAGAATGTATGTAAGTATTTTTGTGTGTATAAATCATTGTTACTATTTCATTTTAATTATTACCCAACAGTTTTATTCAAATATGATCCTTTCCTTAAATGTTTTTGATAGAGAGTGTCTACAATATTCCTTTGGATATGGATACTGGATGTGGTAGAATTTGGAGACTCCACGTGATGCATGTTGCCTCTGGTTATTTCTTTTATTTATGATTTCTTTTGTAAAATTTGTTTCTGTTGGCTTAACCGTTAATGTTTTGAAAACTCTCTTTTTTCGCAGTGCAGAAAATCATTAGATCTGTGAATAAACAGGGAGTCAAAATTGTGTGTGGGTTTTTGTCATAAAACATAAAACCAATTTTGCACAAATTTAACATTTTGGTTATTGTGTTCATTTCAGTAAAATTGCAATTTAACATTCAATGGGAGTGGCTATAGTTTTAAGGGATTGTTCACCCCAAAATGAAGATTCTCTCATGAACTACTCTCTCTTTCTACAAATCTGTATGAATTTGTTTGGTTGAACACAGAGAAAGATATTTGGATGAATGCTTGTAACCAAACAGTTCTTGTCCACCATTGACTACAATAGTAGGAAAAAATGACAATCTTTGTCGTTAAACAAAACAAAACAAAAAAAGTAATTTTTCCTACTATGTTAGTCAATGGGGACCAAGAACTGTTCGGTTATAAGCATTCTTCCAAATATCTTTCTCTGTGTTTATCAGAACAAAGACATTTATACAGATTTGAACGACTCAAAGGTTAGTCAACAATGACAGAATTTTTATTTTAGGGCGAACTATCCCTTCAAACTCACAATGTTGGCCAAAATGTGAATAATAATGAATTAAAAGAAGTTTTATTGTTTTGTTTGCTTTCTACTTAAAGCAGCATAATGAGTCTTGAGTGTCACATGAGAAAACATTCTTTCGTTTACGCACGCAAACACACAAAAGAAATGCGTTAAAAATTCAAAAGCGTATTCATGTATGATTTAACATAAACCCCCAGTAAGCCATTTAAATCTTTATACAGAAGTTCTATCCCCACACGTCGTGTTCATCTCTTGACTGATTTTGTCTCAAAGTAATTAATTCCTTTAATTTGTCAAACAAACCTCTACTACAGACTTTCAAACCCTCTTAGCCCTTGTAAGCACATGAAGTTGGCATTACAGAAGTGGAGCACTAACACGAACGCCCTCTAAATCTTTTCCTAACAACCCCGCTCTGCTTTCCCAGGTGATGCTGCCTGCTTCTCAAAAAGCATGTTCTGTAAATCAGAGTCTGAAACTTTCGGTTTTCCTGGCAAACAAACATCCCAATCCACACACGATATCAGATGGAACACCTGCCTTTCTAGCACACCTGCCACTATAAGAGAACCACTATTTACTTTGTCCTCAGTTGTTGCATATTTCCCCGCTATTGAAATGTCTGTTAGCCCAATGCATCATTCTGTACATGGGTTATATTACTCTCTCTGTCCTAATGCCATATGGTGTGTTGACTAAAGCATTTAGTTGAACGCATGCTTTGTTTCCCCAAAGTGCTTTCCAAACAATGGCTCTGCTTCAGCATCTCGTGTCGCTCCAGTTTGTGACTGAACACTATATAAATGAATACTGCAAACCATTGAGAACAAGAGGTCCTAAAAACCTTGTTCACTTTGCTGCAATGGTGAGCTCACTTGGCCATTTGAAGAATGGGAATTTAATACAAAAGAACAAAGGCCGAATGTATAGCCGCACGATGCCGGGAAAGCCCAATGCATTCATTTGAAACTCAATTTGATAGATGCTTTACTGTACATGTAAAAAGGTGAAGCGTTGCTTTTTGGGGGGGGCTGAATGTACCTTGACGCTCATCAGACTTGTATGAGAGGAACAAACACAGATTTGCAAGATTGTTGGAGCTGAGGGCTTAACATTTAGTTTTAACTGTGATCATAAAAATAATAGAATAATATTTGATAGATAAATAGAAAAGATAGATACAGTATATAGATCCTTTCTCTTCTGTAACTCCTGCTGGGCTTGTCGAGTCGTTGTAGAAAGGACAAATGCGACTGATAAAGCCATGCTGAATGATACCCGGAGGCTAAATGAAATCAGGGTATTAGATGCAGTATCTCCTAGTGTCTCACGGCTAATGGAAGTCGCCTGGTGCCCGGCAGTCTCCTTGAGACTACACAATATAGTGTGTAGTGCACTTATAAAAGGAATGGGAGCATATATCAGCTGTGTACCTGCCTTTTAAAGGACACTAGTAGAAATGAAGAGCCAGCCTATTAGTTTGACAGTAAATTAGAAATATTTGAGTAGGTACTCCATCACATATGACAATTTTCATTTAGGATTGTTGATGATAAACATCAACCTTTTTACATTATTGCTTATTAGATGCTGTTTTAGCCTTTGATAGGCTTTCATTGTTATCAATATGAAACATAATGAGTGAACGGTTTCATTTCTGTATTGTAGCTCAGCTGGGACAGCATATAATATTGATACTAAAGGTCATATGTAAAGCATAAACTTTGCACTGTTTTGAGTAACGTATATCACATTTATTTAACTTTTGCTTTTAAAGGGACAGTTCACCCAAAAATAAAAATTCTGTCATCATGTACTCACCCTCCAGTTGTTCCAAATTTCTTTGACCTGATGAACACAGAGAAAGATATTTGGAAGAATGTTTGTAACCAAACAGTTATTGGCCACAACTGACTACCATAGTAGGAAAATTATCTTTATAAATGTCTTCGTCCTGTTGAACACAAAAGAAGATGTTTTGAAGAATGTTGGACAGCAAATAGTTCTGGGCTACTTTTGACATGCATTTTTCTATGGTAGCCAATGGTGGCCAAGAACTGTTTGGTTACAAGCACTCTTCCAAATACCGTTCTCTTTGTTCATCTGGAAAAATAAATGTATCCAGATGTGGAACAACTTGGGGGTGAGTAAATGTAGGAATTTTCATTTTGGGGTGAACTGTTCTTTTAACTTGATAATGTACTTACTGTATATTTAGTTTTGCAGTAAAGATTGAAGCCTCGTGGTTAGTGTCATATATCTGTTGTGATTATCCTATGACCGCTTGCTTTCCTACTGATCACTTTGCACTGGTGTTTAATCGCTATAGCAACCGCTGAACTTGCGCCAATATGCCAAAGTGTGTAAAGTGATACCAAGTTTATATAAAGTCCAGACACCTGAGCAGCATAAACAACATTCAAGATGCAGCTGGTGTCATTACGGGCTTTGTGACTTTATTGCTAAATTCGTTTAAGTAAAGACAACAAAAACATTGTTGCTCAAAGCAGAAGTTCCAATGTTTGAGATTCTTTCCCTGTTTTGAGTACAGAGAATACTATAGAAACCTATTGTACATTTGCATTGTAGAGTTAGAATGTATATCAAACCTTTTCAACTTTGGGTGATATTGTTCATTTTGGGAGTTTTCCACCTCTTCTTTGGGGCTCTGTCAGTCTTTTCTAAACCTCAGAACACATGATGCATTATCACAGCAAGAAGGTTATTCTTTTACACCTTTCACACTGGTAATTATCCTCATTAAATCGAACCGGATTCATTCTCCTGATGTACAGCCAAGCTATTTAATAGATAAAAAATTAATTAGAAATAATGACAGAGAACAGATTATGTTTGATGAATCTCAATGAAAAGACTTGCTGAGCTGGACATTTTTTTATATCTTTGCAGTAAGGACAATCTGGGATTCCTGGTTCACCGGGGGTTAGAATCAATTATTACTGTGTGTGTGTGGACAGTGTTATATTTGTATGTTATTTAAATTTTTGATTTATCATTTTGTGCAGAATCCATCATAAAGGCTCATTCATTGCTCACCGAAAGTCCTTAAACTGATTATAGGAAAGCATTTCTTTTATAAATCACAGTGTGTATGTTTAGGTGTATTGTTTTTCTGTGGCTAAATTCCTGATGGATCATATGGATTCCTGTCTCTGCTTTCAAATCATACAGGAATCAAACGTGAGTACTGCTGTAAATCATAGTTCACCTGAGGATGACCTTAGTGCGACAAAGCACTGACTTGCTGCCAATCATCTGTCTCGCAATTTAATTCAAAGTCAAAAAGCTGGCATTAAACAGAGGTTTGTAATATTAGGTAATTGATTTTGAGACGTAAGAGACAGGAATAATGTTGAATAGATAAAAAGCCTAATGGCTCCCAAAGTGTCACTCAGTCAGAAGTTGGCAAGTGAGTACACTCGAGGAAGATTTATCTTCTTATATAATGTTATGCAAAATTACAGTTTTGCTCTCTGATAATAACCAAGGGCAACTTGATTATGAAAAGATACACGGTGGAACTGAAATAAAGAGAGGTGAAATTCAAATTTAGCAGGCGTCATGAATTATTACGGAGACACTTGTGCTAGATTGAATATAGGAGGAATTTGGACAGACAGTTCCAGCCCAAACATGCACACACTGTCCCAGCTGAAGGGATAAGGGATTTGAAAAGATTAAACTTTAAATCGGGAAAGCTATTTTTTTGCCTGTGAGGGAAAAAATTATGTTAAATTAAGATGACTTTTTTAAATGTAAATTTCGTTCTTTTAAAAGAAATATATTTTTAGACACTATTTTGGACGTTGGGTAATATGTAACAGAATGGATAAACACTTACCGCTTTCCAGAAAATGTACAGCTAAAATATACTATATTCAAGTTTATTTTAGTTTGCGTTTTTGTTTTATTGAAACAAAATAAAATATTTGCCTAAAAAATCGTGAATAAACAGCTAATTTAATATATTAATAAATACGATATAAAAATCAAATCAAAACTATAAAAATAAAGATACTTCGGAAATTTCAGACCATGTTTATTTATTTATACCAATAAACAAAATTCTACTATGGAAGTCAATAATGTTCCAGAAATCTCATTTGCTTACATTTTTTAAACATCTTTCCTTGTGTTTAGCAGAATAAAGAAATGTATATAGGTTTGGAACAACTTGAGGTTGAGGAATTCATGACTTTTCATGATTTTTGGGTGAACTATCCCTTTAAATGTCTGGAAATTTTGAAATGAATATAGTCTTTAGGAGTAAGCCTATAACTTTCACATTTGTTTGCTTAAACAATTTGTAAACTTAGATTTTTTTATTTAACTGTTTTAAACATGAACAGAGAAAACCTATCTCAGATTTGATTCAATAACATTCAAGTGAAATCATTGCAGACCAGATTTGTTTTCATATTCAGCCATTTTTTATTATATTGAGAAATTACATAATAATAAGACAAGGCCAAATAACCCATCCACATAATGGGTTTAGAAGTTAACCAACTCAGTCATTTTTCAAAAACATTTCTATATGTAGAACTTCTACTTTTTAATAGTATGTTCCACATATGCTGTTCTTCCCAAATAAAAGATGAACTCTTACTGGAGGCTGTAGGTTTGCCTCCGACCGGAAAGATCCAGAGTAATCATCAGTGCTCTGGGGTCCTTTATGTTTTTATGTATAGTGATTTGACCTTGAAGTTCTTCTCCAGCTTTGACAGAGATTGGACTCTCCAGTATAAACACGGTTTGTTTCCAGTGGGTCTTAGGGCAGTTTGGAGATGTGGAAAACTCAACCTTGTTTCTGCAGCGCATGTCAAAGAAAATGTCAAAATAGCCTACGATTGCTGTACAGAAGGTGTCAAGCGTTATTTTCAGGGTAAAATCTACACTGAACTCCAATTCAGACACAGTCACAGTACCACAGTCAATAGTCTTTATAACTGCAGGTTCCGAAATGACCGTCTCGGGCTTCAGGACCTCCACTACTGCCTCCGGCAACACAGCCTTCTTCATACAGGTCATGTGGAAGCCATAAACATCATCCCAGAAAGCAACACGGTCATTGTGTTTCTGAACATCCCCCACTGCCGCCAGGCTGATATTGCAGCGATCTGGAAAGACCAAACCATCAGGAGCGAGGTACCGATCCCTCGCGTATATCACGGAGTCCAGCATCGACTCGAACAACAAGAAGTAACCCATCCATTCTGAAATAATGATGTCCACTTTTTCCACAGGCAGGTTTATCTCCTCTATTCTCCCCTTGATCAGTGTGATAGTGTCCTCGAGTTGATTTGACCTGACAATGTCAATCGCCTGGTAAATGATCTCTGATTGGTCGACAGCGATGACCTTTCTGGCTCCCGCTTTGGCGGCGAACATGGAGAGGATTCCCGTACCGCAGCCGACGTCAAGCACCACCTTGTCTTTAAAGACATCCATGTTGTTATACATAAAGTCTCGATAGCTGTCAGTGCGCACGCGGTCCTTCAGCATCTCTTCGTGGATGCTGTAATGCCCGTAAGAGCTAAAGTACGCCTCATCTTCATCATCTCTCAACTCAGCGACGGGGCCCAGGCTGGAACGGCCACGGTTCGTGTCTGCGTCTAGCACTAGACCTTGAGCCATCAATTTGAGTTTGTTCAGATCTTCCATGGCTTGAGCCAGAGCTTCTTCGGCTCTCTGAGCTCTGTCTTCAGCTTGCCTGGCTCTGTGAAGCAGTCCAGATGCTTGATCGTCAGTCGAAGGGCTCAACATCATGGCCGTGGCCCCGCTTAGTTCTTCCACATCGATCTGCAGTAATGGGTCATCAGGCAGGACTGGCTTCATGTATTCATCGTTGTCCCACGGCAGTGAGCCATTTGGAACCATCAACAAAGTCTCCGCAGGACATTTATTCCCTCTGATGTAGTTTATCATCTTTATATAGCCATAATCATCAAGGCTGTGTTTATTGACAAGTTCTGGAATGTACACACCGTGGTCTGCCTTACAGTGTTGTAACGTTTCAGCAACCGACCCGAGATTCCTGTCACAGAACACACACGGCACCGACACGTGATCATATCCTTCTTCCTCCATTGAGTTCCACTCTTCATCGTCGCTGTTATAAAGCTCGGGCACATCATCATCACCATTACATAGCTGGTCGTCACGTTGCGCTGCGTGCGCTGCCATGTTGCGCTTTCGTCTGTTCGGGAGGTTTACCTCTTCCGGGTCTTTGGATCCGCTTTCCAGCGCGCTCACTGTGTGACATCATCGGTCATGTGACGCGCGTCGTCAGTGTTGCAGGAAGTGAAGCCGCTATGGCGACAGCAGGAGCGTTACTCTCTGAATCTGTGCTCGGATGGTCCATTTTTACCATCGTTTTACTGGTAAGACACAAATACTGTCTGTTATAATTTAGGTTTTGAGTTATTTTATTATTCGCGGTTATATTCTGTCAGGTGTCCCGCCGGTCAGTGGCTCGAAATGCATATTGTTACCAACACACATCTATCATCTGTCACTATCATTTCTGTGTTTACAGTCAACTATATGTTATTTAACTCAAAGAACAGCTGAAATAATACGTTTTTTCTTGATTAAAGAGTTAATAAAGTACACTTTTGGTTGTATTCTTGTTGTTGCTATTTAATTTGATTTCAAGTCAGTGACGACAGGTGTGGTATATTTATTCAATTCACGTCAACGCTTTTCACAGTTTACACTACCTTTACACCGTTTTAGTGTTATTTACGGTTTTGTTATTAGTGAAGTGTGTGCTTTCGTAAAGTTAAACACTTTATTCCACTAGCTTTGTTTACATTTATGCATGTGGCAGACTCTTTATCCATAGTGACTTTCAGAGCATTAAAGTGACAGTTCACTTAAAAATAAAAATTCTGTCATTATTACTCACTACAGTCATTTCAAACCTTTATGACTTTCTTTCTTCAGAATATATTTTTAATAATGTTGTTTACTGGCCCACATTCACTTGCATTGGTTTTCTGTCCATACAATAGAAGTGAATGGGGTTGCTGTTCGGTGACGAACTTTGTTCGAAATATCTTCTTTTGTGTTCTGTGGAAGAAATAAAGTCATAAAGGTTTGAAATGACAAGAGGGTGAGTAAATGTTGACAGAATTTTCATTATTGGGTCAACTATCACTTTAAAGGTTAAGGTAGTTTATTATTAACCCAGAAGCGAACCCATGACCTTTGTGCTGTTAATGCAATACTCATTAATACATTGTAGGCAATCTAAACGTAGTAAACAGAGTAAACGTAGGTCTTTATACAACTTTGTGTGATTCCTGGGAATCAAACCCACAAACTGCAATGCTTTATGAATCACCGAAAACTTTTCTAGTTCAACTTTATTTTGAGAGAATGCTTTAAGGAAGCTGGGTGGATTCCCAAGAAAAGGTTTAACACAGTTGCGCAAAATAACAAAATAAACGCACTCACATCAGCGTAAAGTGGGTGCTCGACCAAAATAAGATAAAGAGCTGATGAGGTCTGATGAAGAGCCTGTGTGCTCGAAACGTAACCTGCTGATGGATTTTTTTTATATTTCTGAAGCTGTTTGTGGACTTTACATATATTATTCTCATTTATTTGTTATACCAATCGTGGGAGTGATCATGTAACCTGCTTGGTAATAAACGTACATTAAATCTAAAATTTGCTTGTATTAACCAAGTCTGGGTGCTTAATTGCAGCGTGCTATGCGAAGAGAGCTGTATTTCCTGTTATATAACGCGCTCAGTTCCTCCTGATCTAAATGCAGAGCATCGGGTCATTATCTGACCAAGCGTTCAGGCTGAGTCTAATACGCACTGGGCTCTTAATTGATCTGGTCGGAAAACAGCATCTTGTAATCACAGGCTCATTTGAGCTGCGTCCTGAGAGCTAATGCTGGATGTGTTTGGAATATGACCTTTCTATTCTTAAACAAGTTCCTCCAGAAAGTTTGACTCATCGCTCTGTTTTGTTAATGAGATACAACAAAAGGGGTTTCAGAGATAACTATTCCCGTGGTTCGTTTGAAATCTGTTGACTTGTTCATCTTTGTCTTTTTAGGAGAGCAACTACTGGCTTGTATATTAAAAGTAGATTTACATTTTGAGGAATTTAAATAACAGGACACTTTTAAGCAGCGTTTTGATCTTTCCCTGAAGGTTCGTGGTAAAGAAGGCTGACTATCTGTCTAACATCTGATATAATAGATCAGTTTTTAGATTGGAGATTTAGGAGTGTTACAATTTTCTTTAGATCTCTTGAAAGGAAAACACAACAAAATGTTAAATATGTGGGTCATAATAAGGTTAAAAAAAATCAGTTCATTCTCACATTTTCAACATTGATAAATTTACATTTTTGGTTCTTAGCAGGGATTGAGCAATCTTTGTTTTAGTCTTTGTACCTTGAACTGTCAATTATTCCATGTTGTACTTTCGATCGGAAAATAAGCTTTTAAATGTAGATTTTCAACTTCAGAAAAATAATTAAAATGTAAAATCGATTAAAACCCGACAGCTAACATTATGAAAATAAAGAAGTATTGAATTAATATGTTTTATTTTTATTATATAATTAATATTTTTTTAATTCTAATATTTGAGTAACTCAGATTTATTTAATTTATTTTACTTACATTTACTCAGTTTTAACAGTATATTTCATCGATTTTACAGCTTTAGAATGAACTAAATTGAGTGTAAATTGTTTTATCAAAAGAATTCAGGAAATCACAGTTCAACTTTTTAGAGTGGAAATTTGGGGTCAAATATTCCCATTAAATCGTGAAAAACACAGATGTGTCCCAACGTTTGACTCTATTACTGAATTTAACATGAATGGCACAAGGAAATATTGAAGCCCATCCCATATTTTCTGTTTCTCCCATATCTTCAGGTCATCTTGGCCTTCTGCTGGGTTTATATTCGGAAGTTTCAGAGCCGGCAGGAGAGCGAGGTCATCTCCACCATCACAGCAATATGCGCTCTGGCCATTGCACTCATCACATCAGCTCTTCTGCCTGTGGATATCTTTCTAGTGTCCTTCATGAAGTACCCCAATGGCACATACAAGGTATCAGTTTCCCTGTAGCTTTTACGAGCTGAAAAATAATTATGTTATCAGACAGGTTAATTCAGCCTCGTGGCTCCATTATTAAAGGTGTGAGAGAAAAACATGACTTGCATTGTCTCAGGACATTCCCTTTGGTTATTGTGTATGAACGGTGCACATTGTTCTAGAAATAAGTATTTGTCTGCTGTCAGTGTGTGGGAAGAATCAAAATCTGTGATGTAATCAAGTTCTGCTTTACATCATTTTCTGTTTTTCTATTTTGATGAATTTGGGAATACATCAAATTACGTAAACTAAATTACGGAAACTAAAACCAAATTGAAAAAGTCTTCACAACCCGTTTAACTTTTATAATGATAAAAATTTTATTTATCAGAGGATATTTAATGACAACATTTCACCTTTAGTGCAAGTTTAGAAAAGCTGCATTCCCTAAAACAGTAGCTGAAATACTGTTAACATTAAGTAATTGGTCATGATGCCTAGGTGACATCATCAGAGGAGTTTCATGGGTGATGCAAACCATTTTGAATGAATAAATGTAGGTTCACTTAGATTTTTGCTTTTAAAACTTTTTCAAGCCAGTTAGATTGATTTAGTAGACAAAAGAAAAGAAAGCCTTCAGTAATGTTATTAAGTATGATTGTTATTCTTTGTGTATTTTAAC
Source organism: Triplophysa dalaica (assembly GCF_015846415.1). NCBI lineage: Eukaryota > Metazoa > Chordata > Actinopteri > Cypriniformes > Nemacheilidae > Triplophysa > Triplophysa dalaica. The sequence goes on from NC_079552.1 coordinate 4,732,652, forward strand.
AAGAATACACTGGACTCTTGTGTTTAAGTCTCATGGCCTCAACAAATCCTAAAGTTGTGACTTTCTGACCTCTTCTATTTCATAAAAAATGATGGTCTAAGTGTAAATATTTTAAGGGCACTTTTAGTGTTAGGACATATTAATGTTTGTCATACTTCACAGGTGTCAGTTAGATTTGATTCGGTCTGTGAGTTATGAAGACTGTTGTCCCCCATAAAGAGATATATACAAACTGAATTAAGCTCTTCATTCTTTTACGCTGACACTCAAGTGGTATGTGAGACAGTGGTTGCTATGGCAACAGAAGGGCATAATTAATGAAACCGGGGACTGAAGATTATTTCGGATAATGAAAAATGTAACGCAATATTATCTCACAGTTTGAAAATGGAACAAAGCGTTCTCTTATTTTACCCTCATTTACATTTAAAAAAATTAAACATCCATGATAGCCATTTTTCTGTATTGCAGCATTGTGAAAATTAGGCCCCATACTTCATACTAACCTGAGCACAATTTTTTAATTAATATTTCATTCTTATGTCAATCCAAACCCATGCAACTTTTTTATTTTAATGGAACAATCAAAACATTGAAGAATGTATATGATTTCGTCACAATATATTATGTAATTTGGATTCAATTTGGGACTATTTCCTTATCTAATGTTCAGATGTGCTCGACTGACAAAAGCAAACCAATTGTGCACCAAGAGATGACCCATAAATAAGCAAATTAGAAGATTTGCGAGGAGATTCCTGGTTCAGTATCTTCACCCGGACGTGTAAAAAGGCCTTGAGTGTGCTGTCCAGAATAAATTGAGATCTAAAGACAGTGTCGGCCTGGCTTTAATTTGTGATAATAATCTGCCCTACGATTGTTAAAAGGGACTTGTAGAGGTCAAGCCCAGATATAACTTGATCGAAACTAGAGAAGAAGTCATTACCGGTTTCATTCTTTAATTGGAATTTAAGGGTTTTGAAGTGCTGTGAAGAAACCAGACTCCACGATTATATCTGAGGTCATGTGTCTGGGATGAGGAGGTTAATCAAGATTCTCAGCAACTCTGTCAGGTTAATGAAATCTTTGATGAAGACACAGATCGCACATTTTATAAAAACATTCAATGATCTTTAGTTTATAAGCAATGTAGAAAGTGTAAATATCTATTTTTGTTTGCACAGTGTTGAACATCACACATCTTCCTGTTTGCTTCACAAGCTAATAGCAATATATAAGTTTAGAGGTGTGAAATCTTGAATGAACGTCCACAGACACGTTTCCCCTTCTTAAAGGGCACAGTAGAATATTTACTGAAACTGTGCAGGGAAGATACTGATGAAATACAAAACATTAACCCAAATCGGTGTGAAACTGTTGTTTGGAAATCAGTCTGAAGTGTGGCTGTGATTCACACCGCAAAATAAATCGAGCAGACAACTGCTTTTGTTGTGGGATGCTGAAATGGAAGAAGCCGTCGAGTCTTTGGATAAACATGCAAGATTATGGCAGTGATCTTCTTGGCTTTGGCCCACTTGTAATCCGTTTTTCTGATGGGATGATCAAATGTCTCTTGCTACAGCTGACTAAACTGGCTTAATGGACAGAGGAACCTTCCTGACTCCACATCTCCTTAATTCAGACTCTATAGGTTTATTTCTGTTTCTCTGCTCGAAAGAGATTGCGGCAATGAGTGACAGGCAGGGTTTCAGCTAATGCGGATGCATTCTCATACGCTTAACTTGCCTGATAAAGTGTTTTTCAAATCAGGCCGGTTTTGTTTCACATATCATCAAGGATGTTTGGAGAGCAACAAAGTTGAACGTGTTTAATCAGGTGACAGAGTTTAAGCCAGAGCTAAAAATGTGAATGCCATTGTGTTTGACAAATAAAAAGCGGACCAAGTGGGATATATTTTAATGGTTAAATTTTTAGGCTCTATTGATAGAAAGGCAAAATACTATACATAACTATGTATTGTATTTATTGTTTTAGAATGAGCTATTTCTATCTACATACACCGCAGGTCCCCTTGCATGTAAATTGCCATGTTGTTTCTACAGTAGCCCTAAAAGGACAAACTGTTCAACAGAGCGCGGTTGGTAAATACATTATCTCCTGCAAAAAAGCGAAAACGAAAATATATGAAAAGCTAATTGAAAATATTAAAGGGATACTTCACCAAAACATTAATATTCTCTCATCATTCACTCACCATCGAGTTGTTCCAAATATGTATAAATTTATTCGTTCTGATGAACACAGAGGAAGATATTTGGAAGAATGCCTGTAACAGACAGATTTTGTCCCCCATTGACCACCATAGTAGGAAAAGGTAGTCAAAGGTGCCCCAGAAATGTTTGCTTTCCTAGATTCTTCAAAATGTCTTCTTTTGTGTTCTACAGAACGAAACAAAATTATAGTCATTTTTTTTCTACTATTGGAGTCAAGGGGGAAGGGCAAAATCTGTTTGGTTATAAGCATTCTTCCAAATATCTTTCTCTGTGTTCTTTAGAAAAAAAGAAATGAATACAGATTTGAAAAAAAAAAACATTTTTGGGGAAGTATTCCTTTAATTATGATCTGATCTGAATTATGATTTTTGTCAGATAATGTTATTCAAAGTGACCTAGATTGTATTAAGACTAAACATTTTTTATCCAGTTCTCAAACACATGGCCTTTGTGCTGCTTACGCAATGAGCTACAAGAATTCCTGAAAAGTCATGAAAAATGATTGATCAAAGATATTGGCATGCCTGGTCATTGTTCATAAACTCTGATAAAATTTCTTGTTATCCCTCAGCTTGTTTATTTCGTTAGGACCGAAAGCAAACGTCACATTAGTTTGATGCAACACAGAAATGATTTTCTTTGTCTAACAACTACGAGTTTGATCTCTTGGCATGATGAAATAGTGAATTGTGAATGCAGGAATATCGTTTTTTGAGGAAGAGTGAGGGAGAGATTTACTGCAGTAAGGCAATTCTCTGTGGCATTTGGATCTACTGAGTCATCAGAGTGTCAGGTCACGTTTTTGATGGAATCCCTGACACATTGGGAATAAAAAAATACACAGTGTACTTGAAAATACGGTTCTTTGAATTACCACTGTCCCATGGTACCATTTGATGTGCTGATATAAAAGATCTAATGCTGATGTAATTTAATGTGTGACAGTGCATTGTATTGTTATTTTGACATTATTGTGTGCTTTTTTTGTAAATCTAGAACTGGGCAGCAAACAACGAAACAAGGCAGCAGATTGAAGACACAGTTTTGTATGGCTACTATAGTAAGTAATATATTTGAAATGTTCATAATATATTTTTCAATCATTGTGCACTTATATTATTAGTGTTTTTTGGTCTTTGCAATGACACTGACTGTTTTAATGCGGTTTTGTGCAAATGCCTTCATCACATGTGGAATGAGAAACAGTTGCTCTTTACACACATGGTTTTTATGCTTTTTCTTTTGAAAGTTTTAAGTTTCTGATCCTCAGAAATCCAGAGGCTTTTGCGGCTTGATGTTGATACGTTTCCTTTTTGAACTGGAGCAAAGTTTTGAGTTTTGAAAGTTACAGTATGTTTTCATAATACAATGAACTTTTATCCGTAGAATATTTGATTTCTCATGTTACGACCTGTGTAAGACGTCTTGGAACTGGAGATGACAAATGCAGTGAATTGAATTTCCCTACCTTGCATTTTAGAGAATGTACCATTCATATTTCCTTTATCATCTGCTTCCCTTATTGTGTGCAGTGCATTGTGGGAGCCGGCACAATCCACCGCTCACCGTTAATGTCCATTGCCTCGGGTTATAAATTACAGCGTGCACAGGATTTGACATCAGTCTACAAAAGCCGGTAGTTAAGTCACAGGACAGTTTTATTTGTGTGGTACCTTCTTGGTGAAATTAAGCTAAAGCGAGAAGCAGTTTTCAGCTGAATAAATCTCTTGTCCGCGTGGGTAAAAAGCTGCATTAGTCAAGTGACCTTTTCTACAAACAAGGTCGGAAAGTCTCAGCGAACACAGGCACGGTTGTCCGTCTTTCATTGCATCTTCTGCTGACTTCAGAGTGTTAAATATATCTCAATGACACACGTGCATGCTTTAATTGAGTCCTCTATTGCTTCCACTCTAAATAATATCTTTCAGCAATGTTGCAGGCTAGGACAAGGTAACATAAAATTGAGTTATGATACACTTGCTTGATTATCATTAGAGTTTGTGAACAGATGCTGCGCGGAACAGGCCGCCAGTAGCAGGACGGCGCAGAGTCTGTTGAGCGGTGCCAAATGCGCGAGAGACAAGCTGTCAACCAGTACAAACCAGCCAATCAAAAGCCTCAGTTTCATCGTCAGAAGATTAACGATGACAGAGCAGGTAGACGCGTCACAAATCCCCTGTCCAGCTGTCGGGTTGTAGTTGTCCAAGAACAAAAAATGAATCTGCTCAAAATTGATGTGTGTTTGTTGGGAGGTGTCTGAGATGAGGAAATATGCTGCCTGTAAAACTTCAGGAGAACTTTGGAGTGAATTGTGTCAGAACACAAGGAAAATACTGTAGTTATAAAATAAATAGCTATGTAAAAGAAGGTTATGACGTTATTTGTGCCAAGGCAAGTATCTCTTACTTAAGGGTGGGGGTTTAAACAAACACCTGACCTCAAATAGAATTGTAAAATGAAAATTCTTTCCTCATCTCTTAGGAAGGAAGATATTTGGAAGAATGTCAGTAAGTATTTATTTTCCCTACTATTGGGGATGAGATCTGTTTGGTTACTGACATTCTTCCAAATATCTTCCTTTGTGTTCAGCAGAACAAAAAAATATGCACAGGTTTGGAACAAGTAAGCGTGAATGAACAGTAAATGATGACAGAATTTTTATTTTTGGGTGAACTATTCCTTTAAAACTGTCGTTTTAAATCTGTGTTGCAATCAGACTATACTTATGAACTTCTTCTTCTTCATTTCCTGAATTGCATTTCTTCTCCCTTTGCTGCGGCATCAACACAGGGTCTGATCCTTTCATTTCGGGCTTTGCGGGAGATCAGGGGTTGCACCCTGCTGTCTATGCAAGATTCACCGTGGCGGCACCATGTCTGTACTTCAGAAAGACATGAAACCCAAAGGGAAAAGACAAATGCCACAGTAAAAGTCTTCCCGGTGTGCCGTGTGGTCCCTCATGCAGGCGTCATGCGTGAAAACGGGCTAGGAAGATGAAGATCAAGGTACCCCACACGTTAAGTTTCATAAGAAGATAAAGAACAGAGAGATCGTCGTGTCATCGCATGGGAGCCGATGAGCAGCACAGCGCAGGGTGCAGAGCGATCCATTTACCCGAAAAATGGTTACGGGCTACAAATACATCTGCTTTAAAGGCCCGCGTGGAGAGGGGTTTGAGTTATAACTCTTGCTTGCATAATACACATGATTTTCCGTTTTCTGTATTTACATATTCAGTCTGCTACACCCATCGGTTTTCCTGTGGAGATTGACTGTTTGCTTTTGAACTCCTGTTTGTCTTTCGTTTTTATCTCGAGCTCATCCCGTGGCACTCGTGGGAAGGGTCCTAGTCTAATCCAGAGAAGCTCAATCCAAGCAGGAGGAGCAGGAACAAATTTGATTCCTCTGAGAAAGTGGGGTGTCAACACCCCTCATAAACTCATCTAGGAAAATTGACTTTGTTCTCCAAAAAAAAAACCGTGAACGTGCTGTTCATTACAATCACCTGCTGCAGTGAAATCTAACGGTAATTAATAGATGTCCCTCGATCAATACACGCATCCTGCACATCCCACCCGCAGACACACACGCAGGTCATTATACAACGATTAAGGTGTGTAGATAGCGTTCTTTTTCCTGTGGATATAACCGCAGTGGTTTCAAATGAAATCATCCAGCCTTTTCCCCTTCTCTCGGTGGCATTTTTGCTCTGCTGCAGTTCTTGAATTAGTCGCATTGATTGCAGCCCCCCTCCCATCATCCTCGGCATCATGTGAAGAGATTTCCCAGCAGCCTGTAGGTGGAGATCAAGCTCCATCCAGCAAAGCAGAATCCAATATGTGTGTGGAGACCGTCAGGTCAGACACTTAAAGGCGATTTTACAAAGCAGAATTTGAGATCACCGTCCACCTGCGTCTTCACGAATGGAATAATTACAGCACCGACTTCTGTGCGATCATCACGATTGTTTTTAAGGAGGAAAATAAATGGCTTTTTATAAAGCAGTTCGGCTCCGGAGACATTCATTCTTGTGGTTATTTTACTATGTGTTCACATGCTTGAATTTTTAATGACGCTGTTTGGTAGAAGCGTAATTCTCATACTGACGTGAAACCTCTCAACATCCACTGACGTGCTTTAACAGCCTCTTTGAGAGCTCTTAGCTGGTCACAACCGCCCGGTTTTAATCAAACTCTGCAGCGCTGTGTCCCGTTAAACCAAAAATGGTTTAATGCTTTGTGGGTGACAACACTTTAGCTGTCATGTGATAGTACTCAGAACGTGGAAAATCTTGGTTCTTTTGCAAATCTGACAGTGAACTTTATAAATCCCACTTTAAGCCTGGAGTTGCATTAGAGAACACTTTTTTTCAACTGTACAGTATGTATTTAAGAAGGGCCGTAAATGTCCAAAATAGGTCGCTTCTTAGTCTTTTATGAAGCATAATCCTTTCACCGTCTCTCTTACAGCTTGACATCAGCCTGTTTATATAAATGCATCGTTTGAGTTGCACTTCAAAGCCACAGAGTTGCACGCGGTCCCAGAGCAACTGGGTAAAAGACCCTTGAGTCCTCTAAATAATTCATTAGGTTTCAGTTTGGCCAAATGCTTTATTTTTGCATGCATTTATCTGTGGGCGATGGTTCAGTGCATATTCACAGTGGGTCTCATTTACTTACTGTGTATGTTCACTTGTAAGTTATCATTCAGAAATAAAATTCTTACTTCATTTGCACACTCTGATGTCATTCCAAACTTGTATGAATTTGTCGCTTCTGCAGAACACAAAACAAGATATTTTGAAGAGTGTCGATAACCGAACAACGCTAGTCCCCTTTGACATTTCTTTAAAATATCTTCGGTAACACTGTCCTTGAAGCATGTTTGTATAATACATTATAAAAGTAGTTTTAAAGCATTGTAATGCACCTTTTAATGCATCGTAATGTCTTTTAAATAATTATTAAAGTTAATACATGATAACACTTAACAATTCATTGTTACACTACACATTTTAAATTGGTTATACCTCTTTACAACTACATATAATACATTACAACACACATTATGAAGAATTATAATGCATTTTACCCTTTAAAAACTCTTTATATTGCATTATACATACATGCTTCAAGGAAAGTGTTACCCTATCTTATTTTATGTTACACAGAAACAAGAGTCAATACAAGGTTTTGCCCAACATGAGGGTGAATTAATGATGAAAACATTTTTATTTTTGGGTGTACTGTCCTTTAAAATGATCCATACTCCACAACATGTAGCATTACTCTATGCTGCTTGTATACTGTTTGCACACGCACTCTCATTTTAAAGTGAAAGTTCACCCCAAAAAAATTTTTTCTCATCATTTACTCACTATCTTGTTGTTTCAAACCTGCATGACTTTCGTTCTTTCCACACAAAAGAAGATATTTAGAAAAATGTTGTTATACCAAACCCATTCACTTGCAGGGGTTTTGTGTTCAACCATGAGAGAATGGATACTGTCGCTGTTCGGTTACTAACTTTCTTCAAAATACCTTCTTTCATGTTCTGCGGAAGAAAGAAAGTCATACAGGTTTGAAATAAAGAGAGGGTGAGTAAATGATACTATCCCTTTAAGTAATCCGGATTCATCAACAATACAATGGGGTAAGAATAATTTTGTCCGGACCTGTTGTAAATCCCTTTTCCTCTCACATATGTAACAGTTATTAGTGACTGAGACCTGAGACCCCGAGTGAGCATAAATATGTGTTTTTTTGGCCTACTCTCTGTTCTTCTTGCATGTTTCAGCATGATGCCTAATGGAAAGTGCAAATCACTGGATGCGTCCAACAGCAGCTAGCATTGACAGATTGTGCATTTATTGAAGTGGGCAGCTGTGCATGGTGCAAGGACCTTGAACCTGCTGAGATGTGGCTTCAAACAGTGCCCGGCTTTGCCTGCCATAAACGCTCGGCCGATTTCTAAGAGCCGCATCATGGTGCCTGTGTCTCGTGGCGGGGATTTCGTTGATCGGTAGTGGGACGCTAAACCCAGATGGATTGCGGATCAAGCCGGTATCCAAGACATCCCTGGAGATTAACCTTTTAGGTTAAGTAATTAAATGAAAATATATATTTGTTCAGATGGCCCGAGGCCAAGTCCTTGTGCTGCGTTTCTGTTTAATATAGTTTTCTTTAGAGTGGACTTTTGGCATTTGGCTGCAAAGTACAAGGTTAGATGGAAAAACATCCTTAAAATCTTCAAATACATCCGCTGTCTTGAGCTTAAATGCTTCCTATCATCAGCCCGGAGTCTAGTACCAATCCAAGATTTTGTTTGAAATGTCAAGGATGTTTAAAAAATGAATGTTCTTTCTGTATTTCAACTCAACTTTTTGCTCTTTCTGTATTTCAACTCAACTTTTTGCTCTTTCATACTAGAGTACCACAGACGGTTTTGAAAGGTAATCAGATCCAGCTGTCGAGGAGTCGCTGAGGTGTCCACCTCAGCGCACATTTGAATCTACATATCGGACTAGGGCTGTGTGTCCTCTGCTAGCTCTTCGCTGGCTCTATTCATGCTTTCATCAAATAAGTGAAAGGCAAAGTCAGTCAGGTGTGTCCTTCTGCAAAGCTCAAACTTAAAACGAGTGTAAAGATAAAACTGAGGTAATTTCCTGAACTGTGGACGGCCCTCGCATCAGGAGGACAGCAATTCATACGCCATCACAGAATTAGTTCTGCAGTTAAAGATGAAGCTGGATTCAAAGTAATATATTGAAGCGTTGCGGTTATGGAACCTTGCAGTACACATAGAAGGATTGCGTCTTAAAGGGATAGTACACCCCCCAAAAAATGATCTAGTTTTTTAATTTTGTGTTGTTTCAATATTACAATGAGAATAGAACATTCATGGATCTCAAGAGAAACGTTTATCTTGCTCTTTGTTAATTTTTGGAACTTGACAGCCCCAGTCCCCATTCACTTTCATTGTATGGAGATGAGCACCCCAGGACATTCTTCCTAATATGTCTTTTCATGATGACACCGTTTTCAGTGTTTCTTCAAAGGTTTCAAATCGTGCAAGGAAGAGTATTTGCAACGTTCATGCAATAATGATTCATAAGTCTTCTTGGATTGCAACAAATGGCAGCTTTGTCTATATTTGCCATTTACAAGCAATATTCAGCAAAGACGTGTTCAGAATATGGTCTATGGAGGGAAATCTCTGTGAAATCCATACCGGACAGTGTGTTTTTTTATTTCCGATTGTGTTGCATGGAGATGATCTTACCTCTCCTTTGTGCTATTTTAACATTACTTCACTATTCATGTCTTGTATTACGCCACCACTTTATGAAATTGATGCAGTTTTTCCCTGCTGTAAAGACGGACATGGAATCCCATTATGTCTTCATACCCCACCAAGGGTGTAGTGCTTTATTTTCAATCAGATTTCAGCCACGCTCACCTGCAATGTGGAAC